>NC_141552.1:27472500-28072500 GCF_021556685.1 Rattus norvegicus
TATTGCTCACTTTATTTTTGGTGTGCAAAGAATGTGCACCATGTCAGTAAAGTGTGTGTGTGTGTGTGTGTGTGTGTGTGTGTGTGTGTGTGTGTGTATGTATAGGGAAGGGTCCATAGTAGAAACTGTCGAGGTGCATGCAGACTCATGTTACTACTGCCCCATGGCACCTTGCAGGGAGCAATGAAATGGTGGCTACTTTAATAAAGCCTAAACAGGGCTGTGCATGGTTTGCAGTGAGATTGTGATGTCATCCCCACTGGAGAGAGCAGCAAAAGCTTCATTTATTACATGCTACTTTTACAAGGTGAGGCAAAGCCTCATCTTATAGAGTGTCTGATAGGATTTGACAGCAGGAAGTTAATTCAAGGCTCAAATCAAATCAATAATTACAAACAAAGAGAAAAATACAAAGAGTCAAGGGAACCACGAGCTGTGTGTTGGTTTTTTGTTTGTTTGTTTGTTTGCTTGCTTGCTTTTTTTTTTTTTTTGGTTCCTTTTTCTTTTTTTTTTTTTTTTTTTTTTTTTTTTTTTGTTGAGAAGGTCCATCAGAGAGACAACCTCTTCCTCAAACAAATTATACACCAGAGAGACAATACCTAAACTGACAAAATTAGAAATAAATGGGGGATATAACAATAGACAACCAACAAATTCAACAATCCTCCCTGGTTTGAGTGCCCTGGGGAAGTTGGGAAGCCACTTTTCCCTATCCTGTGTGACTTTCCCTGTATAGTGAGCTCTCCTGCAGGAGATGCTTTCACATGCTTCTTTAAAAGCACCTGTTCCTCAGGTCCAGATCAGCTGTGAAAACAGGCTTCTTCAAGATAGTGTGAGAGCTACCCCTCCCAGCTCAGAGCTGCAACTCCATAGGATCCTCCACTCCCAGTGCTGTGTAGGTCCCATGGAGAAGTCAGAGCAAAGTGCCCCTTCTGAGAAGTGACTTAGAACAGAAGGTTCAGAAGTGACAATCAACCCCCAAGTGCTTCTTCCAGGAGAAAGCAACCAGCTCTTCTTATGAAACAGTGTAGGCTCCCACATGACCCAGGTCTGTGACTGGGAAAGATTTTCTGGAGCTTAGTTGCCCAGTCACAGTGGGGCTACATTCTTGATCCATGCTCATTCCTACAACAAACGGTCCTCCCCCTCCCTCCCAGGCCTTCAGTTGAACCGAGGTCCTTCCAGGACCAACAGACCTGAGAGAACAGAGTGCATCTCAGGGGAGAGAAGAGGCCTGAATGATTTTAAATGGGAGAAAAACCCCATATCCGCCATCTAACAACGTTAGGGTTTGTGCATATGTGGACTTCAGAACCTTAAGGTCAGATTTTCTGATAACAGCTGCTGGGTGAAGCTGAAGTCTGCAGTGGGTGGGATTGTCCCAGGCAGGGAGGGGATCTGACTCTGCAGGCCTGGCCAGCTTCTTCATTCTCCTGAAACTAAGTGTTGGTTAGCTATAAATCTGAAGTGAGAGTTGGTTTTTGTCAACTCAAATGGATGAATTTCAAGTCTCACACACTATGTGAGACACACATTTACCCACAGGGGATTTGAACTCACTTCTATAGAAGTGACTGGGGCGAACAGAGGGAAAGCATTCTCACCTTTAGCATTCTGTCTGTATCAGAGACGACGGGGACTGGATTCCTGGACAGACATGTCCAAGCAGACACACCGTGTAATGGGGGAAAACTGAGGTAAGAAATGTCCTGGGGACAGTGATTTCAGATTGTGCCTTCAGCCAGGAATCTCTGTTGCCATTAAGCCAAGCAGCCTTGGGCCTCCTAAACTTGTCACTACGTCAGGGTGTCTCTGCTCTCACACCTGCATCAGGTCCTCCTCAGATGAAGGCTTCTCCAAATATATATATACATATATATATATATATATATATATGTATATATATATAAAGCAATGTTTCTCAACCTGTGGGGTGCAACCACTCACAAATTTATATCAGATATTATAACTTATAAGAGTAGCAATATTAGTTATGAAGTAGCAATGGAATAATTTTTGTGGTGGGGGTCACCACAGCATGAAGAGCTGTATTAAAGGGTTACATCATTAGGAGTGATTTGAGCCACTGCCATAGAAGCTGACACATGGGAGCAGACTCCTCATGTGAGTAGAGACCCATGGCAAGGGATACTGTGTCCTACCTTAGGACCCAGACGCAGAAACTACCCCAGGAGTCTGTGGGTCACCTTGTCTTAAATTCTCCCAGGGTCAAGAATAGCATTGATCATCTCAGCAGAGTCAGCTTGCACAGCCACATCAGGCCCATGGCTTCCCTTTACAGAGAAGGATGTGGGTCTGAGTGACAGACAGTGAGACTGAGGGGACCCTGATACTCATTTGCTTTGAGCTGTGGTTTCTTCACCTGTAAAATGGACGTGTTTCTGCTGAATTGGGTTGTTGTGGAGATTAACAGAACATACAACCTGCTCAGTGTCTGCCTGGCATGGACACCTGCTGGTTAAATGGAAGCTCTCGATGGTGATGCATTTAAAAGTAGAATCTCGAGCCCCATAGTGTTAGATGTCAGGTGACATACAGGGGTTGTAAGGGTTTTGTGATTCCAAGAGAGCCTTGAATTAAAACCAAAGCATCTTGTTTTAAATTAAAAAAAATCAAGTATAAAGTGCCAATATGAAATAATCATAAACAGAAATGAGCTAATTCCTGGAAGTCATTTAGTTTTACATTTTCTGCTTCTATTTTCAAGGCATCTTGAGTAGCACAGTACGAGATCCTAAAGCCTTCTCTTATGGTGCTACCCATTCTTTCCTGTCTCCTTGAGGACTTCTCAGGTGACTTAAGAAAACCTGATTTCCTTTCAGATTGTCCCCAGCTGCTGTGATCTCTCTGTCCATGGGCATTGCCAAAAGCTGCAGAGCCAATGTGTTGTTTTACAACACAAAATTTCCAGACATCAATTTTACCAATGAAGTCTCAGGAGTCAGATGCTGTATTTAAGTGAAGCTCCCAACTGTCCTTCCTAATTCACTGTTCCCCCAGAAGAAGAGCATTGTAGCTCCCTCTGCACGCTTTCTTAAAAATCCTTCAACTCAAAGACTTTCCATTGCCCTAGTTATCTTAATTTCCTATCAAGTTGTGCCTTGATCTGCTCTAGACCTAAGTGCCCTTTAGCTTTGCAGTAAAGGTGTGAGGTAGGTGAGCTGAACAGTAATAAAGTCCATGTTCACAGTAAACAAAGAGCTCTTGCATTAAATGTCTGTGCCCTGGCGATGCTATACCACACAATAGTTTTTCATTAAATAATACATTCAGGGAGATCACAGTGTGATCAAATATTTTGTAACATAACTTAGTAATGTTCTCTCTATTACATAAGTCAAGTACTATCCTGTGTATTCTGGTCTTTTTCTGTCATGTCTGTGTTCATCACCATGGGAATCCCAAGGAACATCATTCCTGGGCTTTTGAAACTGTTGCATACAGTCAACCGGGGACCAAAACCACCCAGGAGACTACTGATACTTGACACACATAAAGTCACCTCCCTATTTTCATATACTTTATGGCAAGAAGTCACCATTCCTGACCATGTCTCATTATCCAACATGCTACTAAATGGAAGAGTTGGGGTCAAGGAGGTCACCAACAAAGCACAAAACACCCATCTCAGATAAATATCTATGCTTTATTGAATTCAAACATCCATGGATTTCAGGACACAATTAAAAGTCCAAACATAAGGATAAGAGACATAGAAGAGAATTGAGATTTCCAGTTCATAGGTCCAGTAAACATCTTCAACAAATCATAGCAGAAAACTTCCATAAGGTAAAGAAATAAAAGGCCATAAAGGTACAGCAAGCCTACAGAACGCAAATTAATTTAACCAGAAAAATTTCCTCCATTCACATAATAATTAAAACACTAAATGCACAGATAAAAGAAAGAATATTATACGGGGTAAGGTATAAATATCCAGTAACAAATGAATTCAGACCTATCTGAATTACACCAGACTGCTCAACGGAGACTCAAAAAGCCAAAAATCCTGGACAGATGTAATGCAGACCCAGGTTCTTATTCCCAGCATAATTCGCAATCACCACGAATGGAGAAACCAAGACATTTTATGACAAATACAAATTTAAACAATATTTTTTCTTTAAGAAAGCATAACCGAGGACAATAGGAGGAAAACTCCAAGACAATGAGCTAAACTATACCCAAGGAAAAAAAAACCAAGAAATTAATCACCTCACAATAATTTTTAAAAAAAGAGAGAGAAGCACACAAACATAATTTCACCTACAACCAGAAAAAGAGGAGAAAGCAGCAACCATTGGTCTTTAATATCTAACCAGACCCTCTGTCACCAATCCCCCAGCTCCTAGGGACAAAACTACCAGCCAAAGTGTATACAAGGATGGGTCTATGGTTCTAGGTAACTGTGTAGAAGAGGAGTGACTTACGTGGCATCCATGTGGTAGGAGGCCATTGACTACCCTGAGGCCTGTTGCCCCACCAAAAGGAGATCCTAGAGGTGTGAGGTGGGAATGGGTATGTGTGGGTGGGGGAACACTGTCATATAGGCAAAGCTGAGCAGAAATGGGATGTAAGATTTGATGAGGGGAGTCTGGAGAGCGGGAAAACATTTGAAATATAAATAAATAAAATAACCAATTAATAAAAAAAATAACCGAAAATAAAATAGAAAGTGAAAAGGTAAAAGAAAACTGACACCAAAACAAAACTAAAGAAATCCCTGAAGTATATTGGTCTAATTCTGCTTGTATTTAATGGTAATTTGTGGAACTCAAGACTGGTTAACCCCAAAGAAGCTGACCCTGCTCCCAGTTAACTGTGATTATAAAGAAGCCAACAGCCAACAGCTGCACAGCAGAGAGATGGGGGAGGGGAGCTTTGAGGGCTTTACTAGAGAGGATCATGAGGAGGGAAGAAGGAGGAAGAAGCTGCCAGAGAATAAAGGAAGAAAATGTGTGATGGAGAGGAGAGAGGAAGAGTACAACAGCCATGGTTAAGGGAGAGGAGAGCCTGGTCCTGAGGGGTGTCCAAGGGGAACAAAGAGCAGCCAAGATGCTACACAGTCAGTAAGAGTTGAGCGGTATTGTTTGGAAAGTATCTGATACCATGGAGGGCAGGCAGCTGCCCAGCTACTGTGCTGATTAGGGCATAGTATACATAAATTTAACACAATGTGTATAACCAGTAAGACAGCTCTGTAGAGGATCCTAAAAGGATTACTTTAGTTTGAAGGGAAGGATAAAATACCAGAGGAAACAGGAAATATCTTAATAAAACTATGACAGTCAATCAAAAGAAGCCAATAAAAACCACAAAAATTAACAAAATGAGAACATTTGACATATACGTTTAAATAATATTTGCACGTCACTAAACTCAATTCCCCAGTGTACAGACATACATTTAGCCAGAAAGGGGATCACCATCATGAGAGATGTAGAGGATATACTAGGGAAACAGACCTAAGACACAGGTCCCTATAGCAATTCTATGCAGTTTCTCTATCAATAAAAACCAACAAGCTCTAGAGGTAAATGTCTGTGTTAGTGCTGACCTCCACCACCAGACATATATTTTCTTTCAAGTAAATAACAAAATCATGGGGCTTACAATGTAATCTAATATCCTGAAACATGAGTTTGCAGTGTTCCCTACACTTTTTAAATCAAGTCTGACTACTATTTTGGTTGTTTCCAATCCTGTCTGAGTGCATCATCAAGGGAATCCCAAGGGAAATCAGAAATGGGTTCTTGAAGCTGTTGCACAGGGCCAATATAGACCTAAGTACCACAGAAGAAACCTTGATTCTTATCACAAGGGACCATTCACCATCCCTCTTGTCACATAAATTATGGCAAGATGTCACCACTCCTGACCTTAGCTTCTTCTCCTAAAAGCTGCTGAAGGGAAGATTTGGTGTCAAGGGGTCTGGATTCAAACCACACCAACACTGAATTCATTTAAATAGGTGTAGTTCATTGAATGCACACACCAATACAGTTCAACCAGAGCAACAGCTCACAACTGTGTACTGGACATTGCTAGGCCCAGCTCATTGCAAGATCCACATGGGCTCACGCACAAGTGCTGGAAATGCTGCTATCTATGGCCCTGACTCAGGCCATTTTACACATAATTGTTCTTATTTTCCTGGATTCTAATGGGTCCTACGTGAAACTCATAGTTGGGGAACTTGTTAAAATTAACAAACCTCATAACATACAGAACATAACAGGGTATGTGACCAGCACCACACAGTTCAATGTCAGATTTTTTTGTTTTCCTTAGTTTGTTTCTTGGCATCCATGATGTGGAGGCATATTACAGAACAATAGGAAAGAGCTGGCTGCTGTGTAACAAATTTGCTGCTATTAAGGTAGGTACGGGGGCAAGACCTCAGCAGTAGCCCTTAAGATGGGAAGGAGATGATGTGTTTGATAACTGAAAGGAACTGCCTCAGCTGTGTTTCTCTACCTGCTCAGTGCCCTTTCAACATCACTCTGTCCCTGAAGAGGAACTCAAGGTCTGCCCCCTGCTGCCTGTGAGCCAGGACTAGGCACAGAAAGGTAAGGCCACAGTGCTGGTTTCCAATCCCTCAGTAATGCTGGATTTCCAATAGCGTACTTGTATACACAAATACAGTGCGGTAAGATACAATAGATACTAATCATTTCTCCCATAGGGCAGCAGTTGATTGACTACAACTAATTCTATTTAAGAAAAGAGAAAGAAACCTGGCTCTTGTGGAAATATACAAAGAAATATCTATGGTGGTGGGGAATGAATTCTGCCATGGACTGAACTCAGAAAGGTGGGGTTGGGAGAAAGCTGCATGGTTAAATAGCCCACCAGGTTCACATTGTGTCAACTTGATTTAATCTAAGGACAAAGAAGTGGAGTATCTCTGATGGCATTCTTCTAATCCCTCGAAAGGATCCCTGAGGATTGGCCTCAGTTCTTCACACTTCTTGATGGGGCAACAACACTCAAGGACGCTTGATTGTCATAGGCACAGTATTATGCTACATATACAGAGTAGAAAATACTAAGATGTTCAGATGGTGGTATCCATTTGTATGCACTCTTAATGTGGACCTAAGGAAAGAGAGATCAAGGT
The DNA here is from genome assembly GCF_021556685.1 of Rattus norvegicus. NCBI lineage: Eukaryota > Metazoa > Chordata > Mammalia > Rodentia > Muridae > Rattus > Rattus norvegicus. The sequence continues at coordinate 27,479,642 of NC_141552.1, forward strand.
CCTTAGAATAGAAAGATCAGTTCCAGTTTTTTTTCTACCATTCCAAACTGAACGGCTGGTAGGGAGAGAATGGTAGATAATCGAGAATTAGTAGATGATGCTTTGAATGAAGTGTGGGTTTCTGTGCTGGTTTTAGACAGGATCTCAAGTATCACATGTTGCCCTCTCCCTGGCTGGCCAGGTTCACTCTGAGCTCAGATGAACCTCTTTCCACTTTCCAATACATAGGCTTACAAGAGTGGCCTCCAAGGACTGTGAGGACAGCATTAGCCTTTGACAGTTGAGGTGTGTAACCCACAACTATAGTTTTAGCCACGTTTTCCCATGTCTATCAGCTATTTCAGATTGTTGCTGTTAGATGCCTGACAATCAAGGACGCAGAAAAATACCCTGATAGAGAGCAAGGACATGGTGATCACATCCTTGCCTCTTCTGTATGTTCTGGATGAGGTTTGTTAAAATTCCAATATTGCAAAAATCTTTATATAGGGCCCATCACATTAAGGGTCACTATGCACTGTTCTATCTAAAATGGCCTAATCAGAACTGACTACCATATAACACTTCCTGCAATCTTCATATGAGAGAGAAGCTTGAGCTTTTTGTTTTGACTTTTTCTCTTCTCTTTCTTTCTTATTTTTTGCTATATAAGTTGCTATATGAATTTGCCCCCAAAATTTGAACTACGGAAGTGATCTATCAGTGTTAATGTGTGCATTCTATAAAGTATTCATTATTTACTATGATAGATGGTTTTGTGTTTGGTGGGGTGGCCATTTCCCAGTGTACAGGTGCTGGGACCTTGCTCTATCCACTTAATGGATAAGCACCATTTAGCCGTTTATGTGCATCCCCTATATCTCTTGACTATTTTATTTTTCTGATAGAAGCACATGATGTATCTTACTCAGGCCTGTGAGCATGCTCCTTTGGCAACATTGGTAAAGAGAAGAGAACCCCACAAGCAGCAAGGGTTCCCTTTACTCGTGGTCCCAATATTGTACTTTCCTCTGCCAACTGGTCTCCACACTTTTCCTAGCACCATAAAGACTTCAACTCTTTCTCCTAAGGAATATTCTGGCAATTGTCGATTGCTAAGCACATGACTTCATGAGTGTTCCCCTAACACACGCCCGTGTTGTAACCCACCATGCAGACTATTTCTTGATGTGATATAAAGCACCTGTACAGAATGAGACAGGAGAACTTTTGACTGCATATTCAAGCTGGTGTGAAATCTCAGGAAGTTTTAATGGCTAACATTGGTGAAGGAGGACAATTTGATGAGACATTTTTTGGGAAAGATTTGAAAGGAAACATTCATTTAGATGCATAGGAATTACTAAGGTTTTTTATAATCAAGCCTTGAGGAAAATTTGGCTTTGGAAGCAAGAGATGCTCAGTGGCTCTGCCCCAGGAAAGGCTCCTGGAAAGGGCACCTCTGCTTATGCTCAGTACAGGGAGAACATTAGCAGGAGGCAAAGTCTGCTCCCCATGACATCAGCTGTCCCTTCTTGGACATTCTATTGTCTCCTAGAGAGTTCTGGCATCCTCTGTGATGTCACTAGTGTTGTAGTGACAACCAGTGCCCTAGTTTCTCTCAGTCTGAGTCTGGCGGTTACAAGCTAAGACATGTTTTCCCGTCTTCGCAAGCTTTTTGGGAGGGGGAACGTCGATTCTGGAGAGACTAGAGTGAAGGAGTCTGGCCTTTCGTCTCAAAGTAATGATGGAGAAAGACAGCACTTCTGGGGAATGTGGAGTAAGTTCTGGGCAGTGTATTTTGAGCTTCCTGCCAGGGGGGCTGCAGGTTTAAGCTGACCTTTCTAGCAATGGGCCACAGCAACTGGAGCACATAAAAATAAAAATTGAATTCTATCTCTTGACTCTTAAGACCATCTTTCTTACTCAAGGGTTCTGTCCCTTCCTGTGGACCTAGAACTGACAGCTACAGATGGATCTCTGCATGTTCCATGGAGCCTGGGCTAATAAGTGAATTCAAAGTCACCAAGGTGTACCCAGTGTGACAGTGTCTTTTGTGTGGATAATGTGGCTGTTTCTCGGACACACACTTTATGATGTAATCACTGACATGCTTTACCCAAATGTTAGGGTCCTTGTGGTTCTTCTGAGAGAGCAGCAGATGCTCTACCCTGTGAGTCATCACCACAGCTCCTGCAGGTGGCTTTTGTTATTCCACAGGAGGTGCTGTATTAGGTGGACAAGATCACCTATGATTAAATAGAGAGATCTCAGGAGATGTGTATTCACAGGGAACTTACTGAGCTGTGCGTGCTCAACGTGTTAGGTTGCCAGGCATCCCTACAGGGCTCTGGTATTCCCACTGCTCAGTGTGGGTCAGGATCATCCTTCAGCATCACTTAGTGTCCATAGTAGAGCAGATCTTTCACCTAATATCAATGATGACCATATGTATTATACACATCTGATAAAATACAGAATAGAAACTAGCTTCTTGTAGGCCAGATTGGCATAATCAGTTTTTTGATTGTTAGCAAGAAAATTATTTTAATCTAAGCAGTTTAGGGAGGAACCTCCAGAGCATCCATAGTGAATGTAGCCTGCAGCTGTGAACAGAGGTTTCTGTTGGAGAGCAGGCCTGTGCAAGCCCAGAACCTAGGTGGGACAGTTCAAGCTACCCTTTTTCCATGGCCAATCTGGGATCGTATTGAGAATGTATTTTTTCCAGGTGACTGATTTCCAATTTATGGAATTGAACTAACTTACTGTGAGTGGAGGTGACTCAGAGAGTTAAAGTACAGAAGAACCAATCCAGTATGTCCACAAAAGCTTGCTGTCACCCCAGGGCTTTTAAAAGCTCAGCAGCTAGAGAAGCAATGTAGTATTTGGTTACTCTCATGCTTAGGTCTAGTCATTCATTATAAGCTGACCATGACACAAAAAGTGTCATCTGTGTCAAAACTAGTTGTAACTAGATTCACCCCACACTATCACATCACTACCGTATTTGAGGTTCTCAGTTACTATCTAAGAACCTGGAAGAGGCCTGGGTCTTGCTACACAAACTCATGATTTATGTCTTCATGACACTGTGTGCTTTGTTCTGTTAATGCTACCATTGGCATACAACACCTTGGATACTTTGTGCTGACATCTGTGACATGAGACAATAGTTCATGTCATCCTAACCTGAATAAACTGTCCTTAGAGTACAATGTAGTGGGAGGGTCGTTCTTTTCCTGTGAGATATCAAAACATTTCCAGTCTTCAGTCAAATCTGTCAGCCATTGTCCAGTGCCTGTCTTGAGATGTCCACCTTTTCAGCTGAGAGTCTTCATCCAGGCTGCTCTGTAATTCTGTAGAAGATTAATAGGGTTCCAGCCCTAGGATTTAATTCATTGTGACTGCACTTGCCGAACATGCTCAAAGCCCTGAGATCCACCCTAGCCCTCTGTGCTTTAGAGAAAGAAAATAAAGAACCACATTGCACTTGAAGTTTCTCCTCCAACAGAAGGAGAGCCTGCACAGGGCCTTTAAGTAACTCTAAGCCCAGGCTTCCGCCCACAGCTCCCTCCATCAATTCCATGTTTGGTGTGTTTTCACTACTACTCACTTTCTTCTGTGTGCAAAGAATGTGCACCATGTCAGTAAAGTGTGTGTATGTGTGTGTGTGTGTGTGTGTGTGTGTGTGTGTGTGTGTGTGTGTGTGTGTGTGTGTTTGGTCCCTAGTGAAAACTGTCGAGATACATGCAGACTCATGCTACTGCTGTCCCATGGTACCTTGCAGGGAACCCTGAAATGGTGGCTACTTTAATACAGTCTAAACCGGGTGTGCATGGTTTCTGTAAGGTCACCACTACAGAGAGCAGGAAAAGCTTCAGTAGTCACATGGATGTGATCAATCAGTGTTAGTCATGCCCTTCCAGCATGGTAGACTGCAGGTTGTCTGTCCCCATCACTTTGCTCTCCTGTGCCCAAACAATGCCAAGGTCAGGGCCGTTGAGCCGTGAGGCAGAGGCTCACCACCCTCAGTGCTGCCTACGACCCCTAAGACTGTCTCTTTCGGGTGTGTGCGTGCTGGACACTCATGGATCCTGAGATCTCCGCAGCTGAGGTGAAACAGTACCGGAGCCATTGCAATGTGGGCACATATTTGGTTGTGGAGCTGGGCCACTCTTTGACTTTTGTTGAGTGGAGAGACAACTGTTGGCTGAGCCTTTGGTGAACCGGATGGCCCCTGGCCACGTCAGCAGTCAGCAGTATCAAAGCTGAGCAACCAGTGTTTTATGTTCCATTTTGTCATCGCTGATCAGTGTTCTGATGCCACAGCACATGGCTGGTCTCAGTCTCCCCATGTGGCCACAATGCCTAATTGATATTGCCTCCACTTCCCAAGTGCCACTGGGATTTCTGTAGAACCCCTAAGACAGCAGCAAGCAGGAGCTCCTGACTATTCCCTCCCTGCTCTCTGGATCTGCAAGTCATTCTGTGTACCTATGGCTATTCCCTCATAAACCCTTGATGCCATGATACCTTAATAAACACTTGAATCATGCCCTGATGGCCAGTTTTCAACTGCTACCTGACACCATCTATAATCGCCTGGGAAATGAGGGACAGTCTGGATCAGACTGGCCTTTGAGCATGACTATGCGTGACTGTCTTCGTTGCTGTGGGAGATGCCAGACAGCCTCTTTTCTGATCCTAGAGTCCCTATACCCAGCCACTTGTCCCCTCTACAGCCAGACCCTACTTCTGCTCCTAGGCACTGTCTTGGACTTCCTTCCCTCAGGTGGCTTCTCTCCTTTGGTTGCTACAGAAACCTGTTATGAGGACAGGAACAGGGAGTTAAGAGTTCAAAGCCATCTTCCCAGTGATGTTCTTTCTCAGAGGTCAGTGGGACACTTAAAGAGTTTTGTGTATACATTTTATTAAGCAAGGGACAATCATGCATCAGACACAGGAAACTAACAGCACATCTACCGGACCTCCTTCAACACCTGGGCATCTCTTCTAGCCTGTGCTTCTGTGTGCTGAAACCTGGGGACCAACTTCCTGTGGGGTTTCCCAGGATGACTATGCACACTACTACACTGACGTAAATCCTCAAAACTCACAAACAGCAACAGGACCGACCGCCACAGGAACGGTTCTCCATCAACAGATACCACAGACCAGCAAGCAGAAGCATGGGAGGGTGGTGCTGTGGTTCACACACTTCTCTTTCCTCACTAGGGCAGGTGACCTGCTGAAGAAAACAAGGAGGCAGCAGGATGGAAGAGGAAAACTAAAACCCAGTCCTTGCATTAAACACTCAAGCATATTCAAACTAGAAGAGAGAAGTTTGCCAAGAATGAGGGCCACTTTGGGCATCCATCATCAATAGCCCTGGCTGTCTAGGCCAGCATCAGATCCAGCAGTCTCCAGGCAGGTGTCAGCCAGGCCCTCAAGGGCACTAAGAGCATTAACCATGAAGAATAGAACAAGATCTCTGCCTCTTGCCTGCCTGACAGCCAAGCATGTGTATGCCCTGGCAATGCTCACGCTGGGACCCCTGCTAGATATTAAGGTATAGAGACCTGATAGTTGATTAGGACCCTGTTCGAAAAGGAAGACACCAGATATTTCCCTCTGGCATCCATATGTGCATGCATGGTTGTACAAGCTGGTAGAATCTCTCTCTCTCTCTCTCTCTCTCTCTCTCTCTCTCTCTCTCTCTCTCTCTCTCACACACACACACACACACACACACACACACACACACACACACACATTCAAAGTTTTGAAGAACAGCAGAAGAATCTCTGGGACTCTAAGCCTGACCAGCCTAATCTGTGAGCCACAGCTTCTGTGTGAGAGCTCCTTTGTGTGAGAGGCATAGGGTGACTGAGGAAGGTTGCTGGTGTCCATCCCTGGCCTGCATGTGCATGCATACAGAGACATGGACACATGCACATGCTGAGTACCCCTCATCCAATCCTGAAATCTGAAAACACTGAATTTCAAATCCAGGCATTCTCCTAACCTACACCTTCCCTCAGGAATTGGAGATGAGGCTTTGCAAGAATTCTCAACCAGTGAGACTGGCCCAGACCTTCTGAGATCCATTCTGCCCCAGGAGAACACAGCAGGTGTTATCAGGACAACTCAGAAACTCAAAACTCCAGCCTGATGCAGGGACCGCCTGCTGGGTTAGGAGAAGACTCAGCATCAGGTTCCTGAATGAAAACATCACCTCTGAACACACGGGGTCGCTGTGGCTATGCCTTCAAGGCAACTTCAGCAGCAGCTTAAATAGACTAGGGATGACTATGGGAATCTGCCTGCAGGGTGATGTGAGAATCCTTTTGCTAAGGCTTGGTCGCTAGATGTTGCCACAGAAACCCTTGAACTCTTCTTGGAGTACAGTCCAGGCAGAGGCTGAACACAAAACATTCTGATTATGAACTGAGTTTAACAGATAATCCGGAACCTGAAGGCCACAGGCCCAAAGGTCTGCACTGCAGGGGTGAGGCATCACTGCAGGGATGACCACACACTGCAGGGCTGAGGTGTCACTCAGGGGATGACCACACACTGCAGGGGTGAGGTGTCACTGCAGGGATGACCACACACTGCAGGGATGACCACACACTGCAGGGGTGAGGTGTCACTGCAGGGATGACCACACACTGCAGGGGTGAGGTGTCACTGCAGGGATTACACACATTGCAGGGGTGAGGTGTCCCTGCAGGGATGACCAGGAAACTGATTGAGCTCCTCAGGGCACTCCCTGTCCTGAATGTGCTTCCTTCTAGGTGAGCACTGCAGCTTTCAGGGAGCTGGAGGCCTGTGTGGGCAGCAGTAGAAACTGCTAGCCTTGTTATTCACAGCTGAAACTATCACACAGGGCATTCCAGAAGTGACCACCACCAAAGTGGGGCCTTTCACAGCATTCTGGGTAGGATGGCACAAAGCCCCATGACAATTTTGCCTGTGATCCATACCAAATGTCTGCTGTCAGTGCCTGTCTCTTAGGAGCCACCTGGATGATTCAGGGGATGGTCCTGAAGAAAAGGCTTGGCAAAATTGAGGTCTTCAAAGCCAGAGGAGCAGTGAGGAGGTGCAGGGGCCATAGACCATGGAGACCGATATATGCTGATGTTAGACTACCCAGACTCATCCCTGTGTCCAAGTCTGGATGTCACAGAGGCACCTGGCAAAGGTCCCAACAGTGTCCTTCAGGATTCAGCTGTCTCCCTACTTGCCCTCCACCTAACCCACTTCCTGTGGTTCTGGGAGTCAAGGACTTCATCACCTTTTTCATTTTCTTGTCATATTGCAGGTACTGTGACTCGACCACTCTTCCTCCTGCAGGAGACACATCGTTTGTCACAGAACAGGACTGCTGCACCAGGAAGACCCATAGCATAACCAGGACGCTACAATGAAAAGCAGGCCTGGCCCTTCATGCTGAATGACAGGAAAAGCACCCGGCCTTCTCTTTGTTGCAGACTGGATTCCTCAGCCTTCCTGTTATAAACAGGGCACTAGTACCCTTCACAGGATACTTAGTGTGTATAAGACATTTATAGAATTCATCTTGTATATAGGCCATTGGGCTAGGAGCCAGCATCAAGGCATCAAGTAGGAGGAAATACAGAAACATTCTAGGAAGGGACAGCCAGGGGCCAGTGGGATGGCTCAGTGATTAAGGACCAGAGTTCAGATCCCAGCACATGGATGTTCACAGTCATCTGCAGAATCAGATCTAGGGGGTCCCATGACCTCCCCAGCTCCCAAGCAGCTACATGTGTGCGTCTTAGACACTTCTCACTCACCGTGAAACAACCTAAGCCACAAAACATCCCACACCTTCTTGGATGGGCCCATCCCTGGGGGAGTCTTGTGTGTTCTGGGCTTCAACTCTAGGAAGGCTTGGCCTTGTTTTATAAGATGTCTTATTCCTTATTTCAGCAGAGAGAAAAAAAAATCCAGTCCTGGAACCCTAGAAGACACTGCCATGATGTCACTGCTGTGCTGGCATAGGCTTAGAGATATCTCCATGATCCATCCGAGTCACCTAGAGCTCAGGGAATGATGGAAAAGTCCATGTGAGTTCGCCCAGAGCTTGCAACCATGAGAAAGCTTGGAAAACACAGGGCACATGTGGTGTTTGATCCTGGGTCAGTTCAACCCTCTTGAGCCTGCAGCTAAGACAAACAGTTACACTGGCCTGAGTGCACAGGCCAGATCTCAGAACCTGTTTGCCAGCCATGGAACACTCTGGATTCCTCCTCTCAGCTGGACCTTCTTCCTCTACACCTCATCCACCCAAGCTTCTCAAGAAGTGAAGCTACCAGGTTAATACAACCACAAACTGAAGGCAGCAAGAGCCTTCAGCCGCCCTGTGGCAGTAAGGTCAGTCCATAGGTCTCCTGTCCCTGCACTGTCAGTACCTGTGAGAGCCATGGCCACCTATTCCCTTCAGAGGTGAGGACAATTATACCCACAACCTTGCTTTCAACAAATCCTGCCTTGGCCACAGGTGGGACCCTCATGAGACTCAATCTGATGCAGGCCTCCTCAGACACTTTGGCTTCCTTTCTGGCTGCTGGAGCTTGGGCCCTCTGGCCTGGCCTAATGTAGGATCAGCAACATCCAACTCTGTCGGGCCTCAGACATCCCACATTGGGGGCCCTGCTTCACTCCTAGGTGCATCCTTTTCCCACATCTCTTCAGTCTCTCCCTCATCCCTAATTCCCCTTGCCTCTCAGGCCCAGCCCTTCAGTCTCTGATGGAGACTGTCCTGGAGGGACAGGAGCCCCTCCCCTGAGATACTCTCCCACTCCATGCTGCTGGGCTCTGACAACTCTGCCCTTGGGCTGACTCATCTCTACAGGCACAGCCTGCTGCTCCCCTGCCCCTGCAACCCACTTCCTAGCTCTGCTTCACACAAACACTCTGAGATCTCTACACTGGCTTCCCATTCTATTTTGCTCCCTCTCTGTCCTCCAGAAGTTCTGCTGCTCTCTCTCACCACAGCAGGACCCACTAAGACACTGCTCCTGACCCCAGCAGCCACCAGCAGCCCAGGTCATGGGGCTACTAACAGCTTTGGCCCAGGACTCAGGGCTCCTTCCTTCTTCAGTATCGAGTCCAGGCTGAGACCATCTGGCCTGCTGCTGGGTCCTTGAAACCCTCAGTCTCACAGCCTCTGGGCACTCTGAGCCCTAGTCCTTATGGCTAACAAGTAGCTGCCCAGTCAAGCAACATGGGCCTCACTGGCTTCCTGGTGTGCCATGATGCTTTCCCTGCATGGCCGGGGATGACTGCATGCTAGGATTATGTCTGGAACTAGACCTGCAGGTAACACCTGATGGGTTGGCCAGGCTGTCCTCCTACTCCTGTTCTCAGGAGATTCTCTTGACTAAGCCTCCCAAGTGCTGGGATGAGAAGTATGTGCCACCATGCCACATTCTGATTATAAACTGAGTTTAACAGATAATCCGGAACCTGAAGGCCACAGGAACAAAGGCCTGCACTGCAGGGATGAGGTGTCACTGCAGGGATGACCACACACTACAGGGGTGAGGTGTCACAGCAGGGATGACTACACACTGCAGGGGTGAGGTGTCACTGCGGGGATGACCACACACTGCAGGGGTGAGGTGTCACTCAGGGCATGACCACACACTGCAGGGGTGAGGTGTCACTGCAGGGATGACCACACACTGCAGAGGTGAGGTGTCCCTGCAGGGATGACCAGGAAGCTGACTGAGCTCCTCAGGGCTCTTCCTGTCCTGAATGTGCTTCCCTTCTAGGTGAGCACTGCAGCTTTCAGGGTGCTGGAGGCCTGTGTGGGCAGCAGTAGAAACTGCTAGCCTTGTTATTCAGAGCTGAAACTATCACACAGGACATTCCAGAAGTGACCACCACCAAAGTGGGGCCTTTCACAGCATTCTGGGTAGGATGGCACAAAGCCCCATGACAATTTCGCCTGTGATCCATACCAAATGTCTGCTGTCAGTGCCTGTCTCTTAGGAGCCACCTGGATGATTCAGGGGATGGTCCTGAAGAAAAGGCTTGGCAAAATTGAGGTCTCCAAAGCAAGAGGAGCAGTGAGGAGGTGCAGGGGCCATAGACCATGGAGACTGACATATGCTGATGCTAGACTACCCAGACTCATCCCTGTGTCCAAGCCTGGATGTCACAGTGGCACCTGGCAAAGGTCCCAACAGTGTCCTTCAGGATTCCACTGTCTCCCTACTTGCCCTCCACCTCACCCACTCCCAGTGGCTCTGGGAGTAAAGGACTTCATCACCTTTTTCGTTTTCTTGTCATATTGCAGGCACCATGACTCGACCACTCTTCCTCCTGCAGGAGACACATCGTTTGTCATAGGATACAACTGCTGTACCAGGAAGACCCATAGCATAACCAGGACCCTGCAGTGAAAAGCAGGCCTGGCCCTTCATGCTGAATGACAGGAAAAGCACTCGGCCTTCTATTTGCTGCAGACTGGATTCCTCAGCCTTCCTGTTAGGCACAGGGTGATAGTAACCTTCACAGGATACTTAGTGTTTATAAGACATTTATAGAATTCATCTGGTATGTAGGCCCTTGGACTAGGAGCTAGTATCAAGGCATCAAGTAGGAAAAAATACAGAAACATTCTAGAAAGGGACAGCCAGGGGCCAGTGGGATGGCTCAGTGATTGAGGACCAGAATTCAGATCCCAGCACGTGGATGTTCACAGTCATGTGCAGAATCAGATCTAGGGGGTCCTATGGCCTCTCCAGCTCCCAAGCAGCTACATGTGTGCATATTAGTCACTTCTCACTCACCGTGAAACAACCTAAGCCATAAAACATCCCACACCTTCTAAGATGGGCCCATCACTGGGGGAGTCTTGTGTGTTCTGGGCTTCAGCTCTAGGAAGGATTGGCGCTGTTTTATAGGATGTCTTATTCCTTATATCAGCAGAGAAAGAAAAAAAAAAAAGATCCAGTCCTGGAACCCTAGAGGATACTGCCATGATGTCACTGCTGTACTGGCATAGGTTTAGAGATCTCTCCATGATTCATCTGAGTCACCTAGAGCTCAGGGAATGATGGAAAAGTAACATGAGTCTACCCAGAGCTTGCAACCATGAGAAAGCTCGGAAAACACAGGACACTTGTGGTATTCTGATCCTGGGTCAATTCAAGCCTCTTGAGCCTGGAGCTAAGACAAACAGTTACACTGGCCTGAGTGCACAGGCCAGATCTCAGAGCCTGTTTGCCAACCATGGAACACTCTGGATTCCTCCTCTCAGCTGGACCTTGTTCCTCTACACCTCTTCTGCCCAAGCTTCTCAAGAAATGAAGCTACCAGGTTAATAGGACAACAAACTGAAGGCAGCAAGAGCCTTCAGCCGCCCAGTGTCAGTGACGTCTTTCTTTCTTTCTTTCTTTCTCTTTCTTTCTTTCTTTCTTTCTTTCTTTCTTTCTTTCTTTCTCTCTCTCTCTCTCTCTCTCTCTCTCTCTCTCTCTCTCTCTCTCTCCCTCCCTCCCTCCCTCCCTCCCTCCCTCCCTTCCTTTCTTTCTTCCTTTCTTTCTTTCTCTTTCTCTGTTTTAATCTTGGAGACAGGGTTTCTTTTGTGTAGCTGATCTGGAACTGGCTCTGTAGAGGAAGCTGGCCTAGAATTCACAGAGATCTGTCTGCCTCTGCCTCCAAAGTGTTAGGATCAAAGGTATGTGCCACCACCACTGCTTATCCTTCTGTTTTAAAGGAAGAATGTAGCCCTACATGGCAGCGCGAGTTTAGTCCCAGGATGGACATTCTTTATCAGCAGGTCTCAGGGTAGAACTGGATATGTGACGCTGTGCTAAAGCACTGTCCAGAGTGGGCAGTGCAGCTTCTGAAGAGGAATGCAGGCCTGGCCTCCAGACCTCCACCTTCAAGGCCTCTCTTGAGAGCCTGATGCCCTGGCAAAAGAGACTCCATCTCTCCAGAGGACCTGTGCAGTCAAATGACACCTCAGTGATGAAAACTATCAGTCCCCAAAGGCATGCCACTAAGTAGAGATAGCCTCAGTCATGCACCTCTGCCCATCCCCAGTTCCTCATGTCAATAACTCAACCCTTTCATGAACTAGATGGCAAAACTTGAGGCAGGAGGATCAGTAGTTTACTGGCCAGTCTGGGCTCTATGAGATGCTCTCCCTGAAATCAGAGCCAGCAGGAAATTCAGTTTGAAAGCTCTTTGTAGCCCAGCTCAACGACCTGGTTCAGAGCCTGGGACCCCGCACGGTAGGATAAAGTAACTCCCATGCTTTTTCCTCCACCTTCAACACTCATGATTTGGAATGCACACCCCTACAATGAGATCAATACACATGGAATAAAAAATTAAACAGAAACATTAATGAAGACAATGCAGACACTTTTTAAAAAGGATCCTGGGAGCCCTCAGATTGCACTCTCCTTTCCTTTGTCTTGGGAACAGCACCTGCACCAGTGACTGGAGACTTCCTGCAAGAGAGAGAGGAGAGATGCACTGTTCATTCAGCTGGAGAGCTGTGCAAAGACCAGACATACCTGCCTTTTTCTGATAGTGGGAGCTGGGCCCAAGTGTGGGCTGTTCCTACTAGAGGCACCACAGGAAGAGGACCACCTTCCTCGAACCTTCCTGGAAGTCAGAGCACTGGCTATGGACGTCCCTCAATCCTCAGATGACACAATTCAGCGATGGCTCAGGGCCTCTTAGGACAGAGAGGGACCAGAGCTTCCCCCCAAAGCAAGATCCCTGTCTTATCTGACAGGTATGAGGGCTTAGGGATGGGACAGAGGATTTGACAAGGTTACATGTAGCACAGGGGCTAGGTTAGTAAGGCAATCAAAGAGGAAAGAGACCTGGAACATTCCTCATCTGTTCTTTTTGCTCTATTCGTAGGGATGAGGTGGCAGTGTGGGGTAGAGGACTAGGACACAGCACAGCCTTCTCTGCACATGGTGAGCTTTCTAGGCTGCCTGGTCACTGTGACCAGCATCTTTTCAACTGTGCCACTCTACTACCAAGGCTGACACAACTGGTGACCATGTAGCAATAGGACTTTACTGACTTAGGGACATCTGGAATCACACAATGATCATGTGTCACAGGAGAGGTTTTTTTTTTAAGAAAAGGATTTAACAAAATATTTATTTTGTCCATACTAGTACACTGTCTCTGTTTTCAGACACAACAGTAGAGGGTAGTAGATGAGATTAGAAATGGTTATGAGACACAGTGTGGTTGCTGGGGATTGAACTCAGATCCTCTGGAAGAGCAGTCAGTGGTCTTAACCACTGAGCCATCCCTCCAGCCCCAGTATATTGTATTTTCAATGTTGTTTGTTTTATTTCTTTTCTCACCTATGTCTGTATGGCGTTTCTGTGAATACAGGTACTCATGTGCCTGTGTAAAGGTCAGGGACAACCTGAGCACAGGTCCTCACCTTCTACCTCTGGTCCATGGCTGTGTATGCTAGGCTAGCCCTTCCCCTAATCCTAGAGACTGTCCACTTTAGGCTCCAGTCTCCCTGTCGGAAGGGCTGGATGACAGACACTACTGCATCCAGGTTCATGTGGCTTCTAGGGACCTAAACTGTTGTTGGGCTTGTTCAGATGAAAATAAACACCATTTCACAGCCCTGGCTGGGCCAGGCAGTGCACGGGTCTTTGCTGCTCTTGCAGAAGACTTGAGTTCAGTCTCCAGCACCAGGGTCAGGTGGCTCACAACCACCTGAGACTCCAGGTCCAGGGACTTCCAAGCTCTTCTGGATAAACCTTCTTGGCAAAAGCAGGGCTGGGAGCTGGAGGCTTCTGGTGTTGGCTTCTCCCTGCAGTAGGGGGCAAATCATGGGCATGTGAGGTAACATGGAACCCTGTAATTCTACAAAGTGCAGAAGCTCCTGATGTCCCTCATGGTGGCCCAGAGCCTGCTCACCAGACATGGAGGCTTCAGTAACATGGCCTTGTCCTGACCTGTGTGCACTGTGCATCCTCACTCTCTACTCCCTGCTTTTGGCGGTTGGAATCTCAGGTGTAGGAGACGCCTACCATAGGCCTCTTCTCTCAGCATTTCAGCATTTTACATTTTATGTAGTTTGTGGTCTTCCTGTGCCATGATATGCACATGGAGAGCAGAGGACACAATGTGGACTCAGTTCTCTGCTCTCATCCATGATCAAACTGAGGCCATGAGGCTGGGTGGCAGAGCCTTTACCTGCTGATCTGTACCCATTTGATCTTCACCAAGCATCCTTTGCTGTACACAGATATATCAGCCTGTGACCTCATCCTCCAGACTCTTATGAAGCAAACCCCATAGGTGTGGAGCTCCCACAGTTAGCCAGGGCTAAAGGGGAAGGCAGCAAGCCCTTTAGGAACTCTAGAAAAATGTCTATACTGGTACTAAACTCGTGCTGCCATGTAGGGCTACATTTTTACTTTAAAACAGAAGGATGTGTGGTGGTGGTGGCACAGGCCTTTGATCCTAATACTTGGGAGGCAGAGGCAGACACATCTCTGTGAATTCTAGGCCAGCTCCCTCTACAGCGCTAGTTCCAGGTTAGCTACACAAAAGAAACCCTGTTTCCAAGAGTAAAACAAAGAAAGATAAAGAAAGAAAGAAAGAAAGAAAGAAAGAAAGAAAGAAAGAAAGAAAGGAAGAAAGAAAGAAAGGAAGGAAGGAAGAAAGAAAGAGAGAAAGAAAGGAAGGAAGAAAGAGAGAGAGAAAGAAAGAAAGAAAGAAAGAAAGAAAGAAAGAAGGAAAGAAACAAAGAAAGAAAGAAAGAATTTATATTTTGTATACAATGAGATGCCTGCCTGTCTATGCCTGAACCATCATGTTAACTATAACTCTTGTCACATCTGCATTAATTCAAATACTGAAGGCCAAATGGTTAAATCTTAATGACAATACAATGGGGGGGGATGCTGAAGAGATGGGTGGTTTAGTGGCTAAGAGCAGAAGACCAGGGTTCAGTTCCCAGTGCCCACATGGTGGCTCCTATTAGCCTGTAATTGCAGTTCAATGGAATCGTTCTGGACTTCATGGGCACCAGACATACCACATGGTGCACAAGCATTTATTAGGTGAAACACTCAGGCCATAAAAATAAGTAAATAAAATATATGGTTAACAGACATTGTGATTCAGGAAGTTCTTAGTGGCTTTGGTTATCATTTCTCTCTCCTGGAGACCTGTCTTCCTCATGCTCAGCCTCCCTGGCTTCTAGGACAATTCCTAGCTCTGTGGAGCATGAAGTACTCAACTCCATAAGCCAAGCATTGCAAAGCCATCTGCACCTTCACTGCTACACCTTCACCATGGCTATGTCTAAAGGGAGAGACTTGGATCCCACAGATGTAAGGCCAAACCTGTTGGGCTATGTGAGCCCAGCCACCCAATAGTCAGATGTACTCCTGTCCTTGGCTATGGCATGAGGCTCTTAAGACAAATTAATCTGAAGGATCTCAACAGCTATGTTGTTAGACCTCTCATTGCTCTGCCCGACCTACAAGCTCCTTTACTGGCTCAAATTCACACCCGAACTCCTCTCCTGCCTCAGCCACCATCAGCTCTTCTATTCCTCTCCACCTGTGCTCTGAATAATCCACACTAAGGTGGACGTTAACCTCTCCATGGACCTCCAGACGTATGCTTGTGATTACTCTTCATTGGCTGTTTTGTATGGGTAGGCGGGTACTTCTAGTCTCATGCAGAACACTGCTCACACATTTTGGATCTTACAACACCCTCTTGATTGAGAATCCTGACTAATGACTGATTGGGCTTTCCATGCCTGAAGTCACCCTCTGTCTCCCAGTCCAAGATGAGAATCCCCAGCCTAACCCCATGGTGTCCAGTTTCATCTCAGAAGCTAGGCTCTGCACTAGCCCATATCATTTGGATCTCGGCCTCTAATTCTCTGTTAAATCGTTCCTCTCTTCTTTAAAACAAATTCATTTTGTTGTTTATTTTTTGAGACAGGGTTTCTCTGTTTGGCCCTGGCTATTCTGACATGCTCTCTGTAGATCAGACTTGTCAGGAAGCCAGATATCTGCCTGCCTCGGCCTCTTAAGCACTGGGATTACTGGATTGTGCCAGCATGCTTAATTAAAAATTAATTAGTGACAGTGCATGTTGGCACATGCCTTTAATACCGTCCGTTGGGAGGTAGAGGCATTGTGAGTTCCAGGACAGCCAGGGCTATATATTAACACCTTGTCTCAAAGAAAACAAGCCAAAAATGAAACAAAAATGTTGCAATATGGTCTTAGGTATGTAACTGAGACTGTTCTTGAACTCTGAATCCTCCCACTTTCACTCAGGTGCTAATCAGCAGACTTCTCTCTTGACTTTCACTGAGCACTCAGGGCTGCCAGGACTGTTACCTCTCCCAGTGTAACTCCTGACTCTCTCATCAGCATCATCACAAAACTCCTGCTAAGAATTAAGGAAACCTGAATTCTAAGGAACAGTCGGAGCTCCAGTATTTCCAAAGCTCACTCTAATACAGATGGATCCTATGCTGCAGTAAAATGGTCACAGCTGGAGGTCTTAATTCCAGGACTTGGGACAGAGGGGTTGGAGGATCTTGAATTCAAGGTTATTTTTATGTTACATTGTTGCTCAAAGCGAGTTGGGCTGCTACAAGATACCCTGTCTCAAAACTATACCAAACACACCTAAAATGAAACAGAGGAGTTTGAGTGGGCACAGATGGGAAAGCTCGGCACTTTATGGCTAAGCCACCTGCTGCCAGCACCAAAGTCCATGCACAGCCCCAATTCTGAGCTGTGTCTGGGATCCTGCTCAGGAGAATGCACCAAAGTAGCTCAGATCCAGGGCTTTTGGGCTAAGAGGAATTCAGGCAGTCACACTTTGGATGCCAGTTCTACAGCTCAACTGCCTGTCAGCCCAGGATCTGGTCTTAGTCATGGCTTGGCATCCCTAAATTCCTCCCAGCTGTGCTCCGAACTCACCCTGTGCCCCGTTCTGATGAATCTGCCATTCTCCATGGGAGTAGCCTCAAGAAGTCCCTCACATCTGAAGCACCACTCTGAGTGCACTAAATACTGCAGGGGAGGGGTATGTCCAGCAGAGCACCCACCCCTTTCAGCTGTAGAACATTTAGAGTTCTAGAGTGAGCACTGCTGTGCATTGTGGAACCTAAGCAGTATCCCAGGCTTGGCCTGGGAAGAGCCGTTGACACCCACACTTTCTGGGGTGACATTGTCTCCTGAGGATAGAGTCAGGTCAGGAGCAGCAACTGATGTTCATGAGAGACAAATTTTCTTCAGCACCTGCCCATGCTGGCCCTAGGATCTGGGCTTTTTGGGTGACATGAGTGCTGAGCCCCCCAGGTAGATGGGTTTTCAGGGGTCTGGTGGTTATTGTCACCAAAGGTATCCACAAGGATAAGTCATACTGTACTAATTCCCATATTAGATCCCTTCTCACGGGTCACAGAGGCCGTGCTGGGTCCTATATGTGGACCCAGGGCCTGCGCACTTTTGAGGAGACTGGTCAGGGTGCAGGCTTCATGACATTTTGTTTGAATTATTTTGGGGGATTTTATTTTTACTGTTGAGGACAAACCTAGGGCTGCCATGTGCTGGGAAAAGGCTTTGCCACAGCTGTAGATCATCCCTAATTATAAACTCCTAAATTCTCCATCATGGAACTTTCTAGGTCCCTCACATGATGCAACCTTTGGGGGATTCCTCACATAGAATCATGGGGTGGATTGCATCCCAAAGAGAGAAATGTTCCCCTGTGTCTGCCTGTGGCTGTGGTGATGAGAGTGCTGACCAGTGGATGGCAGGGCCCATGTGAAACCCTTTTGGTTTCCACTTGAGTGGAATCTTCACCATGCTTTTTTTTTTTTTTCTTGAAACACAGGTTGCCCTGGAACTTACAGTCTTCCATCACTCTGACTCATTTTCTCATGACTGGGCTCACAGGCTTAAATTACTATGCCCATCTTTGTTTTTTTTTTTTTTTTGTATTTATAAATCTTCTAAAAGCCAGAAGGATCTAGAATTTAAAATTTTGCAGTCCAAGGCATTTCCAACAGGGGATTCTTGACCTAGGAGTATCCAGACCAGTTTTTATTGTGTGGGTACTTCATTCCCATAACAGCTTATGTTTGACAAAGAGTTCCAAGGTGTGATGTCACTGGGCATCAGGCGGTGTCCCAAATAGCAGCACCAACTCAGGTTGTAATTTAGGCTGGAGAAACTTACTAGGACGCTGGTAATCCTAGCACCCTGGGGCCTCACATGTCCTTAGTCTGATCTAGCAATGAATCAACTGCTCTTGAGGGTGGATTGGAATTCTAGTCACTGTGAGGCAGGAGCATTAGGATCCTACAGCCACTCTGGGCTCCATAGGAAGACCCTGTTTCAATAGTAAAAGGGGTCACCTGCGAGTTCTTACTGTCTTCCCTGAGACCTTCCTGCTTGAGTTAGAATAGCTGTCTCACCAAGTTGAAGTAGAGGGCAGAATGTTGGTGCCTTCTATAGTGAGGACTAGTGACAGATAGTCTATGGAAATTCTAGAAAGATCTACAGGTATTTATGTCCTGTGCATGGGAATTGCTGGCTTCCCTGTGTCCTTTGCCTTTAATTTGCAGTCCATGGGGCACCTGGGAATGTCCCAAAACCAGGCTGCACACAGGGCTTATCCCATGATTCTCACTTGCACCCAGTGCCTGCCTGATAGTCATAAGTCTGACAGAGCCACTGTATGCTCTCCTGACACCTGCAGAGAGCAGTATATGGGACCCTACCATCCCCACACTGCCCATCAGTGTCTACAATGTCCCTATATGGCACTGAGATGGTCTAAGCTCCTTTCCGCCTATATGCTGCATCAGAATCTGACCATTCCTAATTTCCTCCTCTCACACCCACACTAGAAGCCCGGTACCCACACTAGCCCCAGCTGGCCTGTTGCCTACTGACATCTCATGGACTCTGTCCCAATCCCCTGCCCTGCCCTGCCCTGCCACAATCACCTGCCCTACCCTGCCCTGCCCCAATCCCCTGCCCAGCCCTGCCCTGCCCCAATCCCCTGCCCAGCCCTGCCCTGCCCTCACTCAGCTGACATTGTGGACATCTCAAGACAGTCACTGGACAATGGCTGACACACTTGTCTGAAGACTGGAAATGTTTCTCGATCTTGGAGAGGAAAGAAGGACCCTCCAACTACACTGAACTCTAAGGAAGTTTATTCAGGTGAGGGATGACAGGGACTGTTTTGTCTCATGTCACACATGACAGTAGAAAATATCCTAGGTATTGGATGCCGCTGTTAGCATTAACAGAACAAAGCACATAGTGTTGGGAAGGATAATAAATTATGAGTAGGATTAGAAAACCCCAAGCCTCTTCCAGGTTCTAGGAGAGAAAAAAAAAAAAAAAAAAAAACACGAAATACAGCATTAATGGGATAGTTTGGTTAAATCTAGTTACTAGTTTCTATTGTGATCCTATTGTCTGTGCCTGCGCCGACAGTGTGTGAATATCGGGTGTAGGTTTGTGGGGTTGAAAGAAAACACCTACACGGGTCACCCCTTTTTAGCCAGTGCCACCAAGGCTTTACTGAGATCTCCTTATATACCAGAGGCAAAAGCTGTGGAAAAACAACAAGGCAGGTGAAAATCCCCAACTAGGAAAATAGGACAAGTCTGTGTGGTGAAAGTTCCAGCCCACTCAGGGGCATAAACAGCTTCTTAAAAACAAGAAGCAGGAAAGCTCAGTGGGGAGGAAGGGTGCCATGGAAAATCCCAGCCCAAATCAGGGGCTAAGAGCAGCTGTCAAAGGTGTAAACAATTTCTTGCTATAGCAGGCTGAAAGGCTCAGCGAGGGGGGAGGGAAACACCAAGGTAGGGCCCAACAGGAGCCTTCACTGGTGGCTCTAATGTTTCACTTTCCTCTGCCAACTGGCCTCCACACTGTTTCTAGCACCATAATGATTTCAAGTCTTCCTCCTAAGGAATTTTGTGGCAACCGTTGAATGCTAAGCACAAGGCTTCATGAGTGTTCCCCTAACACACACCCATGTTGCAACTTTCCATGCAGGCTATTTCTTGATGTGATTTCAAGCACCTGTACATAATAAGACAGGAGAACATTTTGACTGCATATTCAAACTGGTATTATTTCTCAGGAATTTTTAATGGCTAATATTGGTGAAGGAGGATAATTTGAGTTAGGATGAGACATTTTTGGGCAGGATTTGGAAGGAACCATTCATTTAGATGCATAGGAATTACTAAGGTTTTTATAATCAAGCCTTGAGGAAAATTTGGCTTTGGAAGCAGGAGATGCTCAGTGGCTCTGCCCCGGGAAAGTCTCCTGGAAAGGGCACCTCTGCTTATGCTCAGTACAGGGAGAACATTAGCAGGAAGGCAAAGTCTGTTCCCCATGACATCAGTTGTCCCTTCTTGGACATTCTATTGTCTCCTAGAGAGTTCTTGGCGTCCTCTGCTATGTCACCAATGTTGTAGTGACAACGAGTGCCCTAGTTTCTCTCACTACGAGTCTGGCAGATACATCCTAAGACATGTTTTCCAGTCTTAGAAGTGTTTTGGGAGGGGGGATGTCGATTGTGGAGAGACTAGGGTGAAGGAATCTGACCTTTCGTCTCAAAGAAATGATGGACAAAGAAAGTGGTTCTGGGGAATGTGGAGTAAGTTCTGGGCAGTGTCTTTTGAGCTTTCTGTGGAGGCGGGGGGAGGGATGGTGGGGGTCCTGCAAGCTTAAGCTGACCTTTCTAGCAATTGGCCACAACAACTGGAGCATCTGCAAAGGAATTGAATTTCCATGAATATCACAATTCCTGAAGGTCATGGATTTCAGAATTCTTTTCTGTAAGAAAGCACAACAGAGGCTAATAGGAGGAAAACTCCAAGACAATGAACTAAACTATACCCAAGAAAAACCAAGAAATTAATCTTCTCTCAATAATTTAAAAAAAGAGACGCACACAAACATAATTTCACCTATAACCAGAAAAAGAAGAGAATGCAGCAATCATTGGCTTTAATATCTGACCAGATCCTCTTTCCCTAATCCCCAAGCTCCCAGGGGCCAAACTGCCATCCAAAGTGTATGCAAGGATGCTCTATGGTTCTAGGTGAGGCCTGTTGCCCCACCAAATGCAGATCCTAGAAGTGTGAGGTGGGGATGGATATGTGTGGGTGTAGGAGTACTGTCACATAGGCAAAGCTGAGCAGAAACGGGATGTAAGGTTTGATGAGGGGAGTGTGGAAAGCAGGACAACAGTTGAAATGTAAATAAATAAAATAACCAATTAATAAAAAATAGCCAAAAATAAAATAAGTAAAAAGGTAAATGAAAATTAAACCAAACCAACCAAACAAACAAACAAAAATCCCTGTAGTGTATTGGTCTAATTCTGCTTGTATTTTAATGCTAATTTGTGGAACTCAGGACTGGTTAACCCCAAATAACTGACCCTGTTCCCAGTTAACTGTGATTATAAAAAAGCCAACAGCCAACAGCCAACAGCAGAGAGATGGGGGAGGTGAGCTTTGAGGGCTTTGCTAGAGAGGATCATGAGGAGGGAAGAAGGAGGAAGAAGCTGCCATAGAATAAAGGAAGAACATGTGTGATGGAGAGGAGAGAGGAAGAGGACAGCAGCCATGGTTAAGGGAGAGGAGAGCCTGGTCCTGAGGGCTGTCCAAGGGGAACAAAGAGCAGCCAAGATGCTACACAGTCTGTAAGAGTTGAGCGTTATTGTTTGGAAAGTAGATCTGATACCATGGAGGGCAGGCAGCTGCACAGCTACTGTGCTGACTAATGCACACTAAAATAAATTTAACAAAATATGTATAACCAGTAAGACAGCTCTGTAGAGGATCCTAAAAGGATTACTTTAGTTTGAAGGGAAGGACAAAATACCAGAGAACACAGGGGATAAATTAATAAAACTAGGAAAGTTAATCAAAGAAGACTGTGAAAACCACAAAAATTAACAAAATGACAAAATTTAATACATAGGTTTAAATAATAATTACATATCACTAAACTCAATATCTAGGGTGGTGGGGCATGAATTCTGCCATGGTCTGAACTCAGAAAGGTGGGGTTGGGAGAAACATGTATGGTTCAATAGTCCACCCACATTGTGTCAATGTGATTTAATCTAAGGACAAAGAAGTGTAGCATCTCTCACGACTTTCTTCTAACCCCTTGACAGGATCACTGGGGTGTGGCCTCAGTACTTCATACTTCTTGCTAGGTCAGCGAAACTCAGGGAAGCGTGAGATTGTCACAGCACAGTATTAGGCTAGATATACTGAGTAGATGATACTAAGTTGTTCAGATGGTGATATCCATTTGCATGTGTTCTTAATGTGGACCTAAGGAAAGAGAGATCAAGGTCCTTAGAATAGAAGGAACATTCCCAGTCCTTTTCTACCATTCCAGACTGAAAGTCTGGTAGGGAGAAAGTGGTAAATAATAAAGAATTAATAGATGATGCTTTGAATGAAGGGTTGGTTTTTGTGCTGGTTTAAGGGAGGGTCTCAAGTATCCCATGTTGCCCTCTCCCTGGCTGGCCAGGTTCACTTTGAACTCAGATAAACCTGCTTCCACTTTCCAATATATAGTCTTACAAGAGGGGCCTCCGAGGTCTCTGAGGACAGCATTAGCCATTGAGAGTTGAGGTGTGCAACCCACAACTTTAGTTTTAGCCACTTTGTTCCATGTCTACCAGCTATTTCAGATTGTTGCTGTCTATGCCTGACAATCAAGGACACAGAAAAATAACCTGATAGAGAGCAAGGACATGGTGATCACATCCTTTCCTCTTCTATATGTTCTGGATGAGGTTTGTTAAAATTCCAATATTGCAAAAAGCTTTATATAGGGCCCATCACATTAAGGGTCACTATGCACTGTTTCATCTAAAATGGCCTAATCAGAACTGACCGCCAGACAACACTTCCTGCGAAGTTCCTATGAGAGCTTAAGTTTTTTGTGTTTTTTCTTCTTCCTTCCTTTCTTTCTTTCCTTCTTTCTTTCCTTCTTTCTTTCTTTCTTTCTTCCTTCCTTTCTTTCTTTCTTTCTTTCTTTCTTTCGCTTTATAGGTTTAGAGGAATGTATTTTGGGCCACGGATCTGCCCCTTGTATCTTAGCTATGGATGTGATCAATCAGTGTTAGTGTATGCATTCAATAAAATGTCCATTTTTGACTAAGGTAGATGCTTCTGTGTTTTGTGGGGTGACCCATTGTCAATGTCTAGTGAGTTGGGGCCCTGGGTATGGTCGCATACCACCAGGACACAGGGGGTGCAGAGCAAAGGCAGAAGAAACTGCACGCAGTTGCAAGCTTTATTAATCCTTATTAAGCTAAGAATATGCATTACTACAATTTTCATTGTGTCAAGATACCATAAGATCATTATTCCCAGGATACCAGGAACAATGAGGGAAGATTATACAAAGAAAGACGAATAAACGAAAGCTTCTTCTAAAAATATTCATATAACAAATAACCTCTCTTATTATAATCAAAATATACTCACCATTACAAGAGAGCGTTAGAACCACTTCCACAGAAACGGGACACAGCAGAACATAATTTAAGGCCAAGTGAGAAAAACATTTTCTTCTCCAGGGCGGCATTCCAGCCCCTACTTGAATCTGTCACCAGGCCTTTCTTGACCCTGCCTGGGAGCTGCATCTCTATGTCTTAACAATTCCTTCTTTTTTCTTTTGTTTTAAAGTAACACTTTACATAACATAGCTAAAGGTCCTTGTAGGGGTTTAGTCATGTAAAAATAAAGCAACATAATACATAATGTACATAAGATTATGGCAAAACTAGCTCCTCCCATGCCATGGAAAATTCTTTGAAGCCAAGCCTTGGGATCTAATCCTGTCAATTGATCAGCCAATAATTTCGCTATTTCCATAGGTGTAGTATCTTCTAGCTGTTTACCAAAAGACATTCGAACATCATATTTCAAGGCATTAATTACTTTTGAAGCACTTTCATTACGCTCTAAATAGGCTTGAATTAACTTCCAATCATGTTCTGTGTCATTATCCATATATTTACTAATACAAAAGTAGTAGGATTTCATCATGATAAGCAATATAAACCCGATAACTGGCATTTGCCGCAGCAGAAGAAACCATGAGTAAAGCACACATTGCTAAGAATAAGTGCTCAGCAGTAAAGGACTTTCCTGAAAGAGACAAAATTATTCCTTTCAGTGCTTAATCGCTTCACCTGACCCCACATAGGTAATAGGGTTGTCACTACACGGATCCTTATCCATTGTTGTTTGTGGACACTAAGAGAAGCCAGGGCCTCAGTAATGGAGGACACCTCCTCATCTCCTGAGAACATCCATCAGGAGAAAATGTAGCTGGTTTAACTGGATTCCTTTGAGGGTAGGGAGCAGTTCTTATTATTCTGTGCTTGGATCCATCTCCCGGGTAACCAGAATAGTCTCCCATCCTGTAATGAGACAAAACCCTCTCCCCTATATACAATGATGTCCCTTCCTGCCATTCAGCATCCCGGGCAATTTTTATCCATACTGTATGTTCCATTCCTTCTGGGGGGAAGTTCAACAAAGTGTCTATCAGCTCTTGATATAACTTCACCTTGTGGTAAATTAAGAAAATTAATAACGTATAATGCTTGTGCCATATAGCTCTGGGACTGGTCTGCAAACTCCATTCAGGTTGCATAAGGCCATCTCTTTTCCCCCTTTTTAATTTTATAATTTGTCATTATATGGTGTGGTGAATTCTTTCAACAAAAGCTTGTCCTTGTGTATTGTGTTCTGTGCCAGTAATATGTACAATATGATATCGTTGACAAAATTGTTTATATTGATAAGAAATATATGTTGGTCCATTATCAATTTTAATTTTAGAAGGCAGTTCCATAACAGCAAAAGTTTCCAATAGATGCTGTATAACATGAGCAGTGCGTACTCCTGGCAATGGTGTAGCCCACACAAATTTTGAAAAATTATCTATGCTTACATCTATATGTGAAAGGCGACCAAACTCAGAAATATGGGTTATATTGATCTGACACGATGTATTAAGTTGCATCCTTCTGGGATTAATTTGAGATGGAACACATTTTATACGTGAAGACTGACACATAGGACAATTAGCAATAATTTGTTTTGCTTGAGAATTGGGAAGCTTATATTTAATATGTAAATATCCTGTATTGGCATGATTATGAGTGTGTTCTTCTGGGGTAGCAAATGCCACTAATTGATCTACCATATGATTGCCAAGTGTTAAAGATTCTGGAAATTTTGAATGTGATCTAGTATGTGTAATGAATATTCTAGAGTTTCATAATAACAATAGTCCTTTAATATGTGAGAATAACATTTAATATAGGCTTAGATGTAGAAACAAGAGCAGTCGCAATATTCTGTACTACTCCTACAACATAAGCGGACTCAGCTATAATATTTTTACATCATGAGTAAAATCCGGCAATACATTAATTACCGCTAATAATTCATTTTGTTGTACTGACCCAAAGGAAGATTCTTGTCCCCAAAATTAATCTTTGGTCCAATAAGCCATCTTGGTGTTAGAGCCCTCTGTAAACACAGTAAAGGCTGATGGTAATGGTTCAACAGAAATTAGTGTATTTATCAAAATTTTTTTTGTTTTTTAAAGCAATCCCACAATTTACTATGGGGAGGATGAAATTCAATATTTGCAGTGTAAGAAATCATGGCTAATTGAAAAACCTCAGACATCTGCATTAAATATTCCCCTTTATCTTTGCTTAATGGGAAAACAAGAGCAGCACAATCATATCCCCACAGAGTAACACGTCTTTGTATGCCTTGCTGAATAATTAAAGAAATTTGTTCCTCATAATTTGTTAATGTTTGGTTAAAGTTTTATTTAATATAAACCCATTCTAAAGGCAACTCATCCTGAGCGAAATTGCCTGTAGGATATTCAAGAGTATTTAAACATATAATTTAATAACTCTATCTGGATCAATACATGCCAAATATGCATCTTTCCATTTCCAGAAAAGATACCCTTGCATGCCTTCATATAAGCATTAATATCCCCAGCCTCCTTTATAGGTAATAATGCTCTCCTGTACTCTTCATTAGCATTTTCAAGAGCAAGATTTGCAGCAGTTGTCCTCCAGCTTCCTCTCCTACCATTGTTCTTTCCAATGTTAATTTTAATATACATAAAAACTTAATATATGGTTCATAGAAAGCTACTACCTTTTTCAACCAACCAGTATCATCCTTTATAATAAGTCGGTTGGGCCACACCTTGAATCGATGCTGGCCTAATTATAGGAAAAGAAAAAGCAGGTGAATTCGTCATTATCCTCGTGTGAATCTAATGGTCAACACGCCATCCTTGGGAAACGACTTAGAAAAACCTGCTTCAGGCAGTGGTGCAGAGGGCAAAACTTTTACTTTCGTTTTGTCTTAATGAAGCTCTAGCTTCTTGTTCTGTATTCGTTATTACCCTGTCTGCATTCATGGCCTTGAACACAGTAAAAATTACAGCCCAAAGAGAACAGAAATTGGAATCTTTTTGCCCTGCCTGACAGCCTTTTTCACCTTAACTTTCACTTTGACCCAGATATCAGAATCCCTGGAACCCTCGTCAGGGAATCATGGAGTTTACTCTTGCTGTCTCTAAACACTTTTCTAAACCAGACTATGAGACATGAATTCCCTGCACTCTTAAAGATGCTTAAGCATAGCGAGATGAAGAGAAGATTTATCTTGTCCCATTTCCTTGTAATAAATTGTACTTACCTTATCTGACTGTCCAGACTTACCTTCAGGGACCCTGTTCCAGTGCCATAGGTCGACGTCTAGGGTGTTGGGAGCCCTGCGTCCGGTCGCATTCCTTTCTGTGTTTCCCGATGCTCAGTGGCCATGCCACTCCAGCATGCTTTGAAATGAACCAGTCCTCAACCACCACCACCACCACCACCACCACCACCACCACCACCACCACCACCACCACCATCAGCACCACCACCAATTTGGTTTTGTAAATAAAGTTTTATTGACATCGCCATACTCAGCATTTACATCCTGTTCAGTGCTGCTTCTGGCTGCAGCTGCAGAGCTTAGGAGCCACAGAGCCCTTTAGGCTCCCAGAGCTGAGAGCATTGACCTTTTGCCTTGATGTGAAAGAGGTGACTGACCCCTGTGCTCGAGGTGGCCTTTCCGTGCCCCTTAACCCATAGCATAGGTCTCTGTGCCATCCTCTCCCTTTGCTGTGGTGTGCACTTCCTGGTACATTTCCGTTAGCTCTTGACATTTCCAGAGCATTGGGTCTTGCAAATTGAATTTGCATGGCATCAGGAATAGACCTGATAGCAGGGTGTGGGACACTCCCTATGGGGAGCCTGCCCAGGGGCATAAGCTTACTTTTCCAGTCAACTCCCTGAACAGTGAGCCTTTGTGGGACAAGGTACTTCAGGACATGACTTGACCTCTCTGCAGTGCACCCAATCCCTGCTTGGCTCAGATGTCCCCCAGAGAGGTTGTGTGTGTGTCCCCAGTAGAGGCAGCACTCTGTGTGGTGGCATTGACATGGCATCCAGGAAAGTCAAAACCAGAGGGACATGTCGGGCAGTTGGAAGCAGATGTCTGCGTCCATGGAGAGAAGGATGGACTAGACACTCCTACAGGGGGTGAGCTGAGAAGCACTTCCTTGGCTTTTTCATAGCCATGTAGGCTGCATGCCATGCTGTGTACCCATGCTGTGCTGAAGCCCCAGGCTTTGAGTCTCCCACAGCTGCTGTGTCCTGGGGCCAGGGTAGGATTAAGGAGACTTAAGATTAAGCAGGAGAAAGGTGAAAACCCTGGTTGCAGGGTGGGGATGGCACAGTCATAACACTCCTGCACATGAGGCCCCTGACTTAGAGCCGTATAGCAGCTGTGACAAGCCAGCTCTGGTGACACTCATCTGCAATGCCAGGCCATGGGGGGTAGAGGCAATAGGATCAGTTGTTAGTTATCCTTGGCTACACGGCAAGTTCGAGGCCAGCCTGGGCAACTTTGTCTATGAAAATAAGACAAAACTAGGTCTTGACTCTGAGCATCACAGCGTGTACCTGGCATGGTTGCCCCACCCCAGGTAAGAAACCCCTCTGTCCAGAGGCCATAACTGCAGGAGACCCCTGGCCAAGTGTCTATACAGCGCCCTGTTTGACTGGTCTGTGCTGAGGACCAACCACGCTCTCCTCAACAGGAAGGACATGGGAGAGGCTGTTTCTGTGAGATTCCGGGCCCTGAGACGGCCAAGAATAAACCCTGTCCTTGGGAAAGCCATGGAGACTAGGAACCCAGGGGATCTCTGCAAACACCAGGGCTGGCAGGGGACTCTCATCCTCTACAGCAGCTGCTCTCAATCTGTGGGTTCTACATCAGAGCTTCTGCACACCAGACATTTACATTACAAATCCTCACAGTAACAAAGTTACACTCATGAAGTAGCTCTCCAATAAGTTTATGGTTTGGATGACAACAACATGAGGAACTGAAATAAAGAGACACAGCATTAGGAACGGTAAGAACTGCCATTCTATAGGAACCCAGGCATCTGCACTCGGTGTCTCGGAGAGTGATAGGCTAGGCTTCACCCTCAGCGATGCCAGCATGTGGGCACCAAGCCCAGGTTTCACCACAATGTTTACTGGATATGTGCAGGCCTGGTTCCATCAAGAAGTAATAAAGGAACGCTTGGTAAAAAACACTGGGTACCAAACTGTCGGGAAAACACACCCCCTCTGCTGAACTCCTCTCAGGAGGGCTAGTCTTTCCAGGAGGCCCCGGCTATAACCACAGCTTGTCTCTCAGTGCTTGCCCATTGGTGTCTTGACCATATTCAGATTTGAGGACTTTGAACAGAATAGCTTCCAGCAGATTTGCATCAATGAATCCAACAAGTAGTTGCAGTCCTACTTCACCCAGCATATCTTCAAGCTGAGGCAGGTGAGAGTGGACGCCTATTCCCCAGCCCAGCCCAGCCATCACCCTGAATGTCAGCGGTGTCCCTCAGGATCAGCAGGATGGGTCCTGGGCACCAAAGGTTCCCCAGGACCTAAAGCTATGTCCTTGAACTCAGTGCCATGCTCAGCCCTTCCAGCCTCTTTCAACCCTTCTGGATGCTCAACTGCTCCTGCAGCAAGGCAGCAGTGTACACATTCTGTCACGTCATTTGTGTGTCTACAGGAGGTCAGAGCCTGTCCCCTCTGTTCATTTCTTTTGCTGTATTTGCCTTTCTGAGGAGGCAGGACCCACAGGTATGGGAGGCAGCCACATGCATATTCTGCAGCCATGTCTGATTCCTCTGAGGCTCAGTCCCACTTACACACCTACCCTCCAACCTCCCCCCTCCATGTCACCCCTGGAGCTCTGTAGACCTTCCTGCTTTCTGTCTTTATATAATTGGTGACACTGCAGCCCTCAGTGGTGTCATACAGTGTTAGTTTGTCTTTGCACTGCCTGGAGGTCTGACTTAGGAGAATGGCTACCATTCTCATTCCTGTTCAAGGGTCAGAATCTGAATCCTCTGTAAGGCTGAATAATATTCCAGCACATGGCTGTGCCATGTTGAATTTACACAGTCACCTATGGATCTTATATTTTGGCTTGTAAACACACACATATAAGACTCAAGTGACACCCAAGTGGAGAATTGCTGGAGTCCTCCATGGCTTTCTGAACCGTCTGAGAGACCATCCTGTCCACAGTGTATAGGGCACCATCTACTCATAGCTCACACAGCATGAGAAGATTAGGGAGGGTTAACCTGGCTTCTCTGTCTCCTACTTTCTGCCAGACTAGCCCTAGCATCTTTCTGTATTGCAGTGAATGTTTAGAACCCAGGAGGATTCCAGCTTCCTTGCTCAAATATAGCAAGTTCCTCCTTGCCTGCTTTGAGACTGAGTCTCATGCAGCCCAGGCTGGCTTTGATCTCACCATTAATTAAGATGGCCATGATCTCCTGGTTCTCATGCCTCAGACGTCTCTGAGTGCTGGGTGACAGGTATGCACCACTCTTAAGTCCTGCCACTGGGACAAGAGTGAGCAGAGCCAGCTCTGAAGCACACACTTTGCTGGTGTCAGTGATGACTGACTTATGTTTCCTGTCTTCCTTGCCCATGGCCCTTCTCCTTGGTGCATGCCATCCTTCCTCCCTGTGACTCATGGGGGACACCAAGCCTGAGGATGTCAGGAAGAAGTTTACTTACTTCACTGGGTTGGAGGCTGTTAGGTTCCTGCGTCAGTAGGTGAGATTCAAGCTAGAAGGTTTGTGGCATGAGAAACTGGAACAGAACTGGCATGGCAGGAACAATTGTCACCTGGCTCTGAGAAGAACAGGTGGGCAGAAACTCATCGTTGGGCAGGTAGTGAGCTCAAGTCCAGGCTGGGCATTGCTCAGCACATGTGAACAGGTGTGCTTACATGGACATGTGTTTCCCCCACATGGTCACCACTTATCCAGGCACGGTGAACACTCCAAGGAGCTTTTTATGTTTTAACATTGTGTGTGTTTGTGTGTCCATACATACATATACACATATACATTCGTACATATACACGAATACACGTACATGAAAACACATGCATATACATGACTATACACATTCATGCTCACACACATATATATACACACCTACATGCATACACACATACACCCACACATACACACACATACATACATATACACATACATGCATACACACATACACATATACATACACACATACACACACATACAATACATATACACACATACAAATACACCTATACACACATATAGACAGACATATACACACATATACATATACACGTATACACATACATGCATACACACATTCATATCCACACGTACATACAGACATATACATATATACTCACATACATGTAAGACATGAGTGGAAGCCAGAGGACAGCTTGGCCCTTGGTTCTCTCCCTTTTACCACGTGGGTCCTGGGGATTGAGTCAAGCTCATCAGACTTGACAGCAAGCCCCTTTAACTGTAGAGCCCTCTCATTGGCTGCCAGTTGCCTCTTTCCACAAATTCTATCCATGGTGGAATGTTTACAGTTGTTATTCTCATGATTCCTTCAGCAATAGCGCAGACATCATTTACACTGCATTAGGAGTTATAATTCATGTAGATGTCAGGAGAGCTGGAGGCGTGGATCAAGAAGAGAGCCCACTTTCAATGTCATTATGTGGTATTGCCTTAGGCCCTTTTATACACTCCCCTGGCTTTGTCTGAGCATATGTTTGAGGTCTCTCTATGACTGTGCAAAGAAGTAAGAGCTAGGGCTGGGCCACAAAATAGGAAAGTACTTGTTCATCCAAAAACAAAAACAAAAAACAAACAAACAAACAAACAAAAATAGCTCTAGGGTTAAATATTGGTGCTAGTACTGAACTACACAGCCAGAAGGTATTTTTCTAAGTAAATAACACAATATTGGGGATGACAATATGATCAAATATCCTACAACATGAGTTTGCATTGCTCCCTACATTATATAAATCAAATACTCTGACTACCATTTTGGTTGTTTCCAATCATGTCTGAGTGCATCATCACGGGAATCCCAAGGAAAATCAGAACTGGGTTCTTGAAGCTGTTGCACAGGGCCAGTATAGACCTAAATACCACAGAGGAAACCTTGATTCTTATCACAAGGGATCATTCACCATCCCTCTTGTCACATAACTTATGACAAGACGTCACCTTTCCTAAACTTAGCCTTTTTCCCGAGTGCTGCAGAAGGGAAGACCTGATGTCAAGGGGTCTGGATTCAAACCACAGGACACTGAATTCATGTAAATAGGTGTAGTTTATTAATGCACACACCAATACAGTTCAACCAGAGCAACAGCTCACAAATGTGTACTGGACATTGCTAGGCCCAGCTCATTGCAAAATCCACATGGGCTCATGCACAAGTGCTGGAAATGCTTCGGTCTATGGCCCTGACTCAGGCCATTTTACACATAATTGTTCCTATTTTCCTTGAATCTATTGGGTCCTATGTGAAGAATACACTTGGGGAACTTGTTAAGATTAACAAACCTCATAACATACAGAACATAACAGGGTATGTGACCAGCACCACACAGTTCAACGTCAGAGTTTTTTGTTCTTTGTTAGTGTTTTTCTTGGCATCCATGATGTGGAGGCGTATTACAGAACAATAGGAAAGAGCTGGCTGCTGTGTAACAAATTCGCTGCTATTAAGGTAGGTATGGGGGCAAAACCTCAGCAGTAGCCCTTAAGATGGGAAGGAGATGATGTGTTTGATAACTGAAAGGAGCTGCCTCAGCTGTGTTTCTCTGCCTGCTCAGTGCCCATTCACCATCACTCTGTCCCTGAAGAGGAACTCAAGGTCTGCCCCCTGCTGCCTGTGAGCCAGGAAGAGGCACAGAAAGGCAAGGCCACAGCACTGGTTTCCAATTACTCAGTAATGCTGGATTTCCTTTTTCTTTTTTTTTCTTTTTTCTTTTTTTTTTTTTTTGGTTCTTTTTTTTGGAGCTGGGGACCAAACCCAGGGCCTTGTGCTTCCTAGGCAAGTGCTCTACCACTGAGCTAAATCCCCAGCCCCTGGATTTCCAATAATGTACTTGTATACACAAATACAGTGTGGTAAGTTGCAATAGATACTAATCATTTCTCACATAGGGCAGCAGTTGATTGACTACAACTAATTATATTAAAAAAAAGAAACCTGGCTCTTGTAGAAATATACAAAGAAATATCTAGGATGGTGGGGGATGAATTCTGCCATGGACTGAACTCGTGGAAGTGGGGTTGGGAGAAAGATGCATGGTTAAATAGCCCACCAGGTTCACATTGTGTCAACTTGATTTAATCTAAGGACAAAGAAGTGGAGTATCTCTGATCGCTTTCTTCTAGTCCCTTTAAAGCATCACTGGGGTTTGAACTCAGAACTTCACACTTCTTAATGGGGCAACTACACTCAAGGAAGCTTAAGACTGTCATAGGCACAGTATTATGCTATATATACAGAGTAGATGATACTAAGATGTTCAGATGGTGATGTCCATTTGTATGCACTCTTAATGTGGACCTAAAAAAAGAGAGATCAAGGTCCTTAAAATAGAAATATCAGTTCCAGTTGTTTTCTACCATTCCAAAGTGAACGACTGGTAGGGAGAGAATGGTAAATAATCGAGAATTCGTAGATGATGCTTTGAATAAAGTGTGGATTTCTGTGCTCGTTTAAAACAGGGTCTCAAGTATCACATGTTGCCCTCTACCTGGCTGGCCAGGATCACTTTGAGCTCAGATAATCCTCCTTTCACTTTGTAATAAATAGGCTTATAAGAGTGGCCTCCAAGGACTGTGCAGACAGCATTAGCCTTTCACAGTTGAGGTGTGTAACCCACTACTATAGTTTTAGCCACGTTTTCCCATGTCTACCAGCTATTTCAGATTGTTGCTGTTATATGCCTGACAATCAAGGATGCAGAAAAATAACCTGATACAGAGTAAGGACATGGTGATCACATCCTTGCCTCTTCTGTATGTTCTGGATGAGGTTTGTTAAAATTCCAATATTGCAAAAAGCTTTATATAGGGCCCATCACATAAAGGGTCACTATGCACTGTTCTATCTAAAATGGCCTAATCAGAACTGACCACCAGATAACACTTCCTGCAATCCTCATATGAGAAGCTTGAGCTTTTTGTTTTGACTTTTTCTCTTCTCTTTCTTTCTTATTTTTTGCTATATAAGTTACTATATGAATTTGCCCCCAAAATTTGAACTACGGAAGTGATCTATCAGTGTTAATGTGTGCATTCTATAAAGTATTCATTATTTACTATGATAGGTGGTTTTGTGTTTGGTGGGGTGGCCATTTCCCAGTGTACAGGTGCTGGGACCTTGCTCTATCCACTTAATGGATAAGCACCATTTAGCCGTTTAGGTGCATCCCCGATAACTCTTGACTATTTTATTTTTCTGATAAAAGCACATGATGTATCTTACTCAGGCCTGTGAGCAGTGCTCCTTTGGCAACATTGGTACAGAGAAGAGAACCCCACAAGCAGCATGAGGTTCCCTTCACTCATGGTCCCAATACTGCACTTTCCTCTGCCAACTGGTCTCCACACTTTGCCTAGCACCATAAAGACTTCAACTCTTTCTCCTAATGAATATTCTGGCAATTGTCGATTGCTAAGCACATGACTTCATGAGTGTTCCCCTAACACACACCCATGTTGTAACCTACATGCAGACTATTTCTTGATGTGTTTTAAAGCACCTGTACAGAATGAGACAGGAGAACTTTTGACTGCATATTCAAACTGGTGTGAAATCTCAGGAAGGTTTAATGGCTAACATTGGTGAATGAGGACAATTTGAGTTAGGATGAGACATTTTTGGGGCAAGATATGGAAGGAAACATTCATTTAGAAGCATTGGAATTACTAAGTTTTTTTATAATCAAGCCTTGAGAAAAATTTGGCTTTGGAAGCAGGAGATGCTCAGTGGCTCTGCCCCAGGAAAGTCTCCTGGAAAGGGCACCTCTGCTTATGCTCAGTACAGGGAGAACATTAGCAGGGAGGCAAAGTCTGCTCCCCATGACATCAGCTGTCCCTTCTATGACATTCTATTGTCTCCTAGAGAGTTCTTGGCATCCTCTGTGATGTCACCAGTGTTGTAGTGACAACCAGTGCCCTAGTTTCTCTCAGTCTGAGTCTGGCGGTTACACCCTAAGACATGTTTTCCCGTCTTCGCAAGAGTTTTGGGAGGGGGAACATCGATTGTGGAGAGACTAGAGTGAAGGAGTCTGGCCTTTCGTCTCAAAGTAATGATGGACAAAGACAGCACTTCTGGGGAATGTGGAGTAAGTTCTGGGCAGTGTATTTTGAGCTTCCTTCAGGGGGGCTGCAGGCTTAAGCTGACCTTTCTAGCAATGGGCCACAACAACTGCAGCATCTGAAAAGGAATTGAATTTCCATGAATATCACAATTCCTGAAAGTCAGGATTTCAGAACTTTAGATTCCCCATCCCCACTGGGAGGATATGGTAAGGCCAATGCTATTATTCTGTGAACTTCTGGTCTTTACTTTTACAGTTCATTTGTTCTGTTACATTGATATAAAAACACCATCAGGAGTCATGGAGGGTCCACCTTTTCTGAGTTTAGACAGGGCAGCAATGTACTTCACTATCATTGCTTCTTTAAATACAGTGGATATCTGACAGTAGGAAAAGGGGGAGAATTGTGCTCCAGGCAATAACCTTATGTTCTTAGACCTTCTCTGATTTCTTCTAATTGCAGGGTCATCGTTAGCTTTATATATTAGAGGTTGTGTGTTACAAACATTTTTCTAAAATACCAAAACTCTTTGGAACATGTAGACCAAGATTCAGCCTGTAACCCATTGGCACTTCGGGGGTTTGGTATTTCAAATAGGGGAATTGATAAGTCTGTTGACCATGTCCTCCCTGGAAATGCGTTTTAAATCCAAAGATATTGGCCTAGAATATCAGGGTAGGACATCTGAGTGTCTCCAGTCACTCAAGTATTGTGGATGGTGAATTTATCATCTGAGTTCTGAAACCACAGGGGTGAGGGTCCTGAAACCAAGCTGTACCCTGTTCAGCTGATAATAATCCTGGAGAAGCCATCTCGGTGGTACATGTAGGCACGTGATGTCCGGCATAGGGAGCACCTGGCTGCTTACATTTCTTGGTCTCTATAGAGTAGTGGGAGAACTGAGATCCACTGAGGAGGCCTCTTAAGCATAGACCAATCGCCTAGCAGTGACACTGGGTTCCAGGCTTGTTCTCCTGTTTAGGCCTCACTGTGGTCTATGTACACTCTATGCATTCTCCCCATGCAGGTTCACTTGTGTCCTTCTACCTACAGAGGCTGGGAGAGAAACACCATCCCCTGGAACTGAGCTAAGCAAGAAGCAGGCCGAGAAGGAAAATAAGAGGTGGATTTAAGAGCTGCAGCTCATTACAGAGGAGCGAAACGACCTGAGAGATCGCCTGAGGTTTCTGACAGAGAGATCCATGAAGAACAGGTATGAATCGCTCCAAACGCTCTTGTTCCATTCCTGGGTGTTCAATGTCACCTTCATCTTATCCTTTTAAGGTTTTGGGTTCTAGAAAGCTGTGTCTCTGTAACGACCCTTTTTTAAACCTCACCTCCCATATAGAGGAGATTCAGAACCTGACCCTTCCTGAGGAGCAAGATGGAAAATGGACTCATCTGCTTCCATTTATTGAAAAGCAGGATTTGTGGTCTGAATGAAGAATTCGGGGATAAAGTCAGGGAGAGTGAGTGCCCAGTGTGTATTTGCAAAGCCCTTGACAGCTGGTGGCTTTGCAAGATTGTAATTGCAGTGAGTTTATGGTGAGTCTCTGTACGTGCTAGGCAGGGGACTGAGTGCTGGAAGATCCACACAGCAGCCTGAGGGGCCTGGTCCCAAACTGTTCATCTCAATGCTTGACTAGAAGGTCTCAGGCTCAGGCCTGTTTGTTCTTGTCTGTGTGTCTTGCCCTCTGAGACAGCAATGGTGCATGCAATTTCTCCTGGTTGTCACAGTGCTCTCTGTTTCCATATTTCTCTTTCTCTTTCTCTGACTCTGTTTACATTTCTCTTATTTGTGGCTGTGTCTCAGTCTGTGTATGTGCATGTGCACACATCCAAATGCATAGGTACAACATTTATATGTTTATATTTCCCTCCAAATTTGAGTCTAGGGGGTCTATGTCTTGGCCTGAGTATTTACCCATGCTACACTTTCATGGAGATGTGAGTGCTTTGTTCTGGGAGCCCCACTGTCAACAGCACAGTTCTTTGACTGTGTGGTCACATTTGTCTGTACAGTTGTATCCATTGGGCAGATTATTATTTTGTGGCCAGATGTGATCTCAACTCCATAATTATGTGTAATGTCTGTCTCTACACTATTAGTTATTCAGAATGAATAATTCCTGTTGTCAAAACAGGAAAAATCAAATCACATTTTCTGGGTGTGTAGGGGAGTGCCCGGAAGAGCTGTGGCTGAGGCTTTTGATAACATAACTGTCTTGACTCCAGGTCCAGTCCTCTCTATTGAACAAAGGGAGCCAGGAAACCCTCCATCTGGATGCTGAGCTTCCGGTGTCCTGGCCCCAGAATAACAAGTTTCTGAAGCTGAAGAAGATCCCAATATATAGAATTCAGAAGGTGTCCTTCCAGGGCTGGGGTAGTACAGGACCCACCCTGAGTTCATATATTCCTAAATGCTGATGTTCATTGTATTCTATCATTTGGGGCCAGGCCACACTTCAGGCCAAATCCATATTATGAAGACCTGGAGAGAATGGAGGAGGCGGTCATGTCAATTCTGCACAACTTAGAGATGGAGAACACTGAGATCCATGAGAACAGCCATAAGCTGAAAAAGGAGATGACCTTCTCTAGGTAAGTCCTGGTCAGAAAGGCTATCACTTGTGGAATGGCCATTTCTGATTTCTTTGTTCTGGATTGGACGGTCTTCAGCTATGACTCTATCTCTTGTGCTGTTTACACATCAGTGTGCCAGGGTCATTAGGACTCAGTTTTCAGTTCCACAAAAGACTGTTACTCATCCCAGGATTGTCTAGGCATCTTCAGAAGGCTCTAGATAGAACAGCACTGATTGAAGTCAGCAGAAGGTTATTAGGCTGAACGGGGCCTCTGGTGTCATACCAGGTTTTACAAAACTCAGTGTGTGGACCACATGGTTAGAATGACCTTCTCTTGGTTCTACTGACCTCCTTTGAGGGTGTTTGCCCACTACTAATTGATGTTGCCCCCGTGCATTGGGCTTTCATGGATAGTTGTAGATCCATGTTCTTTTTGAGAGATTTGGACCCTATTTGATGCTTGGGCCATCAAAAAAATTTCTTCTTCCCTGAATTGGCTGTTTCCTGTTTCTGCAGCAGCCTTATATGTATCAAGATGTATTCTACGTCTTCATGGGTATATGGGTTCTAGGGTTGTTAGTGGAACTTGGAAGTAGGAATGGGAGAAAGGGGCAGCAAGATCTTACTATGCAGAATGTATTTCCAGTAACCTGCTCAGCCGCTCCTGATGGAGAACACATGTATGAAGAACTTTGTCACATCTATGCAGGAGAGCAAGGTGGTACAGATTTATTGTGCACTGATAGAGAAATATTTGATTGAATTGAACAAGAACGATAAATATGAATAGGAGAAGACCAGAAACCGCCAGACCCCAGCAATATCTGGTAGGAATAAGCAGCTGTGTGAGCTTAACAATATCTGATACCATTTTCCAATTTCATACATCTTTGTTTTCCCCTACAATCTTTCTAATTTACACTCCCAACGAGCCAACCATGGCCTGTAATGGAATTGTTCATTGCTCTGTCTATGTACAAGTATTCTGGGAAGGTAACCACTTTGCAGAAACTGAACTATTGGCAAGTATATTTTCCTTTTTTTTTTTGAAGCTGCAGTCCACAAATGGTGACAGATGAATAACATATCATATTATGGCATGACTGTGTGATATGCTATGTAGAGTTTTGAACAAGGTCTTGGTCCTGTGACAAATGACATTTTGTGGTCATGTGACCTCCTAGGTAGGAAGCACCTTTGTGGGATAAGAACCAATTGCAAATGTTGAATTCATCCTTGTCATTGACTTTTATCTTGGTGACATATGGACATCTCCTTTCTTCCTGCAACCCAATGAGGTCTCTTCCCATTGCCCTGTTCTTGGTTTGCACTGGTATAAGTCTGGGTCCCAGATTGGCAGCCCACATCACTGTGAGGCTTGCTGGAGATTTTCCCTGCCCGCAGAGTTAACAACAATGATATTAGTTAAAAGGTCCAGGTCGACTGTCCAATAGAACTGCGGTGGTAGAAGGCAGCATTCTGACAGCTGGCTAGCATTTCCCCACCAAATCAGTGTCTGAAAAACTGCCTTCCTCTCCCAGGTCTCAGAAAGTGCAAGACTGCTGGAATTGGACACGGACCAGGAAGAGGACTCCTGAAGAATAAGTTGCTTCCTCAGGAGTCCCCTGCTGACAAACATCCTGACTATTAACAACATGTTTTGGATGAATATTCTTCCTCATAGTTAATTTGTCATTGCTTAGAGACCTTAAATTTATATATCACTAAGCCAGCCTGACTGATTGAGGTCTTACTCACTTTCTTCTTTAGAAATCACCACTTGAGAGACAACTTGGGGGACCGCCTTTCATTATGCTAGAGGAGAAAGAGCAATACATCTGTGCTTCTAAATGTTCGTTAAGAATATGATGTTTAGAAATATTTTGTTATGATTTTCATTGAAGTTTTCTATTTGTTGTTTCATAGTTATATGCTCTTGTTATTATTTTTCATTTTTAAAATACTTTTAAATATTTATATTAATTCATTTTAATCCTGTTTTGTTGTAAATTGTATTTCTTATCAATAAAAATTGATTTTAATCTCTTGACTCTTAAGACCATCATTCTTATTCAAGGGTTCTTTCTGCTCCTGTGGACTTAGAACTGACAGCTGGAGATGGATCTCTGCATGTTCCAGGGAGCCTTGGCTAAATAGTGAATTCAAAGCCAGCAAGGGGTACCCAGTGTGAAGTGTCTTCTGTGTGGATAATGTGGCTGTCTCTCAGATGCACACTTTACTATGTAATCACTGCCATACTTTACCCATACTGTCATGTGTTCTGCTCACCTTAACATATAACAGTCTGCAGCTCACATTCATTGTTGACCCTGTGCCCCACATATTGAGTAATATACACTCATTGCTGTACAGCTACAGAAAAATTGACAACATTCTCAAAGGAATACAGAAGTCATCCTAATGGAGAACCATGTGCTTCAGCTTTTCTTGCAATACAGCATCGATATTTACCCCAGAGATTATGACCTTCAATGTCATGCTGGGAAACAGGTTTTGACAGATGCTCTTGTCCTTGACCAGAAGTATGCTGTGTTTTTATTGATGTAGATTAGACTTAGTTTTATCATTTATGTCAATGGGTCTTTTTTTCTACAGTCTGTCTGTGGCCTGTCCTGGGTGAATTTCCCTCATAGTCCAAAGGAAGGAATCCCATTCCCCGTTGTATATTATTGTTAGGGACCACGTGGTTCCTCTGAGAGAACAGCCGATGCTCTAATCTGTGAGTCCTCACCACAGCTTCTTCAGGTGGCTTTTGTCTTTCCAGGGCATGTGCTATATTAGGTGGACAGGATCACCTCCAATTAAATAGAGAGATCTCAGGAGATGTGTGTTCACAGGAAACTTACTGAGCTGTGCCTGCTCAATGTGCTAGGTTGCCAGGCATCCCTAC
Organism: Rattus norvegicus; assembly: GCF_021556685.1. Taxonomy (NCBI): domain Eukaryota; kingdom Metazoa; phylum Chordata; class Mammalia; order Rodentia; family Muridae; genus Rattus; species Rattus norvegicus. The sequence continues at coordinate 27,520,033 of NC_141552.1, forward strand.
AGGGCTCTGGTGTTCCCACTGCTCATTGTGGGTCAGGATCATCCTCCAGCATCACTTAGTGTCCATATTAGAGCAGATCTTTCACCTATTATCAATGAGGACCATGTATATTATTCACATCTGATAAAATACAGAATAGAAACTAACTTGCTGTAGGCCAGCTTGGCATAATGAATTCTTTTGATTGTTAGCAAGAAACTTATCTTTATCTAAGCAGTTTAGGGAGGAACCTCAAGGGCATCCATAGTGAATGCAGCCTACAGCTGTGAACACAGGTTTCTTTTGGAGAGCAGGCCTGTGCAAGCCCAGAACCGAGGTGGGACAGTTCAAGCTACCCTTTTTCCATGACCAATCTTGGATCACATTAAGACAGTATTTCTTCCAGGTGATGGATTTCCAATTTATGGAATTGAACTAACTTACTGAGAGTGGAGGTGACTTAGAGAGTTAATGTACAGAAGGAATAATCCAGAATGTCCTCAAAAGCTTGCTGTCACCCCAGGGCTTTTAAAAGCTCAGCACCTAGAGAACTAATGTAGTCTTTGGTTATTCTCAAGCTTAGGTCTTCTACTCATTATAAGCTGACCATGACACAAAAAGAGTCATCTGTGTCACAATAGAAACTAGTTGTCACTAGATTAACACCACACTATCACATCACTACCGTGTTTGAGGTTCTCAGTTACTATCTAAGAACCTGGAGGTGGCCTGGGTCTTGCTACACATACCCATAATTTATGTCCACATTGTCAGCTGAGAGTCTTCATACAGCCTGCTCTGTAATTTTGTAGAAGATTAATAGTGTTCTAGTGAGCACAATGTGATTAGGAAATCGGGGGATCCCAGGAGCCTCTCTGACTTCTAGCCCTCCATGCACTGTCAGATGCAGCCAGAGGACAAGGGGCTGTCGGTTCCAGGACTCTCCACATCCCTGCTGGGGTGCCATGCCCAGCCTGGAGAGTGAGGGTCGGTCCTGCTGTCCCCAGTCCCTCATGCCCAGAGCCTATCCACTGGCTGGCTGGGCTTGGCTTTCCTGTGCCTGGCCTTCCTTTGCCCATCCCTGCCCTGCCTTGCCCTGCCCTGTTGACTCTCACTACTGAGGCCAAAGAATTTGAGATTTGGGCTCCCTGGCCCTGCACTTAGAGCCTCTGGGAAGCAAGGAGACCCAAAGGGACAGACCCCAGGCCTGGCCCTGGAGTCCTGCATCTCCCCCTACCCAGAGGTGTACTCCACAGTTCTCCACTCCAAGTTTAGTTTTCAGGACCCCAGCAGGTGGCGCTCTTTGCTGAGCCTCACATGTGAGCCTGGGATAGTGGTGGGATGTAAAGTGCTGGAAGTCTTTCAGAAAATTCAGTCTTTTCTCAAACTCTCTGACCATCCAGTGCCCTCCCTGGTTCACCCACCCCGTGGAAGGTGGGAATCCACTTTTCGATGTCCTGTGTGACTTTCCCTGCAGACTGGGCTCTCCTGCAGGAGATGCTTTCACATGCTTCTTTAAAAGCACCTGTTCCTCAGACTTAGATCAGCTGTGAAAACAGGCTTCTTCAAGTCAGTGTGCGAGCTCCCCCTCCCAGCTCAGAGCTGCAACACCATAGGATCCTCCAGCCCCAGTGCTGGGTGAGTCCCCCAAAGGACTTAGAGCAAAGTGCCCCTTCTGAGAAGTGACTCAGAACAGAAGGTTCAGAAGTGACAGTCAACCCCCAAGTGCTTCTTCCAGGAGAAAGCAACCAGCTGTCCCTTTGAAACAGTGTAGGCTCCCACATGACCCAGTTCTGTGATTGGAGGAGATTTTCTGGTACTTTGTTGCCCAGTCACAGTGGGGATACATTCTTGATCCATGCTCATTCCTACAAGAAAAGGTCCTCCTCCCCACCCAGGCCTTGAGTTGAACCCAGGTACTTAAAGATCAACGGACCAGAGAGAACAGAATGCAGTCCAGGGGAGAGGAGAGGCCAGAATGATCTTAAAGCAGAGAAAAGCCCCATATCGGCCATCTAACATCTTTAGGGTTTGTGCATATTGTGTACTTCAGAACCTTAAGGTCACATTTTCTGATAACACTGTTAGGAGAAGCAGAAGTCTACTGTGGGTGGGATTGTCCCAGGCAGGGAGGGGATCCGACTCTGCAGGCCTGGCCACCCTCTGTGTTCTCCTGAAAATAACTGTTGGTCAGCTGTAAATCTGAAGTCAGAATTGTTTTTTGTCAACTCAAACGGATGACATTTCAAGTCTCACACACTATGTGACTTTACACACAGGGGACTTGAACTTACTTCTAGAGAAGTGACTATGGGCCGTCAGAGGGAAACCATTCTTGACTTTAGCATTCTGTCTGTATAACAGTCTACAGGGACTGGCTTCCTGGACAGACATGTTCAAGCAGACTCACATTGTTATGGGGAAAACCTGAGGCAAGAAATGTCCTGGGGACAGTGATTTCAGATTGTGCCTTTAGCCAGGAATCTCTGTTGTCCTTAAGGCCTGCTAAAACATGTAACTAGTTCAGGGCATCTCTGCTCTGACAACTGTTCCGGGTTCTCCTGAGAAGAAGGCCTTACTTTAAAAGTATTTCACAGAGCAATGTTTCTCAACCTGTGTGTCTCGATCCCTTCCCAGGCCCTTATTTTATGATACTTTGCCTATCAGATATGTTGCATATTATGACTTACAAGAACAGCAATATTAGTTACAAAGGCGCAATGAAATAATTTTATGGTGGGGGTCACCACAGCATGAAGATCTGTATTAAAGGGTTGCATCATTAGGAGGGATTTGAACCACTGCCATAGAAGCTGACACATGGGAACAGACTCCTCAGATGAGTAGAGACCCATGCAAGGGATACTGTGTCACACCCTAGAACCCAGAGGCAGAATCTACCCCAGGAGTCTGTGGGTCACCTTGTCTTAAATTCTCCCAGGGTCAAGAATAGCATTGATCATCTCAGCAGAGTCAGCTTGCACAGCCACATCAGGCCCATGGCTTCCCTTTACAGAGAAGGATGTGGGTCTGAGTGACAGACAGTGAGACTGAGGGGACCCTGACACTCATTTGCTTTGAGCTGTGGTTTCTTCACCTGTAAAATGGACGTGTTTCTGCTGAATTGGGTTGTTGTGGAGATTAACAGAACATACAACCTGCTCAGTGTCTGCCTGGCATGGACACATGCTGGTTAAATGGAAGTTGTCCATGGTGATGCATTTAAAAGAAGAATCTCTAGCCCCATAGTGTTAGATGCCAGGTTGTGGGGAGCAGGTGTGGCGGCAATCCCAAGATGGCGCCCGGGACTGCTGCCAAGTCTTATGACTAGCACCTGAGTTCCTCATACATCCAAAAGTAAGCCACGCCCATCTTGTGAGCTGCGCAGGCGCACCATGACACAAGATCAGGCCATTTGGCGTGGACCTATGAACTGAGACTATGTAGACTGCACTGATGGGGCGTCGTTACTGGTTTTTTAGTAGGGAGTGTCCTTGGGGGTAGGAGATTGCTGCTTGCATGCAGAAAGAAAGGTTCCTGAATAAACTGCTTTGAGAAGAACTTCGTGGTGTCTCTCCTATCTGCAGGACGGAGACGGAGACGACACCGGTGCCATACAGGTATTGTAAGCATTTTGTGACTCTACGACCACCTCAGATTAAAACCGAAGGCTCTTGTTTTAAATTAAAAAAAAAAAAGAATCAAGTATAAATTACTAATATGAAAAAATCATAATCAGAATTGAGGTAATTCCTGTGAAGACATTTAGTTTTTCATTCTTTTCTCCTTGAGGACTTCTCAAGTGTCTTTCCAAAATGTGATGGCCACACAAATGGTTCCCAGCGGGTGTGATCTCTCTGTCCATGGGCCTTCCCAAAAGCTGCAGAGCCAATGTGTTGTTTTACAACACAAAATTCCAGACATTAAGTTTACCAATGAAGTCTCAGGAATCAAATGCTGAAGTCAAGTAAAGCTCCCAACTATCCTTCCTAATTCACTGACCCCACAGAAAGAACATTCTTGTTCCCTCTGCACACTTTCTTAAAAATCCTTCAATTCAAAGACTTTCCATTGCATTAGTCATCTTCATTTCCTTTCAAGATATGCCTTGATCTCCTCTGGACCTAAGTGCACGTTTTACCTTTGCAGTGAAGGTGTGTAGTAGGTGAGTCATATGGTAATAAAGTCCATGTTTGCAGTAAACAAACAACTTTTTTTTAAATGTCTGTGCCATGGCAATGCTATACCACACACTAGTTTTTCACTAAATAATACATTCATAGAGATCACCGTGTGATCTAATATTTTGTAACATAACTTAGTAATGTTCTCTCTATTATAGAAATCAAGTTCTCTCATGTGTATTCTGGTCTTTTTCTGTCATGTCTGAGTACATCATCATGGGAATCCCAAGGAACATCAAACCTGGGCTTTTGAAACTGTTGCATGTGGCCAACTGGGAATCAAAACCACCCAGGAGACTACTGATACTTGACACACATCAATTCCCCTCCCTATTTTCATATAGTTTATGGGAAGAGGTCACCATTGCTGACCATGTCTCATTATCCAACGTGCTACTAAATAGAACAGTTGGGGTAAAGGAGGTCACCCACAAAGCACAAAACACCCATCTCAGATAAACATGTATGGTTCATTGAATCTAAACATCAATGAATTTCAGGACACAATTAAATGTCGAAACCTAAGGATAATAGATAGTGAAGAGAATTAAGATTTCTAGTTCATAGGTCCAGTAAACACCATCAACAAATCATAGCAGAAAACTTCCATAAAGTAAAGAAAGAAAAGACCATATAGGTACAACAAGCTTACAAAACATCAAATTAATTATACCAGAAAGAATTCCTCCATTCACACAATAATTAAAACACTAAATGCACAGATCAAAGAAAGAACATTAAAAGGGGTAAGGTATTGAAGAGCTAAATTTCAAAAAGTCAGTCACAAACAAAGTGCTGACATGCATGAGAGAATTTGAGATAGGGTTCACCGACCCGGCTATCAGCCCCCAAGGACACTGGCCATCTGGAGCCACCCCCTCCCCTTCCTTCACTCCCTGAGGATGAGTCATCCCCCTGCTGAGTGAGATGAGTCACCCTACACACATTGCTGAGATGCTAGATTACACGTATTCTTTGCTGATGTAACTCCGCACTAAAAGTAACTGTGCACCATTTGAATCAGCCAATCTTGTGTAACAGCGCGAAATCCCCTGGCTTTCCCTCTATAAACCCCTGCCTTTAGAGGCTTGAGGTCGGCTCTGTGAGATACGTGTCGGCCCGAGATCTTGTTAATAAAGCTATCTCTTGTTGTTACATCAAGATCGGCTATGCGTGTTTCCTGGGGCAAGCCATAAGGAGACTGGAGCAAGAGTCTCCCCAAATTTGGGGTCCTTTCAGTATAAATATCCAGTAAAAAAAATTCAGACGTATCGGAATTACACCAGACTTCTCAACAGAGACTCTAAAGGTCAGAAAATCTTGGGCAGATGTAATGCAGACCCAGGCTCCTATATCCAGCATAATCCTCAATCACCATAAATGGAGAAACTAAGATATTTCTTGTCAAAACCAAATTTAATGAACAAATTTTTTTTTCCGGAGCAGAGGACCGAGCCCAGGGCCTTGAGCTTGCCAGGCAAGCGTTCTACCACTGAGCTAAATCCCCAAACCTACAAAACCAAATATAAACAATACTTTTCTCTAAGAAAGAACAAGAGAGGATAATAGGAGGAAAACTCCAAGACAATGAGGTAAACTATACTCAAGAAAAACCAAGAAATTAATCATCTCTCAATAATTTCAAAAAAGAGAAGCACACAAACATAATTTCACCTACAACCAGAAAAAGAAGAGAATGCAGCAATCATTGGCTTTAATATCTGACCAGATCCTCTTTCCCTAATCCCCAAGCTTCTAGGGGCCAAACTGCCAGCCAAAGTGTATGCAAGGATGCTCTATGGTTCTAGGTGAGTCCTGTTGCCCCACCAAAGGCAGATCCTAGAGGTGTGAGGTGGGGATGGATATGTGTGGGTGCAGGAGCACTGTCACATAGGCAAAGCTGAGCAGAAACTGGATGTAAGGTTTGATGAGGGGAGTGTGGAAAGTAGGACAATATTTGAAATGTAAATAAATAAAATAACTAATTAATAAAAAATAGCCAAAAATAAAATAACAAGTAAAAAGGTAAATGAAAATTAAACCAAACCAACCAACCAAACAAACAAAAACTCCTGTAGTGGATTGGCCTAATGCTGCTTGTATTTTAATGCTAATTTGTAGAACTCAAGACTGGTTAACCCCAAATAACTGACCCTGCTCCCAGTTAACTGTGATTATAAAGAAGCCAACAGCCAACAGCTGCACAGCAGAGAGATGGGGGAGGGGAGCTTTGAGGGCTTTGCTAGAGAGGATCATGAGGAGGGAAGAAGGAGGAAGAAGCTGCCAGAGAATAAAGGAAGAACGTGTGTGATGGAGAGGAGAGAGGAAGAGGACAGCAGCCATGGTTAAGGGAGAGGAGAGCCTGGTCCTGAGGGGTGTCCAAGTGCAACAAAGAGCAGCCAAGATGCTACACAGTCAGTAAGAGCAGCTCTCAGGCGAGCAGAGATCAGCAGAGACCCCAGACCAACAAGCTACGCAAGCATAACTCTATCCAAACTCCCTCTCAATATCCCGTGTCCTCCATGGGCCTGGCATCAGCGTGTGTCCTGCGTCAGCACATGTGTCTGTCTCAGCTGACATCACTCTGCCCATCAGCCCGAGCCCAAGGAAACAGCGAGAAACCACACAGCCCACCACAAGGGTTTTTGCTGTGGTTCTATGAAGTCCCAACAAATGCAGCTCAACTACAGAATGCAAGGCAGACCAATGCATGTGTGTCCTTAGTGCAGAACCCTTCATCACGTGTCCTTTCACATGCGTGCTTTAGCAGAACATCCTTTTACCTGCATCTGCCTCAGTGAAACATTCCTTCACACATCTGCCTTAGCCTTTCACCTGTGTCCACTTCAGGGAACCACTCCTTCAGGTATAAAATTTCTCAAGATTAGTAAACCGCATACAGAACATTCAGAACAAAACAAGGTGTGTGGTCAGCATGTCCTTGAGCCAAGTCCCTTCTCCTCGTCAGTGACAGCAGGCGTGTTACAGCAACAATATTAAATGGCTGGCAGGCATGGAACAAAATGGCAAAGGTATTCTGGGGGATGTCAGACCGTACCAGCCAGCAGCTCAACTGAATTTTTAAGTTTTGATGTTACAAGTGAATATACTTGACCTTCAAACGCTGAGAGAGCCCATTATAATATGAACTATATAAACTAGGCCAAGACCACCTCTAGGGCAAAGGCCCTCAGCCTGGGGGTCGTGACCCACACGGGGTCTCCTATCAGATAGTTTACACTACAATAAAGATTCATTACAGTAGCAAATTTACAGTTGTGAAGTAGCGACAAAATAATTTGTAGTTGGGGTCCCCACAGCTTGAGGAACTGTTCTAAAGGGTTGAGGCCATAGGAAGGTTGAGAAACACTGCTCTAGGAAATTATGTTTTCTTTCTCTTTCATATTTTTCAGACAGAATCTCAAACTGTAGCTGAGATTGGCTTGGCTTGGAACACGTGTGTAGTTCATGCTGGCATCAGACTTATGGCAATTCTCCGGCTTCAGCCTCCTACTCAGGAGCCTACCAGGGTGAGATCACAACCACGGGTAATGGGATTGCTGTTCTTGGTTGTCAACTTGAGTGTACCTGGAATTAACTAATGCCAAATGGCTTGATGCCCTGTGAGGGGGATCTCTCTCTCTCTCTCTCTCTCTCTCTCTCTCTCTCTCTCTCTCTCTCTCTCTCTCTCTCTCTCTCTCCTTCCTTATTTCTGTTTTCCTCTTTTCAACCCCCTCCTCTTGGTCCTCCTCCTCTTCTTTTTTTTTTTTGAGACAGGGTTTCCCTGTGTAGCTCTGGCTGTCCTGGAATTCATATTGTAGACCAGGCTGGCCTTGAACTCAGAGATCCACCTGCCTCTACCTCCTGGATGCTGAGGCTAAAGGCATTAGCACCATTGGATTTTTTTTTTCTTAATTAAATTTTCTGAAGCAAGAAGACCTACTTGTAATCCAAATCTTGGAGATCAGAAGATAAATCTTTAATTCAGATCTTTTGAGATGGAAAGGCCCACCTCTAATCTGGACCACACCTTCTTTTTTCTTTTTATTTTTTTCATCTTTATTAACTTGAGTATTTCTTATTTACATTTCGATTGTTATTCCCCTTCCCGATTTCCAGGCCAACATCCCTCAACCCTTTCCCCTCCCCTTCTATTTGGGTGATCCCCTCCCCATCCTTCCCCGATAAGCGCCCTCCCCCCAACAATCATGTTCACTGGGGGTTCAGTCTTGGCAGGACCAAGGGTTTCCCTTTCCACTGGTGTTCTTACTAGGCTATTCATTGCTACGTATGCAGTTGGAGTCCACCGTCAGTCCATGTATACTCTTTGGGTAGTGGCTTAGTCCCTGGAAGCTCTGGTTGGTTGGCATTGTTGTACATATGGGGTCTCAACCTCCTTCAAGCTCTTCCAGTCCTTTCTCTGATTACATAAACGGGGGCCCAGTTCTCAGTTCAGTGGTTTAATGATGGCATTCGGCTACGTATTTGCTGTATTCTGGCTGTGTCTCTCAGGAGAGATCTACATCCAGTACCTGTCGGCTTACACTTCTTTGCTTCATCCATCTTACCTAATATCTGTATAGGTATGGGCCACATGTGGGGCAGACTCTGAATCGGTGTTCCTTCTGCCTCTGTTCTAAACTTTGCCTCCCTATTCCCTGCCAAGGGTATTCTTGTTCCCCTTTTAAAGAAGGAGTGAAGCATCTGCATTTTGGTCATCCTTCTTGATTTTCATGTGTTCTGTGCATCTAGGGTAATTCGAGCATTTGGGCTAATATCCACTTATCAATGAGTGCATACCATGTGTGTTTTTCTGTGATTGGGTTACCTCACACAGGATGATATTTTCCAGTTCCATCCATTTGCCTATGAATTTCATAAAGTCATTGTTTTTGATAGCTGATTAATATACATTGTGTAGACGTACCACATTTTCTGTATCCATTCCTCTCTTTAAGGGCATCCGGGTTCTTTCTAGCTTCTGGCTATTATAAATAAGGCTGCTATGAACATAGTGGAGCATGTGTCTTTGTTATATGTTGGGGCATCTTTTGGGTATATGCCCAAGAGAGGTATAGCTGGATCCTCAGGTAGTTCAATATCCAATTTTCTGAGGAATCTCCAGACTGATTTCCAGAATGGTTGTACCAGTCTGCAATCACACCAACAATGGAGGAGTGTTCCTCTTTCTCTACATCCTCTCCAGCATTTGCTGTCACCTGAGTTTTTGATCTTAGCCATTCTGACTGGTGTGAGGTGAAATCTAAGGGTTGTTTTGATTTGCATTTCCCTTGTGACTAAAGATGTTGAGCATTTCTTTTGGTGTTTCTCAGCCATTCGGCATTCCTCAGCTGTGAATTCTTTGTTTAGCTCTGAGCCACATTTTTTAAATAGGGTTATTTGTCTCCCTGTGGTCTAACTTCTTGAGTTCTTTGTATATTTTGGATATAAGCCCTCTATCTGTTGTAGGATTGGTAAAGATCTTTACCCAATCCGTTGGTTGTTGTTTGGACCACACCTTCTGCTGGCTCATATCAAGGACATGGAAGAAGGAAGTTTGCTTTATTAATTCGCCTACTTCTTCAGGATTCCTGCATGTACTGAAGAGCAGCTGAAATATCCAGCCTCATGGACAAAACCGTTGGGGTCCAGGAGTTGCCCCATAAACCACACAAACTCTGACCTCACTTAGAGAGGGATGGTTTTTTGAATGCCCACCCTAAGACTGATCATCAGAGACGTAGCTGAGAATTTGTCAGGCTACGACCCTGGATATTTTTCTATGTCAGTTTATAAAGCCTAAAACTGTGATCTCATAGGCAGGTGCTGGAAGGGCTGTCTGGTTGTCAGCCCTGACTCAAGCCATTTTAGACAACAAAGGTTCATACTGACTTTTTATCTGTTTAAAGATTTATTTATTTATATATAAGTACACTGTAGCTGTCTGCAGACACACCAGAAGAGGGCATCAGGTCTCATTACAGATGGTTGTGAGCCACCACGTGGTTGCTGGGATTTGAACTCAGGACCTCTGGAAGAGCAGTCAGTGCTCTTAACCATGGAGCCATCTCTGCAGCCCTCATATTGACCTTTAATTTTTTGGTCGTACATGAAGCTTATAATTATGAAATTTAAGATTAAGAAACCTCACAACATAAACAACTTCCTCCCAGTGGTTCAGGAATGGGTGGGTGGGGGAGCATCCTCGAGGAGGCTGGGGAAGGGGGTGGAATGCAGGGTTATTGTAGGGGAAACTGGAAAGGGGTTAACATTTGAAATCCAAATAAACAAAATAACCGATAAAAAAAACATACACAAGTTATGTGATCATTCCTGACCCTGCTGTGAGTTAAATTATTTTCAGACAACAATGATATGCGACATATTACAGCAAGAATATGAACTATCTAGCCGGCATGGAACAAAATGGCTACAGCTATGCTAGGGGGATTGGCTTCAACAGGGGTAACTACTGCGTTTTAGACCTTCCATTCCTTGTTGAATTAGCTGTACCACAGCCTATAAGCCATTCTAATAAATTTTTTTTCTCTATATACAGAATCATTCTAGGAGGGATGATTGGTTATGCATTGTTAAATGCAATGCTGATCACGAAACCCCATCACTTCCACAGCAATATGCAAGTGTATGTAAGTTACTGAACAATTGAACAGAAATTAAAATTTACTGCATTTATTGCGTGGGTCAGCAGGCATAGGGAACAGCTGGCTGCTTACATCTCTTGGTCTCTATAGAGTAGAGGGAGAACTGAAACCCACTGAGGAGGTCTCTTAAGCGAAGTCCAAACTCCTTGCAGTGATACTGGATTCCAGGCTTGTTGTCCTCTTTAGGCCTCACTGTGGTCTATGTACACTCTATGCATTCTCCGCATGCAGGTTCACATGGACTGAACTCAGAAAGGTGGGGTTGGCAGAAAGATGCATGGTTAAATAGCCCACCAGGTTCACATTGTATCAGCTTGATTTAATCTAAGGACAAAGAATTGGAGTTTCTCTGATGGCTTTCTTCTAAACCCTTGAAAGGATCACTGGGGTTTGACCTCAGTACTTCATACTTCTTGCTGGGTCAGCAAAACTCAAGGAAGCTTGAGATTGCCATAGGCACTGTATTATGCTGGATATACTGAGTAGATGATACTAAGATGTTCAGATGGTCATACCCATTTGCATGAGTTCTTAATGTGCACCTAAGGAAAGAGAGATCAAGGTCTTCAGAATAGGAAGATCATTTCCAGTTCTTTTCTACAATTCCAGTCTGAAAGACTGGTAGGGAGAGAATGGTAGATAATCAAGAATTCATAGATGATGCTTTAAAGGAAGTGTGGGTTTCTGTGCTGGTTTAGACAGGGTCTCAATTATCCCATGTTGCCCTCTTCCTAGCTGGCCAGGTTCACTTTGAGCTCAGATAAACCTGCTTCTACTTTCCAGTAGACAGTCTTACAAGAGTGGCCTCCAGGGACTGTGAGGACAGCATTAGCCTTTGACAGTTGAGGTGTGTAACCCACAACTACAGTTTTAGCCACTTTGTTCCATGTCTACCAGCTATTTCAGATTGTTGCTGTCTATGCCTGACAATCACGGACACAGAAAAATAACCTGATAGAGAGCAAGGACATGGTGATCACATCCTTTCCTGTTTTGTATGTTCTGGATGAGGCTTGTTAAAATTCCAATATTGCAGAAAGCTTTATATAGGACCCATCACATTAAGCATCACTGTGCACTGTTCTATCTAAAATGGCCTAATCAGAACTGACCACCAGATCACACTTCCTGCAATCCTCATATGAGAAGCATGAGCTTTTTGTTTTGACTTTTTTCTTTCTTTCTTATTTTTTGCTGTATAAGTTGAGAGGAAGATATTTGGGGCCATGGATCTGCCCCCAAAATCTGGGGTATGGATCTGATCAATCAGTGTTAGTGTGTGCACTCAATACAGTATCCATTTTTTTACTGTGACAGATGCTTTTGTGTTTGTGGGGAAGCCCATGACCCAGAGCACAAGTGCTGGGTCCTTGCTCTATCCACGTAGTGATATGTATAGCCTCGTCCTACACCTTTATCTGCACCCCCTATATCTCTTGACTATTTTATTTTTCTGATAGAAGCTCAGCTTCTGATAGAAGGCCTGTCAGCAGTGCTCCTTTGGTGACATTGGCGCAGAGATGAGACACCAACAAGCAGCATGAGGTTCCCTTCATTGGTGAGTCCAATATTGCACTTTCCACTGCCAACTGGTCTCCACACTGTTCCTAGCACCATAAAGACTTCAACTCTTTCAACTAAGGAATTTTCTGGCAATTGTCGATTGCTAAGCACATGACTTCATGAGTGTTCCCCTAACACACACCCATGTTGTAACCTACCATGCAGACTATTTCTTGATGTGAAATAAAGCACCTGTACAGAATGAGACAAGAGAACTTTTGACTGCATATTCAAGCTGGTATGAAATCTCAGGAAGTTTTAATGGCTAACATTGGTGAATGTGGACAATTTGAGTTAGGATGAGACATTTTGTGGCAAGATATGGAAGGAATCATTCATTTAGATACATAAGAATTACTAAGGTTTTTATAATCAAGCCTTGAGGAAAATTTGGCTTTGGAAGCAGGAGATGCTCAGTGGCTCTGCCCCAGGAAAGTCTCCTGGAAAGGGCACCTCTGCTTATGCTCAGTACAGGGAGAACATTAGCAGGAGGCAAAGTCTGCTCCCCATGACATCAGCTGTCCCTTCTTGGACATTCTATTGTCTCCTAGAGAGTTCTGGCATCCTCTGTGATGTCACCAGTGTTGTAGTGACAACCAGTGCCCTAGTTTCTCTCAGTCTGAGTCTGGCGGTTACAAGCTAAGACATGTTTTCCCGTCTTCGCAAGCGTTTTGGGAGGGTGAACGTCGATTGTGGAGAGACTAGAGTGAAGGAGTCTGGCCTTTCGTCTCAAAGTAATGATGGACAAAGACAGCACTTCTGGGGAATGTTGAGTAAGTTCTGGGCAGTGTATTTTGAGCTTCCTGCCAGGGGGGCTGCAGGCTTATGCTGACCTTTCTAGCAATGGGCCACAGCAACTGGAGCATCTGAAAAGGAATTGAATTTCCATGAATATCACAATTCCTGAAAGTCAGGATTTCAGAACTTTAGTTTCCCCAACCCCACAGGGAGGATGTGGTAAGGCCAATGCTATTATACTGTGAACTTCTGGCCTTCACTTTTCACTTCATTTGGTATGTTACATTGATATAAAAACACCATCAGGAGTCATGGAGGGTCCACCTTTTCTGAGTTCAGACAGGGCAGCAATGTACTTCACTATCATTGCTTCTTTAAATACAGTGGATATCTGACAGTAGGAACAGGGAGAGAATTGTGCTCCAGGCAATAACCTTATGTTCTAGACCTCCTCTGATTTCTTCTAACTGGCAGGATCATCGTTAGCTTTATATATTAGAGATGTGTGTTACAAACGTGTTTCTAAAATACCAAAAGTATTTGGAACATGTGGACCAAGATTCATCCTGTAACCTATTGGAACTTCTCGGGCATTTGGTATTTCAAATAGGGGAACTGATAAGTCTATTGACCATGTCCTCCATGCAAATGTGTTTTTATCCAAAGTTGTTGGCCTAGAGTATCAGGGTAGGACATCTGAGTGTCTCCAATCACTCAAGTCTTGTGGATGGTGTATTTATCATCTGAGTTCGAACCCACAGGGGTGAGGGTCCTGAAACCAAGCTGTACCCTGTTCAGCTGATGATAATCCTGGAGAAGCCATCTCCGTGGTCCATGTAAGCACCTGATGTCCGGAATAGGGAACACCTGGCTGCTTACATCTCTTAGTCTCTATAGAGTAGTGGGAGAACTGAGATCCACTGAGGACGCCTCTTAAGCATAGACCAATCGCCTAGCAGTGACACTGAGTTCCAGGCTTGTTCTCCTGTTTAGGCCTAACTGTGGTCTATGTACACTCTATGCATTCTCCCCATGCAGGTTCCCTTGTGTTCTTCTACCTACAGACGCTGGGAGAGAAACATCATCCCCTGGAACTGCCCTAAGCGAGAAGCAGGCCAAGAAGGAAAAGGAGAGGCTGATTAAAGAGCTGCAGCTCATTACCGAGGAGAGAAATGACCTGAGAGATCGCCTGAGGTTTCTGACAGAGAGATCCATGAAGAACAGGTATGAATTGCTCCAAATGCTCTTGTTTCATTCCTGGGTCTGCAAGGTCACCTTCATCTTATCCTATTAAGGTTTTGGGTTCTAGAAAGCTGTGCCTCCCTAACCACCCTGTGCTAAACCTCACCTCCCATATAGAGGAGATTCAGAACCTTGACCCTTCCTGAGGAGCGAGATGGAAAATGGACTCATCTGCTTCCATTTATTGAAAAGCAGATCTTGTGGTCTGAATGAAGAATTCGGGGATAAAGTCAGGGAGAGTGAGTGTCTAGTGTGCATTTGCAAAGCCCTTGACAGCTGGTGGCTTTGCAAGATTGTAATTGCAGTGAGTTTATGGTGAGTCTCTGTACTTGCTAGGCAGGGGACTGAGTGCTGGAAGATCCAGGCAGCAGCCTGGGGTAATATAGGACCCACCCTGAGTTCATATATTCCTAAATGCCGATGTTCATTGTATTCTATCATTTCGGGCCAGGCCACACTTCAGGCCAAATCCATATTATGAAGACCTGGAGAGAATGGAGGAGGCGGTCATGTCAATTCTGCACAACTTAGAGATGGAGAACACTGAGTTCCATGAGAACAACCATAAGCTGAAGAAGGAGATTACCTTCTCTAGGTAAGTCCTGGTCAGAAAGGATATCACTTCTGGAATGGCCATTTCTGACTTTCTTTGTTCTGGATTGCATGGTCTTCAGCTCTGGTTCTATCTCTTGTGCTGTTTACACATCAGTGTGCCAGGGTCATTAGGACTCAGTTTTCAGTTCCATAAAAGACTGTTACTCATCCCAGGATTGTCTAGGCATCTTCAGAAGGCTCTAGATAGAACAGCACTGATTGAAGTCAGGACAAGGTTATTAGGCTGACCTGGACCTACGGTGTCATACCAGGTTTTACAAAACTCAGTGTGTGGACCACATGGTAAGCATGACCTTCTCTTGGTTCTACTGACCTCCTTTGAGGGTGTTGGCCCACTACTAATTGATGTTGCCCCCATGCATTGGGCTTTCATGGATAGTTGTAGATCCATGTTCTTTTTGAGAGATGTGGACACTAATTGGTGCTCGGGCCAATTAAATAATTTATTCTTCCCGGAATTTACTCTTTGTGGTTTGTGCAGCAGCCTTATATGTATCGAAATGAATTCTATTAAGTCTTCATGGGTATCTGGGTCCTGGTGGAGTTAGTGGCACTCGGGAGTGGGAATGGGAGAAAGGGGCAGCATGATCTTACTATGCAGACTGTATTTCCAGAAACCTGCTCAGCCAGCTCCTGATGGACAACACATGTAGGAAGAAGTTGTTCCCACTGAAGCAGGAGAGCAAGGAGGTACATCTTGACTGTGCACTGAACCAGAAATATTTGGTTGACTTCAACAAGAAAGATAAAGACCAACAACGTCCAGACCCAGCATCATCTGGTAGGGTTGAGCAGCTGTGTTAGCTTAAAAATATCTGATAAAGTTTGCCAATTTGATACATCTTTGCTCTCTCCTACCACCTTTCTAATTTACACTCACAACCACCCAACCACCTCATGTAATGGAATTGTTCATTGCGCTGCCTATGCACAAGTATTCTGGGAAGCCAACCACTTTTCAGAAACTGAATTATTTTGCAAGTATATTTTTTTGAAGCTGCAGTATAGAAATGGTGACAGATTAATAACATACCTCATTATTGCATATCCACGTGATAGATTGGATGCTCTGTAGAGTTTTGAACAAGTTCTTGGTTCTTTGACAAATGACACTCTGTGGTCATGTGACTTCTTGTGTAGGAAGCACCTTTGCGGGATAAGAACAAAGTGCAAATGTCAAATTAGAACTTGTCATTGGTTTTAACCTTGGTGACATATGGACATCTACTTTCTTCCTGCAACCCAATGAGGTTCCTTCCATTGCCCTGTTCTTGGTTTGCACTGGTATAAGTCTGGGTCCCATATTGGCAGCCCACATTACTTTGAGGCTCTCTGGAGATTTTGCCCTTCCCAAAGAGTTAGCAACAATGATATCAGTTAAAAGGTCCATGTTGACTGTCCAATAGAACTGAGATGGTAGAAGGCAGCCTTCCGACAGCTGCCTTGCATTTCACCACCAAATCAGTGTCTGAAAAACTGCCTTCCTCTCCCAGGTCTCAGAAAGTGCAAGAGAGCTGGAATTGGACACACAGCAGTAAGAGAGCTTCCTGAAGAATAAGTTGCTTTCTCAGGAGTCCCTGATGACAAACATCCTGAATGGTAACAAATTTTTTTGGATGAGTATTCTTCCTCAGAGTTAATTTGTCATTGCTTAGAGACCCTAAATTTATATAACACTAAGCCAGCCTGACTGACTGAGGTCTTACTTTCTTCTCAGAAAACAGCACTTGAGAGACAACTTGGGGGACCTCCTTTCATTATGTGTGCAAGAGGAGAAACAGCAATACATCTGTGCTTCTAAATGTTCGTTAAGAATGTGCCGTTTAGAAATATTTTTGTTATGATTTTAATTGAAATTTTCTTTTTGTTGTTTCATATTTATATGTTCTTGTTACTGTTTTTATCTTTTCAAATATTTTTAAATATTTTAATTTATTTGTTTTAATCCTGTTTTGTTGTAAAAATGAATTCCTTATGAATAAAAATTGAATTCTATCTCTTGACTCTTAAGACCATCATTCTTACTCAAGGGTTCTGTCCCCTCCTGTGGACTTAGAACTGACAGCTACAGATGGATCTCTGCATGTTCCATGGATCCTGGGCTAATAAGTGAATTCAAAGTCACCAAGGGGTACCCAGTGTGACAGTGTCTTTTGTGTGGATAATGTGGCTGTTTCTCGGACACACACTTTATGAAGTAATCACTGACACACTTTACCCAATTGTTAGGGTCCATGTGGTTCTTCTGAGAGAGCAGCAGATGCTCTATCCTGTGAGTCATCACCACAGCTCCTGCAGGTGCTTTTGTCCTTCCACATCATGTACTGTATTAGGTGGACAGGATCACCTCCAATCAAATAGAGAGATCTCAGGAGATGTGTATTCACAGGAAATTTACTGAGCTGTGCATGCTCAATGTGTTAGCTTGCCAGCCATCCCTACAGGGCTCTGGTGTTCCCACTCCTCATTGTGGGTCAGGATCATCCTCCAGCACCACTTAGTGTCCATATTAGAGCAGATCTTTCACCTATTATCAATGATGACCATATGTATTTTGCACATCTGACAAAATACAGAATAGAAATTAGCTTCCTGTTGGCCAGATTGGCATAATGAGTTTTTTGATAGTTAGCATGAAAATTATTTTAATCTAAGCAGTTTAGGGAAGAACCTCAAGAGCATCCATAGTGAATGCAGCCTGCAGCTGTGAACACAGGTTTCTGTTGGAGAGCAGGCCTGTGCAAGCCCAGAACCTAGGTGGGACAGTTCAAGCTACCCTTTTTCCATGGCCAATCTGGGATCATATTGAGAATGTATTTTTTCCAGGTGACTGATTTCCAATTTATGGAATTGAACTAAATTACTGAGAGTGGAGGTGACTCAGAGAGTTAAAGTACAAAAGGACCAATCCAGAATGTCCACAAATGCTGGCTGTCACACCAGGGCTTTTAAAAGCTCAGCAGCTAGAGAAGCAATGTAGTATTTGGTTATTCTCATGCTTAGGTCTTCTTCTCATTATAAGCTGACCATGACACAAAAAGAGTCATCTGTGTCACAATAGAAGCTAGTTGTAACTAGATTCACCCCCACACTATCACATCACTACCGTATTTGAGGTTCTCAGTTACTATCTAAGACCCTGGAGGAGGCCTGGGTCTTGCTACACAAACTCATAATTTATGTCTTCATGACACTGTGTGCCTTGTTCTGTTGATGCTACCATTGGCATACAATACCTTGGATACTTTGTGCTGACATCTGTGACATGAGACAATAGTTCATGCCATGCCTAACCTGCATAAACTGTCCTTAGAGTACGGTGTAGTCAGAGGGGCCTTTTTTTTCTCTCTGAATTTTCAAAATATTTCCAGTCTTCAGACAAGTCTTCAGCCATTGTCCAGTGCCTGTCTTGAGATGTCCACATTGTCTCCTGGGAGTATTCATCCAGCCTGCTCTGTAATTTTGTAGAAGATTAATAGGGTTCCAGCCCTAGGATTTAATTCAGTGTGATTGTACTTTCCAAACATGGTCAAAGCCCTACATTCCACCATAGCCTGTGTGCTTTAGAGAAAGAAAATAACGAACCACATTGCACTTGAAATTTCTCCTCCAACAAAAGGAGAGCCTGCATAGGGCCTTTAAGTAACTCTAAGTCCCAGCTTCTGCATAACTCCCTCCATCGACTCCATTATTGGTGTATTTTCATTACTGCTCACTTTATTTTTGGTGTGCAAAGAATGTGTACCATGTCAGTAAAGTGTGTGTGTGTATGTGTGTGTGTGTGTGTGTGTGTGTGTGTGAGAGAGAGAGAGAGAGAGAGAGAGAGAGAGAGAGAGTTTGTGTTTGTTTGTGTTTCTGTGCAGGTGTTTGTGTATGTTCATCCATGAACTCACTATCAATTTTCATAAAATGACTTAGAAGACTGTAATGAAAACTGTGGAGGTGCACGCAGACGTGTGTTACTAGTGTCCCACGGCACCTGGCAGGTAACACTGAAATGGTGGTCTACTATAATACAGCCTAAAAACAGGCTGTGGATGGTTTACACAGAGATTGTGACGTCATCACCACGAGAGAGCAGCAAAAGCTTCATTTATCACATGCTGCTGTTACCAAGATGAGGCAAAGCCTTATCCTACAGAGAGTCTGGTATGATTTGATGGCAGGAAATAAACTTAGTACTAAAATCTATTACAAACGAAGAGGATAATACAAAGAGTCATAGGAAGCAAGAGCTGTTTTTTGAGGAGATCCATAAGAGAAACAACCCCTTTCTGAAACGAAGTACACACCACAGTGTCAATACCTAAATTATCAAATCAGAAATGAAAAGGGGGATGAAGCAATAGACATGTGAGTGAATTCAACAATCATTAGGGCTTCTTCAGAGTCCTTTACTACAGAAAAGTGAAAAATCTATTTGATATTGGTAATTTTTCTACACAGATAACAAATACCAAGTTAAATCCAAATGTGGGATTTAACTCATAAGATTATTCTCATAAGAAAATAGATAGTATTTAAACGATGCCACTACAAAAATTAAAAAATATATATGAGGGCCACTAGGCTTTAATGCAGCCTTTCTACCAGAAGTTTAATGACGACCTAATAACAATAGTGCTTCAATTATTCCTCTGATTTGAAAGAGAAGGAACATTGTCAAACCCCTTCTCTGAGTTTCTCTTTTTACCTAGAATTCCTGAGTCTGTTGCTTCTTCCATTGTCACCCCATCAATAGAGCTGCAGGGCGAGTCTGTCCCGCCCCAGAGGGTATCTGCCAGCTGACAGGGCTGGGTTTTGCTCTGCTTGCCCCTGCTCCTGCCCCTGCCTCACACCCGCACTCCACAATGCCTCCTACCCATCCCCCCTCCCAGTCCCACCACCGCCCTCGACTCAGACCCGTCCCAACCCCCGCCCCCAGCCTGCCCTTGCCCCTACCCTGCCCCCGCCCCGACCCCCCCACACCGTCCTCTCCTTCGCCCCCCCCCCCCCCCCCCCCCCGGCCTCAGCCCTAGCCATCGCTGCTTGCGTTGCTACCATTCCGTCTTCAACTCCCCTGTCGACCCCACCGCCACTGCTGCTACCTTCTCCCATTTCTTCAGCCCAAGACTTTTGAGATCCCGGCTTGCAGCGCTCTGCACTAGGAGGCTAACGGAGGTGAGGAGAGCCTAAGGGACAGACCCCAGGCCTGGCCCCAGAGACTTGTGTCTCCCCCCTCTCCCGAAGTGCTTTCCCGCAGTTCTCCATTCTGGGTTCAGTTTGTGGGGACCCCAGCAGGTGCCAGGCTTTGCTGATCCTCAGGTGTGAGTCTGGGACAGTGGTGGGACTTATGGTTGAGGGAAGTCTTTCAGGCAAATGCAGGCTTTTCTCAAACTCTTGGACCATCTGGTGCCCTCCCTGGGGTCACAGGACCTGTGGAAGTGGGGAAGCCACTTTTCCCTGTCCTGTGTGACTTTCCCTGCAGAGTGAGCTCTCCTGCAGGAGGTACTCTCACATGCTTCTTTAAAAGCACCTGTTCCTCAGATCCAGATCAGCTGTGAAAACAGGCTTCTTCATGTCAGTGTGCCAGCTCCCCCTCCCAGCTCAGAGCTGCCACACCTAAGGAGCCTCCAGCCCCAGTACTGGTTGGGTCTCATGGAGGAGTTAGAGCAAAGTGCCCCTTCTGAGAAGTGACTCAGAACAGGAGGTTCCTACAACCCAATGAGGTCTTCCAGTTGCCCCGTTCTTGGTTTGCACTGGTATAATTCTGAGTCCCAGATTGGCAGCCCACATTGCTGTGAGGGTTGCTGGAGATTTTGCCCTGCCCACAGAACAGAAGGTTCAGAAGAAAGGCCAGTTTGGCATAATGAATTCTTTTGATAGACGGCAACAAAATTATCTTAATCTAAGCAGTTTAGGGAGGAACCTCAAGAGCATCCATAGTGAATGCAGCCTGCAGCTGTGAACACAGGTTTCTTTTGGACAGCAGGCCTGTGCAAGCCCAGGACCTAGGTGGGACAGTTCAAGCTGCCCTTTTTCCATGGCCAATCTGTGTTTGTATTGAGAAAGTATTTTTTTTTCCAGTTGACTGATTTCCAACTTATGGAATGGAACTGACTTACTCAGAGTGGGGTTGACTTAGAGAGTTAAAGTACAGAAGGAATAATCCAGATGTCCACAAAAGCTTGCTGTCACACCAGGGCTTTTAAAAGCTCAGCAGCTAGAGAAGCAATGTAGTATTTGGTTATTCTCATGCTTAGGTCTAGTCATTCATTATAAGCTGACCATGACACAAAAAGAGTCATCTGTGTCACAATAGAAACTAGTTGTAACTAGACTTATACCACATTATCACATTATTACTATATTTGAGGTTCTCAGGTATGATCTTAGAAACTAGAAGAGGCCTGGTTCTTGCTACATATAGTCATATTCTATATCTTCACAACACTGTGTGATTTGTTCTGTTAATGCTACCATTGGCATACAATACCTAGAATATTTTGTGCTGACATCTGTGACATGAGACAATAGTTCATGTCATCCCTTATCTGAATAAGCTGTCCTTAGAGTACAGTGTAGTGGGAGGGGCCTTCTTTTCCTGTGAGATAGCAAAACATTTCCAGTCTTCATACAAGTCTGTCAGCCATTGTCCAGTGCCTGTCTTGAGATGTCCACATTGTCAGCTGAGAGTCTTCATCCAGCCTGCCCTGTAATTCTGTAGAACATTAATAGGGTTCCAGCCCTAGGAATTAATTCAGTGTGACTGTACTTGCCAAATATGCTCAAAACCTAGTTTCCACCCTAGCTCTGTGTGCTATACAGAAAGAAAATAAAGAACCCCATTGCACTTGAAGTTTAGCCTCCAACAGAAGGAGAGCCTGCACAGGGCCTTTAAGTAACTCTAAGCCCCAGCTTCCCCACAACCCCGTCCATCGATTTCTTTATTGGTGTGTTTTCATTAATACTCACTTTCTTCTTTGTGTGGAAAGAATGTGCACCATGTCAGTAAAGTGTGTGTGTGCGTTTGTGTTTGTGCATGTTCATCCATGAACTCACTATAAATTTTCATAAAATCACTCAGAAGTCCCTAGTGAAAACTGTCGAGGTGCAGGCAGACTCATGTTACTACTGTCTCATGGCACCTTGCAGGGAGCACTGAAATCGTGGGCTACTTTAATACAGTCTAAAACGAGGCTGTGCATGGTTTTCAGTGAAATTGTGACGTCATCCCCACTACAGAGAGCAGCAAAAGCTTCATGTATCACATGCTGCTGTTACCAAGGTGAGGCAAAGCCTCATCCCATAGAGAGTCTGGTAGGATTTGATGGCAGGAAATAAACTCAGAACTAAAATCAATCACTTACAAACAAAGAGAATGATACAAAGAGCCAAGCAAAGCAAGAGCTGGCTTTTTTTTTTTTTTTTTTTGAGAAGATCCACAAGACAGACAAACCACAGAGCCTATATCTAAAGTACCAAATCAGAAATGAAAAGGGGGATATAACAAAGGACACTGAGTGAATTCAACAATCATTAGGGCTTACTTCAGAGGCCTTTACTACAGAAAAGTGAAAAATCTATTTGATACTGGTGATTTTTCTAACAGATAACAAATACCAAGTTAAATACAGATCTGGGAAGGTAATGAATAATTCCCATAAGAAAATAGATACAGTCATTAAAGGCTGCCACTCCAAAAATTAAAAATAATAATAATCAGGGCCACATGGCTTTAATGCATCCTTTCTACCAGACTTTTAATGAAGACCCAATAACAATAGTGCTTCAATTATTCCACTGAATTGAAAGAGAAGGAACATTGCCAAACTCCTTCCCTGAGTTTCTCCTTTTACCTAGAATTCCTGAGTCTGTTGCTTCTTCCATTGTCACCCCATCAATAGAACCATTTAAAATGGGATGTAATCGATGTCTGGAGCCTCATTCTTTCCCTTGACCTCCATGCGGTGTCCAGAAGGCATGCCTGTTCTCATGGACATGGATTCATCTCTTTTTGCTGCAGCAAGAAGAAAGCCAGCAGAGGAGGCAGGAGCTTACAAAGAATCAGTAGGATTTCTAGAAAAGAAGCATCCAGATCTCCATTCTCAGAAAACCCCTGGCTTGCTCTCATGTGACTGGGTCCTCAGACACCAGCAGCCTTAGATGAGACCAAGGAAAGCTGTGCAGAGTCCTGGGTCCCCAGGTTCTTGACCTCCTGAGTGACAGCTGTAGACAAGTCCTCCAGGGAATCCTTACAGCTGGTGACATCTGGACAAGGTGAACCAGATGCCAAAATGAGACATGGGAGAGAAATCCTAGGCTGTTTGGAAGGAATCAGTCTCTGCTTTTGCTTCTGTCTCTGTGTGCCCTGCTGCTATGATGTTCATGGGGAGCTCTCATGCCAGTGGGTCTCCTCCTAATGTGTTTGTTGTTGCAGATGTCCTGGATGTTCTGGACCCCATCAGAACTCAGCCCGTGCACAGTCACGGAGGTCAGCACCTTCCTGTCCATCAGGTCATGAGACCTGAGACAGTTGAGGTAACGGCAGTTGGCCTGGGTGAAGTGCTCACAGACTTGGACTCTCTTGCATGGCTGTGGCTTCAAGCAGATCTGTTTGTGGCTGTCTCCTTTGTAGTAACTTTTGCAGGAGAAAAGCATTCCCCTGTACCAGGAAGAAGGCCGGCTCCTCTTGGTTAAGCCCAGAAAGCTCATGATTCTTCAGGACCTGGAAGCTCTGTTCCTAAAAACTTGGTGTGGATATTTGCAGAGGTTTCTCTGGGATTTTGCATAATGACTCTGTCCTAGAAGTTTGAGCTTGCAGAGGCTTGGGCAATCTGTAGCATGGTCCCTGGATGCACTTGAGATTGAAGCCACAAGGCTTCAGTAGTAGCCGCCACCTACAGCGTGATCCCTGCCTGATCTCCAGTCTCCAATAGGAATAAGCAGTCTTGCCCAGCAGCTCATAGAGCTCTGCCTCTGGAGCCTGATCCTACTCTGCAGTTCCTTTAAGGTCATGCAGCCCCTGTGGGTCCACAGGATCTTGGTGATGAAACAGTCTGCCCCAGGATCCCCCATGGTGCACTATGGCTGCAGCTGCTCAGGCTTGTGAGCTGGACTCTGCTTCGTGGAGAAAGGAAACTGGAAAAGGGGATAACACATAAAATGGAAATGAAGAAAATAACCAGTAAAAATTAAAAGAATTAAAGTCATCATCTCAGGAGAATGAGTGGGAAGCCAGGTCCTTAAGCAGGCAGGTTCTCCACAACAATGCATGCTGGGTTCAAGACTGGACATGAGGTGCCCTGAGCTTGGGACTGCCAGGCTCCTACTGGGAAGAGAGCTTTCTTCTTCATTTCCGTAAGTCTCTCTAGTTTTCTTTTAAGGCTTTCATCTCATCATTGACTTTCCCAATGACCTTTTATGACAAGCCATTATGGTTAACAAGAATTAAGTAAGGGCTCATTGAGCTGTTGGTAGTTGGAGGTCTGGGGGAAGCCCTGGACAGAGAGATCTTGCCTGCCAGGGGTGGGATGTGCATGGTGGGAGGGACTAGTGGAGTGTCATTGGCCTCAGTATGCACAGGCTTGGGGTTGGTGCCTGGCTGCCTGGTGCGCCTCTGTGGCTACTTGGCCTGGGTCCCACCTCAGATGCCCATGGTGGTTGCTGGCCAGTTGTGCTTGCTCTCCCTGTCCTCGGGGCTTCTGGCGGGGCTGACCACAGCCTTGAACATGGACAACCGTGGACAAAGTGGGCCGGAAATCGGAGGATCATGGGAGCATCTTCAACTTCCCCCTCCCCAAGCACTGGCAGTTGCAGCTGGAGGACAAGCCACTGTGAGTTTCCCCACATCCAGGCAGGTGTTCTGCACCACCAGGAGAGCAAGGGCAAGCACTGCTGCCACCAGTCCCACATGGGCAAGGCCTATTTGCTGACTGGCAGGGCTTCACTTTGCTCTGCCTGGCTCTGCTTTGCCTTGCTCTGCCTGTGGGCTCTCACTTCTTTGCCCAAAGACTGTTGAGATCCCGGCTTGCCTCACCTTTCAATAGGCACCTCTGTGAAGTGAGGAGAACCAAAGGGACAGAAGGCTGACCTGGCCCTGGAGACTTGTGTCTCCCCCTCCACCAAAGTGCTTTCCTCAGTTCTCCACTCTGGTTTTAGTTTGCAGGGATCCCAGCAGGTGGCAGGCTTTGCTGAGCCTCCCCTGTGAGAAGGGGACAGTGGTGGGATTATGGTTGTGGGAAGTCTTTCAGGGAGATGCAGGCTTTCTCAAACTCTCCAACCATCCATCCAGTGCCCTCCCTGGTTCCCATTCCCTGTGTTTGTTGCGAAGTCACTTTTCGCTGTCCTGTGTGACTTTCCCTGCAGACTGGGCTCTCCTGCAGGAGAAGCTCTCACATGCTTCTTTAAAAGCCCCTGTTCCTCAGATCTAGATCAGCTGTGAAAACAGGCTTCTCCATGCCAGGGTGAGAGCTACCCCTCCCAGCTCAGAGCTGCAACACCATAGGATCCTCAGGCCCCAGTGCTGGGTGGGTCCCATGGAAGAGTTAGAGGAAAGCTTCCCTTCTGAGAAGTGACTTAACACAGAAGGTTCACAAGTGACAGTCAACCCCCAAGTATTTCTTCCAGGAGAAAGCACTCAGCTCTCCCCTTTAAACAGTTTAGGCTCCCACATGGCCCAGTTTTGTGATTGGGGAAGATTTTCTGGAGCTTAGTTGGCCAGTCAGAGTGGGGCTACATTTTTTTTTTTCTTTATTAACTTGAGTATTTCTTATTTACATTTTGATTGTATTCTCTTTCCCGGTTTCCGGGCCAACATCCTCCTAACCCCCCCTCTTCTATATGGCTGTTCCCCTCCCCATCCTCCCTCCATTACCACCCTCCCCCCAACAATCACGTTCACTGGGGGTTCAGTCTTGGCAGGACCAAGGGCTTCCCCTTCCACTGGTGCTCTTACTAGGATATTCATTGCTACCTATGAGGTCAGAGTCGAGGGTCAGTCCATGTATAGTCTTTGGGTAGTGGCTTAGTCCCTGGAAGCTCTGGTTGGTTGGAATTGTTGTTCATATGCGGTCTTAACCCCCTTGTGCTCTTTCAGTCCTTTCTAAGATTCCTTCAACGGGGGTACCGTTCTCAGTTCAGTGGTTTAATGATGGCATTCGCCTCTGTATTTGCTGTATTCTGGCTGTGTCTCTCAGGAGAGATCTACATCCAGTTCCTGTCAGCCTGCACTTCTTTGCTTCATCCATCTTATCTAATTGGGTGGCTGTATATGTATGGGCCACATGTGGGGCAGGCTCTGAATGGGTGTTCCTTCTGCCTCTGTTTTAATCTTTGCCTCTCTATTCCCTGCCAAGGGTATTCTTGTTCCTCTTTTAAAGAAGGGGTGAAGCATTTGCTTTTTGGTCATCCTTCTTGATTTTCATGTGTTCTGTGCATCTAGGGTAATTCAAGCATTTGGGCTAATAGCCACTTATCAATGAATGCATACCATGTGTGTTTTTCTGTGATTGGGTTACCTCACTCTGGATGATATTTTCCAGTTCTATGCATTTGCCTATGAATTTCATAAACTCATTGTTTTTGATAGCTGAGTAATATTCCATTGTGTAGATGTACCACATTTTCTGTATCCATTCCTCTGTTGGGTTTTTTCCACCTTCTGGCTATTATAAATAAGGCTGCTATGAACATAGTGGAGCACGTGTCTTTTTTATATGTTGGGGCATCTTTTGGGTATATGCCCAAGAGAGGTATAGCTCAGTCCTCAGGTAGTTCAATGTCCAATTTTCTGAGAAACCTCCAACTGATTTCCAGAATGGTTGTACCAGTCTGCAATCCCACCAACAAAAGAGGAGTGTTCCTCTTTCTCTACATCCTCGCCAGCATTTGCTGTCACCTGAGTTTTTGATCTTAGCCATTCTCACTGGTGTGAGGTGAAATCTCAGGGTTGTTTTGATTTGCATTTCCCTTGTGACTAAAGATGTTGAGCATTTCTTTCGGTGTTTCTCAGCCATTCGGGTGGGATCATCCCAGGCAGGGAGAGGATCTGACTCTGCAGGCCTGGCCACCCTCTGCATTCTCCGAAAAATAATTTTTAGTCAGTTGTAAATCTGAAGTGAAACTTGTTTTTTGTCAACTCAAACGGTTGACATTTCAAGTCTCACACACCGTGTGAGAGACACACATTTATCCACAGGGGATTTGAACTTACTTCTATAGAAATGACTGTGGGCCAACAGAGGGAAAGAATTCTTGCCTTTAGCATTCTGTCTGTATCAGACACTACATGGACTGGCTTCCTGGACAGACATGTCCAAGCAGACAGACATTGTAATGAGGGAAAACTTAGGCAAGAAATGACCTGGGGACAGTGATTTCAGATTGTGCCTTTAGCCAGGAATCTCTGTTGTCATTAAGGCAAGCAGTCTTGGGCCTGCCAAAACTTGCCAGTATTTCAGGGCTCTTACAACTGCTCCAGGCACTTCTGAGGTGAAAGCCTTTCATTAAAAAAAAAAAAGTTTATAGAGCAATATTTCTCAACCTGTGGGTGGCAACTGCTTCACAGAGATTGCATATCAGATACCTTGTACATTATGACTCATAAGAGTAGCAATATTATTTATGAAGTAGCAATGAAATAATTTTATGGAGGGGATCATCACAGTATGAAGAGCTGTATTAAAGGGTTGCAGCAGTAGGACTGTTGAGAACCACTGCCATAGAAGCTGACACATGGGAGCTGACTCCTCAGCTGAGTAGAGAACCACGACAAGGGATACTGTGTCCCAGACAAGGGATACTGTGTCCCACCCTAGAACCCAGAGGCAGAATCTATCCCAGGAGTCTGTGGGCTCACCTTGTCTTAAATTCTCCCAGGGTCAAGAATAGCATTGATCATCACAGCAGAATCAGCTTGCACAGCCCACATCAGGCCCATGGCTTCCCTTTACAGAGAAGGATGTGGGTCTGAGTGACAGCCAGTGAGACTGAGGGGACCCTGATACTCATTTGCTTTGAGCTGTGGTTTCTTCACCTGTAAAATGGGGGTGTTTCTGCTGAATTGGGTTGTAGTGGAGATTAACAGAACATACAACCTGCTCAGTGTCTGCCTGGCATGGACCCTGCTGGTTAAATGGAAGCTGTCGATGGTGACGAGATTAAAAGCAGAATTTCTAGCCAGATAGTGTTAGTTGTGGGGCGCCATACAAGTGTTCTAAGCATTTTCTGATTCTAAGACCGCCTCACCTTACAACCTAAGGCTCTTGCTTTAAATATTAAAAAAAGAATAAATATAAAATACCAATATGAAAAAATCATAATCAGAAATGAGCTAATTCCTGTGAAGTCATTTAGCTTTACATTTTCTGCTTCTATTTCCAAGGCATCTAGAGTAGCACTATCCGAGATCCTAAAGCCTTCTATTATGGTGCTACCCATTCATTCCTCTCTCCTTGAGGACTTCTCAGGTGACTTACCAGAATCAGATGGCTTTTAAGATTGTTCCCATCAGGTGCGATCTCTTTGTCCATGGGCCTTGCCCAAAGCTGCAGGGCCAACCTGTTGTTTTACAATCCAAAATTCCAGACATTAAGTTTACCAATGAAGTTTCAGGAGTCAGATGCTGAAGTCAAGTAAAGCTCCCAACTGTCTTTCCTGATTCACTGACCTCCCAGAAGAAGAGCAGTCCTGTTCCCTCTGAACACTTTCTTAAAAATCCTTTAACTCAAAAACTTTCCATTGGTTTAGTTATCTAGATTTCCTTTCACGTTGTGTCTTGATCTGCTGGACCTAAGTGCACTTTTTACCTTTGCCATAAATGTGTGTGGTAGGTGAGCCATACCGTAATTAAGTCCATGTTTACATGAATAAACAACTCTTGCTTTAAATGTCTGTGCCATGGCCCTGCTATACCACACACTAGTTTTTCAGTAAATAATACATTCTTGGAGATCACAGTGTGATCAAATATTTTGTAACATGACTTAGTAACGTTCCCTCGATTTTATAAATCAATTTCTTTGACGAGGATTCTGGGTGTTGTCTGTCAGGTCTGAGTGCATCATCTTGGGAATCCCAAGGAACATCAAACTTGGGCTTTTGAAACTGTTGCATATGGCCAACCCGGAGCAAAAACCACCCAGGAATCTACTGATACTTGACACACATTAATTCACCTGCCTTTTTCATATAGTTTATGGCAAGAGGTCACCATTCTTGACCTTGTTTCATTATAAAACGTGGTACTAGATGTAAGAGTTGGGGTCAAGGAGATCACCCCACAAATCACAAAATACCCATCTCAGATAACCATGTATGGTTTATTGAATACAAAACATCCATGAATTTCAGGACAGAATTAAAAGTCCAAACCTAAGGATAATAGAATAGAAGAGAATTTAGATTTCCAGTTTACAGGTCCAGTAAGCATATTCAGTAAATCATAGCAGAAAACATCCATAAGGTAAAGAAAGAAAAGACCATGAGGGTACAACAAGCCTACAATATGCCAATTTAATCATACCAGAAACAATTCCTCCATTAACATAATAATTAAAACACTGAATGCACAGATCAAAGAAAGATCATTAGAAGGGGTAAGGTATAAATAACCAGTAACAAATAAGTTCAGACCTATCTGAATTACACCAGACTTCTCAACAGAGACTCCAAAAGCCAGAAAATCTTGGGCAGATGTAATGCGGACCAAGGATCCTATACCCAGCATAATTCTCAATCACCATAAATGGAGAAACCAAAATATTTCATGACAAAACCAAATTTAAACAATATTTTTCTCTAAGAAAGCACAACAGAGGATTGTAGTAGGGAAACTCCAAGACAATGAGCTAAACTATACCCAAGAAAAACCAAGAAATAAATCATCTCTCAATAATTTCAAAAAATGAAGCACACAATCACCATTTCACCCATAACCAGAAAAAGAAGAGAAAGCAGCAACTATTGGTCTTTAATATCTAACCAGACCCTCTGTCACCAATCCCCCAGCTCCTAGGGAATAAACTGCCAGCCAAAGTATATACAGGGTCTATGGTTCTAGGTAACTGTGTAGAAGGGGACTGATTTAAGTGGCACCTATGTGGTGGGAGGCCATTGACTACGCTGAGGCCTGTTGCCCACCAAAAGTAGATGCTGGAGTTGTGAGGTGGGAATGGATATATGTAGGTGGGGGAACACTGTCATATAGGCAAAGCTGAGCAGAAATAGGATGTAAGATATGATGAGGGGAGTGTGGAAAGCAGGACAACAGTTGAAATGTAAATAAATAAAATAACCAATTAATAAAAAAATAGCCAAAAATAAAATAAAAAGTGAAAAGGTAAAAGAAAACTTACACCAAAACAAAACAAAAGAAATCCTTGTAGTGGATTGGCCTAATTCTGCTTGTATTTTAATGCTAATATGTAGAACTCAAGACTGGTTAACCTCCAAAAACTGACCCTGCTCCCAGTTAACTGTGATTATAAAGAAGCCAACAGCCAACAGCTGCACAGCAGAGAGATGTGGGGGGTGGGGGGAGCTTTGAGGGCTTTGCTAGAGAGGATCATGAGGAGGGAAGAAGGAGGAAGAAGCTGACAGAGAATAAAGGAAGAACATGTGTGATGGAGAGGAGAGAGGAAGAGGACAGCAGCCATGGTTAAGGGAGAGGAGAGCCTGGTCCTGAGGGCTGTCCAAGTGCAACAAAGAGCAGCCAAGATGCTACACAGTCAGTAAGAGTTGAGCGTTATTGTTTGGAAAGTAGATCTGATACCATGGAGGGCAGGCAGCTGCCCAGCTACTGTGCTGATTAAGGCATATGATGAATAAATTTACAAAATATGTATAACCAGTAAGGAGCTCTATAGAGGATCCTAAAAGGAATACTTTAGTTTGAAGAGAAGGATAAAATACCAGAGGAAACAGGAAATAATTTAACAAAACTAGAACAGTCAATCAAAAGAAGCC
Source organism: Rattus norvegicus (assembly GCF_021556685.1). Classification (NCBI taxonomy): domain Eukaryota; kingdom Metazoa; phylum Chordata; class Mammalia; order Rodentia; family Muridae; genus Rattus; species Rattus norvegicus. Next base: position 27,550,964 of record NC_141552.1, read on the forward strand.
AATAAAACCCACAAAAATTAACAAAATTAAATACATAGGTTTAAATAATATTTGCACGTTACTAAACTCAATTCCCCAGTAAACAGACATACATTTAGCCAGAAACAGGATCACCATCATGAGAGATGTAGAGGATATACTAGGGAAACAGACCTAAGACACAGGTCCCTATAGCAATTCTATGCAGTTTCTCTATCCAGCTGACAGAATAGATTTCAAACCAATCCTGTCCTGAAGATGTAAGGACATTCATTTCATACTTTGCAATTACCAAAAGATACTACAATTCTAAATATATACATATTAAACACAGCAGTCACAAATTTAAATATATAATTATCAGATAGATGTGAAATTACCCATTAGCTATAATAGTGGTTGTGATTGTTTTTAATAGTCTATTCTGACCACTTGGCAGATCACATGCAAATAAACAAAAGAGGAGGAGCAGAATTCAGTGACATCATCAGTCAAATGGACCTAACAAACTACACTGAACTATACATATATTTTCTATCAGCCTGTGGATCTGTCTCCAAAATTGACCACGGATTAGGACACAGAAGAGCCCTCAGGAAAGATAAGAAAGCTGAAGTAGTGTCACGCATTCTATCTAAGCACAAAGGAATCAAACTGGTATCACACAATAGAAAGTGCAGTCAGTACACACTCTCGTGGAAGGTCAGCAACACAAACAACACACTACTGAAGGGGCCAAGGGAGAAACACATAAGGAAAAATTAAAATCCTAGAAATGAGTGACAATGAAAACACAACCACCTCAGATCTATGCGATACAACATAGTTTTAGGAATTATGTTGCAGTCAGCAAAGCCAGAGCAGTGGACCCATCTAATCCCTTTGTCATGCATCAGAAGTAGAGAATGTGGACTGTGCCCTGTTGGGTTAATGCCTTGAACTGGCTCACCACATTCCCAACTTCCCTTTGCAATGATAACATATTTTTGGCATTACACATTGGATATATGCAATTTGCCTTTTGATTTCATAGGGGAATAATTAAGGGACTTCCTGGAGGGTCGAAAAGCACTGTGGATAAACTGTGTAGAGACTGAAAGACTACAGGGGTTTTGGAAGCTGAGCTAATGTATTTTTATTATGATATGTTTAAGAACCTATGGGGAATTGGGAGTGGAATATGGTGATTTGAATGATAATGGCCCCCATAAACTCACATATATGAATGTTTGTTGCTGGTTAGTGGAAATATTCGGGAAGAATTATAAGATACGGATTTGTTGGAGGAGTGTATGGGATTGGGCTTTGAGGTTTCCAAATTCAACACCATCTATAGTTAACACTTTCTCTGTCTCCGACTTGCACATAAGATGTAAGCTCTCAGCCAGTTCTCTAGAAACATGGTGTCCTACCTGCTGCCGTGTACCCCAGCATAATATTCATAGACTCATGATCCTTGAAACTGTAAGCTGAAATAAACTCTTTCTTCTAAAAGTTCCCTTGCTCATGGTGTCTCTTCACAGCATAGAAAAGAAACTAAGATTGGAAGGAACAGTTAAGTGAAAAATTTCTCAGTAATATCCTGGAAAATAAAATTCAGACATTTACCAAAAGTGTCAGGTACCGTGATCAAGCTGGCTTGACTGCAGAGGTGCAAGAATGTTTCAACAAATACAAATGAATAAACAATTCACCACAGAAAACCAAGAACAGGAAACACATGATCACTGCAGTAGAGGCAGACAATCTCTTTGGCAAAATCCCACAGTGATTAATGCAAAATTCCTGGAAATCTGGGATATGGAGAAGACACACCTTAACATTATAAAGGCTATATGCAAGGCAAACAGCATCCTAACTGGAGGAAATCATAATGGATTTCCACTAAAATCAGGAATAAGTCACAGATGTTCATTCTTTTCATCTAATTCAACTAGTATGTGAAGTCTTATCCAAACAATATGACAAGAGAGAGATGGAAAGGCATGTCAATATGAAAGAAAGCAGTCAGAGCATTCTCATTTGCAGGCGATATGATCCATATATAAAGACCACTACGAAACCACTGGCAAACTCCTATGGCTCATGGACACATTCACTAAAATCACAGTAAAATCAATAGAACTCCTGTATACCAACAATAAATATGATGAAAGAAGCCAAGAAAACAAACCCATTCAGAATAAAAATCTTGTAATATCTAAGGAAGTAAAGACTTGTTAAAATGAAATCATTAGGAAAAATAAAAAAACTGAAGAAACCAGAAAATGAAGAGACCTCTCATTTTCATGTATCAGTATGATTTATATTATTATATCGAATCCTACCAGAGTCATCTACAGGTTTAAATCCATCCCATTATAATCCCAATACAGATCTTCATGGGAATGAAAAAAAATCTCAGAACTCACATGAAAGCACAACTGAGCAGGGCAGTCAGACACTGCTAACTAATAAGACAGTAAAGCACTGCGGGAGACATCACCTTTAATGATTTCACGTTCATTTTGGGGAATAGTAAAAAAGAAAAACCAGCATGTTAATATCATGAGAGCAGACACAGTGCCTAATGGAATAAAATTGAAGAGCCTGATATTGGCCTATGTTCTTATCAGCATTTGGGTTTTGAGAAAAAGGGAAACAAACAAACAAAACAAAAAACTCATAACCCCCCCTCCCACCACCACACACAAGTGCAGTTTTCAACCTGTGGGTTGCAAGCCCTTCAGGGAACAACCACATATGAGACATACTTTATACATGCTATTTACATTACAATTCAAAACAGTAGCCACCTTACATTTATGACTTAGCAATGAAATAATTTGGTAGTTGGGGTTGGTTACCACAATGTGAAGAACTGTATTCCTTGAGTTGTTCTTGGTCATAGTATTTTTCTGCAGTAACAGAAATGTGACTGATATATAAACTGGTACCGAAGTGAGTGGAGATGTTTGTGAGGAATCTCTTGATTTTTTGGAGGAGGGTGGGAGACTTTGGATTGGGAAAACTGTTGAATTATTTAAGGAGATCTTAACAGTTCTTTTAGTTTGCCACATGGGAGACATAAGTATTGTGAGTCTGTGCAAAATAGAGCCTCTCTGATGAAACTTCAAAGGATGGCAGGAACTCTTAGGTGACTGGCTTAGAAGCAATTGATATAATTTTGGCAAACAATCTGCCTCTTTTCTGCCTGTTTACTAAGAAATGACCTGAAGATGAATAAAAAGCTAATTGACTAATTGTTTTGAGCAAACTTCAAGGGGTAGATATCCGGTGACCTTCCTCATATGGTAGGAATGTGTGTTTGTATTTTTCATTGTTAATGTAGCCAGGACTTCAGTTAATCCTGGCACATTCAGGGTCTGGACACATAGGAAACTGCAAGATCTCCCAGGATTTGGAAAATGTCCCAATTGTTGTAAGGTCCCCAAAACATGTTGTCACCCCACACACATTGGGAAGCAACTTAAAGGAACATGACCCCCTCATTCTCAAGAGGAAGGGTGGGTGGGTGGTTATTTGTCTGCCGTTGGTTATGGATGATTATTGTCAGTTAGGGGGTTGGTTGCAAGTTCTTACTGGCCATGGTCAGGGAGGAAACAGTAAAGCAGATTCGAATCAGGGATGTCTTTCTTCCTTTCTCTTTCTCTCCTCAATTCTCTGTCTAATGTTGTGGGAAATCAGGAGAAGGGACTAAAATGACAAAATCATAGATCACTGTATATCTATTTATACTAGAAAGCAATACCAAGTCTCAAATATTTTAGGATGGCATGGATTCTTGAATGATGATAGAATTTAAAATTGTACTTGCATAAATGATTCAATTCATTTTTAAGATATAAGTATATGCAACTTATTCACAATGTGGTGTAAAATTCTAATTTTATAAAATTACTACTGCACACTGCCGTGGATAATTAAGGAATTCAAGCTAGTACTTTCCAACTATAAATAATCAGTCTTCCAGTCATGTTAGGTACTGCTTTAGTTAGGTACAGAAATAAGCTTTATTTAACTTCCTGTGTATGTTTTTAAAGTTAAGTAGGAAGTAAATCCCTTGGGAAAAAAGCCACATTTGTCCACTGAGATAGACATTACCTACAAAGGTGGTTCTCAAATCCTTTAGAGATCTGAAGAATCTGCCATTTCAGATGTCCTAATAGTTAAAGGCTTTTCACAGTGGGAGAGACCTCAACTCCTGGTAGTGTCCCCAATCTATTCTGAAAAAGATGATGGGCTCTAAAGAACCATTGGGTGAAATACTACCTACTTACCTCTACTGCTGCCAGAAAGCTGTCCAGACTGTGCAGAAGTTGATCATGGGGAACTCTGTGTCCCAGTTTTTGGAAAAAAAAATAGGATAGTCCTTCAAGTGACCTGCTTCAAAGGATTGTTGTCAGAGCTCCTGGCCCAGTGAGTTGAAGGTGGATGCCACAGTGAATATTTGCTGACTGACTCCCAGGGTAGCCAACCATTTCTGTTATTTCTTAGGTTTGGAAGCTGTTTGCTCTGAATTTCCTTTTATTCAGGCAACATTTCTCCTCCTCAGATCTTGGATGGGGTTGAAGATTAGATAGTTTAGTCTTAACCTTTTCTTGTTATGAGAATCAGAAAAACAAACTTGTTCACCATCGTGCAGAAATGTGACAGCCAGGAACCTGGACAGGAACAGGGTGGACATGGGAGGCTCAGAAAGCAGGGCTCTATGGACAGTCCACAGCAGTATCCAAACTCCTGTGATAACCGCTCTGGCACCATAAGTCCTGAGAGAGGATGGGGATGCCAGGAGAGTGTGCGTGGTCTGCCCACTGCCTGGGACTTTTAAAAGCTTGTACCACCCCCGAGCACATAGAAGAGCTTGAGCAGAAAGAGGCCGATGCCCAGAAGCCTCTGCTGTGGTAGGAGGCAGTTATGGCGGTTGGAGGTGGGGGTAGAGGTGGAGGAGGGATGGGAGAAGACCGAGGAGTTTCCCCAAAAGACAAGAACAGACACCATCCTTACTACTCCAGAACCCACACCAATCCCACCCCACCCCTAAAATGCCCAGTCCACTGCCAAACCTCCCCATGCCAAGCATTCACAGCTTCATCCCCACTGTGCTTATTTCTTATTTTTTTAACTTCTTATTTATTCTCTGTGAACCTCACATCCTGCAGCTCAACTCCATTCATCTGCCCTCCCCTCAGGTCTGCACTCCACCTTTGCATCCTGCTCTAAATCAGAGCAAAAATAATCTTTGTGTGGAAGCTGAATAAAGAAAAAGAAAAAGAAAATTTGTACGCAAAAAATGTGTCAAATTTTAAGGATGAAAGACATAAACGCTTAAATTGTTTGGAATTAATGAAAGTACATTTGGTCTCAGAAGACTTATTATGGTTAATAAATGCAAGTTATGATAGATAAGGGATACAAAGCTTAAAAAGTGATAGAAAATGATTTAGGTACAAAAATTTAGACTAATATAATTTAGATAACAAAGTACCTTCTCCAATTTTGCAAAATACGAATGGACAGAATATTGTGACAGTAATTCTTACCTGATGCATCTCATAAGTTTTCTTATTTTATCTAGCTTATTAATGTTAAATTAAAGGTATTTCTTGGAGTAAAAGGGGAAATGCTGAGGTGACCTCCCTTTGTACTAAGGTGTGTCAACTTTCAATTGTTAGTTCTGTACTGGCAGTGAGCTAAGTGCTGGCAGGATTTCTCTTGTCATTTCTATGTCCCATCATCAGGTTTGCTATTTTGTGGATGTTTGTCCTTCTCACCAGCTCAACACAAGCTAAGAGATGTATCAGGTGTTGTCTCACTGCTGACTGGATGTAATAAAGATCTGATGGCCAAGAGCTTCGTCAGGAAGTATGTGGGCAGAACTTCCGGGCATAGAGAGGGACATAGGCAGAGGCAAGCTGAAGCAGGAGATTCAGAATAGACATGGGCAGGAAGAGATATGGAACAGACCACGGCAGAGGGGTAAAGAGCTAAGCAGCAGGTGGGTCTAAATGGTAGAAGAATGGGGTTAAATTTTAGAGAAGATGAGGGACTGCCCAGTGAAAGGCCTAAGATTCAAACTATGTTCGAATTCTCCATGTCCCATTCACACCTCAGGCAACTCTGTGAAAATAGTACACAATACAGTATTAACATGGCTTTGAGTCTGTGGTTTGGTTACTTTTGGTCACTGTTCCTCAAGACTGCAGGAGAAGGAACAACACACAGGGCAAACACATGAAAACCATGTGCAGCTTAGAGTGGAAAAGATCACTAAGAAGTTTAATGTCACAGCAAAGTCATGTGCTGAAGAGGAGGGTGACATAGTTAAGGAGATGAATGTTATTAACAATAAGCCTCCTGCCTCTGTACTGTACAGATGTGGAAGGTGTCCTCAAGGCAAGACTCTTACCAATTAAAGTTCCAACTTGGAAAAGGGAGCTCAATAGATTTCGTGATCCTACAAAGCAAGTGCATAGGGAAGCTGCTGCAATTGTCATCCAAGCAGGCAGCTGACAGGTCAGTGCACCTCATGTGGCACGGAATTTGGAGGAAAAAAGATTTTAAGATTCAGGATGACATGAACAGGACCAGGCGACTCTCGCATTTATGTTTTTATTATTTGAGGCTTGAATTAGAATGATACTCATAGTCTCATTTTTTTAGTGTTCTTTCATTATTTTATCTACATTTCCAATTTATCTCCCACTCCATGTTCCTCTACATGAGTCTCTCTTCTGTCCCCCACGCCCTCTCCCTATGAGATTTCTCCTCCACCCACCAATTCACTCCTGCCTCAGAGGCCTAAGTTCCAATATCATGGTCCATGAAGCTTCCTCAGAAACAAGGTTCTCCCGTCCCAGTGATCCCAGATAAGCTAGTCCTCTGCTACATATCTACCTGGAGCCATGGGCACACCCTGATTCTTTTATTAGTTACCTTAGTTAAGGTGTCTCTTCACAGCAATAGAGCAGTGACTGACAGGCTTAAATTCACTTTGCATCCCAATTTTTGTCCTTTCTCTTGTTACTTCTCTCCCACAGTTCCTCCCCAATGTCCTCACACCATCTCCTCTGAGAGAGTAGAGGAATATCCCTCAGAGTGTGCCTCCACCAAGACACATCAAGTTTTTGTAGGGCTGGTGCACCTTCTCCCACTGAGGCCAGGGAAGACACCTGAGTTAGGGTATCAGATTTCACAGACAGGCAAACCTTTGGGGATAGCCTCGGCTCCACTTACTTACAACAGGGTATGTAATACTGTATTAAACTTAGTAAGGTTTATTTATCTTCACCTAGCAACTCATCCTGAGGAACAGTGCTCTGGCCTGATGCTTTTGTGTTCAGCCCTATCTTCCTCTTTCTTCTGTGCTTACCACTGTAACACAGGAGAAGCTTCTAATATTCATGTTGCCAGATCTTTCCGGTCTTGGGGGATAATTCTATTCTGAGTTGTATATGGATGTAATATCTTCTTTACGTATGATGAATATATACTTCAGGAAAGGACTGCTTCCTTGTTTCTATTAAGATCTAATATGACTAAAGGATTCTGATTAATATTCCAGAATCGTAGGCCACCAGGTTGGTATGTCATCACTCACTGAAGTGAGGTGAATTTTATAACACCTTTTGGCCACCCACTTTCAATGTCATTATGTGGTATTGCCTTAGGTTCTTTTCTACATTCCCCTGCCTTTGGCTGAGTATATGTTTGAGGTCTCTCTGTGACTGTGCAAAGAAGTAAGAGCTAGGGCTGGTCAACAAAATAAGAAAGTACTTGTTCATCCAAAAACAAAAACAAAAAACAAACAAACAAACAAAAAAAGCTCTAGGGTAAAATATCGGTGCTAGTGCTGAACTGAACTGCCAGAGGTAATTTTTTTTAAAGCAAATAACACTATCTTGGGGCTGATAATATGAATCAAATATCCTGCAACATAAGTTTGCAATGTTGCCTGCATTTTATAAATCAAGTCTGACCACCGTTTTGGTTCTTTCCAATCATGTCTGAGTGCATCATCACGGGAACCCCAAAGAAAATCAGAAATGGGTCCTTGAAGCTGATGCACAGGGCCAGTATAGACCAGAATATTACAGAGGACACCTTGATTCTTAACACAAGGGATCATTTCTCCATCCCTCTTGTCACATAATTTATGACAAGATGTCACCTTTCCTAACCTTAGCTTCTTTTCCTAAGTGCTGCTGAAGGGAAGATTTGGTGTCAAGAGGTCTGGACTCAGACCACAGGAACACTGAATTCATTTAAATAGGTGTAGTTTATTGAATGCACACACCAATACAGTTCAACCAGAGCAACAGCTCACAACTGTGTACTGGACATTGCTAGGCCCAGCTCATTGCAAAATCCACATGGGCTAAAGCACAAGTGCTGGAAATGCTGCTGTCTATGGGCCCTGACTCGGGTCATTTTACACATAATTGTTCCTATTTTCCTTGAATCTAATGGGTCCTATGTGAAGCTCATAGTTGGGGAACTTGTTAAGATTAACAAACCTCGTAACATACAGAATATAACAGGGTATGTGACCTGCACCACACAGTTCAATGTCAGGTTTTTTTTGTTTTTTGTTAGTTTGTTTGTTGGCATCCATGATGTAGAGGCGTATTACAGAACAATAGGAAAGAGCTGGCTGCTGTGTAACAAATTTGCTGCTATTAAGGTAGGTATGGGGGCAAGACCTCAGTAACAGCCCTTAAGATGGGAAGGAGATGATGTGTTTGATACCTGAAAGGAGCTGCCTCAGCTGTGTTTTTCTGCCTGCTCAGTGCCCATTCACCATCACTCTGTCCCTGAAGAGGACCTCAAGGTCTGCCCCCTGCTGCCTGTGAGCCAGGACTAGGCACAGAAAGGCAAGGCCACAGCACTGGTTTCCAATTCCTCAGTAATGCTGGATTTCCAATAATGTACTTGTATACACAAATACAGTGTGGTAAGTTACAATATATACTAATCATTTCTTACATAGGGCAACAGTTGATTGACTACAACTAATTCTATTTTAAAAAAAGAAAAGAAACCTGGCTCTTGTGGAAATATACAAAGAAATATCTACGATGTTGGGCAATGAATTCTGCCATGGACTGAACTCAGAAAAGAGGGGTTGTGAGAAAGATGCATGGTCAAATAGCCCACCAGGTTCACATTGTGTCAACTTGATTTAATCTAATGACAAAGAAGTGGAGTATCTCTGATGGCTTCCTTCTAATCCCTTGAAAGGATCCCTAGGGATTGGCCTCAGTACATCACACTTCTTGATGGGGCAACAACACTCAAGGAAGCTTGAGATTGTCATAGGCACAGTATTATGCTACATATACAGAGTAGATAATACTACGATGTTCAGATGATGATATCCATTTGTATGCACTCTTAAGGTGAACCTAAGGAAAGAGAGATCAAGGTCCTTAGAATGGAAAGATCAGTCCCAGTTTTTTTTTTCTACCATTCCAAACTGAACGACTGGTAGGGAGAAAATGGTAGATAATCGAGAATTGGTGGATGATGCTTTGAATGCCGGTGGGTTTCTGTGCTGGTTTTAGACATGGTCTCAAGTATCCCATGTTGCCCTCTCCCTGGCTGGCCAGGTTCACTTTGAGCTCAGATAAACCTCCTTCCACTTTCCAATAGATAGGCTTACAAGAGTGGCTTCCAAGGACTGTGAGGACAGCATTAGCCTTTGACAGTTGAGGTGTGCAACCCACAACTATAGTTTTAGCCACGTTTTCCCATGTCTACCAGCTATTTCAGAGTGTTGCTGTTCTATGCCTGACAATCGGGGACACAGAAAAATAACCTGATAGAGAGCAAGGACATGGTGATCTCATCCTTACCTCTTCTGTACGTTCTGGATGAGGTTTGTTAAAATTCCAATATTGCAAAAAGCTTTATATAGGGCCCATCACATCAAGGGTCACTATGTACTGTTCTATCTAAAATGTCTAATCAGAACTGATTACCATATAACACTTCCTGCAGTCCTCATATGAGAAACTTGGGATTTTGTTTTGACTTTTTCTTTTCTCTGTCACTCTTATTTTTTGGTATATAAGTTGAGAGAAAGATAGTTAGGGCCATAAATTTGCCCCCAAAATTTGAACTACGGATGTGATCAATCAGTGTTAGTGGGTGCATTCTGTAAAGTATTCATTTTTCACTATGATAGATGCTTTTGTGTTTGGTGTGGTGGCCATTTCCCAGTGTACAGGTGCTGGGACCTTGCTCTATCCACTTAATGATGTTTATAGCCTCATTTTAGACCTTTCTGTGCACCCCCTATATCTCTTGACTATTTTATTTTTCTGATAGAAGCTCATGGTATATCTTACTCAGGCCTGTGAGCAGTGCTCCTTTGGCGACATTGGTGCAGAGAGGAGAACCCCACCACCAGCATGAGGTTCCCTTCACTGGTGTCTCCAATATTGCATTTTCCTCTGCCAACTGGTCTCCACACTTTTCCTAGCACCATAAAGACTTCAACTCTTTCTCCTAAGGAATTTTCTGGCAATTGTCGATTGCTAAGCACATGACTTCATGAGTGTTCCCCTAATACACACGCATGTTGTAACCTACCATGCAGACTATTTCTTGATGTGATTTAAAGCACCTGTACAGAATGAGACAGGAGAACTTTTGACTGCATATTCAAGCTGGTGTGAAATCTCAGGAAGTTTAATGGCTAACATTGGTGAATGAGGACAATGTGAGTTAGTGAGACATTTTGGGGCAAGATATGGAAGGAAACATTCATTTAGATGCATAGGAATTACTAAGGTTTTTTTATAATCAAGCCTTAAGGAAAATTTGGCTTTGGAAGCAGGAGATGCTCAGTGGCTCTGCCCCAGGAAATTCTCCTGGAAAGGGCCCCTCTGCTTATGCTCAGTACAGGGAGAACATTAGCAGGGAGGGAAAGTCTGCTCCCCATGACATCAGCTGTCCCTTCTTGGACATTCTATTGTCTCCTAGAGAGTTCTGGCATCCTCTGTGATGTCACCAGTGTTGTAGTGACAACCAGTGCCCTAGTTTCTCTCAGTCTGAATCTGGCGGTTACACCCTAAGACATGTTTTCCCGTCTTCGCAAGCGTTTTGGGAGGGGGAACGTCGATTGTGGACAGACTAGAGTGAAGGAATCTGGCCTTTCGTCTCAAAGTAATGATGGACAAAGACAGCACTTCTGGGGAATGTTTAGTAAGTTCTGGGCAGTATATTTGGAGCTCCCTGTCAGGGGGGCTGCAGGCTTAGGCTGACCTTTCTAGCAATGGGCCACAGCAACTGGAGCATCTGAAAAGGAATTGAATTTCCATGAACATCACAATTCCTGAAAGTCAGGATTTCAGAACTTTAGTTTCCCCAACCCCACAGGGAGTATATGGTAAGGCCAATGCTATTATACTGTGAATTTCTGGCCTTTACTTTTACAGTGCATTTGTTAGGTTACATTGATATAATAACACGATCAGGAGTCATGGAGGGTCCACCTTTTCTGAGTTTAGACAGGGCAGCAATGTATTTCACTATCATTGCTTCTTTAAATACAGTGGACACCTGACAGTAAGAACAGGGAGAGATTGTGCTCCAGGCAATAACCTTATGTTCTTAGACCTTCTCTGATTTCTTCTAACTGGCAGGGTCATCATTAGCTTTATATATTAGAGGTTGTGTGTTACACACTTGTTTCTAAAATACCAAAACTGTTTGGAACATGTGGACCAAGATTCAGCCTGTAACCTATTGGAACTTCTGGGGCATTTGTTATTTCATATAGGGGAATTGATAAGTCTGTTGAACATGACCTCCCTGGAAATGTGTTTTAAATCCAAAGTTGTTAGCCTAGAGTATCAGGGTAGGACATCTGAGTGTCTCCAATCACTCAAGTTTTGTGAATGGTGAATTTATCATCTGAGTTCTGAAACCACAGGGGTGAGGGTCCTGAAACCAAGCTGTACCCTGGTCAGTTGATGTTAATCCTGGAGAAGCCATCTCCATGGTACATGTAAGCACGTGATGTCCGGCATAGGGCACACCTGGCTGCTTACATCTCTTGGTCTCTATAGAGTAGTGGGAGAACTGAGATCCACTGAGGAGGCCTCTTAAGCATAGACCAATCTCCTAGCAGTGACACTGGGTTCCAGGCTTGTTCTCCTGTTTAGGCCTCACTGAGGTCTATGTACACTCTATGAATTCTCCCCATGCAGGTTCACTTGTGTTCTTCTACCTACAGACGCTGGGAGAAAAACATCATCCCCTGGCACTGCCCTAAGCGAGAAGCAGGCCAAGAAGGAAAAGGAGAGGCTGATTAAAGAGCTGCAGCTCATTACCGAGGAGAGAAATGACCTGAGAGATCGCCTGAGGTTTCTGACAGAGAGATCCATGAAGAACATGTATGAATCGCTCCAAATGCTCTTGTTTCATTCCTGGGTCTGCAAGGTCACCTTCATCTTATCCTATTAAGGTTTTGGGTTCTAGAAAGCTGTGCCTCCCTAACCACCCTGTGCTAAACCTCACCTCCCATATAGAGGAGATTCAGAACCTGACCCTTCCTGAGGAGAGAGATGGACAGTGGACTCGTCTGCTTCCATTTATTGAAAAGCAGAATTTGTGGTCTGAATGAAGAATTCAGGGATAAAGTCAGGGAGAATGAGTTCCCAGTGTGCATTTGCAAAGCCCTTGACATCAGGTGGCTTTGCAAGATTGTAATTGCAGTGAGTTTATGGTGAGTCTCTGTACGTGCTAGGCAGGGGACTGAGTGCTGGAAGATCCAGGCAGCAGCCTGAGGGGCCTGGTCCCGCACTGTTCATCTCAATGCTTGAATAGAAGTTGTCAGGCTCAGGCCTGTTTGTTATTGTCTGTGTGTCTGTGGGAGCCCCTCGGACACAGCAATGGTGCATGCATTTCTCCTGGTTCTCACAGTGCTCTCTGTTTCCATATTTGCTTTTCTCTTTCTCTAACTCTGTTTACATTTCTCTTTTTTTGTGGGTGTGTCTCAGTCTGGGTGTCTGTGTGTGCATACATCCAAATGCATATGCACAACTGTTATATGTTTATATTTCACTCCACACTTGGAATATAGGAGTCTATTTCTTAGCCTGAGTATTTACCTGTAACACATTCATGGTGAAGTGAATGCTTTGTTCTGGGAGCCCCACTGTCAACAGCACAGTTCTTTGCCTACGTGGCCACAATTGTCTGTTTATTTGTATTCCTTGTGCAGATTATAATTTTGTGTTGATATATGGTCTGTTATCGGGACAGGAGAAAAGAAATCACAGGTTTCTGGCTGTGTTGGGTGGGGGAGCATGGAGAGGTGTGGCCTAGGCTCTTGATAGCTCAACTGGCTTGACTGCAGATTTCCTCTTGATTGAACAAAGGGAGCCAGGGAAGCCTCCATCTGGATGCTGAGATTCTGGTGTCCTGGACGCAGAAAAACACGTTTCTGAAGCTGAAGAAGATCCCAATATGTAGAATTCAGAAGGTGTCCTTCCAGGACTGGGGTAATACAGGACCCACCCTGAGTTCATATATTCCTAAATGCCGATGTTCATTGGATTCTATCATTTGGGGCCAGGCCCCACTTCAGGCCAAATCCATATTATGAAGACCTGGAGAGAATGGAGGAGGCGGTCATGTCAATTCTGCACAACTTAGAGATGGAGAACACTGAAGTCCATGAGAACAGCCATAAGCTGAAGAAGGAGATTACCTTCTCTAGGTAAGTCCTGGTCAGAAAGGCTATCACCTGTGGAATGGCCATTTCTGATTTCTTTGTTCTGGATTGGACGGTCTTCAGCTCTGGTTCTATCTCTTGTGCTGTTTACACATCAGTGTGCCAGGGTCATTAGGACTCAGTTTTCAGTTCCACAAAAGACTGTTACTCATCCCAGGATTGTCTAGGCATCTTCAGAAGGCTCTAGATAGAACAGCACTGATTGAAGTCAGCAGAAGGTTATTAGGCTGACCTGGACCTACGGTGTCATACCAGGTTTTACAAAACTCAGTGTGTGGACCACATGGTTAGCATGACCTTCTCTTGGTTCTACTGACCTCCTTTGAGGGTGTTGGCCCACTACTAATTGATGTTGCCCTCATGCATTGGGCTTTCATGGATAGATGAAGATCCATGTTCTTTTTGAGAGATGTGGACACTAATTGGTGCTCCGGCCAAACAAACAATTTATTCTTCCCCGAATTAACTCTTTGTGTTTTGTGCAGGAGCATTATATGTATCAAGATGTATTTTATTAAGTCTTCATGGGTACCTGGGACCTGGTAGACTTAGTGGGACTTGGGAGTAGGAATGGGAGAAAGGGGCAGCATGATCTTACTATGCAGACTGTATTTCCAGAAACCTGCTCAGCCAGCTCCTGATGGAAAACACATGTAGGAAGAAGTTGGTCCCACTGAAGCAGGAGAGCAAGGAGAGACATCTTGAGTGTGCACTGAACCAGAAATATTTGGTTGACTTCAGCAAGAAAGATAAAGACCAGCAACGTCCAGACCCAGCATCATCTGGTAGGGACGAGTAGCTGTGTTAGCTTAACAATATCTGATAAAATTTGCCAATTTGATACATCTGTGCTTTTTCCTACCACCTTACTAATTTACACTCACAACCAGCCAACCACCTCATGTATGGAATTGTTCATTGCTCTGCCTATGCACAAGTATTCTGGGAAGCCAACCACTTTTCAGAAACTGAATTATTTTGCAAGTATATTTTGCTGCTCTTTTTGAAGCTGCATTATAGAAATGGTGACAGATCAATAACATATCACATTATTGCACATGCACGTGATAGATTGGATGCTATGTAGAGTTTTGAACATGTTCTTGGTTCTTGACAAATGACAAGTGGTCATGTGACTTCTTGTGTAGGAAGCACCTTTCTGGGATAAGAACTAAGTGCAAATGTCAAATTAGTACTTGTCATTGGCTTTAACCTTGGTGACATATGGACATCTCCTTTCTTCCTGCAACCCAATGAGGTCCCTTCCATTGCCCTGTTCTTGGTTTGCACTGGTATAAGTCTGGGTCCCATATTGTCAGCCCACATTACTGTGAGGCTTGCTGGAGATTTTGCCCTGCCCACAGAGTTAGCAACAATGATATCAGTTAAAAGGTCCATGTTAATTGTCCAATAGAACTGAGGTGGTAGAAGGCAGCATTCTGACAGCTGGCTTGCGTTTCACCACCAAATCAGTGTCTGAAAAACTGCCTTCCTCTCCCAGGTCTCAGAAAGTGCAAGAGAGATGGAATTGGACACACGCCAGTAAGAGAGCTTCCTGAGGAATAAGTTGCTTTCTCAGGAGTCCCTGAT
The DNA here is from genome assembly GCF_021556685.1 of Rattus norvegicus. Lineage (NCBI taxonomy): Eukaryota > Metazoa > Chordata > Mammalia > Rodentia > Muridae > Rattus > Rattus norvegicus. The sequence continues at coordinate 27,566,277 of NC_141552.1, forward strand.
GACAAACATCGTGAATGGTAACAACATTTTTTGGATGAGTATTCTTCCTCAGAGTTAATTTGTCATTTCTTAGAGACACTAAATTTATATAACACTAAGCCAGCCTGACTGATTGAGGTCTTACTCACTTTCTTCTTCAGAAAACAGCACTTGAGAAACAACTTGGGGGACCACCTTTCATTATGTGTGCTAGAGGAGAAACAGCAATACATCTGTGCTTCTAAATGTTCGTTAAGAATATGCTTTTAGAAATATTTTTGTTATGATTTTAATTGAAGTTTTCTTTTTGTTGTTTCATATTTATATGTTCTTGTTACTATTTTTACTTTCAAACATTTTTAAATATTTTTATTCATTTTAATCCTGTTTTGTTGTAAAAATGTATTTGTTATGAATAAAAATTGAATTCTATCTCTTGACTCTTAAGACCATCATTCTTACTCAAGGGTTCTGTCCCTTCCTGTGGACCTAGAACTGACAGCTACAGATGGATCTCTGCATGTTCCATGGAGCCTGAGCTAATAAGAGAATTCAAAGTCACCAAGGGATACCCAGTGTGATAGTGTCTTTTGTGTGGAGAATGTGGCTGTGTCTTGGACACACACATTGTGATGTAATCAATGACACACTTTACCCAATTGTTAGGGTCCATGTGGTTCCTCTGAGAGAGCAGCAGTTTCTTTACCCTGTGAGTCATCACCACATCTCCTGCAGGTGGCTTTTGTTATTCCACATGAGGTGCTGTATTAGGTGGACAGGATCACCTCCAATTAAATAGAGAGATCTCAGGAGATGTGTGTTCACAGGGAACTTACTGAGCTGTGCATGCTCAACGTGTTAGGTTGTCAGGCATCCCTACAGGGCTCTGGTGTCCCCACTGCTCAGTGTGGGTCAGGATCATCCTCCAGCATCACTTAGTTTCCTTATTAGAGCAGATCTTTCACCTGTTATCTATGATGACCACATGTATTCTGCACATCTGATAAAATACAGAACTGAAACTAGCTTCATGTAGGCCAGCTTGGCATAATCAGTTTTTTGATTGTTAACAAGAAAATTATTTTAATCTGAGCCATTTAGGGAGGATCCTCCAGAGCATCCATAGTGAATGTAGCCTGCAGCTATGAACACAGGTTTCTTTTGGAGAGGAGGCCTGTGCAAGCCCAGAACCTAGGTGGGACAGTTCAAGCTACCCTTTTTCCATGGCCAATCTGGGATCGTATTGGGAATGTATTTTTTCCAGGTGATTGATTTCCAATATGGAATTGAACTAACTTACTGAGAGTGGAGGTGACTCAGAGAGTTAAAGTACACAAGGACCAATCCAGAATGTCCACAAAAGCTTGCTGTCACCCCAGGGCTTTTAAAAGCTCAGCAGCTAGAGAAGAAATGTAGTATTTGGTTATTCTCATGCTTGGGTCTAGTCATTCATTATAAGCTGACCATGACACAAAAAGAGTCATCTGTGTCACAATAGAAGCTAGTTGTAACTAGATTCACACCACACTATCACATTACTACCGTATTTGAGGTTCTCCATTACTATCTAAGACCCTGGAAGAGGCCTGGGTCTTGCTACACAAACTCATGATTTATGTCTTCATGACACTGTGTGCTTTGTTCTGTTAATGCTACCATTGGCATACAATACCTTGGATACTTTGTGCTGACATCTGTGACATGAGACAATAGTTCATGTCATCCTAACCTGAATAAACTGTCCTTAGAGTACAGTGTAGTGGGAGGGGCCTTCTTTTCCTGTGAGATAGCAAAACATTACCACTCTTCAGTCAAGTCTGTCAGCCATTGTCCAGTGCCTGTCTTGAGATGTCCACCTTTTCAGCTGAGAGTCTTCATCCAGGCTGCTCTGTAATTCTGTAGAAGATTAATAGGGTTCCAGCCCTAGGATTTAATTCAGTGTGACTGCACTTGCCGAACATGCTCAAAGCCCTGTGTTCCTCCCTAGCCCTCTGTGCTTTAGAGAAAGAAAATAAAGAACCACATTGCACTTGAAGTTTCTCCTCCAACAAAAGGAGAGCCTGCACAGGGCCTTTAAATAACTCTAAGCCCCAGCTTTCCCACAGCTCCCTCCATCAATTCCATTATTGGTGTGTTTTCATTACTTCTCACTTTCTTCTGTATGTGCAAAGAATGTGCACCATGTCAGTAAAGTGTGTGTGTGTGTGTGTGTGTGTGTGTGTGTGTGTGTGTGTGTGTAGTCCCTAATGAAAACTGTCGAGGTGCATGCAGACTCATGCTACTGCTGTCCCATGGCACCTTGCAGGGAACACTGAATTGGTGGGCTACTTTAATACAGCCTAAACCAGGCTATGCATGGTTTTCAGTAAGATTTGACATCATTACCACTACAGAGAGCAGAAACAGCTCAGAAGTTACATGTTGCTGTTAACAAGATGAGGCCAAACCTCATCCCATAGAATGTCAGGTACGATTTGATGGCAGGAAATTAATTCAGGGCTCAAATCAAATCAGTCAATTACAAATAAAGTGAAAAATACAAAGAGTCAAGAGAATCAAGTACTGTGTGTTGGGTTTTTTGTTTGTTTTATTTTTTTTTTGTTTCTTTTTTTGTATTTTTGTTGAGAAGATCAACCAGAGAGGCAACCCCTTCCTCAAACAAACTGCACACCAGAGACAATACCTAAATTGACACAATTAGAAATGAAAGGGGGATCTAACAATAGACAATGAACAAATTCAACAACCATTAGGTCTTACCTCAAAAACCTTTACTCCAGAAAACTGAAAATCTATTTGATATTGGTATTTTCTAGACAGATAACAATTACCAACATAAACACAGATCTGGGAAGGTACATGGATAATTCTCAGAAGAAAATAGATACAGTCAGTATAGTTTGCCCCTCCAAAAATTAAAAAGCGAAATCTCAGGCCATATGGCTTTAATGCAGAATCCTATCAGACTTTTAATGAAGACCTAATAACAGTAGTGCTTCAATTATTCCACTATATTGAAAGAGAAGGAACAATGTCAAACTCCTTCTCTGAGGCCATAATCAACCTGGTGTCTAAACCAGACAAGGAGCTCCCTACAGAGAGTGTAAGCCAGCCAGGGTGCCAGGGTGAGTGCTCATGGTGGGAGAGACTAGGAGAGGTGCTGTGGCCTTGGTGTGTACAGGCTTAGGGCTGGGGCAGGGTGCCTGGTGAGTGTCTGTGGCCACTTGAGCTGGGTCCCAGTGGGTGCCCAGGGAGGTCACAGGCCAGTTGTGCATCTTCTACCTGTCTGCGGGGCTTCTGGCCCAGCCAAGCACAGCCTTCATCCTGGACATCCACAAGGACAATGAAATCAGGAAATGGGGGGATCCCCTGAGACTCTCTGGCTTCTTTCGCCCTCCACTTGCAGTTGCAGCCAGAGGAAAAGCAGCTGTGAGTTCCCCAACTCTTCCCTACCACTCAGGTCTCCATGCTTTCCCACTCCAGAGAGAAGGAGGGCAGGGCGAGCTCTGCTGCTGCCTGTTCCATGCACCCAAAGCCTATCTTGTGGCTGGAGGTCACTGCTTGCCCCTGACCCTGCCCCTGACCATGAACTTGCCCCTCCCCCTACTCCTGACCCTGCCCCTGCCCTAGGCACCTAGGGGAAGTGAGGAGAGCCTGAGGGACAGACCCCAGGTCAGGACCCCCAGAGGCTTGTGTCTCCCTTTTCCTAGAAGTGTTATCCTCAATTCTCCACACTGGGTTTCATTTGCCAGGAACTGGTAGTTGGAGGGCTTTGCTGAGCCTGGGGTAGTGGTGGTACTTATGATTGAGGGAAGTCTTTCAGGGAGATGGAGGCCTTTCTCAAACTCTCTGAAATCAGTTACCCTCCCTGGTTTGAGAGCCCTGGGAAAGTTGAGAAGCCACTTTTCCCTGTCTTGTGTGACTTTACCTGCAGGGTGGGCTCTCCTGCAGGAGACACTTTCACAGGCTTCTTTAAAAGCACCTTTTCCTCAGATCCAGATCAGCTGTGAAAACAGGCTTCTCCATGTCAGGGTGAGAGCTCCCCCTCCCAGCTCAGAGCTACAACTCCTTAGGATCCTCCAGTCACAATGCTGGGTGGGTCCCATGGAGGAGTTAGAGCAAAGTGCCCCTTCTGAGAGTTGACTTCTGAGAAGAACAGACCTGAGAGAACAAAGTGCATCCCAGGGGAGAAAAGAGGCCTGAATGATTTTAAATTGGAGAAAAACCCCATATCCACCATCTAACAACCTTAGGGTTTGTGCATGTGTGGACTTCAGAACCTTAAGGTCAGATTTTCTGATAACAGCTGCTAGGTGAAGCTGAAGTCTACTGTGGGTGGGATTGTCCCAGGCAGGGAGGGGATCTGACTCTGCAGGCCTGGCCAGCTTCTTCATTCTCCTGAAACTAAGTGTTGGTCAGCTGTAAATCTGAAGTGAGAGTTGGTTTTTGTCAACTCAAAGGGATGACATTTCAAGTCTCACACATTATGGGAGAGAGACACATATACCCACGGGTGATTTGAACTTACTTCTGTAGAAGTGACTGGGAGCCAACAGAGGGAAAACATTCTCACCTTTAGGATTCTGTCTGTATCAGAGACTACAGGGACTGGCTTCCTGGACAGACATGGCCAAGCAGACACACCGTGTAATGGGGAAAAACTGAGGTAAGAAATGTCCTGGGGACAGTGATTTCAGATTGTGCCTTTACCCAGGAATCTCTGTTGCCATTAAGGCAAGCGGCCTTGGGCCTGCTAACTTGTCACTATGTCAGGGTGTCTCTGCTCTTACACCTGCATCAGGACCGTCTTAGATGAAGGCTTCTCTTTAAAAAAAATGTATATAATGCAATGTTTCTCAAACTCTGGGCTACGACCACTCACAAAGAATGTATATCAGATACCTTGCACATTATGACTTATAAGAGTAGCAATATTAGTTATGAAGTAGTACTGAAATAATTTTATGGTGGGAGTCATCACAGCATGAAGCACTGTATTACAGGTGTGCAGCACTAGGAGTGTTGAGAAGCACGGCCATAGAATCTGACAGATGGGAGCAGACCAGAAAATATTCCTCCATTCACATAACAATTAAAACCCTAAATGCTCAGATCAAGAAAGAATATTAAAAGGGGTAAGGTATAAATATGCAGTAACAAATGAATTCAGACCTATCTGAATTACACCAGACTTCTCTCTCTCTTTTTTTTTTTTTTTTTTTTATTAACTTGAGTATTTCTTATATACATTTCGAGTGTTATTCCCTTTCCCGGTTTCCGGGCAAACATCCTCCTCCCTCCTCCCCTTCTTTATGGGTGTTCCCCTCCCCATCTTCCTCCCCTTGCCGCCCTCCCCCCAACAATCTAGTTCACTGGGGGTTCAGTCTTAGCAGGACCCAGGGCTACCCCTTCCACTGGTGCTCTTACTAGGATATTCATTGCTACCTATGAAGTCAGAGTCCAGGGTCAGTCCATGTATACTCTTTAGGTAGTGGCTTAGTCCCTGGAAGCTCTGGTTGCTTGGCATTCTTGTTCATAAGGGGTCTCGAGCACCTTCAAGCTCTTCCAGTTCTTTCTCTGATTCCTTCAACGGGGGTCCTATTCTCAATTCAGTGGTTGCTGCTGGCATCCGCCTCTGTGTTTGCTGTATTCTGGCTGTGTCTCTCGGGAAAGATCTACATCCCGCTCCTGTCGGCCTGCACTTCTTTGCTTCATCCATCTTGTCTAATTGGATGGCTGTATATGTATGGGCCACATGTGGGGCAGGCTCTGATTGGGTGTTCCTTCTGTCTCTGTTTTAATCTTTGCCTCTCTATTCCCTGCCAAGGGTATTCTTGTTCCCCTTTTAAAGAAGGAGTGAAGCATTCACATTTTGATCATCTGTCTTGAGTTTCATTTGTTCTAGGCATCTAGGGTAATTCAAGCATTTGGGCTAATAGCCACTTATCAATGAGTGCATACCATGTATGTCTTTCTGTGATTGGGTTAGCTTACTCAGGATGATATTTTCCAGTTCCAACCATTTGCCTACGAATTTCATAAAGCCGTTGTTTTTGATAGCTGAGTAATATTCCATTGTGTAGATGTACCACATTTTCTGTATCCATTCCTCTGTTGAAGGGCATCTGGGTTCTTTCCAGCTTCTGGCTATTATAAATAAGGCTGCGATGAACATAGTGGAGCACGTGTCTTTTTTATATGTTGGGGCGTCTTTTGGGTGTATGCCCAAGAGAGGTATACCTGGATCCTCAGGTAGTTCAATGTCCAATTTTCTGAGAAACCTCCAACTGATTTCCAGAATGGTTGTACCAGTCTGCCTCCCACCAACAATGGAGGAGTGTTCCTCTTTCTCTGCATCCTCGCCAGCATCTGCTGTCACCTGAGTTTTTGATCTTAGCCATTCTCACTGGTGTGAGGTGAAATCTCGGGGTTGTTTTGATTTGCATTTCCCTTATGACTAAAGATGTTGAACATTTCTTTAGGTTTTTCTCAGCCATTCAGTATTCCTCAGCTGTGAATTCTTTGTTTAGCTCTGAACCCCATTTTTTAATAGGGTTATTTGTCTCCCTGCGGTCTAACTTCTTGAGTTCTTTGTATATTTTGGATATAAGGCCTCTATCTGTTGTAGGATTGGTAAAGATCTTTTCCCAATCTGTTGGTTGCCGTTTTGTCCTAACCACAGTGTCCTTTGTCTTACAGAAGCTTTGCAGTTTTATGAGATCCCATTTATTGATTATTGATCTTAGAGCATAAGCCATTGGTGTTTTGTTCAGGAAATTTTTTCCAGTGCCCATGTGTTCCAGATGCTTCCCTAGTTTTTCTTCTATTAGTTTCAGTGTATCTGGTTTGATGTGGAGGTCCTTGATCCACTTGGACTTAAGCTTTGTACAGGGTGATAAGCATGGATCGATCTGCATTCTTCTACATGTTGACCTCCAGTTGAACCACCACCATTTGCTAAAAAATGCTATCTTTTTTCCATTTGATGGTTTTGGCTCCTTTGTCAAAAATCAAAGTGCCCATAAGTGTGTGGTTCATTTCTGGGTCTTCAATTCTGTTCCATTGTTCTATCTGTCTGTCTCTGTAACAATACCATGCAGTTTTTATCACTATTGCTCTGTAATACTGCTTGAGTTCAGGGATAGTGATTCCCCCTGAAGTCCTTTTATTGTTGAGGATAGTTTTAGCTATCCTGGGTATTTGCTATTCCAGATGAATTTGCAAATTGTTCTGTCTAACTCTTTGAAGAATTGGATTGGTATTTTGATGGGGATTGCATTGAATCTGTAGATCGCTTTTGGTAAAATGGCCATTTTTACTATATTAATCCTGCCAATCCATGTGCATGGGAGATCTTTCCATCTTCTGAGGATTTCTTCAATTTCTTTCTTCAGAGTCTTGAAGTTCTTATTGTACAAATCTTTTACTTGCTTGGTTAAAGTCAGACCGAGGTACTTTATATTATTTTGGTCTATTATGAAGGGTGTCGTTTCCCTAATTTCTTTCTCGGCTTGTTTCTCTTTTGTGTAGAGGAAGGCTACTGATTTATTTGAGTTAATTTTATACCCAGCCACTTTGCTGAAGTTGTTTATCAGCTTTAGTAGTTCTCTGGTGGAACTTTTGGGATTACATAAATATACTATCATATCATCTGCAAATAGTGATATTTTGACTTCTTCTTTTCCGATCCGTATCCCCTTGACCTCCTTTTGTTGTCTGATTGCTCTGGCTAAAACTTCAAGAACTATATTGAATAAGTAGGGAGAGAGTGGGCAGCCTTGTCTAGTCCCTGATTTTAGTGGGATTGCTTCAAGTTTCTCTCCATTTAGTTTAATGTTAACAACTGGTTTGCTGTATATGGCTTTTACTATGTTTAGGTATGGGCCTTGAATTCCTATTCTTTCCAGGACTTTTATCATGAAGGGGTGTTGAATTTTGTCAAATGCTTTCTCAGCATCTAATGAAATGATCATGTGGTTTTGTTCTTTCAGTTTGTTTATATAATGGATCATGTTGATGGTTTTCCGTATATTAAACCATCCCTGCATGCCTGGGATGAAGCCTACTTGATCATGGTGGATGATTGTTTTGATGTGCTCTTGGATTCAGTTTGCCAGAATTTTATTGAGTATTTTTGCGTCGATATTCATAAGGGAAATTGGTCTGAAGTTCTCTTTCTTTGTTGTGTCTTTGTGTGGTTTAGGTATAAGAGTAATTGTGGCTTCGTAGAAGGTATTCGGAAGTGATCCATCTGTTTCAATTTTGTGGAATAGTTTGGATAATATTGGTATGAGGTCTTCTATGAAGGTTTGATAGAATTCTGCACTAAACCCGTCTGGACCTGGGATCTTTTTGGTTGGGAGAACTTTAATGACTGCTTCTATTTCCTTAGGAGTTATGGGGTTGTTTAACTGGTTTATCTGTTCCTGATTTAACTTCGGTACCTGGTATCTGTCTAGGAAATTGTCCATTTCCTGTAGATTTTCAAGTTTTGTTGAATATAGGTTTTTATAGTAAGATCTGATGATTTTTTGAATTTCCTCTGAATCTGTTGTTATGTCTCCCTTTTCATTTCTGATTTTGTTAATTTGGATGCATTCTCTGTGTCCTCTCGTTAGTCTGGCTAAGGGTTTATCTATCTTTTTGATTTTCTCAAAGAACCAACTTTTGGTTCTGTTGATTCTTTCTATGGTCCTTTTTGTTTCTACTTGGCTGATTTCTGCTCTGAGTTTGATTATTTCCTGCCTTCTACTCCTCCTGGGTGTATTTGCTTCTTTTTGTTCTAGAGCTTTTAGGTGTGCTGTCAAGCTGCTGACATATGCTCTTTCCTGTTTCTTTCTGCAGGCACCCAGCGCTATGAGTTTTCCTCTTAGCACAGCTTTCATATTTCCCATAAGTTTGGGTATGTTGTACCTTCATTTACACTAAATTCTAAAAAAGTTTTTAATTTCTTTCTTTATTTCTTCCTTGACCAGGTTATCATTGAGTAGAGCATTGTTCAATTTCCACGTATATGTGGGCATTCTTCCTTGATTGTTATTGAAGAACAGTTTTAGGCCGTGGTGGTCCGATAGCACGCATGGGATTATTTCTATCTTTCTGTACCTGTTGAGGCCCGTTTTTTGACCAATTATATGGTCAATTTTGGAGAAAGTACCATGAGGAGCTGAGAAGAAGGTATATCCTTTTGCTTTAGGATAGAATGTTCTATAAATATCCGTTAAGTCCATTTGGCTCATGACTTCTCTTAGTCTGTCTACATCTCTGTTTAATTTCTGTTTCCATGATCTGTCCATTGATGAGAGTGGGGTGTTGAAATCTCCCACTATTATTGTGTGAGGTGCAATGTGTGTTTTGAGCTTTAGTAAGGTTTGTTTTACATATGTAGGTGCCCTTGTATTTGGGGCATAGATATTTAGGATTGAGAGTTCATCTTGGTGGATTTTTCCTTTGATGAATATGAAGTGTCCTTCCTTATATTTTTTGATGACTTTTAATTGAAAATTGATTTTATTTGATATTAGAATGGCTACTCCAGCTTGCTTCTTCTGACCATTTGCTTGGAAAATTGTTTTCCAGCCTTTCACTCTGAGGTAATGTCTGTCTTTGTCTCTGAGGTGTGTTTCCTGTAGGCAGCAGAATGCAGGGTCCTCGTTGCGTATCCAGTTTGTTAATCTATGTCTTTTTATTGGGGAGTTGAGGCCATTGATGTTGAGAGATATTAAGGAATAGTGATTATTGCTTCCCGTTATATTCATATTTGGATGTGAGGTTATGTTTGTGTGCTTTCATTCTCTTTGTTTGTTGCCAAGACAATTAGTTTCTTGCTTATTCTAGGGTATAGCTTGCCTCCTTATGTTGGGCTTTACCATTTATTATCCTTTGTAGTGCTGGATTTGTAGAAAGATATTGTGTAAATTCGGTTTTGTCATGGAATATCTTGGTTTCTACATCTATGTTAATTGAGAGTTTTGCAGGATACAGTAACCTGGGCTGGCATTTGTGTTCTCTTAGGGTCTGTATGACATCAGTCCAGGATCTTCTGGCCTTCATAGTTTCTGGCGAGAAGTCTGGTGTGATTCTCATAGGTCTGCCTTTATATGTTACTTGACCTTTTTCCCTTACTGCTTTTAATATTCTTTCTTTATTTTGTGCATTTGGTGTTTTGACTATTATGTGACGGGAGGTGTTTCTTTTCTGGTCCAATCTATTTGGAGTTCTGTAGGCTTCTTGTATCCCTATGGGTGTCTCTTTTTTTAGGTTAGGGAAGTTTTCTTCTATGATTTTGTTGAAGATATTTACTGGTCCTTTGAGCTGGGAGTCTTCACTCTCTTCTATACCTATTATCCTTAGGTTTGATCTTCTCATTGAGTCCTGGATTTCCTGTATGTTTTGGACCAGTAGCTTTTTCCGCTTTACATTATCTTTGACAGTTGAGTCAATTATTTCTAAAAATATGGAACGCTTCACGAATTTGCGTGTCATCCTTGCGCAGGGGCCATGCTAATCTTCTCTGTATCGTTCCAATTTTATTATATGTGCTGCCGAAGCGAGCACCAGGATAGACATTCTTTATCAGCAGGTCTCAGGGTAGAACTGGATATGTGACCCTGTTCTACAGCACTGTCCAGAGTGGTAAATGCAGCTTCTGAATAGGAATGCAGGCCTGGCCTCTAGACCTCCACCTTCCAGGCCTGTCTGGAGAGCCTGATGCCCTGGCAAAAGAGACTCCTTCTCTCCAGAGGAGCACTGCAGTCAAATGACATATCAGTGATGAAAACTATCAGTCCCCAAAGGCATGCCACTGAGCAGAGATAGCCTCAGTCATGCACCTCTGCCCATCCCCAGTTCCTCGTGTCAATAACTCAACCCTTTCATGAACTAGATGGCAATACTTGAGGCAGGATGATCAGTAGTTTACTGGCCAATCTGGGCTCTATGAGACGCTCTCCCTGAAATCAGAGCCAGCAGGAAATTCAGTATGAAAGATCGTTGTAGCCAAGCTCAACAACCCGGTTCAGAGCCTGGGACCCCACACGGTAGGATAAAGTGACTCCCATGCTTTTTCCTCTACCTTCAACACTCATGCTTTGGAATGCACACCCCTACAATGAGATCAATACACATGGAATAAAAATTAAACAGAAAAATTAATGAAGACAATGCAGACAATGTTTTAAAGGATCCTGGGAGTCCTCACTCTGCACTTCCCTTTCCTTTGCCTTGGGAACATCACCTGCACCAGAGGCTGAGACTTCCTGAAAGAGAGAGAGGAGAGATGCACTGTTCATTCCGCTGGAGCTGTGCAAAGACCAGAGCCACCTGTCTTTTCCTGATAGTGGGAGCTGGGCCCAAGTGTGGGCTGCTCCTACTAGAGGCACCACAAGAAGAGGACCACCTTCCTCAAACCTTCCTGGAAGTCAGAGTACGGGCTATGGACTTCCCTCAATCCTCAGAGGACTCTCTTTCAGCGATGGCTCAGAGCCTCTTAGGACAGAGAGGGACCAGAGCTTCCCCCCAAAGCAAGATTCCGGTCTTATCTGACAGGTATGAGGGCTTAGGGATGGGACAGTGGATGTGACAAGTTTACATGTAGCACAGGGGCTAGGTTAATAAAGAAATCAAAGAGGAAAGAAACCTGGAAGATTCCTCATCTGTTCTTTTTTGCTCTATTCGTAGGGATGAGGTGGCAGTGTGGGGTAGAGGACTAGGACACAGCACAGCCTTCTCTGCTCATGGTGAACTTTCTAGGCTGCCTGGTCACTGTGACCAGCATCTTTTCAACTGTGCCATTCTACTACCAAGGCTGACACAACTGGTGCACCATGTAGCAATAGGACTGTACTGACTTAGGCACATTTGGAATCACACAATGATCATGTGTCACAGATGGGTTTCTTTTTTTAGAAAAGGATTAAAACAAAAACTATTTATTTTGTCCATATGAGTGAGTACACTGTCCCTGTTTTCAGACACAACAGTAGAGGGTAGAAGATGAGATTAGAAATGGTTATATGACACAGTGTGGTTGCTGGGAATTGAACTCAGATCCTCTGGAAGAGCAGTCAGTGGTCTTAACCACTGAGCCATCCCTCCAGCCCCAGTATATTGTATTTTCAATGTTGTTTGTTTTATATCTTTACTCACGTATGTCTGTATGGCGTTCTGTGAGTACAGGTACTCATGTGCTTGTGTAAAGGTCAGGGACAACCTGAGCACAGATCCTCACCTTCTACCTCTCGTCCATGGCTGTGTATGCTAGGCTAGCCCTTCCCTCTAATCCTAGAGACTGTCCACTTTAGGCTCCTATCTCCCTGTGGGAAGGGCTGGATGACAGACTCTACTGCATCCAGGTTTATGTGGCTTCTAGGGACCTAAACTGTTGTTGGGCTTGTTCAGATGAAAATAAACACCATTTCACAGCCCTGGCTGGGCCAGGCAGCGCACGGGTCTTTGCTGCTCTTGCAGAAGACTTGAGTTCAGTCTCCAGCACCCGGGTCAGGTGGCTCACAACCACCTGAGACTCCAGGTCCAGGGACTTCCAAGCTCTTCTGGATAAACCTACATGGCAAAAGCAGGGCTGGGAGCTGGAGGCTTCTGGTGTTGGCTTCTCCATGCAGTAGGGGGCAAATCATGGGCATGTGAGGTAACATGGAACCCTGTAATTCTACAAAGTCCAGAAGCTCCTGATTTCCCTCATGGTGCCCTAGAGCCTGTCCACCACACATGGAGGCTTCAGGAACATGGCCTTTTCCTGACCTGTGTGGACTCTGCATCCTCACTCTCTACCCCCTGCTTTTCGGGGTTGGAAGTCTCAGGTGTAGGAGGCGCCTACCATAGGCCTCTTCTCTCAGCATTTCAGCATTTTACCCACTTGACCTTCACCGAGCATCCTTTGCTCTACACAGTTACCTCAGCCTGTGACCCTCATCCTCCAGACTCTTGTGAAGCAAACACCCATGGGTGTGCAGCTCTCATAGTTAGCCAGGCTAAAGGGTAAGGCAGCAAATCCTTCATGAACTCTACAGCTCCTGAGGCCTAGGAAAATGTCTATACCGGGGCTAAATTCATGCTGCCCTGTAAAACTACATTTTTCCTTTAAACAGAAGGATGTGTGGTGGTGGTGGCACAGGCCTTTGATCCTAACACTTGGGAGGCAGAGGCAGACAGATTTCTGAATTCAAGGCAGCTTCCTCTACAGAGCTAATTCCAGGTCAGCTACACAAAAAACAACACTGTCTCCAAGAGTAAAACAAAAAGAGAAAGAAAGAAAGAAAGAAAGAAAGAAAGAAAGAAAGAAAGAAAGAAAGAAAGAAGGAAAGAAAGAAAGAAAGAAAGAAAGAAGTGAAAGAAAGAAAGGAAGGAAGGATTCATGTTTTGTATACAATGAGATGCCTGCCTGTCTATACCTGAACCACCATGTTAACTATAACTCTTGTCACATCTGTATTAATTCAAATACTGAAGGCCAAATGGTTAAATCTTAATGACTATACAATTGGGGGGTGGTGCTGAAGAGATGGTTGGTTTAGTGGCTAAGAGCATAAGACCAAGGTTCAGTTCCCAGTGTCCACATGGTGGCTCCTATTAACCTGTAATTGCAATTCTAGGGAATCAGTCTGTACTTCACGGGCACCACACATACCACATGGTGCACAAGCATTTATTAGGTGAAACACTCAGGCCCATAAAAATAAGTAAATAAAATATATGGTTAACAGACACTGTGATTCAGGAAGTTCTTAGTGACTTTGGTTATCATTTCTCTCTCCCAGAGACCTGTCTTCCTCATGCTCAGCCTCCCTGGCTTCTAGGACATTTCCTAGCTCTATGGAGCATGAAGTACTCAACACCATAAGCCAAGCATTGCAAAGCCATCTGCACCTTCACTGCTACACCTTCTCCATGGCTGTGTCTAAAGGGAGAGACTTGGAATCTCACAGATGCAAGGCCAAACCTGTTGGGCTATGTGAGCCCAGCCACCCAATAGTCAGATCTACTCCTGTCCTTGGCTATGGCATGAGGCTCTTAAGACAAATTAATCTGAAGGATCTCAACAGCTATGCTGTTAGACCTCTCATTGCTCTGCCCGACCTACAAGCTCCTTTACTGGCTCAAATTCACACCTGAACTCCTCTCCTGCCTCAGCCACCATCAGCTCTTCTACTCCTCTCCACCTGTGCTCTGTATAATCCACACTAAGGTGGACGTTAACCTCTTGTGGACCTCCAGATGTATGCTTGTGATTACTCTTCATTGGCTGTTTTGTATAGGTAGGCAGGTTCTTCTAGTCTCATGCAGAACACTGCTCACACATTTTGGATCTTACAACACCCTCTTGATTGAGAATCCTGACTAATGACTGACTGAGCCTTCCATCCCTGAAGCCACCCTCTGTGTCCCAGTACAAGATGAGAATCCCCACCCTAACCCCTGGTGTCCACTTTCATCTCAGAAGCTAGACTCTGCACTGCCCATTACCTTTTGGTTCTCTGCCTCTAATTCTGTTAAATAGTTCCTCTCTTCTTTAAAACAAATTTATTTTGTTGTTTATTTTTTGAGACAGGGTTTCTCTGTTTGGCCCTGGCTATTCTGACAGGCTCTCTGTAGATCAGACTTGTCAGGAAACCAGATATCTGCCTGCCTCGGCCTCTTAAGCACTGGGATTACTGGATTGTGCCAGCATGTTTAATTAAAAATTAATTAGTGGCAGTGCATGTTGGCGCATGCCTTTAATTCCATCCGTTGGGAGGTAGAGGCATTGTGAGTTCCAGGACAGCCAGGGCTATAAATTAACACCTTGTCTCAAAGAAAACAAGCCAAAAATGAAACAAAAATGTTGCAATATGGTCTTAGGTATGTAACTGAGTCTGTTCTTGAACTCTGAATCCTCCCACTTTCACTCAGGTGCTAATCAGCAGGCTTCTGTCTTGACTTTCACTGAGCACTCAGGGCTGCCAGGACTGTTACCTCTCCCAGTGTAACTCCTGACTCTCTCATCAGCATCATCACAAAACTCCTGCTAAGAATTAAGGAAACCTGAATTCTAAGGAACAGTCGGAGCTCCAGTATTTCCAAAGCTCACTCTAATAGAGATGGATCCTATGCTGCAGTAAAATGGTCACAGCTGGAGGTCTTAATTCCAGGACTTGGGACAGAGGGGTCGGAGGATCTTGAATTCAAGGTTATTTTTATGTTACAGTGTTGCTCAAAGCGAGTTGGGCTGCTACAAGATACCCTGTCTCAAAACTATACCAAACACAGCTAAAATGAAACAGAGGAGTTTGAGTGGGCATAGATGGGAAAGCTCAGCACTTTATGGCTAAGCCACCTGCTGCCAGCACCAAAGTCCATGCACAGCCCCAATTCTGAGCTGTGTCTGGGACCCCACTTAGGAGCACGCACCAAAGTAGCTCAGGTCCAGGGCTTTTGGTCTAAGAGGAATTCAGGCAGTCACACTTTGGATGCCAGTTCTCCAGCTCAACTGCCTGTCAGCCCAGGATCTGGTCTTAGTCATGGCTTGGCATCCCTAAATTCCTCCCAGCTGTGCTCAGAACTCACCCTGTGCCCCGTTCTGATGAATCTGCCATTCTCCATGGGAGTAGCCTCAAGAAGTCCCTCACATCTGAAGCACCACTCTGAGTACACTAAATACTGCAGGGAAGGGGCGTGGTCAGCAGAGCACCCACCCCTTTCAGCTGTAGAACATTTAGCTCTAGAGTGAGCACTGCTGTGCATTGTGGAACTTAAGCAGTATTCCAGCCTTGGCCTGGGAAGAGCCGTTGACACCCACACTTTCTGGGGTGACATTGTCTCCTGAGGATAGAGTCAAGTCAGGAGTGGCAACTGATGTTCACGAGAGACAAACTTTCTTCACCACCTGCCCATGCTGGCCCTAGGATCTGGGCTTTTTAGGTGACATGAGTGCTGAGCCCCCCAGGTAGATGGGTTTTCAGGGGTCAGGTGGTTATTGTCACCAAAGGTATCCACAAGGATAAGTCATACTGTACTAATTCCCATATTAGATCCCTTCTCATGGGTCACAGAGGTCGTGCTGGGTCCTAAATGTGGACCCAGGTTCCTGGCACTTTTGAAGAGACTGGTCAGGGCGCAGGCTTCAGGACATTTTGTTTGAATTATTTTGGGGGATTTTATTTTTACTGTTGGGGACAAACCTAGGGCTGCCATGTGGTGGGAAAAGGCTTTGCCACAGCTGTAGATCATCCTTAATTATAAACTCCTAAATTCTCCCAATCCTGGAACTTTCTAGGTCCCTCACATGATGCAACCTTTGGGGGATTCCTCACATAGAATCATGGGGTGGATTGCATCCCAAAGAGAGACAGTGGGAAATGTTCCCCAGTGTCTGCCTGTGGCTGTGGTGATGAGAGTGGATGTAGTGACCAGTGGATGGCAGGGCCCATGTGAAACCCTTTTGGTTTCCACTTGAGTGGAATCTTCACCATGCCTTTTTTTTTTCTTGAAACACAGGTGGGCCTGGAACTTACAGTCTTCCATCACTCTGACTCAGTTTCCCATGACTGGGATCACAGGCTTAAATTACTATGCCCATCTTTCTTTTTTTGTATTTATAAATCTTCTAAAACCCAGAAGGATCTAGAATTTAAAATTTTGCGATCCAAGGCATTTCCAACAGGGGATTCTTGACCTAGGAGTGTCCAGACCAATGTTTATTGTGTGGCTACTTCATTCCTATAACAGCTTATTTTTGACAAAGAGTTCCAAGGTGTGATGTCACTGGGCATCAGGCAGTGTCCCAAATAGCAGCACTGACTCAGGTTGTAATTTAGGCTGGAGAAACTTACTAGGACCCTTGTAATCCTAGCACCCTGGGGCCTCACATGTCCTTAGTCTGATCTAGTGATGAATCAACTGCTCTTGAGGGTGGATTGGAATTCTAGTCACTGTGAGGCAGGAGCATTAGTATCCTACAGCCACTCTGGGCTCCATAGGAAGACCCTGTTTCAATGGTAAAAGGGGTCACCTGCGAGTTCTTACTGTCTTCCCTGAGGCCTTCCTGCTGGAGTTAGAATAGCTGTCTCACCAAGTTGAAGCAGAGGGCAGAATGTTGGTGCCTTCTATAATGAGGACTAGTAACAGATAGTCTATGGAAATTCTAGAAAGTTCTACAGGTATTTATGTCATGTGCATGGGAATTGCTGGCTTCCCTGTGTCCTTTGCCTTTAATTTGCAGTCCATGGGGCACCTGGGAATGTCCCCAAACCAGGCTGCACACAGGACTTGTCCCATGATTCTCACTTGCACCCAGTGCCTGCCTGATTGTCATAAGTCTGACAGAGCCACTGTATGCTCTCCTGACACCTGCGGAGAGCAGTATATGGGACCCTACCATCCCCACACTGCCCATCAGTGTCTACAATGTCCCTATATGGCACTGAGATGGTCTAAGCTCCTTCCCGCCTATATGCTGCATCAGAATCTGACCATTCCTAATTTCCTCCTCTCACACCCACACTAGAAGCCCTGTACCCACACTAGCCCCAGCTGGCCTGTTGCCTACTGACACCTCATGGACTCTGCCCCAGTCCCCTGCCCTACCCTGCCCTGCCCTGCCCTGCCCTGCCCCAATGCCCTGCCCTGCCCTGCCCCAATGCCCTGCCCAGCCCAGCCCTGCCCCAATGCCCTGCCCTGCCCTCACTCAGCTGACATTGTGGACATCTCAGGACAGTCACTGGACAATGGCTGACACACTTGTCTGAAGACTGGAAATGTTTCTCGATCTTGGAGAGGAAAGAAGGACCCTCCACCTACACTGTCCTCTAAGGAAGTTTATTCAGGTGAGGGATGACAGGGACTGTTTTGTCTCACGTCACACATGTCAGTAGAAAATATCCTAGGTATTGGATGGCGCTGTTAGCATTAACAGAACAAAGCCCATAGTGTTGGGAAGATTAATAAATTATGAGTAGGATTAGAAAACCCCAAGCCTCTTCCAGGTCCTAAGAGGGCAAAAAATACCACCAAACACAGCATTAATGTGGTAGGTTGGTTAAATCTAGTTACTAGATTCTAGTGTGATAACTATGACCCTTTGTGTGTCATGCTCAGCTTATAATGACTAGAGGACCTAAGCTTGAGAGTCACCAATGCCTCTCCCTTGCTTCTCCAGCTGCTGAGCATTGAAAAGCCCTAATGAGACAGCATCTGTTTGCAGACATACTGGATTATTCTTCTTCACTTAATCTCTCTCAGTCACCTCCACTCTCAGTAAGTCAGTTTAATTCCATAAATTGGAAATGAGTCACGTGGAAAATATACTTTCTCAATAAAATCACAGATTTCAAGGTAAAAGGTGAAACATGAACTATCCCACCTAACTTCTGGGCTTGCACAGACCTGCTCTGGAAAAGAAACATGTGGTCACAGCTGCAGTCTGGATTCAATATGGATGCTCTTGAGGTCCTCCCTAAGCTGCATAGATTGAGATAATTATCTTGCTTTCTATCAAAAGAATTCATTATGCCAAGTTGGCCTGTAGAAGGAGGCTAGTCTCTTCTGTATTTTATCAGATGTGCTTAATGTATATAATCATCGATAGTAAGTGAAAGATCTGTTTGGAATTGAAACTGAGTGGTGCTGGAGGATGATCCTGAATGCACAATGAGCAGTGGAGGCACCAGAGCCCGGTGTGGATGCCTAGCAGGCTGCCACATTGAGCAGGCACCGCTCAACCACCTGTACATACACATCTCCTGAGATCTCTCTCCTTAATTGAAGGTGATCATATCCATCTAGTATAGCACATGCCCTGGAAGGACAAAAGCTACCTACAGGAGCTGTGGTGATGACTCACAGGTTAGAGCATCTGCTTCTCACTCAGAAGAACCACATGGTCCCTAACAATCATCTACAATGGGGAATGCTATTCCCTCTTTTGATCATGAGGGAAATGCACTCAGGAGTGGCCCAGACATACATTTGAAAAAAAAAAGATCCATTGAGTTAAATGATAAAAATAAATATAATCAGCAACAATAAAAAACACAGCATATGAATGATCAAGTGAAACAGCACCTATAAAAACCTATTTCCCAAAATGACGTTGATGGTCATTATCTTTCTGGTTTAATAATATTGCTGTATTGTAAGAAAAACTGAGGCACATGGTTCTCGATTAGGATTATTCTATATTCCTTTGTGAAAGTTGTCATTTTTTCTGCAGCTCTACAGGCATGAGTGTGTGTTACTCAATATCTGGTGCACACAGTCAATAAGGAATGTGTGTTGTAGACTGATATAGACTAGGATGAGCAGAAGACATGAGAGCATGGATACAGTATGTCAGTGATTACATCATAAAGTGTGTTTCCATAAAAAAGTCATACACAAAAGACACCATCACCCTGTGTACCCCTTGGTGGCTTTGAATTCACTGGACCATGCAAAGATCCATATCTAGCTGTCAGTTCTAAGTCTACAGGAGGGGAAAGGACCCTTGAATAAGATGGTCATAAGAGTCAAGAGTTACAAATCAATTTTTATTCATAAGGAATACAATTTACAAAAAACAGGCATAAAATGAACAACTAAAATGGTATAAAAAATGAAAAACAGTAACAAGAATATATAACTATGATATAACAAAAAGAAAACTTCAATGAAAATCATAACCAAAAATATTTCTTAACAGCATTTTCTTAATGAACATTTAGAAACACAGTTGTAGTGCTGTTTCTCCTCTAGGACACGAGATTTCAAGGCAGTCCCCTCAGATGTCTCTCAAATGGTGTTGTCGGTATGAGAGAGGAGAAAGACCTCAATGAGACAGGCTGGCATACGGATACATAAATTTAGGGTCTCTATACAATGAGGAAATTAACTGAGAAGAAGAATATTCTCCCCAAAAAAGTCTTTGACTGTTGAGGATTGTCGTCAGCAGGGAACTCCTGACAGAGAAACTCACTCTTCAGGGGGCTGTCTTCCTGGGATCTGTCCTATTCCATGTCTCCTGCAGTTCCTGAGACCTGGGAGGAGAAGGCAGCTATTAAGACACTGATTTGGTGGGGACACGCATACCAGCTGTCAAGTTGCTGCCTTCTGTCCCTTCAGCTGCATTGCAGAGACAGCACTGATCTTTTCACTGAAATCATTGCTAATATCTCTGCAGCCTGGGGAAAGTCACCAACAACCCTCACAGTACTGTGGGAGAACAAGCTGCTCCTCAAACTTCTACCAGTGAAAACCAAGAACGGGGAAAGGAGAAGAGACCTAACTGGGTTGCAGGAAGAAAGGAGAAGGCCACATGATACTGAGATCAAAGCCAATGACCAGGACTCATTTGCCATTTGCACTTGGTTCTTATCCCTACAAGGTGCTTCCAACCATCACATTACCCCTGTATGACCTTTGTCACACGACCAAGAACTCGTTCAAAACTCTTCATAGCATCCAATCTATGACAGGGAGATGCAGTCATGTGATATGTTATTCCTCTGTCACCATTTCTGGACTGCAGTTTCAAAAAGGGCAGAGAAGTATAATTGCCAATAATTCAGTTTCTGGAGAGTGGTTAACATCCCAGAATACTTGTGCATAGACAGAGCCATGAATAACTCTATCACATGAGGTGGGTGACTGATTGGGTGTGGGGAGATTAGAAAGATGATAGGGGAAGCAAAGATGTATCCAATAGGCAAATGGTATCAGACATTGTTAATCTGACTCAGCTGCTTTTTCCTACCACATTTTGCTGGGTCTGGAGGTTGCTGGTCTTCTCCTGTTCGTCTTCAGCATTCGGGTTCAACTCAAACAAATATCGCTGTAACTCCTTGCTCTCCTGCTTCAATGTGACCAACTTCTTCTTCATACATGCCTGGTCCATCAGGAGCCGGCTGTGCAGGTTGCTGGAAACACACTCTGCATAGTAAGATCCTGAAGCTTCTTCCTCCCATTCCAACTGCCAAATCCCACAAAGTCCACCAGGACCCAGATACCCATAAAGACTTCAAGAATACATCTCCATACATGTAAGGCTGCTGCACAAACAGCAAACGGCCAATCCAGGGAAGAATAAATTGTTCCTGTGACCCAAGCACCAATAAGAGTCCATGTCTCTCCAAAAGAACAAGGGATCTACAACTACCCATGAGAGCCCAATGCATCGGGGCAACATCAATTAGTAGGCGGCAAATAACCACAAGAGAACAGTAGAACCAAGGGAGGTCATGTAAACCATGTGGTCCACACATTGAGCTTTGTTAAACCTGGTATGACCCCAGAGCCGCAGGTTGGCCTAATAACACTCTGATGCCTGAATCAGTGTAGTTCTATCCAGAGCCTTCTAAAGATGCATAGACACTGTGGTGATAACTGACAGTCCCTTATGGAACTGAATCTGAGTCCAAAAGACCCACGGCACAGTGATATTTAAACAGCAGAAGAGATGGGCCCAGAGCTGCAGACCCTCCGGTCCAGAACAAAGAGAGGCAGACATGGCCATTCCACAAGTGATGGGGCCTTCTGACCAGTACTTACCGATAGAAGTTAATCTCCTTCTTGAGCTCCTGAAATTTCTCACGATGTTCAATGTTCTTTGTGTCTAAGTTGTGCAGTAATGACATGACCTCTTTCTCCTTTATCTTCAAGTTTTCATAAAATGGATTTGGCCTGAAGTAGGGGCTGGCCCCAGGAAGATAGAACCCAATGAACATCGAGGTTTAGGATTAGAGGAACTCAGGCTGTGTCCTGTACTACCCCAGCCCTGGAAGGACACTTTCTGAATTCTACATATTTGGATCTTCTTCAGCTTCAGAAACTTGGAATTGTGTGCCCAGGACAACAGAAGCTAAGCACCCAGATAAAGGGTCCCCTGGCTCACATTTTTCAATCAGGAGGGCTGGATCTGCATTCAAACCTGTTATGCTGTCAAGAGCCTAGGCCACAGAGCTTACCCAAACACACACACACACACACACACACACACACACACACACACACACACATCCAGAAACCTCTGATTTCATTTTTCCTGTTTTGACAAGTGGAATGCTACAAGCCGAATAACTAATATTCTAGAGGCAGACAGTACACATAATTCTGGAGATGAGACCAGATATTGCCACAAACTTATAATCTGCCCAAGGCATACAAATGTATAGACAAATGTGACTACACAGGCAAAGAACTGTGCTGTTGAAAGTGGGGCTTCCAAAATAAAGCACTTACACCTCCATGAAACTATTATAAAGGTAAATCCTGAGGTCAAAAAACAGACCCCTAAATTCCAAAGGTGGAGGGATAGAGAAACATATAAAGGTTGTGCATATGCATGCAGACCTGTGCACACACAGACACACAAACTGGGGCACACCCACAAGAAAAAAAAAGTAAGTTCTCCAGCTCAGAAAAAAAGAACCAAAAAAAAAAAAAAAAGAAAAAGAAAAGAAAAGTAAACAGACTCAGAGAATGAGAAAGAGAGACAAATATGGAAAGAGCACAATGAGAATCAGTAGAAATGCATGCACCATTACTGTCTCAGAGTGTAAGGCACAGAGACAAGAAGGAGCAGGCCAGAGCCTCAGGCCTTCTACTTAAGCATTGATATGCACACTGTGGGTCCTGTCACCTAAGGCTGCTGCCAGGAGATGATAGCGTTCAGTCACCTTCCTAGCAAGTACAAACACTCTCCACAAACTCACAGCACCTAGAACCTTGCAAAACTACCACCTGTCAAGGGCTTTCCAATTGTACACTGGGAACTCATGCTCCAGTGACTTTATCCCTGAAATCTTCACTCAGATTGCAAGTTCAGATTTTCAACAGGCAGAATCAGAGAGTCCATTTTCAATCTCACTCCTCAGTAAGGGTCAGGTTCTGAATCTCCTCTCTATGGGAGATGAGGTTTAGAACAAGTTCGTTTGTTTGGAGCAATGCATACCTCTTGCTCATGGATCCACCTGTCACATAAAGGAGGCGATCTGTCAGCTCATTTCTCTCCTTGGTAGTTAGCTCCAGTTCTCTATTCAGCCTCTCCTCTTCCTCGTTGGCCTGCACCTTGTTTAGGACATTTTCAGGGGATGACGTCTGTCTGCAGGCTGCTGTAGGTAGAAGAACACAAGTGAACCCTCATGGGGCGAATGCATAGAGCATACACAGACCACAGTGAGGTCCAAACAGGAGAACATGCTTGGAAGCCAGTGTCACTGCAAGGAGTTTGGTCTATGTGAAAGAGGCATCCTAAGTGGATCACAGTTCCCCCACTACTATATAGAGACCAAGAGATGTAAGCAGCCAGGTGTTCCCTATGCCCGCCCACACAGGCTTACAAGTACCAGAGAGATGCCTTCTCCAGGATTATTATCAGGTACGCAGGCTACAACCTGGTTTCAGGACCCTACCCCTCTGGTTTCAGAAGTCAGATCATCAATTCAGCATCCACAATGACTTGATTGATCAGGGATACTCAGATATCCTACACTGTTACTCTAGTCCAATAACTTTGCATTAAAAAGTCATGTAGGGGGAGGACATGGTCAACAGATTTATTAATTCCCCCTACTGAAATGACAAATGCCCCAGAAGTGCCAATAGGTTACAGGCTCTTTCTCTACCTGCTCCATATAGTTTGGCTACTGTAGAAAAATATCTGCCACACAGAACCTCTAATATATGAAGGTAAGATTGGCCCCGTCAGCCAGAGGTAGTCAAAGGAGTTCTAAGAATATAAGGTCATGCCAGGAGCACAGTTCTCTCCCTCTTACTACTGTCAGATAGTCACTGAATTTAAAGAAGCAATGAAAGTGAAGTACATTGATGCCCTGTTTAATTCAGAAAAGTTATACCCTCCATGACTACTTATGGTGTTATTATATCAATTTAACATACCGAATGCACTGTAAAAGTAAAGACTAGAAGTTCACCCAATAATCGCATAGGCATTGCCATATCCTCCATGTGGTTATGGAGAAACTAATAATGTGAAAACCCTGACTTTCAGGAATTGTGATAATCATGGAATTCAATATCTGTGGAGATGTTCCAGTAGTTGTGGCCCATTGCTATAAAGGCCAGCTGAAGTCCCCCATACTCACCCCTGAGAGGAAGCTCAACATACACTGCCCAGAACTTACTCCACATTCCCCATGTCCTGTGTCCATCATTACCTTTAGGTTTCGTTTGCTTCACTCTAGACTCTTCTCTATCAACATCAACTCTCCCAAAGCGCCTGAGAAGACGGGCAAACATGCCTGTGGATATATCCTTTGGACAGTAAGAGAAAAAGTAGGGAATTGGTTGTCACAACGATACTGGTGACATCACAGGGATTCCAAGGTCTCTCTAGGAGACAATAGAATGTCCACGAAGGGACGGCTGATGTCATGGATAACAGACTTTGCCTCCTTGCTAATGTTCTCCCTGTACTGAGCAAAAGCTGATGGACCCTTTTCAGGGGACTTCCCTGTGGCATAGCCACTGAGCACCACATGCTTCCAAAGCCAAATTTGGCTCTAGGCTTGATTGGAAAAACCTAAGTCATTGCTATGTTTCTAAATGAGTGCTTCCTCCCCAATCCCTGCACAGAAATGTTTCATCCTACCTCAAATTCTCCTCAGTCAGCAATATTACCCATTAAAGATTACTGAGAAATCACACCAGTTCCTATAAGTAGCCAAAGAGGTCTCCTGTCTCATCATGTGCAGGTGCATGAAATCACACCCAGAAATAGCCTGTAGGGTAGGTTGCGATGTGGGTGTGTGTTATAGGTACAACCTGAAGCTTTGTGCTTAACATTTGACAGTTGCCACCAGATTCCTTAGGAGAAAGAATTGCATTCATTATGGTCCTGGCAACAATGTGGTGATCTGTTAGCAGAGGAAACTGAAATATTGGATCCACCAGTGAATGCACCCTCAGGCTGAGTGTGGGGCTCTCCTCTTTGCACTTAAGTTACCAAAGTAGGATTGCTTACAGGCCTCTCTAAGCTATAACGTGTGATTTCATCTGAAAAATAAAATAGTCAGCAGATGTTGGGGGGGATGCAGCCAAAGGAGTAGGACAAGCCTAGAGACATAACTCAGTGGACAGAGTAAGAAACAAGCATCTTCACTCCTGTTTCATGGATCACCCCACAAAACACAAACGCATCTATCCTACTTAAAAAAAAAAAACCAAGTTATTTTATTGAATGCATACACTAATACTGTTTACAGTATTGGTAGCAAAGCTCATATTTTGGTGGCAGATCCATGACTTGAACTATCTTCCTGACAACATATAAAACAATAAATAAATAAATAAATAAATAAATAAATAAATAAATAAGAAAAAACAGAAAAATAAAAAAACACAAAAAGCACAAGCCTTTCATGTGAAGTTACAGAAGAGTGATCCAGTGGTCACTTCTGACCAGGCCATTTTAGCTATGACAGTGTATAGTGACCTTTAATTTGATGGGTCCTATATAAAGCTTTGTGCAATATTGTCATTTTAACCAACCTCATCCAGAACATACATAACAACACAGGATATGATCACAATGTCCTTGCCGTGTATCAAGTTATTTTTCTATGTCCTTGATTGTCAGGCATATTACAGCAACAATCTGAGATGGCTGGTAGACTTGGAAGAAAGTAGATATGAAAGATGCCCGTTTGATATCAGTACAGCCATTTCTTACGAATGAGAATCTTTTAAGCTGGCCCTCGCTTAGCCCCTACACATTAGACAATAGAACAGAAAGTACAGAAAGCACATTCCCACCCACTCTCTAGGAAGCTGCTGGACCATAAGAACAGAGGGTACAGAACATATTTACTGCAGGGCAATTAGAAGACAGGAAACATCTCTGGGAAGCTGACTGACCACTATAGAAGTGAGATGTCCTTGGTACTGAATGCAGCTGTGCTATAGGCTGACATAGCTATAGCCTTTTCCTGGGAACTCCAGAAGAGAAACACCTGCCAAGACAGATATCCTTGGTCCTTGTCCTGGGAACCCCAGGATAAGAAAACATATATCAAGTCAGACGTCCTTTGTACTGAAATAGCTGCATTGCTGTGGTTACAGCCTTATCCCAGGAATTCCAGGATGAGAAACATCTGCCTAGTTATCCTTGGCACGAAATAGCTGAGCTAAGGAAACTGTGTAATCTTAACTGACATTTTAAGCTGTATATATCTGTTGTTTGAGGCTCCTCACATTCCTCCTGTGTGAGGACCGTGTCGAGCCCCAGTGCATTGGTATCCCAAAGTAAACTTCTTGTTTTTACATCAAGACTGAGTCCTGTGTGTTCATGGGGTGGTGATTGTCCTCAGGACTGGAGCGAGAGTCTCCTCTGTCTGAGGGTCTTTCAGATAAAGCTATAGTTGTGGGTTACACACCTCAGCTCTCATTGGCTAATGCTGTCCTCACAGTCCTTGGAGGCCCCTTTGTAAGACTACCTGTTGGAAAGTGGAAGCAGCTTTATTTGAGCTCAAAGTGAACCTGACGAGCAACTTAGAGAACAAGATGGGGTAATTGAGAACCTGTCTAAAACCAGCACTGAAACCCACCCTCCATTCAAAGCATCATCTACCAATTCTTGAATTTTTACCATTCTCTGCCAACCAGTCTTTCATTCAGGAAAGGTAGAAAAGAACTGGAAATGATCTTTGTATTCTAAGGACCTCGATCTGTCTTTCCTTAGGTCCACGTTAAGAACAAATGAAATGGGTATCACCATCTGAACAACTTAGTATCACCTACTCAGCATTTCTAGCCTAATACTGTGCCTATGGCAATCTCAAGCTTCCCTGAGTGTTGCTGCCCCAGCAAGCAGAATGAAGAACTGAGGTCAAACCCCAGCGAACCTTTCAAGGGGTTAGAAGAAAGCCATCAGAGATACTGCACTTCTTTGTCCTTCGATTAAATCAAGATGATACAACGTGAATCTAGTGTGCTATTCAACCATACATCTTCCTCACAACCCCACCTATCTGAGTTCATTGCTTGGCAGAATTCATGCCCCACCATCCTAGATATTTCTTGATTCATTGCTGCCAAGGGCCAGGTTTCCTGAGTTTTGTTTTTTATAGAATTGGGTGTAGTCAATCATAGTTGCCCTCTGTAAGAAATGACAAATATCTATAATAACTGAATATTCTGAAGGTTTTTATACTGGTTTTATTATACATGTAACTATGAAAAGAAAACATACATATTTGATCAATGAAATGAGTAAGATTGATTTAATGAACAGAAAAATGGATGGTACTTCAAAACTTCCATGATTACATATTATCTATTTAATTCCCTCCACAATAGCAAGAAGCGGACATTATTATTTACTTAAACCGAGAAAATATTAATTGTTTGGCCTGCTTTTCTGAGCTTCCTTAAGGTATAGTTAATTGACAGAGCTGTGGTTTAAAATTAGGGTCCATATTGTTCTGTTTTAAATGTGTGACTTTTCTTTCTATTTTTTTCTCCATCTTTATTAAATTGGGTATATCTTATTTACATTTCAATTGTTATTAACTTTCTGGGTTTCCAGGCAAACATCCCCCTAACCCCTCCCCCTCCCCTTCTCTATGGGTGTTCCCCTCCCCATCCTCCCCCCATTACCACCCTCCCCCCAACAAGCCCCTTCACTGGGGGTTCAGTCTTGGCAGGACCAAGGGCTTCCCTTTTATTTCTAGTGGGTGCTGCTCTCCCTGCTCCGTGGGAAGTGGATGGGGGGAAGGCCCGGGCCTGAGGTGAGTTGGAACTGGGGTAGAAAGCATAGGGTCTCCTAGGTGAGAATGCCAAACCACCACTGCTGCTGCAGCCACCATGGAGAAGCCCTTGTTCCTGCTGCAGGGAGGAGAGTCTGGTGGCCACAAGATGGCTGAAGGGGAGCTGAGAGTGGAAAGCTTCATCACCCGCCTGCTGGAGGTATGAGGATATCGTCCGGAAAAAATTGTGCAGATGACTGGAGCAGAAGTCCGAGGGCTGTGTATCACGTCTCGTGAAATCTTTCTTAGCCAGCCAACAGCTGTGAACACAGGTTTCTTTTGGAGCGCAGGCCTGTGCAGGCTGAGAACCTAGGTGGGACAGTTCAAGCTACCCTTTTTCCATGGCCAATCTCAGATCATATTCAGAAAGTATTTCTTGGGCTAAAGAGATGGCTTAGTGGTTAAGAGTACTGACAGCTCTTCCAGAGGTCCTGAGTTCAAATCCCAGCAACCACATGGTGGCTCACAACCATCTGTAATGAGATATGATGCCCTCTTCTGGTGTGTCTGAAGACAGTCACGGTGTACTTGTATATAATAAATAAATAAATAAATAAATAAATAAATAAATAAATAAATAAATAAATCTTTAAAAAAAAAGAGTGTTTCTTCCAAATGAGGAATTTCCAATTTATGGAATTGAACTAATGGTGGAAGTGACACAGAGAGTTAAAGTACAGAAGGAATAATCCAGAATGTCCACCAACAGTTGCTGTCACACCAGGACTTTTAAAAGCTCAGCTGCTAGAGAAGCAATGTAGTCTTTGGTTATTCTCAAGCTTAGGTCTTCTAGTCATTATAAGCTGACCATGACACAAAAAGAGTCATCTATATCAAAATAGAGAATAGTAACTAGATTCACCGCACACTATCACATTACTACTGTATTTGAGGTTCTCAGTTAATATCCAAGAACCTGGAAGAAGCCTAGGTCTTGCTACACATACTTATAATTTATGTCCCCATTGTCAGCTGAGATTCTTCATGCAGCCTGGGGTCAAGGAGGTCATCCCACAAAGCACAAAACACCCATCTCAGATAAACATGTATGGTTTATTGAATCCAAAACATCCATGAATTTCAGGACACAATTAAATGTTGAAACCTAAGGATAATAGATATAGAAGAGAATTAAGATTTCTAGTTCATAGATCCAGTAAACACCTTCAACAAATCATAGCAGCAAACCTCCATAAGGTAAAGAAAGAAAAGGCCATAAAGGTACAACAAGCCTACAGAACATCAAACTAATTGTACCAGAAAAATTCCTCCATTCACATAATAATTAAAACGCTAAATGCACAGATCAAGAAAGAACATTAAAAGGGGTAAGGTATAAATATCTAGTATCAAATAAATTCAGACGTATTTGAATTACAGCAGACTTCTCAACAGAGATTCTAAAAGTCAGAAAATCTTGGGCAGATGTAATGCAGACACAGGCTCCTATATCCAGCATAATCCTCAATCACCATAAAAGGAGGAACCAGGATATTTCATGACAAAACCAAATTTAAACAATTCTTTTCTCTAAGAAAGCACAACAGAGGCTAATAGGAGGAAAACTCCAAGACAATGAACTAAACTATACCCAAGAAAGACCAAGAAATTAATCTTCTCTCAATAATTTAAAAAAAGATAAGCACACAAACAAAATTTCACCTATAACCAAAAAAGAAGAGAAAGCAGCAATCATTGGCTTTAATATCTGACCAGATCCTCTTTCCCTAATCCCCAAGCTCCCAGGGGCCAAACTGCCAGCCAAAGTGTATGCAAGGATGCTCTATGGTTCTAGGTGAGTCCTGTAGCCCCACCAAAGGCAGATCCTAGAGGTGTGAGGTGGGAATGGATATGTGTGGGTGCAGGAGCACTGTCACATAGGCAAAGCTGAGCAGAAATGGGATGTAAGGTTTGATGAGGGGCGTGTGGAAAGCAGGACAACAGTTGAAATGTAAATAAATAAAATAACCGATTAATAAAAAATTGCCAAAAATAAAATAACAAGTAAAAAGGTAAATGAAAATTAAACCAAACCAACCAACCAAACAAACAAAAACCCCTGTAGTGTATTGGCCTAATTCTGCTTGTATTTTAATGCTAATTTGTGGAACTCAGGACTGGTTAACCCCAAATAACTGACCCTGCTCCCAGTTAACTGTGATTATAAAGAAGCCAACAGCCAACAGCTGCACAGCAGAGAGATGGGGGAGGTGAGCTTTGAGGGCTTTGCTAGAGAGGATCATGAGGAGGGAAGAAGGAAGTAGAAATTGCCAAAGAATAAAGGAAGAACATGTATGATGGAGAGGAGAGAGGAAGAGGACAGCAGCCATGGTTAAGAGAGAGGAGAGCCTGGTCCTGAGGGCTGTCCAAGTGGAACAAAAACAGTCAAGATGCTACACAGTCAGTAAGAGCAGCTCTCAGGTGAGCAGAGATCACCAGAGACCCCAGACCAACAAGATACGCAAGCATAACTCCATCCAAACTCCCTCTCAATATCCCGTGTCCTCCATGGGTCTGGCCTCAGCGTGTGTCCTGCGTCAGCACATGTGTCTGTCTCAGCTGACATCACTCTGCCCATCAGCCCGAGCCCCAGGAAACAGCGAGAAACTACAGCAGCCCACCAGAAGGTTTTTTGCTGTGGTTCTATGAAGTCCCAACAAATGCAGCTCAACTACAGAATGCAAGGCAGACCAATGCATGTGTGTCCTTAGTGCAGAACCCTTCATCATGTGTCCTTTCACATGCGTGCTTTAGCAGAACATCCTTTTACCTGTGTCTACCTCAGTTAAATGTTCCTTCACACATCTGCCTTAGCCTTTCACCTGTGTCCACTTCAGGGAACCACTCCTTCAGGTGTAGAATTTCTCTAGATTAGCAAACCGCATACAGAACATTCAGAACAAATCAAGGTGTGTGGTCAGCATGTCCTTGAGCCAAGTCCCTTCTCCTTGTCAGTGACAGCAGGCATGTTACAGCAACAATATGAAATGGCTGGCAGACATGGAACAAAATAGCAAAGCTATTCTGGGGGATGTCACACCATACCAGCCACCAGCTCAGCTGAATTTTTAAGTTTTGATGTTACAAGTGAATATACTTGACCTTCAAAAACTGAGAGAGCCCACTTTTAATATGAACTATATAATCTAGGCCAAGACCGCCTCTAGGGCAAAGGCCCTCAGCCTGTGGGTCGTGACCCACACAGGGTCTCCTATCAGATAGTTTATACTACAATAAAGATTCATTACAGTAGCAAATTTACAGTTGTGAAGTAGCGACAAAATAATTTTGTAGTTGGGGTCACCACAGCATGAGGAACTGTTCTAAAGGGTTGAGGCCATAGGAAGGTTGAGAAACACTGCTCTAGGAAATTATGTTTTCTTTCTCTTTCATATTTTTCAGACAGAATCTCAAACTGTAGCTGAGATTGGCTTGGCTTGGAACATGTGTGTAGTTCATGCTGGCATCAGACTTATGGCAATTCTCCTGCTTCAGCCTCCTACTCAGGAGCCTACCAGGGTGAGATCACAACCACGGGTAATGGGATTGCTGTTCTTGGTTGTCAACTTGAGTGTACCTGGAATTAACTAATGCCAAATGGCTTGACGCCCTGTGAGGGGGATCTCTCTCTCTCTCTCTCTCTCTCTCTCTCTCTCTCTCTCTCTCTCCTTCCTTCTTTCTGTTTTCCTCTCTTCAACCCCCTCCTCTTGGTCCTCCTCCTCTTCTTTGTTTTTTTGAGACAGGGTTTCCCTGTGTAGCTCTGGCTGTCCTGGAATTCATTTTGTAGACCAGGCTGGCCTTGAACTCAGAGATCCACCTGCCTCTACCTCCTGGATGCTGAGGCTAAAGGCATAAGCACCATTGGATTTTTTTTCTTAATTAAATTTTCTGAAGCAAGAAGACCTAATTGTAATCCAAATCTTGGAGATCAGAAGATAAATCTTTAATTCAGATCTTTTGAGATGGAATGGCCCACCTCTAATCTGGACCACACCTTCTTTTTTCTTTTTATTTTTTTCATCTTTATTAACTTGAGTATTTCTTATTTACATTTCGATTGTTATTCCCCTTCCCGATTTCCAGGCCAACATCCCTCAACCCTTTCCCCTCCCCTTCTATTTGGGTGTTCCCCTCCCCATCCTTCCCCCATTAGCGCCCTCCCCCCAACAATCATGTTCACTGGGGGTTCAGTCTTGGCAGGACCAAGGGTTTCCCCTTCTGCTGGTGATCTTACTAGGCTATTCATTGCTAGGTATGCAGTTGGAGTCCAGGGTCAGTCCATGTATAGTCTTTGGGTAGTGGCTTAGTCCCTGGAAGCTCTGGTTGGTTGGAATTGTTGTTCATATGGGGTCTTAACCCCCTTCAAGCTCTTCCAGTCCTTTCTCTGATTACTTCAACGGGGGCCCCGTTCTCAGTTCAGTGGTTTAATGATGGCATTCAGCTACGTATTTGCCGTATTCTGGCTGTGTCTCTCAGGAGAGATCTACATCCAGTTCCTGTCAGCTTGCACTTCTTTGCTTCATCCATCCTATGTAATATCTGTATAGGTATGGGCCATATGTGGGGCAGGCTCTGAATGGGTGTTCCTTCTGCCTCTGTTCTAAACTTTGCCTCCCTATTCCCTGTCAAGGGTATTCTTGTTCCCCTTTTAAAGAAGGAGTGAAGCATTCGCATTTTGGTCATCCTTCTTGAGTTTCATGTGTTCTGTGCATCTAGGGTAATTCGAGCATTTGGGCTAATATCCACTTATCAATGAGTGCATACCATGTGTGTTTTTCTGTGATTGGGTTAGCTCACTCAGGATGATATTTTCCAGTTCCATCCATTTGCCTATGAATTTCATAAAGTCATTGGTTTTGATAGCTGAGTAATATTCCATTGTGTAGATGTACCACATTTTCTGTATCCATTCCTCTGTTGAAGGGCATCTGGGTTCTTTCCAGCTTCTGGCTATTATAAATAAGTGTGCTATGAACATAGTGGAGCATGTGTCTTTGTTATATGTTGGGACATCTTTTGGGTATATGCCCAAGAGAGGTATAGCTGGATCCTCAGGTAGTTCAATGTCCAATTTTCTGAGGAATCTCCACACTGATTTCCAGAATGGTTGTACCAGTCTGCAATCCCACCAACAATGGAGGAGTTTTCCTCTTTCTCTACATCCTTGCCAGGATCTGCTGTCACCTGAGTTTTTGATCTTAGCCATTCTGACTGGTGTGAGGTGAAATCTCAGGGTTGTTTTGATTTGCATTTCCCTTGTGACTAAAGATGTTGAGCATTTCTTTCGGTGTTTCTCAGCCATTCAGCATTCCTCAGCTGTGAATTCTTTGTTTAGCTCTTAGCCCCATTTTTTAAATAGTGTTATTTGTCTCCCTGAGGTCTAACTTCTTGAGTTCTTTGTATATTTTGGATATAAGCCCTCTATCTGTTGTAGGATTGGTAAAGATCTTTACCCAATCCGTTGGTTGTTGTTTGGACCACACCTTCTGCTGGCTCATATCAAGGACATGGAAAAAGGAAGTTTGCTTTATTAATTTTCCTTCTTCTTCAGGATTCCTGCATGTACTGAAGACCAGCTGAAATATCCAGCCTTATGGACAAAACCGTTGAGGTCCTGGAGTTGCCCCATAAACCACACAAACTCTGACCTCACTTAGACAGGGATGGTTTATTGAATGCCCACTGTAAGACTGATCATCAGAGACGTAGCTGAGAATTTGTCAGGCTAGGACCCTGGATATTTTTCTATGTCAGTTTATAAAGACTAAAATGTGAGCTCATAGGCAGGTGCTGGAAGGGCTGTCTGGTTGTCAGCCCTGACTCAAGCCATTTTAGACAACAAAGGTTCATACTGACTTTTTATCTGTTTAAAGATTTATTTATTTATATATAAGTATACTGTAGCTGTCTGCAGACACAGCAGAAGAGGGCATCAGGTCTCATTACAGATGGTTGTGAGCCACCACTGGGATTTGAACTCAGGACCTCCGGAAGAGCAGTCAGTGCTCTTAACCATGGAGCCATCTCTGCAGCCCTCATATAGACCTTTAATTTTATTGGTCCTACATGAAGCTTATAATTATGAAATTTAAGATTAAGAAACCTCACAACATAAAGAACTTCCTTCCAGTGGTTCGGGAATGGGTGGGTGGGGGAGCACCCTCAAGGAGGCTGGGGAAGGGGGTGGAATGCAGGGTTATTGTAGGGGAAACTGGAAAGGGGGTTAACATTTGAAATGCAAATAAACAAAATAACCAATAAAAAAACATACACAAGTTATGTGATCATTCCTGACCCTGCTCTGAGTTAAATTATTTTCAGACAACCATGACAGGCAGACATATTACAGCAAGAATATGAACTATCTGGCAGGCATGGAACAAAACGGCTACAGCTATGCTAGGGGGATTGGCTTCAACAGGGGCAACTACTGCATTTTAGACCTTCCATTCCTTGTTGAATTAGCTGTACCACAGCCTATAAACCATTCTAATAAATTTTCTTTCTCTATATACAGTCATTCTAGGAGGGATGATTGGTTATGCATTGTTAAATGCAATGCTGATCACGAAACCCCATCACTTCCACAGCAATATGCAAGTGTAAGTAAGTTACTGAACAATTGAACAGAAATTAAAATTTACTGCATTTATTGCGTGTATCAGAAGGCATAGGGAACACCTGGCTGCTTATATCTCTTGGTCTCTATAGAGTAGTGGGAGAACTGAGACCCACTGAGGAGGTCTCTTAAGCGAAGACCAAACTCCTTGCAGTGACACTGGATTCCAGGCTTGTTGTCCTGTTTAGGCCTCACTGTGGTCTATGTACACTCTATGCATTCTCCCCATGCAGGTTCACATGGACTGAACTCAGAAAGCTGGGGTTGGCAGAAAGATGCATGGTTAAATAGCCCACCAGGTTCACATTGTATCAGCTTGATTTAATCTAAGGACAAAGAAGTGGAGTTTCTCTGATGGCTTTCTTCTAACCCCTTGAAAGGATCACTGGGGTTTGACCTCAGTACTTCATACTTCTTGCTGGGTCAGCAACACTCAGGGAAGCTTGAGATTGCCATAGGCACAGTATTATGCTAGATATACTGAGTAGATGATACTAAGATGTTCAGATGGTCATACCCATTTGCATGAGTTCTTAATGTGCACCTAAGGAAAGAGAGATCAAGGTCTTCAGAATAGGAAGATCATTTCCAGTTCTTTTCTACAATTCCAGTCTGAAAGACTGGTAGGGAGAGAATGGTAGATAATCAAGAATTCATAGATGATGCTTTGAAGGAAGTGTGGGTTTCTGTGCTGGTTTAGACAGGGTCTCAATTATCCCATGTTGCCCTCTTCCTACCTGGCCAGGTTCACTTTGAGCTCAGATAAACCTGCTTCTACTTTCCAGTAGACAGTCTTACAAGAGTGGCCTCCAGGGACTGTGAGGACAGCATTAGCCTTTGACAGTTGAGGTGTGTAACCCACAACTATAGTTTTAGCCACTTTGTTCCATGTTTACCAGCTATTTCAGATTGTTGCTGTCTATGGCTGACAATCACGGACACAGAAAAATAACCTGATAGAGAGCAAGGACATGGTGATCACATCCTTTCCTGTTCTGTATGTTCTGGATGAGGCTTGTTAAAATTCCAATATTGCAGAAAGCTTTATATAGGACCCATCACATTAAGCATCCCAGTGCACTGTTCTATCTAAAATGGCCTAATCAGAACTGACCACCAGATCACACTTCCTGCAATCCTCATATGAGAAGCTTGAGCTTTTTGTTTTGACTTTTTTCTTTCTTTCTTATTTTTTGCTGTATAAGTTGAGAGGAAGATATTTGGGGCCATGGATCTGCCCCCAAAATCTGGGGTATGGATCTGATCAATCAGTGTTGGTGTGTGCACTCAATACAGTATCCATTTTTTACTGTGACAGGTGCTTTTGTGTTTGTGGGGAAGCCCATGACCCAGAGCACAAGTGCTGGGTCCTTGCTCTATCCACGTAGTGATGTGTATAGCCTCGTCCTACACCTTTATCTGCACCCCCTATATCTCTTGACTATTTTATTTTTCTGATAGAGGCTCAGCTTCTGATAGAAGGCCTGTCAGCAGTGCTCCTTTGGCGACATTGGCGCAGAAAGGAGAACCCCACAAGCAGCATGAGGTTCCCTTCATTGGTGGCTCCAATATTGCACTTTTGTCCGCCAACTGGTCTCCACACTGTTCCTAGCACCATAAAGACTTCAACTCTTTTAACTAAGGAATTTTCTGGCAATTGTCAATTGCTAAGCACACGACTTCATGAGTGTTCCCCTAACACACGCCCATGCTGTAACCTACCATGCAGACTATTTCTTGATGTGATATAAAGCACCTGTACATAATGAGACAGGAGAACTTTTGACTGCATATTCAAGCTGGTATGAAATCTCAGGAAGTTTTAATGGCTAACATTGGTGAATGAGGACAATTTGAGTTAGTGAGACATTTTTTGGGAAAGATTTGAAAGGAAACATTCATTTAGATGCATAGGAATTACTAAGGTTTTATAATCAAGCCTTGAGGAAAATTTGGCTTTGGAAGCAGGAGATGCTCAGTGGCTCTCCCCAGGAAAGTCTCCTGGAAAGGGCACCTCAGCTTATGCTCAGTACAGGGAGAACATTAGCAGGAGGCAAAGTCTGCTCCCCATGACATCAGCTGTCCCTTCTTGGACATTCTATTGTCTCCTAGAGAGTTCTGGCATCCTCTGTGATGTCACCAGTGTTGTAGTGACGACCAGTGCCCTAGTTTCTCTCAGTCTGAGTCTGGCGGTTACAAGCTAAGACATGTTTTCCCGTCTTCGCAAGCGTTTTGGGAGGGGGAACATCGATTGTGGAGAGACTAGAGTGAAGGAGTCTGGCCTTTCGTCTCAAAGTAATGATGGACAAAGACAGCACTTCTGGGGAATGTTGAGTAAGTTCTGGGCAGTGTATTTTGAGCTTCCTACCGGGGGGCTGCAGGCTTAAGCTGACCTTTCTAGCAATGGGCCACAACAACTGGAGCATCTGAAAAGGAATTGAATTTCCATGAATATCACAATTCCTTAAAGCCAAGGATTTCAGAACTTTAGTTCCCATCCCCACTGGGAGGATATGGTAAGGCCAATGCTATTATTCTGTGAACTTCTGGTCTTTACTTTTCAGTGCATTTGTTATGTTACATTGATATAATAACACCATCAGTATTCATGGAGGGTCCACCTTTTCTGAGTTTAGACAGGGCAGCAATGTATTTCACTATCACTGCTTCTTTAAATACAGTGGATATCTGACAGTAGTAACAGGGAGAGATTGTGCTCCAGGCAATAACCTTATGTTCTTAGACCTTCTCTGATTTCTTCTAACTGGCAGGGTCATCGTTTGCTTTATATATTAGAGGTTGTATGTTACAAAAATTTTTTTTCAATACCAAAACTATTTGGAACGTGTAGACCAAGATTCAGCCTGTAACCTATTCACACTTCTGGGGCATTTGGTATTTCTCATAGGGACACTGATAAGTCTGTTGAACATATCCTACCTGGAAATGCGTTTTAAATCCATGTTTCTAAAATACCAAAAGTATTTGGAACATGTGGACCAAGATTCATCCTGTAACCTATTGGAACTTCTCGGGCATTTGGTATTTCAAATAGGGGAACTGATAAGTCTGTTGACCATGTCCTCCATGGAAATGTGTTTTAAATCCAAAGTTGTTGGCCTAGAGTATCAGGGTAGGACATCTGAGTGTCTCCAATCACTCAAGTCTTGTGGATGGTGAATTTATCATCTGAGTTCGAACCCACAGGGGTGAGGGTCCTGAAACCAAGCTGTACCCTGTTCAGCTGATGATAATCCTGGAGAAGCCATCTCCGTGGTCCATGTAAGCACCTGATGTCCGGCATAGGGAACACCTGGCTGCTTACATCTCTTGGTCTCTATAGAGTAGTGGGAGAACTGAGATCCACTGAAGAGGCCTCTTAAGCATAGACCAATCGCCTAGCAGTGACACTGGGTTCCAGGCTTGTTCTCCTGTTTAGGCCTAACTGTGGTCTATGTACACTCTATGCATTCTCCCCATGCAGGTTCACTTGTGTTCTTCTACCTACAGACGCTGGGAGAGAAACATCATCCCCTGGCACTGAACTAAGCGAGAATCAGGCCAAGAAGGAAAAGGAGAGGCTGATTAAAGAGCTGCAGCTCATTACCGAGGAGAGAAATGACCTGAGAGATCGCCTGAGGTTTCTGACAGAGAGATCCATGAAGAACAGGTATGAATCGCTCCAAATGCTCTTGTTTCATTCCTGGGTCTGCAAGGTCACCTTCATCTTATCCTATTAAGGTTTTGGGTTCTAGAAAGCTGTGCCTCCCTAACCACCCTGTGCTAAACCTCACCTCCCATATAGAGGAGATTCAGAACCTTGACCCTTCCTGAGGAGCGAGATGGAAAATGGACTCATCTGCTTCCATTTATTGAAAAGCAGATCTTGTGGTCTGAATGAAGAATTCGGGGATAAAGTCAGGGAGAGTGAGTGTCTAGTGTGCATTTGCAAAGCCCTTGACAGATGGTGGCTTTGCAAGATTGTAATTGCAGTGAGTTTATGGTGAGTCTCTGTACTTGCTAGGCAGGGGACTGAGTGCTGGAAGATCCACGCAGCAGCCTGAGGGGCCTGGTACCAAACTGTTCATCTCAATGCTTGAGTAGAAGGTCTCAGGCTCAGGCCTGTTTGTTATTGTCTGTGTGTCTTGCCCTCTGAGACAGCAATGGTGGATGCATTTCTCCTGGTTTTCACAGTACTCTCTGTTTCCATATTTCTCTTTCTCTTTCTCTGACTCTGTTTTTACATTTCTCTTTTTTGTGGGTATTTCTCAGTCTGTGAGTCTGTATGTGCATACATCCAAATGCATATGTACAACATTTATATGTTTATATTTCCCTCCACACTTGGAATCTAGGGGTCTATGTCTTGGCCTGAGTATTTACCTGTAACACATTCATGGTGATGTGAATGCTTTGTTCTGGGAGCCCCACTGTCAACAGCACAGTTCTTTGACTATGTGGCCACGTTTGTCTGTTTATTTGTATTCCTTGTGCAGATTATAATTTTGTGTTGATATAAGGTCTGTTATCAAAACAGGAGAAAAGAAATCACCGGTTTCTGGGTGTGTTGGGGTGGGGGAGCATGGAGAGGTGTGGCCGAGGCTCTTGATAGCTTAACTGGCTTGACTGCAGATTTCCTCTTGATTGAACAAAGGGAGCCAGGGAAGCCTCCATCTGGATGCCGAGATTCTGGTGTCCCGGACACAGAAAAACACGTTTCTGAAGCTGAAGAAGATCCAATATGTAGAATTCAGAAGGTGTCCTTCCAGGACTGGGGTAGTACAGGACCCACCCTGAGCTCATATATTCCTAAATGCTGATGTTCACTGGATTCTATCATTTGGGGCCAGGCCACACTTCAGGCCAAATCCATATTATGAAGACCTGGAGAGAATGGAGGAGGCGGTCATGTCAATTCTGCACAACTTAGAGATGGAGAACACTGAGATCCATGAGACCAACCATAAGCTGAAGAAGGAGATTACCTTCTCTAGGTAAGTCCTGGTCAGAAAGCCTATCACCTGTGGAATGGCCATTTCTGACTTTCTTTGTTCTGGATTGGACGGTCTTCAGCTCTGGTTCTATCTCTTGTGCTGTTTACACATCAGTGTGCCAGGGTCATTAGGACTCAGTTTTCAGTTCCACAAAAGACTGTTACTCATCCCAGGATTGTCTAGGCATCTTCAGAAGATAGAACAGCACTGATTGAAGTCAGCAGGTTATTAGGCTGACCTGGACCTATGGTGTCATACCAGGTTTTACAAAACTCAGTGTGTGGACCACATGGTTAGCATGACCTTCTCTTGGTTCTACTGACCTCCTTTGAGGGTGTTTCCCAACTACTAATTGATGTTGCCCCCATGCATTGGGCTTTCATGGATAGTTGTAGATCCATGTTCTTTTTGAGAGATGTGGACACTAATTGGTGCTCAGGCCAAACAAATAATTTATTCTTCCCGGAATTTACTCTTTGTGGTTTGTGCAGCAGCCTTATACGTATCAAAATGAATTCTATTAAGTCTTCATGGGTATCTGGGTCCTGGTGGAGTTAGTGGCACTCGGGAGTGGGAATGGGAGAAAGGGGCAGCATGATCTTACTATGCAGACTGTATTTCCAGAAACCTGCTCAGCCAGCTCCTGATGGAGAACACATGTAGGAAGGAGTTGGTCCCACTGAAGCAGGAGAGCAAGGAGGTACATCTTGATTGTGCACTGAACCAGAAATATTTGGTTGACTTCAACAAGAAAGATAAAGACCAGCAACGTCCAGACCCAGCGTCATCTGGTAGGGACGAGCAGCTGTGTTAGCTTAAAAATATCTGATAAAGGTTGCCAATTTGATACATCTTTGCTCTCTCCTACCACCTTTCTAATTTACACTCACAACCAGCCAACCACCTCATGTAATGGAATTGTTCATTGCTCTGCCTATGCACAAGTATTCTGGGAAGCCAACCACATTTCAGAAACTGAATTATTTTGCAAGTATATTTGTCTGCTCTTTTTGAAGCTGCAGTATAGAAATGGTGACAGATTAATAACATACCTCATTATTGCATATCCACGTGATAGATTGGATGCTCTGTAGAGTTTTGAACAAGTTCTTGGTTCTTTGACAAATGACACTCTGTGGTCATGTGACTTCTTGTGTAGGAAGCACCTTTGCGGGATAAGAACAAAGTGCAAATGTCAAATTAGTACTTGTCATTGGTTTTAACCTTGGTGACATATGAACATCTACTTTCTTCCTGCCAACCCAATGAGGTTCCTTCCATTGCCCTGTTCTTGGTTTGCACTGGTATAAGTCTGGGTCCCATATTGGCAGCCCACATTACTTTGAGGCTCTCTGGAGATTTTGCCCTTCCCAAAGAGTTAGCAACAATGATATCAGTTAAAAGGTCCATGTTGACTGTCCAATAGAACTGAGATGGTAGTAGGCAGCCTTCCGACAGCTGCCTTGCATTTCACCACCAAATCAGTGTCTGAAAAACTGCCTTCCTCTCCCAGGTCTCAGAAAGTGCAAGAGAGCTGGAATTGGACACACAGCAGTAAGAAAGCTTCCTGAAGAATAAGTTGCTTTCTCAGGAGTCCCTGATGACAAATATCCTGAATGGTAACAAATTTTTTGGATGAGTATTCTTCCTCAGAGTTAATTTGTCATTGCTTAGAGACCCTAAATTTATATACCACTAAGCCAGCCTGACTGATTGAGGTCTTACTTTCTTCTCAGAAAACAGCACTTGAGAGACAACTTGGGGGACCTCCTTTCATTATGTGTGCAAGAGGAGAAACAGCAATACATCTGTGCTTCTAAATGTTCATTAAGAATGTGCTGTTTAGAAATATTTTCGTTATGATTTTAATTGAAATTTTCTTTTTGTTGTTTCATATTTATATGTTCTTGTTACTGTTTTTATCTTTTCAAATATTTTTAAATATTTTAATTTATTTGTTTTAATCCTGTTTTGTTGTAAAAATGAATTCCTTATGAATAAAAATTGAATTCTATCTCTTGACTCTTAAGACCATCATTCTTATTCAAGGGTTCTGTCCCCTCCTGTGGACTTAGAACTGACAGGTGGAGATGGATCTCTGCATGTTCCATGGATCCTGGGCTAATTAGTGAATTCAAAGTCACCAAGGGGTACCCAGTGTGACAGTGTCTTTTGTGTGGATAATGTGGCTGTTTCTCGGACACACACTTTATGAAGTAATCACTGACATGCTTTACCCAATTGTTAGGGTCCATGTGGTTCTTCTGAGAGAGCAGCAGATGCTCTACCCTGTGAGTCATCACCACAGCTCCTGCAGGTGCTTTTGTCCTTCCACATCATGTACTGTATTAGGTGGACAGGATCACCTCCAATCAAATAAAGAGATCTCAGGAGATGTGTATTCACAGGAAATTTACTGAGCTGTGCATGCTCAATGTGTTAGCTTGCCAGCCATCCCTACAGGGCTCTGGTGTTCCCACTGCTCATTGTGGGTCAGGATCATCCTGCAACATCACTTAGTGTCCATATTAGAGCAGATCTTTCACCTATTATCAATGATGACCATATTTATTCTGCACATCTGACAAAATACAGATCGAAATTAGCTTCCTGTTGGCCAGATTGGCATAATGAGTTTTTTGATTGTTAGCATGAAAATTATTTTAATCTAAGCAGTTTAGGGAAGAACCTCAAGGACACCCATAGTGAATGCAGCCTGCAGCTGTGAACACAGGTTTCTGTTGGAGAGCAGGCCTGTGCAGGCCCAGAACCTAGGTGGGACAGTTCAAGCTACCCTTTTTCCATGGCCAATCTGGGATCGTATTGAGAATGTATTTTTTCCAAGTGACTGATTTCCAATTTATGGAATTGAACTAACTTACTGAGAATGGAGGTGACTCAGGAGTTAAAGTACACAAGGACCAATCCAGTATGTCCACAAAAGCTTGCTGTCACCCCAGGGCTTTTAAAAGCTCAGCAGCTAGAGAAGCAATGTAGTATTTGGTTATTCTCATGCTTGGGTCTATTCATTCAGTATAAGCTGAACATGACACAAAAGAGTCATCTGTGTCACAATAGAAGCTAGTTGTAACTAGATTCCCCCCACACTATCACATCACCACCGTATTTGAGGTTCTCAGTTACTATCTAAGAACCTGGAAGAGGCCTGGGTCTTGCTACACAAACTCATAATTTATGTCTTCATGACACTGTGTGCTTTGTTCTGTTGATGCTACCATTGGCATACAATACCTTGGATACTTTGTGCTGACATTTGTGACATGAGACAATAGTTCATGTCATCCTAACCTGCATAAACTGTCCTTAGAGTACGGTGTAGTCAGAGGGGCCTTTTTTTTCTCTCTGAATTTTCAAAATATTTCCAGTCTTCAGACAAGTCTTCAGCCATTGTCCAGTGCCTGTCTTGAGATGTCCACATTGTCTCCTGGGAGTATTCATCCAGCCTGGTCTGTAATTTTGTAGAAGAGTAATAGGGTTCCAGCCCTAGGATTTAATTCAGTGTGATTGTACTTTCCAAACATGGTCAAAGCCCTACA
Source organism: Rattus norvegicus (assembly GCF_021556685.1). Taxonomy (NCBI): domain Eukaryota; kingdom Metazoa; phylum Chordata; class Mammalia; order Rodentia; family Muridae; genus Rattus; species Rattus norvegicus. The sequence continues at coordinate 27,609,157 of NC_141552.1, forward strand.
TTCCACCATAGCCTGTGTGCTTTAGAGAAAGAAAATAAAGAACCACATTGCACTTGAAATTTCTCCTCCAACAAAAGGAGAGCCTGCATAGGGCCTTTAAGTAACTCTAAGTCCCAGCTTCTGCATAACTCCCTCCATTGACTCCATTATTGGTGTATTTTCATTACTGCTCACTTTATTTTTGGTGTGCAAAGAACGTGTACCATGTCAGTAAAGTGTGTGTGTGTGTGTGTGTGTGTGTGTGTGTGTGTGAGAGAGAGAGAGAGAGAGAGTGAGAGAGAGAGAGAGAGTTTGTGTTTGTTTGTGTTTCTGTGCAGATGTTTGTGTATGTTCATCCATGAACTCACTATCAATTTTCATAAAATGACTTAGAAGACTGTAATGAAAACTGTCGAGGTGCATGCAGACGTGTGTTACTAGTGTCCCACGGCACCTGGCAGGTAACACTGAAATGGTGGTCTACTATAATACAGCCTAAAAACAGGCTGTGGATGGTTTACACAGAGATTGTGACGTCATCACCACGAGAGAGCAGCAAAAGCTTCATTTATCACATGCCGCTGTTACCAAGATGAGGCAAAGCCTTATCCTACAGAGAGTCTGGTATGATTTGATGGCAGGAAATAAACTTAGTACTAAAATCATTCAATTACAAACGAAGAGGATAATACAAAGAGTCATAGGAAGCAAGAGCTGTTTTTTGAGGAGATCCATAAGAGAAACAACCCCTTTCTGAAACTAAGTACACACCACAGTGTCAATACCTAAATTATCAAATCAGAAATGAAAAGGGGGATGAAGCAATAGACATGTGAGTGAATTCAACAATCATTAGGGCTTCTTCAGAGTCCTTCACTATAGAAAAGTGAAAAATCTATTTGATATTGGTAATTTTTCTACACAGATAACAAATACCAAGTTAAATCCAAATGTGGGATTTAACTCATAAGATTATTCTCATAAGAAAATAGATTTAAACGATGCCACTACAAAAATTAAAAAATATATATGAGGGCCACTAGGCTTTAATGCAGCCTTTCTACCAGACGTTTAATGACGACCTAATAACAATAGTGCTTCAATTATTCCTCTGATTTGAAAGAGAAGGAACATTGTCAAACCCCTTCTCTGAGTTTCTCTTTTTACCTAGAATTCCTGAGTCTGTTGCTTCTTCCATTGTCACCCCATCAATAGAGCTGAAGGGCGAGTCTGTCCCGCCCCAGAGGGTATCTGCCAGCTGACAGGGCTGGGTTTTGCTCTGCTTGCCCCCGCCCACGCCCCCGCCTCACACCCGCACTCGACATCGCCTCCGACCCATCCCCCCTCCCAGTCCCACCACCGCCCTCGACTCAGACCCGTCCCAACCCCCGCCCCCAGCCTGTCCTCGCCCCTACCCTGCCCCCGCCCCGACCCCCCCACACCCGTCCTCTCCTTCGCCCCCCCCCGCCTCCGCCCTCGCCGTCGCTGCTTGCGTTGCTACCATTCCGTCTTCGACTCCCCTGTTGACCCCACCGCCACTGCTGCTACCTTCTCCCACTTTTTCAGCCCAAGACTTTTGAGATCCCGGCTTGCAGCGCTCTGCACTAGGAGGCTAACGGAGGTGAGGAGAGCCTAAGGGACAGACCCCAGGCCTGGCCCCAGAGACTTGTGTCTCCCCCCTCCCCCAAAGTGCTTTCCCGCAGTTCTCCATTCTGGGTTCAGTTTGTGGGGACCCCAGCAGGTGGCAGGCTTTGCTGATCCTCAGGTGTGAGTCTGGGACAGTGGTGGGACTTATGGTTGAGGGAAGTCTTTCAGGCAAATGCAGGCTTTTCTCAAACTCTTGGACCATCTGGTGCCCTCCCTGGGGTCACAGGACCTGTGGAAGTGGGGAAGCCACTTTTCCCTGTCCTGTGTGACTTTCCCTGCAGAGTGAGCTCTCCTGCAGGAGGTACTCTCACATGCTTCTTTAAAAGCACCTGTTCCTCAGATCCAGATCAGCTGTGAAAACAGGCTTCTTCATGTCAGTGTGCCAGCTCCCCCTCCCAGCTCAGAGCTGCCACACCTAAGGATCCTCCAGCCCCAGTACTGGTTGGGTCTCATGGAGGAGTTAGAGCAAAGTGCCCCTTCTGAGAAGTGACTCAGAACAGAAGGTTCCTACAACCCAATGAGGTCTCTTCCAGTTGCCCTGTTCTTGGTTTGCACTGGTATAATTCTGAGTCCCAGATTGGCAGCCCACATTGCTGTGAGGGTTGCTGGAGATTTTGCCCTGCCCACAGAACAGAAGGTTCAGAAGAAAGGCCAGTTTGGCATAATGAATTCTTTTGATAGATGGCAACAAAATTATCTTAATCTAAGCAGTTTAGGGAGGAACCTCAAGAGCATCCATAGTGAATGCAGCCTGCAGCTGTGAACACACGTTTCTTTTGGAGAGCAGGCCTGTGCAAGCCCAGGACCTAGGTGGGACAGTTCAAGCTACCCTTTTTCCATGGCCAATCTGTGTTTGTATTGAGAAAGTATTTTTTTTCCAGTTGACTGATTTCCAACTTATGGAATGGAACTGACTTACTCAGAGTGGGGTTGACTTAGAGAGTTAAAGTACAGAAGGAATAATCCAGATGTCCACAAAAGCTTGCTGTCACACCAGGGCTTTTAAAAGCTCAGCAGCTAGAGAAGCAATGTAGTATTTGGTTATTCTCATGCTTAGGTCTAGTCATTCATTATAAGCTGAACATGACACAAAAGGAGTCATCTGTGTCACAATAGAAACTAGTTGTAACTAGACTTATACCACATTATCACATTATTACTATATTTGAGGTTCTCAGGTATGATCTTAGAAACTAGAAGGGGCCTGGTTCTTGCTACATATAGTCATATTCTATATCTTCACAACACTGTGTGATTTGCTCTGTTAATGTTACCATTGGCATTCAATACCTAGGATATTTTGTGCTGACATCTGTGACATGAGACAATAGTTCATGTCATCCCTTACCTGAATAAACTGTCCTTAGAGTACAGTGTAGTCGGAGGGGCCTTCTTTTCCTCTGAGATAGCAAAACATTTCCAGTCTTCATACAAGTCAGTCAGCCATTGTCCAGTGCCTGTCTTGAGATGTCCACATTGTCAGCTGAGAGTCTTCATCCAGCCTGCCCTGTAATTCTGTAGAACATTAATAGGGTTCCAGCCCTAGGAATTAATTCAGTGTTCTAGTACTTGCCAAATATGCTCAAAACCTAGTTTCCACCCTACCTCTGTGTGCTATACAGAAAGAAAATAAAGAACCCCATTGCACTTGAAGTTTAGCCTCCAACAGAAGGAGAGCCTGCACAGGGCCTTTAAATAACTCTAAGCCCCAGCTTCCCCACAACCCCGTCCATCCATTCCTTTATTGGTGTGTTTTCATTAATACTCACTTTCTTCTTTGTGTGGAAAGAATGTGCACCATGTCAGTAAAGTGTGTGTGTGCGTTTGTGTTTGTGCATGTTCATCCATGAACTCACTATAAATTTTCATAAAATCACTCAGAAGTCCCTAGTGAAAACTGTCGAGGTGCAGGCAGACTCATGTTACTACTGTCTCATGGCACCTTGCAGGGAGCACTGAAATCGTGGGCTACTTTAATACAGTCTAAAACGAGGCTGTGCATGGTTTTCAGTGAAATTGTGACGTCATCCCCACTACAGAGAGCAGCAAAAGCTTCATGTATCACATGCTGCTGTTACCAAGGTGAGGCAAAGCCTCATCCCATAGAGAGTCTGGTAGGATTTGATGGCAGGAAATAAACTCAGAACTAAAATCAATCACTTACAAACAAAGAGAATGATACAAAGAGCCAAGGAAAGCAAGAGCTGGCTTTTTTTTTTTTTTTTTTTTTGAGAAGATCCACAAGACAGACAAACCACAGAGCCTATATCTAAAGTCCCAAATCAGAAATGAAAAGGGGGATATAACAAAGGACACTGAGTGAATTCAACAATCATTAGGGCTTACTTCAGAGGCCTTTACTACAGAAAAGTGAAAAATCTATTTGATACTGGTGATTTTTCTAACAGATAACAAATACCAAGTTAAATACAGATCTGGGAAGGTAATGAATAATTCCCATAAGAAAATAGATACAGTCATTAAAGGCTGCCACTCCAAAAATTAAAAATAATAATAATCAGGGCCACATGGCTTTAATGCATCCTTTCTACCAGACTTTTAATGAAGACCCAATAACAATAGTGCTTCAATTATTCCACTGAATTGAAAGAGAAGGAACATTGCCAAACTCCTTCCCTGAGTTTCTCCTTTTACCTAGAATTCCTGAGTCTGTTGCTTCTTCCATTGTCACCCCATCAATAGAACCATTTAAAATGGGATGTAATCGATGTCTGGAGCCTCATTCTTTCCCTTGACCTCCATGCGGTGTCCAGAAGGCATGCCTGTTCTCATGGACATGGACTCATCTCTTTTTGCTGCAGCAAGAAGAAAGCCAGCAGAGGAGGCAGGAGCTTACAAAGAATCAGTAGGATTTCTAGAAAAGAAGCATCCAGATCTCCATTCTCAGAAAACCCCTGGCTTGCTCTAATGTGACTGGGTCCTCAGACACCAGCAGCCTTAGATGAGACCAAGGAAAGCTGTGCAGAGTCCTGGGTCCCCAGGTTCTTGACCTCCTGAGTGACAGCTGTAGACACGTCCTCCAGGGAATCCTTACAGCTGGTGACATCTGGACAAGGTGAACCAGATGCCAAAATGAGACATGGGAGAGAAATCCTAGACTGTTTGGAAGGAATCAGTCTCTGCTTTTGCTTCTGTCTCTGTGTGCCCTGCTGCTATGATGTTCATGGGGAGCTCTCATGCCAGTGGGTCTCCTCCTAATGTGTTTGTTGTTGCAGATGTCCTGGATGTTCTGGACCCCATCAGAACTCAGCCCGTGCTCAGTCACGTGGAGGTCAGCACCTTCCTGTCCATCAGGTTATGAGACCTGAGACAGTTGAGGTAACGGCAGTTGGCCTGGGTGAAGTGCTCACAGACTTGGACTCTCTTGCATGGCTGTGGCTTCAAGCAGATCTGTTTGTGGCTGTCTCCTTTGTAGTAACTTTTGCAGGAGAAAAGCATCCCCCTGTACCAGGAAGAAGGCCGGCTCCTCTTGGTTAAGCCCAGAAAGCTCATGATTCTTCAGGACCTGGAAGCTCTGTTCCTAAAAACTTGGTGTGGATATTTGCAGAGGTTTCTCTGGGATTTTGCATAATGACTCTGTCCCAGAAGTTTGAGCTTGCAGAGGCTTGGGCAATCTGTAGCATGGTCCCTGGATGCACTTGAGATTGAAGCCACAGGCTTCAGTAGTAGCCGCCACCTACAGCGTGATCCCTGCCTGATCTCCAGTCTCCAATAGGAATAAGCAGTCTTGCCCAGCAGCTCCTAGAGCTCTGCCTCTGGAGCCTGATCCTACTCTGCAGTTCCTTTAAGGTCATGCAGCCCCTGTGGGTCCACAGGATCTTGGTGATGAAACAGTCTGCCCCAGGATCCCCCATGGTGCACTATGGCTGCAGCTGCTCCGGCTTGTGAGCTGGACTCTGCTTCGTGGAGAAAGGAAACTGGAAAAGGGGATAACACATGAAATGGAAATGAAGAAAATAACCAGTAAAAATTAAAAGAATTAAAGTCATCATCTCAGGAGAATGAGTGGGAAGCCAGGTCCTTAAGCAGGCAGGTTCTCCACAACAATGCATGCTGGGTTCAAGACTGGACATGAGGTGCCCTGAGCTTGGGACTGCCAGGCTCCTACTGGGAAGAGAGCATTCTTCTTCATTTCCGTAAGTCTCTCTAGATTTCTTTTAAGGCTTTCATCTCATCATTGACTTTCCCAATGACCTTTTATGACAAGCCATTATGGTTAACAAGAATTAAGTAAGGGCTCATTGAGCTGTTGGTAGTTGGAGGTCTGGGGGAAGCCCTGGACAGAGAGATCTTGCCTGCCAGGGGTGGGATGTGCATGGTGGGAGGGACTAGTGGAGTGTCATTGGCCTCAGTATGCACAGGCTTGGGGCTGGTGCCTGGCTGCCTGGTGCGCCTCTGTGGCTACTTGGCCTGGGTCCCACCGCAGATGCCCATGGTGGTTGCTGGCCATTTGTGCTTGCTCTCCCTGTCCTCCGGGCTTCTGGCGGGGCTGACCACAGCCTTGAACATGGACAACCGTGGACAAAGTGGGCCGGAAATCGGAGGATCATGGGAGCATCTTCAACTTCCCCCTCCCCAAGCACTGGCAGTTGCAGCTGGAGGACAAGCCACTGTGAGTTTCCCCACATCCAGGCAGGTGTTCTGCACCACCAGGAGAGCAAGGGCAAGCACTGCTGCCACCAGTCCCACATGCGCAAGGCCTATTTGCTGACTGGCAGGGCTTCACTTTGCTCTGCCTGGCTCTGCTTTGCCTTGCTCTGCCCTGTGGGCTCTCACTTCTTTGGCCAAAGACTGTTGAGATCCCGGCTTGCCTCACCTTTCAATAGGCACCTCTGTGAAGTGAGGAGAACCAAAGGGACAGAAGGCTGACCTGGCCCTGGAGACTTGTGTCTCCCCCTCCACCAAAGTGCTTTCCTCAGTTCTCCACTCTGGTTTTAGTTTGCAGGGATCCCAGCAGGTGGCAGGCTTTGCTGAGCCTCCCCTGTGAGAAGGGGACAGTGGTGGGACTTATGGTTGTGGGAAGACTTTCAGGGAGATGCAGGCTTTCTCAAACTCTCCGACCATCCATCCAGTGCCCTCCCTGGTTCCCATTCCCTGTGTTTGTTGCGAAGTCACTTTTCGCTGTCCTGTGTGACTTTCCCTGCAGACTGGGCTCTCCTGCAGGAGATACTCTCACATGCTTCTTTAAAAGCCCCTGTTCCTCAGATCTAGATCAGCTGTGAAAACAGGCTTCTCCATGCCAGGGTGAGAGCTACCCCTCCCAGCTCAGAGCTGCAACACCATAGGATCCTCAGGCCCCAGTGCTGGGTGGGTCCCATGGAAGAGTTAGAGGAAAGCTTCCCTTCTGAGAAGTGACTTAACACAGAAGGTTCACAAGTGACAGTCAACCCCCAAGTATTTCTTCCAGGAGAAAGCACTCAGCTCTCCCCTTTAAACAGTGTAGGCTCCCACATGGCCCAGTTTTGTGATTGGGGAAGATTTTCTGGAGCTTAGTTGGCCAGTCAGAGTGGGGCTACATTTTTTTTTTCTTTATTAACTTGAGTATTTCTTATTTACATTTTGATTGTATTCTCTTTCCCAGTTACCGGGCCAACATCCTCCTAACCCCCCTCTTCTATATGGCTGTTCCCCTCCCCATCCTCCCTCCATTACCACCCTCCCCCCAACAATCACGTTCACTGGGGGTTCAGTCTTGGCAGGACCAAGGGCTTCCCCTTCCACTGTGCCCTTACTAGGATATTCATTGCTACCTATGAGGTCAGAGTCCAGGGTCAGTCCATGTACAGTCTTTAGGTAGTGGCTTAGTCCCTGGAATCTCTGGTTGCTTGTCATTGTTGTACATATGGGGTCTCGAGCCCCTTCAAGCTCTTCCAGTTCTTTCTCTGATTCCTTCAATGGGGGTCCGGTTCTCAGTTCAGTGGTTTAATGATGGCATTCGCCTATGTATTTGCCGCATTCTGGCTGTGTCTCTCAGGAGCGATCTACATCCGGCTCCTGTAGGCCTGCACTTCTTTGCTTCATCCATCTTATCTAATTGGGTGGCTGTATATGTATGGGCCACATGTGGGGCAGGCTCTGAATGGGTGTTCCTTCTGCCTCTGTTTTAATATTTGCCTCTCTATTCCCTCCCAAGGGTATTCTTGTTCCTCTTTTAAAGAAGGAGTGAAGCATTCACTTTTTGGTCATCCTTCTTGATTTTCATGTGTTCTGTGCATCTAGGGTAATTCAAGCATTTGGGCTAATATCCACTTATCAATGAGTGCATACCATGTGTGTTTTTCTGTGATTGCGTTACCTCACTCTGGATGATATTTTCCAGTTCCATCCATTTTGCCTATGAATTTCATAAAATCATTGTTTTTGATAGCCGAGTAATATTCCATTGTGTAGATGTACCACATTTTCTGTATCCATTCCTCTGTTGGGTTCTTTCCAGCTTCTGGCTATTATAAATAAGGCTGCTATGAACATAGTGGAGCACGTGTCTTTTTTATATGTTGGGGCATCTTTTGGGTATATGCCCAAGAGAGGTATAGCTCGGTCCTCAGGTAGTTCAATGTCCAATTTTCTGAGAAACCTCCAACTGATTTCCAGAATGGTTGTACCAGTCTGCCTTCCACCAACAATGGAGGAGTGTTCCTCTTTCTCCACATCCTGGCCAGCATTTGCTGTCACCTGAGTTTTTGATCTTAGCCATTCTCACAGCTGTGAGGTGAAATCTCAGGGTTGTTTTGATTTGCATTTCCCTTATGACTAAAGAAGTTGAACATTTCTTTCGGTGTTTCTCAGCCATTTGGCATTCCTCAGCTGTGAATTCTTTGTTTGCCTCTGAACTCCATTTTTTAATAGGGTTATTTGACTCCCTGCGGTCTAACTTCTTGAGTTCTTTGTATATTTTGGATATAAGCCCTCTATCGGTTGTAGAATTGGTAAAGATCTTTTCCCAATCTGTTGGTGGGGCTACATTCTTAATCCATACTCATTCACACAACAGAACATCTTCCTCCCCACCCAGGAGGCCTTGACTTGAACCCAGGTCCTTCCAGGACCAACAGACCTGAGAGAACAGATTGCAGCACAAGAGAGAAAAGAAGCCAGAATAGTTTAAACTGGAGAAAACCCCCATATAGGCCGTTTACCAAGTTTAGGGGTTTGCATATTGTGGACTTCAGAATCTTAAGGTCAGATTTTTCTGTTTAGAACTTATAGGTGAAGCTGAAGTCTACTGAGGGTGGGATCATCCCAGGCAGGGAGGGGATCTGACTCTGCAGGCCTGGCCACCCTCTGCATTCTCCCAAAAATAATTTTTAGTCAGCTGTAAATCTGAAGTGAAATTTGTTTTTTGTCAACTCAAACGGTTGACATTTCGAGTCTCACACACCATGTGAGAGACACACATTTATCCACAGGGGATTTGAACTTACTTCTATAGAAATGACTGTGGGCCAACAGAGGGAAAGCATTCTTGCCTTTAGCATTCTGTCTGTATCAGAGACTACATGGACTGGCTTCCTGGACAGACATGTCCAAGCAGACAGACATTGTAATGAGGGAAAACTTAGGCAAGAAATGACCTGGGGACAGTGATTTCAGATTGTGCCTTTAGCCAGGAATCTCTGTTGTCATTATGGCAAGCAGTCTTGGGCCTGCCAAAACTTGTCAGTATTTCAGGGCTCTTACAACTGCTCCAGGTACTTCTGAGGTGAAAGCCTTTCATTAAAAAAAAAAAGTTTATAGAGCAATATTTCTCCACCTGTGGGTGACAACTGCTTCACAGAGATTGCATATCAGATACCTTGTACATTATGACACATAAGAGTAGCAATATTATTTATGAAGTAGCAGTGAAATAATTTTATGGAGGGGATCATCACAGCATGAAGAGCTGTATTAAAGGGTTGCATCATTAGGAGTGTTTTGAACCACTGTCATAGAAGCTGACACATGGGAGCAGACTCCTCAGCTGAGTAGAGACCCACGACAAGGGATACTGTGTCCCACCCTAGAACCCAGAGGCAGAATCTATCCCAGGAGTCTGTGGGTCACCTTGTCTTAAATTCTCCCAGGGTCAAGAATAGCATTGATCATCTCAGCAGAGTCAGCTTGCACAGCCCACATCAGGCCCATGGCTTCCCTTTACAGAGAAGGATGTGGGTCTGAGTGACAGCCAGTGAGAATGAGGGGACCCTGACACTCATTTGCTTTGAGCTGTGGTTTCTTCACCTGTAAAATGGGGGTGTTTCTGCTGAATTGGGTTGTTGTGGAGATTAACAGAACATACAACCTGCTCAGTGTCTGCCTGGCATGGACCCTGCTGGTTAAATGGAAGCTGTCGATGATGACGAAATTAAAAGTAGAATTTCTAGCCAGATAGTGTTAGTTGTGGGGCGCCATACAAGTGTTCTAAGCATTTTCTGATTCTAAGACCGCCTCGCATTACAACCTAAGGCTCTTGATTTAAATTTTAAAAAAAGAATAAATATAAAATACCAATATGAAAAAATCATAATCAGAAATGAGCTAATTCCTGCGAAGTCATTTAGCTTTACATTTTCTGCTTCTATATTCCAGGCATCTAGAGTAGCACTATCCGAGATCCTAAAGCCTTCTATTATGGTGCTACCCATTCATTCCTCTCTCCTTGAGGACTTCTCAGGTGACTTACCAGAATCAGATGGCTTTTAAGATTGTTCCCATCAGGTGCGATCTCTTTGTCCATGGGCCTTGCCCAAAGCTGCAGGGCCAACCTGTTGTTTTACAATCCAAAATTCCAGACATTAAGTTTACCAATGAAGTTTCAGGAGTCAGATGCTGAAGTCAAGTAAAGCTCCCAACTGTCTTTCCTGATTCACTGACCTCCCAGAAGAAGAGCAGTCCTGTTCCCTCTGAACACTTTCTTAAAAATCCTTTAACTCAAAAACTTTCCATTGGTTTAGTTATCTAGATTTCCTTTCACGTTGTGTCTTGATCTGCTGGACGTACGTGCACTTTTTACCTTTGCCATAAATGTGTGTGGTAGGTGAGCCATACCGTAATTAAGTCCATGTTTACATGAATAAACAACTCTTGCTTTAAATGTCTGTGCCATGGCCCTGCTATACCACACACTAGTTTTTCAGTAAATAATACATTCTTGGAGATCACAGTGTGATCAAATATTTTGTAACATGACTTAGTAACGTTCCCTCGATTTTATAAATCAATTTCTTTGACGAGGATTCTGGGTGTTGTCTGTCAGGTCTGAGTGCATCATCTTGGGAATCCCAAGGAACATCAAACTTGGGCTTTTGAAACTGTTGCATATGGCCAACCCGGAGCAAAAACCACCCAGGAATCTACTGATACTTGACACACATTAATTCACCTGCCTTTTTCATATAGTTTATGGCAAGAGGTCACCATTCTTGACCTTGTTTCATTATAAAACGTGGACCTAATTGTAAGAGTTGGGATCAAGGAGATCACCCCACAAATCACAAAATACCCATCTCAGATAATCATGTATGGTTTATTGAATACAAAACATCCATGAATTTCAGGACAGAATTAAAAGTCCAAACCTAAGGATAATAGAATAGAAGAGAATTTAGATTTCCAGTTCACAGGTCCAGTAAGCATATTCAGTAAATCATAGCAGAAAACATCCATAAGGTAAAGGAAGAAAAGGCCATGAAGGTACAACAGCCTACAGAATGCCAATTTAATCATACCAGAAACAATTCCTCCATTAACATAATAATTAAAACACTGAATGCACAGATCAAAGAAAGATCATTAGAAGGGGTAAGGTATAAATAACCAGTAACAAATAAGTTCAGACCTATCTGAATTACACCAGACTTCTCAACAGAGACTCCAAAAGCCAGAAAATCTTGGGCAGATGTAATGCGGACCAAGGATCCTATACCCAGCATAATTCTCAATCACCATAAATGGAGAAACCAAAATATTTCATGACAAAACCAAATTTTTTTTTTTTTGGTTCTTTTTTTCGGAGCTGGGGACCGAACCCAGGGCCTTGCGCTTCCTAGGTAAGCGCTCTACCACTGAGCTAAATCCTCAGCCCCAGACAAAACCAAATTTAAACAATATTTTTCTCTAAGAAAGCACAACAGAGGATTGTAGTAGGGAAACTCCAAGACAATGAGCTAAACTATACCCAAGAAAAACCAAGAAATGAATCATCTCTCAATAATTTCAAAAAATGAAGCACACAATCACCATTTCACCCATAACCAGAAAAAGAAGAGAAAGCAGCAACTATTGGTCTTTAATATCTAACCAGACCCTCTGTCACCAATCCCCCAGCTCCTAGGGAATAAACTGCCAGCCAAAGTATATACAGGGTCTATGGTTCTAGGTAACTGTGTAGAAGAGGACTGATTTAAGTGGCACCCACGTGGCGGGAGGCCATTGACAACGCTGAGGCCTGTTGCCCACCAAAAGTAGATGCTGGAGTTGTGAGGTGGGAATGGATATGTGTAGGTGGGGGAACACTGTCATATAGGCAAAGCTGAGCAGAAATGGGATGTAAGATATGATGAGGGGAGTGTGGAAAGCAGGACAACAGTTGAAATGTAAATAAATAAAATAACCAATTAATAAAAAAATAGCCAAAAATAAAATAAAAAGTGAAAAGGTAAAAGAAAACTTACACCAAAACAAAACAAAAGAAATCCTTGTAGTGGATTGGCCTAATTCTGCTTGTATTTTAATGCTAATATGTAGAACTCAAGACTGGTTAACCTCCAAAAACTGACCCTGCTCCCAGTTAACTGTGATTATAAAGAAGCCAACAGCCAACAGCTGCACAGTAGAGAGATGGGGGAGGTGAGCTTTGAGGGCTTTGCTAGAGAGGATCATGAGGAGGGAAGAAGGAGGAAGAAGCTGCCAGAGAATAAAGGAAGAACATGTGTGATGGAGAGGAGAGAGGAAGAGGACAGCAGCCATGGTTAAGGGAGAGGAGAGCCTGGTCCTGAGGGCTGTCCAAGTGCAACAAAGAGCAGCCAAGATGCTACACAGTCAGTAAGAGTTGAGCGTTATTGTTTGGAAAGTAGATCTGATACCATGGAGGGCAGGCAGCTGCCCAGCTACTGTGCTGATCAAGGCATATGATGAATAAATTTACAAAATATGTATAACCAGTAAGGAGCTCTATAGAGGATCCTAAAAGGAATACTTTAGTTTGAAGAGAAGGATAAAATACCAGAGGAAACAGGAAATAATTTAACAAAACTAGAACAGTCAATCAAAAGAAGCCAATAAAACCCACAAAAATTAACAAAATTAAATACATAGGTTTAAATAATATTTGCACGTCACTTAACTCAATTCCCCAGTAAACAGACATACATTTAGCCAGAAAGAGGATCACCATCATGAGAGATGTAGAGGATATACTAGGGAAACAGACCTAAGACACAGGTCCCTATAGCAATTCTATGCAGTTTCTCTATCCAGCTGACAGAATAGATTTCAAACCAATCCTGTCCAGAAGATGTAAGGACATTCATTTCATACTTTGCAATTACAAAAGATACTACAATTCTAAATATATACATATTAAACACAGCAGTCACAAATTTAAATATATAATTATCAGATAGATCTGAAATTACCCATTAGCTATAATAGTGGTTGTGATTGTTTTTAATAGTCTATTCTGACCACTTGGCAGATCACATGCAAATAAACAAAAGAGGAGGAGCAGAATTCAGTGACATCATCAGTCAAATGGACCTAACAAACTACACTGAACTATACATATATTTTCTATCAGCCTGTGGATCTGTCTCCAAAATTGACCACGGATTAGGACACAGAACAGCCCTCAGGAAAGATAAGAAAGCTGAAGTAGTGTCATGCATTCTATCTAAGCACAAAGGAATCAAACTGGTATCACACAATAGAAAGTGCAGTCAGTACACACTCTCGTGGAAGGTCAGCAACACAAACAACACACTACTGAAAGGGCCAAGGGAGAAGCACATAAGGAAAAATTAAAATTCCTAGAAATGAGTGACAATGAAAACACAACCACCACAGATCTATGCGATACAACATAGTTTTAGGAATTATGTTGCAGTCAGCAAAGCCAGAGCAGTGGACCCATCTAATCCCTTTGTCATGCATCAGAAGTAGAGAATGTGGACTGTGCCCTGTTGGGTTAATGCCTTGAACTGGCTCACCACATTCCCAATTTCCCTTTGCAATGATAACATATTTTTGGCATTACACATTGAATGTATGCAATTTGCCTTTTGATTTCATAGGGGAATAATTAAGGGACTTCCTGGAGGGTCGAAAAGCACTGTGGATAAACTGTGTAGAGACTGAAAGACTACAGGGGTTTTGGAAGCTGAGCTAATGTATTTTTATTATGATATGTTTAAGAACCTATGGGGAATTGGGAGTGGAATATGGTGATTTGAATGATAATGGCCCCCATAAACTCACATATATGAATGTTTGTTGCTGGTTAGTGGAAATATTCGGGAAGAATTATAAGATATGGATTTGTTGGAGGAGTGTATGGGATTGGGCTTTGAGGTTCCCAAATTCAACACCATCTATAGTTAACACTAACTTTCTCTGTCTCTGACTTGCACATATGATGTAAGCTCTCAGCCAGTTCTCTAGAAACATGGTGTCCTACCTGCTGCCGTGTACCCCAGCATAATATTCATAGACTCATGATCCTTGAAACTGTAAGCTGAAATAAACTCTTTCTTCTACAAGTTCCCTTGCTCATGGTGTCTCTTCACAGCATAGAAAAGAAACTAAGATTGGAAGGAACAGTTAAGTGAAAAATTTCTCAATAATATCCTGGAAAATAAAATTCAGACATTTACCAAAAGTGTCAGGTACTGTGATCAAGCTGGCTTGACTGCAGAGGTGCAAGAATGTTTCAACAAATACAAATGAATAAACAATGCACCACAGAAAACCAAGAACAGGAAACACACGATCACTGCAGTAGAGGCAGACAATCTCTTTGGCAAAATCCCACAGTGATTAATGCAAAAGTCCTGGAGAATCTGGGATATGGAGAAGACATACCTTAACATTATAAAGGCGATATGCAAGGCCAACAGCATCCTAACTGGAGGAAATCATAGTGGATTTCCACTAAAATCAGGAATAAGTCACAGATGTTCATTCTTTTCATCTAATTCAACTAGTATGTGAAGTCTTATCCAAACAATATGACAATAGAGAGATGGAAAGGCATGTCAATATGAAAGAAAGCAGTCAGAGTATTCTCATTTGCCGGCGATATGATCCATATATAAAGACCACTACGAAACCACTAGCAAACTCCTATGGCTCATGGACACATTCACTAAAATCACAGTAAAATCAATAGAACTCCTGTATACCAACAATAAATATGACGAAAGAAGCCAAGAAAACAAACCCATTCAGAATAAAAATCTTGTAATATCTAAGGAAGTAAAGACTTGTTAAAATGAAATCATTAGGAAAAATAAAAAAAACTGAAGAAACCAGAAAATGAAGAGGCCTCTCATTTTCATGTATCAGTATGATTTATATTATTATATTGTATCCTACCAGAGTCATCTACAGGTTTAAATCCATCCCATTATAATCCCAATACAGAGCTTCATGGGAATGAAAAAAAAAAATCTCAGAAGTCACATGAAAGCACAAATGAGCAGGGCAGTCAGACACGGCTAACTAATAAGACAGTAAAGCACTGCGGGAGGCATCACCTTTAATGATTTCACGTTCATTTTGGGGAATAGTAAAAAAGAAAACAAGCATGTTAATATCATGAGAGCAGACACAGTGCCTAATGGAATAAAATTGAAGAGCCTGATATTGGCCTATGTTCTTATCAGCATTTGGGTTTTGAGAAAAAGGAAAACAAACAAACAAAACAAAAAACTCACAACCACCCCTCCCACCACCACACACAAGTGCAGTTTTCAACCTGTGGGTTGCAAGCCCTTCAGGGAACAACCACATATGAGACATACTTTATACATGCTATTTACATTACAATTCAAAACAGTAGCCACCTTACATTTATGACTTAGCAATGAAATAATTTGGTAGTTGGGGTTGGTTACCACAATGTGAAGAACTGTATTCCTTGAGTTGTTCTTGGTCATAGTATTTTTCTGCAGTAACAGAAATGTGACTGATATATAAACTGGTACCGAAGTGAGTGGAGATGTTTGTGAGGAATCTCTTGATTTTTTGGAGGAGGGTGGGAGACTTTGGATTGGGAAAACTGTTGAATTATTTAAGGAGATCTTAACAGTTCTTTTAGTTTGCCACATGGGAGACATAAGTATTGTGAGTCTGTGCAAAATAGAGCCTCTCTATGAGACTTCAAAGGATGGCAGGAACTCTATTGGTGACTGGCTTAGAAGCAATTGATATAATTTTGGCCAACAATCTGTCTCTTTTCTGCCTGTTTACTAAGAAGTGACCTGAAGATAAATAAAAAGCTAATTGACTAATTGTTTTGAGCAAACTTCAAGGGGTAGATATCCGGTGACCTTCCTCATATGGTAGGAATGTGTGTTTGTATTTTTCATTGTTAATGTATCCAGGACTTCAGTTAATACTGCCACATTCAGGGTCTGGACGCATAGGAAACTGCAAGATCTCCCAGGATTTGGAAAATATCCCAATTGTTGTAAGGTCCCCAAAACATGTTGTCACCCCACACACATTGGGAAGCAACCTAAAGGAACATGACCCCCTCATTCTCAAGAGGAAGGGTGGGTGGGTGGTTATTTGTCTGCCGTGGGCTGTAGATGATTATTGTCAGTTAGGGGGTTGGTTGCAAGTTCTTACTGGCCATGGTCAGGGAGGAAACAGTAAAGCAGATTCGTATCAGGAATGTCTTTCTTCCTTTCTCTTTGTCTCCTCAATTCTCTGTCTAATGTTGTGGGAAATCAGGAGAAGGGACTAAAATGACAAAATCATAGATCACTGTATCTCTATTTATACTAGAAAGCAATACCAAGTCTCAAATATTTTAGGATGTCATGGATTTTTGAATGATGATAGAATTTAAAATTGTACTTGCATAAATGATTCAATTCACTTTTAAGATATAAGTATATGCAACTTATTCACAATGTGGTGTAAAATTCTAATTTTATAAAATTACTACTGCACACTGCCGTGGATAATTAAGGAATTCAAGCTAGTACTTTCCAACTATAAATAATCAGTCTTCCAGTCATGTTAGGTACTGCTTTAGTTAGGTACAGAAATAAGCTTTATTTAACTTCCTGTGTATGTTTTTAAAGTTAAGTAGGAAGTAAATCCCTTGGGAAAAAAAGCCACATTTGTCCACTGAGATAGACATTACATACAAAGGTGGTTCTCAAATCCTTTAGAGATCTGAAGAATCTGCCATTTCAGATGTCCTAATAGTTAAAGGCTTTTCACAGTGGGAGAGACCTCAACTCCTGGTAGTGTCCCCAATCTATTCTGAAAAAGATGATGGGCTCTAAAGTACCATTGGATGAAATACTACCCACTTACCTCTACTGCTGCCAGAAAGCTGTCCAGACTGTGCAGAAGTTGACCATGGGGAAGTCTGTGTCCCAGTTTTTGGAAAAAAAAAATAGGATAGTCCTTCAAGTGACCTGCTTCAAAGGATTGTTGTCAGAGCTCCTGGCCCAGTGAGTTGAAGGTGGATGCCACAGTGACACAGGAATATTTGCTGACTGACTCCCAGGGTAGCCAACAATTTCTGTCATTTCTTTAGATTTGGAAGCTGTTTGCTCTGAATTTCCTTTTATTCAGGCAACATTTCTCCTCCTCAGATCTTGGATGGGGTTGAAGATTAGATAGTTTAGTCTTAACCTTTTCTTGTTATGAGAATCAGAAAAACAAACTTGTTCACCATCGTGCAGAAATGTGACAGCCAGGAACCTGGACAGGAACAGGGTGGACATGGGAGGCTCAGAAAGCAGGGCTCTATGGACAGTCCACAGCAGTATCAAAACTCCTGCGATAACCGCTCTGGCACCATACGTCCTGAGAGAGGATGGGGATGCCAGGAGAGTGTGCGTGATCTGCCCACTGCCTGGGACTTTTAAAAGCTTGTACCACCCCCGAGCACATAGAAGAGCTTGAGCAGAAAGAGGCCGATGCCCAGAAGCCGCTGCTGTGGTAGGAGGCAGTTATGGCGGTTGGAGGTGGGGGTAGAGGTGGAGGAGGGATGGGAGAAGACCGAGGAGTTTCCCCAAAAGACAAGAACAGACACCATCCTTACTACTCCAGAACCCACGCCAATCCTACCCCACCCCTAAAATGCCCAGTCCACTGCCAAACCTCCCCATGCCAAGCATTCACAGCTTCATCCCCACTGTGCTTATTTCTTATTTTTTTTTAACTTCTTATTTATTCTCTGTAAACCTCACATCCTGCAGCTGAACTCCATTCATCTGCCCTCCCCTCAGGTCTGCACTCCACCCTTGCATCCTGCTCTAAATCAGAGCAAAAATAATCTTCGTGTGGAAGCTGAATAAAGAAAAAGAAAAAGAAAATTTGTACGCAAAAAATGTGTCAAATTTTAAGGATGAAAGACATAAATGCTTAAATTGTTTGGAATTAATGAAAGGACATTTGGTCTCAGAAGACTTATTATGGTTAATAAATGCAAGTTATGATAGATAAGGGATACAAAGCTTAAAAAGTGATAGAAAATGATTTAGGTACAAAATTTTAGACTAATATAATTTAGATAATGAAGTACCTTCTCCAATTTTGCAAAATACGAATGGACAGAATATTGTGACAGTAATTCTTACCTGATGCATCTCATAAGTTTTCTTATTTTATCTAGCTTATTAATGTTAAATTAAAGGTATTTCTTGGAGTAAAAGGGGAAATGCTGAGGTGACCTCCCTTTGTACAAAGGTGTGTCAACTTTCAATTGTTAGTTCTGTACTGGCAGTGAGCTAAGTGCTGGCAGGATTTCTCTTGTCATTTCTATGTCCCATCATCAGCTTTGCTATTTTGTGGATGTTTGTCCTTCTCACCAGCTCAACACAAGCTAAGAGATGTATCAGGTGTTGTCTCACTGCCGACTGGATGTAATAAAGATCTGATGGCCAAGAGCTGCTTTAGGAAGTATGTGGGCAGAACTTCTGGGCATAGAGAGGGACATAGGCAGAGGCAAGCTGAAGCAGGAGATTCAGAATAGACATGGGCAGGAAGAGATATGGAACAGACCACGGCAGAGGGGTAAATAGCTAACCAGCAGGTGGGTCTCAATGGTAGAAGAATAGGGTTAAATTTTAGAGAAGATGAGGGACTGCCCAGTGAAAGGCCTAAGATTCAAACTATGTTCGAATTCTCCATGTCCCATTTACATCTCAGGCAGCTCTGTGAAAATAGTACACAATACAGTATTAACATGGCTTTGAGTCTGTGGTTTGGTTACTTTTGGACACTGTTCCTCAAGACTGCAGGAGAAGGAACAACACACAGGGCAAACACATGAAAACCATGTGCAGCTTAGAGTGGAAAAGATCACTAAGAAGTTTAATGTCACAGCAAAGTCATGTGCTGAAGAGGAGGGTGACATAGTTAAGGAGATGAATGTTATTAACGATAAGCCTCCTGCCTCTGTGCTGTAGAGATGTGGAAGGTGTCCTCAGGGCAAGACTCTGCTCAATTAATGTTCCAACTTGGAAAAGGGAGCTCAATAGATTTCGTGCTCCTACAAAGCAAGTGCATAGGGAAGCTGCTGCAGTTGTCATCCAAGGAGGCAGCTGACAGGTCAGTGCACCTCATGTGGCACGGAATTTGGAGGAAAAAAGATTTTAAGATTCAGGATGACATGAACAGGACCAGGCGACTCTCACATTTATGTTTTTATTATTTGAGGCTTGAATTAGAATGATACTCATAGTCTGATGTTTTTTAGTTTTCTTTCATTATTTTATCTACATTTCCAACTTATCTCCCACTCCGCGTTCCTCTACATGACCCCCTCTTCTGTCCCCCACACCCTCTCCCTATGAGATTGCTCCTCCCCCCGCCAATTCACTCCCGCCTCAGAGGCCTAAGTTCCAATATCATGGTTCATGAAGCTTCCTCAGAAACAAGGTTCTCCCGTCCCAGTGATCCCAGATAAGCTAGTCCTCTGCTACATATCTACCTGGAGACATGGGCACACCCTGATTCTTTTATTAGTTACCTTAGTTAAGGTGTCTCTTCACAGCAATAGAGCAGTGACTGACAGGCTTAAATTCACTTTGCATCCCAATTGCTGTCCTTTCTCTTGTTACTTCTCTCCCACAGTTCCTCCCCAATGTCCTCACACCATCTCCTCTGAGAGAGTAGAGGAATATCCCTCAGAGTGTGCCTCCACCAAGACACATCAAGTTTTTGTAGGGCTGGTGGACCTTCTCCCACTGAGGCCAGGGAAGACACCTGAGTTAGGGTATCAGATTTCACAGACAGGCAAACCTTTGGGGATAGCCTCGGCTCCAGTTACTTACAACAGTGTATGTAATACTGTATTAAACTTAGTAAGGTTTATTTACCTTCACCTGGCAACTCATCCTGAGAAACAGTGCTCTGGCCTGATGCTTTTGTTTTCAGCCCTATCTTCCTCTTTCTTCTGTGCTTACCACTGTAACACAGGAGAAGCTTCTAATATTCATGTTGCCAGATCTTTCCGGTCTTGGGGGATAATTCTATTCTGAGTTGTATATGGATGTAATATCTTCTTTACGTATGATGAATATATACTTCAGGAAAGGACTGCTTCCTTGTTTCTATTAAGATCTAATATGACGAAAGGATTCTGATTAATATTCCAGAATCGTAGGCCACCAGGTTGGTATGTCATCACTCACTGAAGTGAGGTGAATTTTATAACACCTTTTGGCCACCCACTTTCAATGTCATTATGTGGTATTGCCTTAGGCTCTTTTCTACATTCCCCTGCCTTTGGCTGAGTATATGTTTGAGGTCTCTCTGTGACTGTGCAAAGAAGTAAGAGCTAGGGCTGGGCCACAAAATAAGAAAGTACTTGTTCATCCAAAAACAAAAACAAAAAACAAACAAACAACCAAAAAAGGCTCTAGGGTAAAATATTGGTGCTAGTGCTGAACTGAACTGCCGGAGGTAATTTTTTTTAAAGTAAGTAACTCTATCTTGGGGCTGATAATATGAATCAAATATCCTGCAACATAAGTTTGCAATGTTGCCTGCATTTTATAAATCAAGTCTGACCACCGTTTTGGTTGTTTCCAATCATGTCTGAGTGCATCATCATGGGAACCCCAAAGAAAATCAGAAATGGGTCCTTGAAGCTGATGCACAGGGCCAGTATAGACCTGAATATTACAGAGGACACCTTGATTTTTAACACAAGGGATCATTTCTCCATCCTTCTTGTCACATAATTTATGACAAGATGTCACCTTTCCTAACCTTAGCTTCTTTTCCTAAGTGCTGCCGAAGGGAAGATTTGGTGTCAAGAGGTCTGGACTCAGACCACAGGAACACTGAATTCATTTAAATAGGTGTAGTTTATTGAATGCACACCAATACAGTTCAACCAGAGCAACAGCTCACAACTGTGTACTGGACATTGCTAGGCCCAGCTCATTGCAAAATCCACATGGGCTAAAGCACAAGTGCTGGAAATGCTGCTGTCTATGGGCCCTGACTCGGGTCATTTTACACATAATTGTTCCTATTTTCCTTGAATCTAATGGGTCCTATGTGAAGCTCATAGTGGGGGAACTTGTTAAGATTAACAAACCTCGTAACATACAGAACATAACAGGGTATGTGACCAGCACCACACAGTTCAATGTCAGGTTTTTTTGTTTTTTGTTAGTTTGTTTGTTGGCATCCATGATGTGGAGGCGTATTACAGAACAATAGGAAAGAGCTGGCTGCTGTGTAACAAATTTGCTGCTATTAAGGTAGGTATGGGAGCAAGACCTCAGCAGTAGCCCTTAAGATGGGAAGGAGATGATGTGTTTGATAACTGAAAGGAGCTGCCTCAGCTGTATTTCTCTGCCTGCTCAGTGCCCATTCACCATCACTCTGTCCCTGAAGAGGAACTCAAGGTCTGCCCCCTGCTGCCTGTGAGCCAGGACTAGGCACAGAAAGGCAAGGCCACAGCACTGGTTTCAAATTCCTCAGTAATGCTGGATTTCCAATAATGTACTTGTATACACAAATACAGTGTGGTAAGTTACAATATATACTAATCATTTCTTACATAGGGCAACAGTTGATTGACTACAACTAATTCTATTTAAGAAAAGAGAAAGAAACCTGGCTCTTGTGGAAATATACAAAGAAATATCTACGATGCTGGGGAATGAATTCTGCCATGGACTAAACTCAGAATGGGGGCGGGGGTTGGAAGAAAGATGCATGGTTAAATAGCCCACCGGGTTCAAATTGTGTCAGCTTGATGTAATCTAAGGACAAAAAGTGGAGTATCTCTGATGGCTTTCTTTTAAACCCTTGAAAGGATCCCTGGGGACTGGCCTCAGTACTTCATACTTCTTGCTGGGGCAACAATGCTCAAGGAAGCTTGATTGTCATAGGCACAGTATTATGCTACATATACAGAGTAGATAATACTAAGATGTTCAGATGGTGATATCCAGTTATATATACTCTTAATGTTGACCTAAGGAAAGAGAGATCAAGGTCCTTACAATAGAATGATCAGTTCCATTTTTTTCTACCATTCCAAACTGAACGACTGGTAGGGAGAGAATGGTAGATAATCGAGAATTGGTGGATGATGCTTTGAATGAAGTGTGGGTTTCTGCGCTGGTTTTAGACAGGGTCACAAGTATCCCATGTTGCCCTCTCCCTGGCTGGCCAGGTTCACTTTGAGCTCAGATAAACCTCCTTCCACTTTCCAATAGATAGGCTTACAAGAGTGGCTTCCAAGGACTGTGAGGACAGCATTAGCCTTTGACAGTTGAGGTGTGTAACCACAACTATAGTTTTAGCCACGTTTTCCCATGTCTACCAGCTATTTCAGATTTTTGCTCTTCTATGCCTGACAATCAAGGACACAGAAAAATAACCTGATAGAGAGCAAGGACATGGTGATCACATCCTTACCTCTTCTGTACGTTCTGGATGAGGTTTGTTAAAATTCCAATATTGCAAAAAGGTTTATATAGGGCCCATCACATCAAGGGTCACTGTGCACTGTTCTATCTAAAATGTCTAATCAGAACTGACCACCAGATAACACTTCCTGCAGTCCTCATATGAGAAGCTTGGGATTTTGTTTTGACTTTTTCTTTTCTCTGTCTTTCTTATTTTTTGCTATATAAGTTGAGAGAAAGATAGTTAGGGCCATGACTTTGCCCCCAAAATTTGAACTATGGATGTGATCAATCAATGTTAGTGTGTGCATTCTATAAAGTATTCATTTTTCACTATGATAGATGCTTTTGTGTTTGGTGTGGTGGCCATTTCCCAGTATACAGGTGCTGGGACCTTGCTCTATCCACTTAATGATGTTTATAGCCTCATTTTAGACCTTTCTGTGCACCCCTATATCTCTTGACTATTTTATTTTTCTGATAGAAGCTCATGGTATATCTTACTCAGGCCTGTGAGCAGTGCGTCTTTGGCGACATTGGTGCACAGAGGAGAACCCCACCACCAGCATGAGGTTCCCTTCACTGATGGCTCCAATATTGCACTTTCCTCTGCCAACTGGTCTCCACACTTTTCCTAGCACCATAAAGACTTCAACTCCTTCTCCTAAGGAATATTCTGGCAATTGTCCATTGCTAAGCACATGACGTCATGAGTGTTCCCCTAACACACACCCATGTTGTAAACTACCATGCAGACTATTTCTTGATGTGATTTAAAGCACCTGTACATAATGAGACAGGAGAACTTTTGACTGCATATTCAAGCTGGTATGAAATCTCAGGAAGTTTTAATGGCTAACATTGGTGAATGAGGATAATTTGAGTTAGGATGAGACATTTTGGGGCAAGATATCGAAGGAAACATTCATTTAGATGCATAGGAATTACTAAGGTTTTTTTATAATCAAACCTTGAAGAAAATTTTGCTTTGGAAGCAGGAGGTGCTCAGTGACTCTGCCCCAGGAAAGGCTCCTGGAAAGGGCACCTCTGCTTATGCTCAGTACAGGGAGATTATTAGCAGGAAGGCAAAGTCTGCTCCCCATGACATCTGCTGTCCCTTCTTGGACATTCTATTTTCTCCTAGAGAGTTCTGGCATCCTCTGTGATGTCACCACTGTAGTAGTGACAACCAGTGCCCTAGTTTCTCTCAGTCTGAGTCTGGCAGTTACAAGCTAAGACATGTTTTCCCGTCTTCGCAAGCGTTTTTGGAGGGGGAACGTCGATTGTGGACAGACTAGAGTGAAGGAATCTGGCCTTTCGTCTCAAAGTAATGATGAACAGAGACAGCACTTCTGGGGAATGTTTAGTAAGTTCTGGGCAGTATATTTTGAGCTCCCTGTCAGGGGGGCTGCAGGCTTAAGCTGACCTTTCTAGCAATGGGCCACAGCAACTGGAGCATCTGAAAATGAATTGAATTTTCATGAATATCACAATTCCTGAAAGTCAGGATTTCAGAACTTTAGTTTCCCCAACCCCACAGGGAGTATATGGTAAGGCCAATGCTATTATCCTGTGAACTTCTGGCCTTTACTTTTACAGTGAATTTGTTAGGTTACATTGATATAATAACACGATCAGGAGTCATGGAGGGTCCACCTTTTCTGAGTTTAGACAGGGCAGCAATGTATTTCACTCTCATTGCTTCTTTAAATACAGTGGATATCTGACAGTAGTAACAGGGAGAAAACTGTGCTCCATGCAATAACCTTATGTTCTTAGACGTCCTCTGATTTCTTCTAACTGGCAGGGTCATCGTTAGCTTTATATATTAGAGATGTGTGTTACACACATTTTTCTAAAATACCAAAACTGTTTGGAACATGTGGACCAAGATTCAGCCTGTAACCTATTGGAACTTCTGGGGCATTTGTTATTTCATATAGGGGAACTGATAAGTCTGTTGACCATGTCCTCCATGGAAATGTGTTGTAAATCCAAAGTTGTTGGCCTAGAGTATCAGGGTAGGACATCTGAGTATCTCCAATCACTCAAGTCTTGTGGATGGTGAATTTATCATCTGAGTTCTGAACCCACAGTGGTGAGGGTCCTGAAACCAAGCTGTACCCTGTTCAGTTGATGATAATCCTGGAGAAGCCATCTCCGTAGTACATGTAAGCACCTGATGTCCGGCATAAGGAACACCTGGCTGCTTACATCTCTTGGTCTCTATAGAGTAGTGGGAGAACTGAGATCCACTGAGGACGCCTCTTAAGCATAGACCAATCGCCTAGCAGTGACACTGGGTTCCAGGCTTGTTCTCCTGTTTAGGCCTAACTGTGGTCTATGTACACTCTATGCATTCTCCCCATGCAGGTTCACTTGTGTTCTTCTACCTACAGATGCTGGGAGAGAAACATCTTCCCCTGAAACTGCCCCAAGCGAGAATCAGGCCAAGAAGGAAAAAGAGAGGCTGATTAAAGAGCTGCAGCTCATTACCGAGGAGAGAAATGACCTGAGAGATCGCCTGAGGTTTCTGACAGAGAGATCCAAAAACAACAGGTTTGAATCGCTCCAAATGCTCTTGTTTCATTCCTGTGATTGCAAGGTCACCTTCATCTTATCCTATTAAGGTTTTGGTTCTAGAAAGCTGGGCCTCCCTAACCACCCTGTGCTAAACCTCACCTCCCATATAGAGGAGATTCAGAACCTTGACCCTTCCTGAGGAGCAAGATGGAAAATGGACTCATCTGCTTCCATTTATTGAAAAGCAGAACTTGTGGTCTGAATGAAGAATTCGGGGATAAAGTCAGGGAAAGTGAATGTCTAGTGTGCGTTTGCAAAGCCCTTGACAGATGGTGGCTTTGCAAGATTGTAATTGCAGTGAGTTTATGGTGAGTCTCTGTACTTGCTAGGCAGGGGACTGAGTGCTGGAAGATCCAGGCAGCAGCCTGAGGGGCCTGGTCCCAAACTGTTCATCTCAATGCTTGACTAGAAGGTCTAAGGTTCAGGCCTCTTTGTTATTGTCTGTGTGTCTTGCCCTCTGAGACAGCAATGGTGGATGCATTTCTCCTGGTTTTCACAGTACCCTCTGTTTCCATATTTCTCTTTCTCTTTCTCTGACTCTGTTTTTACATTTCTCTTTTTTGTGGGTATTTCTCAGTCTGTGAGTCTGTATGTGCATACATCCAAATGCATATGGACAACTTTTATATGTTTATATTTCCCTCCACACTTGGAATCTAGGGGTCTATGTCTTGGCCTGAGTATTTACCTGTAACACATTCATGGTCATGTGAATGCTTTGTTCTGGGAGCCCCACTGTCAACAGCACAGTTCTTTGCCTATGTGGCCACGATTGTCTGTTTATTTGTATTCCTTGTGCAGATTATAATTTTGTGTTGATATATGGTCTGTTATCGGGACAGGAAAAAAGTAATCACAGGTTTCTGGGTGTGTTGGGGTAGGGGAGCATGGAGAGGTGTGGCCTAGGCTCTTGATAGCTTAACTGGCTTGACTGCAGATTTCCTCTTGATTGAACAAAGGGAGCCAGGGAGCCCTCCATCTGGATGCTGAGATTCTGGTGTCCTGGACAAACAAAAACAAGTTTCTGAAGCTGAAGAAGATCCCAATATGTACAATTCAGAAGGTGTCCTTCCAGGGCTGGTGTAGTACAGGACTCACCCTGAGCTCATATATTCCTAAATGCTGATGTTCATTGGATTCTATCATTTGGGGCCAGGCCACACTTCAGGCCAAATCCATATTATGAAGACCTGGAGAGAATGGAGGAGGCGGTCATGTCAATTCTGCACAACTTAGAGATGGAGAACACTGAGATCCATGAGAACAACCATGAGCTGAAGAAGGAGATGACCTTCTCTAGGCAAGTCCTGGTCAGAAAGGCTGTCACCTGTGGAATGGCCATTTATGACTTCTTTGTTCTGGATTGGACAGTCTTCAGCTCTGGTTCTATCTCTTGTGCTGTTTGCACATCAGTGTGCCAGGGTCATTAGGACTCAGTTTTCAGTTCCATAAATGACTGTTACTCATCCCAGGATTGTGTAGGCATCTTCAGAAGGCTCTAGATAGAACAGCACTGATTGAAGTCAGCAGGTTATTAGGCTGACCTGGACCTATGGTGTCATACCAGGTTTTACAAAACTCAGTGTGTGGACCACATGGTTAGCATGACCTTCTCTTGGTTCTACTGACCTCCTTTGAGGGTGTTGGCCCACTACTAATTGATGTTGCCCCCCTGCATTGGGCTTTCATGCATAGTTGTATATCCATGTTCTTTTTGAGAGATGCGGACACTAATTGGTGCTCGGGCCAAACATACAATTTATTCTTCCCGGAATTTACTCTTTGTGGTTTGTGCAGCAGCCTTATATGTATCGAAATGAATTCTATTAAGTCTTCATGGGTATCTGGGTCCTGGTGGAGTTAGTGGCACTCGGGAGTGGGAATGGGAGAAAGGGGCAGCATGATCTTACTATGCAGACTGTATTTCCAGAAACCTGCTCAGCCAGCTCCTGATGGAGAACACATGTAGGACGAAATTGGTCCCACTGTAGCAGGAGAGCAAGGAGGTGCATCTTGATTGTGCACTGAACCAGAAATATTTGGTTGACTTCAACAAGAAAGATAAAGACCAGCAACGTCCAGACCCAGCATCATCTGGCAGGGATGAGCTGCTGTGTTAGCTTAAAATTATCTGATAATGTTTGCCAATTTGATACATCTTTGCTCTCTCCTACCACCTTTCTAATTTACACTCACAACCAGCCAACCACCTCATGTAATGGAATTGTTCATTGCTCTGCCTATGCACAAGTATTCTGGGAAGCCAACCACTTTTCAGAAACTGAATTATTTTGCAAGTATATTTGTCTGCTCTTTTTGAAGCTGCAGTATAGAAATGGTGACAGATGAATAACATACCTCATTATTGCATATCCATGTGATAGATTGGATGCTATGTAGAGTTTTGAACAAGTTCTTGGTTCTTTGACAAATGACACTCTGTGGTCATGTGACTTCTTGTGTAGGAAGCACTTTTGCGGGATAAGAACAAAGTGCAAATGTCAAATTAGTACTTGTCATTGGCTTTGACCTTGGTGACATATGGACATCTCCTTTCTTCCGGCAACCCAATGAAGTCTCTTCCCATTGCCCTGTTCTTGGTTTGCACTGGTATAAGTCTGGGTCCCAGATTGGCAGCCCACATTACTTAGAGGCTCTCTGGAGATTTTGCCCTTCCCAAAGAGTTAGCAACAATGATATCAGTTAAAAGGTCCATGTCGACTGTCCAATAGAACTGAGGTGGTAGAAGGCAGCCTTCTGACAGCTGCCTTGCATTTCACCACCATATCAGTGTCTGAAAAATTGCCTTCCTCTCCCAGGTCTCAGAAAGTGCAAGAGAGCTGGAATTGGACACACAGCAGTAAGAGAGCTTCCTGAAGAATAAGTTGCTTTCTCAGGAGTCCCTGATGACAAACATCCTGAATGGTAACAAAATTTTTGGATGAGTATTCTTCCTCAGAGTTAATTTGTCATTGCTTAGAGACCCTAAATTTATATAACACTAAGCCAGCCTGACTGATTGAGGTCTTACTTTCTTCTCAGAAAACAGCACTTGAGAGACAACTTGGGGGACCTCTTTTCATTATGTGTGCAAGAGGAGATACAGGAATACATCTGTGCTTCTAAATGTTCGTTAAGAATGTGCTGTTTAGAAATATTTTTGTTATGATTTTAATTGAAATTTTCTTTTTGTTGTTTCATATTTATATGTTCTTGTTAATGTTTTTATCTTTTCAAAAATTTTTAATATTTTAATTTATTTGTTTTAATCCTGTTTTGTTGTAAAAATGAATTCCTTATGAATAACAATTGAATTCTATCTCTTGACTCTTAAGACCATCATTCTTATTCAAGGGTTCTGTCCCCTCCTGTGGACTTAGAACTGACAGGTGGAGATGGATCTCTGCATGTTCCATGGATCCTGGGATAATAAGTGAATTCAAAGTCACCGAGGGGTACCCAGTGTGACAGTGTCTTTTGTGTGGATAATGTGGCTGTTTCTCGGACACACACTTTATGAAGTAATCACTGACATGCTTTACCCAATTGTTAGGGTCCATGTGGTTCTTCTGAGAGAGCAGCAGATGCTCTATCCTGTGAGTCATCACCAGAGCTCCTGCAGGTGCTTTTGTCCTTCCACATCATGTACTGTATTAGGTGGACAGGATCACCTCCAATCAAATAGAGAAATCTCAGGAGATGTGTATTCACAGGAAATTTACTGAGCTGTATATGCTCAATGTGTTAGCTTGCCAGCCATCCCTACAGGGCTCTGGTGTTCCCACTGCTCATTGTGGGTCAGGATCATCCTCCAGCACCACTTAGTGTCCATATTAGAGCAGATTTTTCACCTATTATCAATGATGACCATATGTATTCTGCACATCTGACAAAATACAGAATAGAAATTAGCTTCCTGTTGGGCAGATTGGCATAATGAGTGTTTTGATTGTTAGCATGAAAATTATTTTAATCTAAGCAGTTTAGGCAGGAACTTCAAGAGCATCCATAGTGAATGCATCCTACAGCTGTGAACACATGTTTCTGTTGGAGAGCAGGCCTGTGGAAGCCCAGAACCTAGGTGGGACAGTTCAAGCTAACCTTTTCCATGGCCAATCTGGGATCGTATTGAGATTGTATTTTCCAGGTGACAGATTTCCAATTTATGGAATTGAACTAACTTACTGAGAGTGCAGTTGACTCAGAGAGTTAAAGTACAGAAGGAATAATCCAGAATGTCCACAAAAGCTTGCTGTCACCCCAGGGCTTTTAAAAGCTCAGCAGCTAGGGAAGCAATGTAGTATTTGGTTATTCTCATGCTTAGGTCTAGTCATTCATTATAAGCTGACCATGACACAAAAAGAGTCATCTGTGTCACAATAGAAACTAGTTGTAACTAGATCCACCCCACACTATCACATCACTACCATATTTGAGGTTCTCAGTTACTATCTAAGACCCTGGAAGAGGCCTGGGTCTTGCTACACATACTCATGATTTATGTCTTCATGACACTGTGTGCTTTGTTCTGTTGATGCTACCATTGGCATACAATACCTTGGATACTTTGTGCTGACATCTGTGACCTGAGACAATAGTTCATGTCATCCTAACCTGAATAAACTGTCCTTAAAGTACAATGTGGTATGAGGGGCCTTCTTTTCCTATGAGATTGCAAAACATTTCCAGTCTTCAGTCAAATCTGTCAGCCATTTTCAGTGCCTGTCTTGAGATGTCCAACTTTTCAGCTGAGAGTCTTCATCCAGGCTGCTCTGTAACTTTGTAGAAGATTAATAGGGTTCCTGTCCTAGGATTTAATTCAGTGTGACTGTACTTTCCGAACATGCTCAAAGCCCTGTGATCCACCCTAGCCCTCTGTGCTTTAGAGAAAGAAAATAAAGAACCACATTGCACTTGAAGTTTCTCCTCCAACAGAAGGAGAGCCTGCACAGGGCCTTTAAGTAACTCTAAGCCCCAGCTTCCCCACAACTCCCTCCATCAATTCCATTATTGTTGTGTTTTCATTACTGCTCACTTTCTTTCTTGTGTGCAAAGAATGTGCACCATGTCAGTAAAGCGTGTGTGTGTGTGTGTGTGTGTGTGTGTGTGTGTGTGTGTGTGTGTAGTCCCTAGTGAAAACTGTCGAGGTGCATGCAGACTCATGCTACTGCTGTCCCATGGCACCTTGCAGGGAACACTGAAATCGTGGGCTAATTTAATACAACCTAAACCAGGTGTGCATGGTTTTCAGTAAGATTTTGACATCACCGCTACAGAGAGCAGAAAAAGCTTCAGTAGTTACATGGATGTGATCAATCAGTGTAAGTGTGTGCATTCAATAAAATATCCGTTTTTTACTAAGGTAGATGCTTCTGTGTTTTGTGGGGTGACCCATTGTCAATGTCTAGTGAATTGGGGGCCCTGGGTACAGTATACCTCCAGGACAAGGGGGTGCACAGCAAAGGCAGAAGCAACTACACACAGTTGCAAGCTTTATTAATCCCTATATACCTGGGAATATGAATAACTACAATTTTCATTTTGTCAAGATACCATAAGATCATTATTCCCAGGATACCAGGAACAACTGAGGGAAGACTAAACAAAGAAATACGAATAAACAAAGGCTTCTTCTCAAAATATTCATAAAACAAGTCACCTCTCTTATTATAATCAAAATGTACTCACCATTACCTAGAGAGCATTAGAACCACTTCCAGAGAAACAGGACATAGCAGAACATAGCTTAAGGCCAAGTGAGAAAACATTTTCTTCTCCAGGGTGGCATTCCAGCCCCTACTTGAATCTGTCACCAGGCCTTTCTTGACCCTGCCTGGGAGCTGCATCTCTATGTCTTAACAATTCCTTCTTTTTTCTTTTGTTTTAATGTCTTAAATCCTCATATTTTTCAATAAATAACATCTTTCGACCCAACCATTCTACTGTTTGTTTTGAAACATCTACTTGATGTTGAAGTCTAGTATCAGTTTTAGTTTGCTCTATCCATAACTCATGTGAATCTTTATGCCAGTCTTCAACAAAATGCTTTGTCTCAATAGATGTTTTTAATGCTATGCTGGAAATGGCTGCCAAAGTAGCAACAGAAATAAGGCTTAAAATAGTAGCTACAAACTCCAATAATTCTTTTACTGTTCCTCAGCAGATTATTAAAAAATTCAATAATCATATAATTAAGAGGATCTTGAGACCAATGATGTGTCAAATTAACAGGCATCCATACATATATTTTTTGCTGAATATCATAATAGAATATTGATTTATATTAAACTGAATAGATGAATTAATACATGGATACTAATGACAGTTAGTACAAGCAAATCCATTAGCAAAATTAAATCTACCTATTAAAAAGAAATATGGCATAGGAATACAAGTAGTAACCTTGTCTTTCTTAAATGTTGTAAAAATATACTGAGAGGCAGATTGAGTGTCCCAGAAAAGCTTCCATTAGCAAGAACATCTTCTTTTAATGCAGTGACAGTCTTCCACAAATGAGCTTGAAACGCATTAGGATCTTCCACAGAGGCCAGTCGGTTATCGCAATGCCTCCATCTCCACATTCCATCAGCAAGCATCCATTAAGGCGTTCACTCTCCTCTCAGTTCATCCTGGTAACATTTGACAAATCACAAGTGGTAACATTCCATTCTGAACATGTATTAATAATTGGCCATAAGGACCCCAATTTATTCATTTATCTTGAATAATTTTTCGAAACATGCCAGGGAAGTATTTCCAAATGCATGGGAGATATTTTAAGCCTACATAAGTAAACCAAGCACAAATAGGATATACTGTCTCGCTAACAAATGTAATGTTATTCCAATTTTGGTTATAGACCAAGCTGTCAATCCTGGAGACTGTAACAATTATTCCTGGTAATCGCCAATTTTAATAACCCGTTTGTAGGCCTGGACTCTTTCTTAAACACAAAGGCATTTTTAATCCAGCATAAGGAAAATTATACAAAGCTCCATCACGTCTATTCCAAAGGTCAAATTATTCCAAAGAGATGATAAAATGCTTGGGGTGGTGTATAAAACCACATCTGTTTCCCCGACAAGTAGCAGGTTCAAATAAAGGTGGATAAGGAATATAAGCCTGATAACTCGCATTGGCCGCAACAGAAGAAACCGTGAGTAAAGCACACACTGCTAAAAATACGTGCTCAGCAGTAAAGGACTTTCCTGAAGGAGACAACATAGTTTTCCTTTCAGGGCTTAATCGCTTCACCTAGGTAATGGGGTTGTCACCGCATCGATCCTTCTCCGTTGTCGTTTGTCGACACTAAGAGAAGCCAGGGCCTCAGTAATGGAGGACACCTCCTTCATCTCCGGAGAACATCCATCAGGAGAAAATGTAGCTGGTTTAACTGGATTCCTCTGAGGGTAGGGAGTGGTTCTTATCATTCTGTGCTTGGATCTGTCTCCTGGGTAACCAGAATAGTCTCCCATCCTGTAAGGAGACAAAATCCTCTCCCCTACATACAGTAATGTCCCTTCCTGTCATTCAGCATCTCGGGCAATTTTTATCCATATTGTCTGTTCCATGCCTTCAGGGAGAAGTCCAATAAAGAGTCTATCTGCTCTTCATATAACTTCACCTTGTGGTAAATTAAGAAGATCAATAAAAAATAATGCTTATGCCAATATTACTCTGGGACTGGTATGCCAACTTCATTCAGGCTGTGTAAGGTCATCTCTTTTCCTTTTTAATTTTATAATTTGTCATTTCAGGGTATGGTAAACTCTTTCAACAAAAGCTTGTCCTTGTGGATGGTATTCTATACCAGTAATATGTACAATATGATATCATTGACAAAATGTTTTTTTTTTGCTCTGATTGGTATTTTATTTCTCCTTTACAAGTTCCACATAATAGACAAAGGCTTTTTGATAACATTGTTATCTTTGCTGAAAATGATCATATAATCATTTTAAAAAGCACAAATGTGCACATACAGGACTGAGGTTTCTGCAGCCTGTAAACACCTCTGTGGGTTTAACAAGGAAAAAAAGCAATATACTGACAATTCAACTGTAACTCTTAGAATAACACCGGTTTCCTTACCAAGCACGAGTGTCCTGTACAGGGACCTATCATCCCAGATGGCAATGAGTTCAAGCCTAGGGCAGCCAGGAGCAGCTCCCCACACCAGCTCAGAAGACCCTCCCCACCCAGCACTTCTTCCAAGTGCTCCTTAACCTCATCACAGGTGACAGCCTTCGCCCCAAGAGAGGACAGAGCAGCAGACACAGTGGTGGTGGTTCCCGAGTGTTGTGTGCGGCATTTCATATCGAGCGTCTCAGGAACGTGTCCATGCAAGCATGCGTACCATTCTTTAGACTGCTCCCCTCATTTCTCGAGTGAGGGGACCAGGCCTTCCTAATTCACTTTAGGTGCCTGGAATAACAAAGTATTTCACCAGAAGGGGTGTAAGCAGTGCTATCTGATAAGAATACGAAGAAGGAAAAAGCAGATATCTTAAAGAAAACGTGCGTTCTACTCACACTAAAATATCAGACCAATGCACAATATACTGCAAAACTGTAACACAATACGGCCAAACACAATGTTCAAATATTGAACTGTTCAAGCATGTGAAGATCATCTTCTGAAAGACAAACTGGGTTCTTATTTTGTAGCTACCTTTGTGTAACTTAAACTGCTGTCCCTCAACAAGGTCTGACACTCTTGGTACTTGTTAGGAAGTTCGATGAGACAATGTAAGCTCAACAGTCGACTCCCAGGATCTCCCAGTGCTCATTTTCAGCATTCGTCCGAGGACTGGGCATCATCTTCATCCCTCACTTCTCGGTATCTCCCTGTAGACTCCCCTTCTGGATTGTAGCTCTGCATTGTAATATTCAGTCTCTCGGCTAGTTTCTGTGCTGCGAGCTTTGCCCGCATCTCCTCATAATTCTGCTTCTGCTCTTTCTGCAGAGCCAGCGACTCTTCTTTGGAGAGCAGCTGTGTAGACAGGGGGTGGAGCAGAAGAAGGCGAGCTGCTGTGACATCATCAAGATGCTGCCTAGCCCTGCGTCGCTGCTCTTCTGAGGAAGCAGGAGACTGAGCCCTCTGACAATGATTTGGTGAGTCACTCTGTTGTGTGGGTAACACATTGGTCATAAACTTATGGGGTGGGGGCACTGGGTTTCTAGCTCGCATTTCTAGCACTGTCTTGTAATGAGGCTTCTTAGGAGTCTCACTCTGCAGTCCTGGAAAGTTCTCAGTGCTGGTGTTTTCTTCTGAGGGTTCAGTCTGGTCTGCAGTTGTGATCTTTTGCAATTTAGTGATAAACAGACTGTCGATGCTGCTGGAAACCTCTTCCGCTTGACTTGAATGCTGGGGGAGATGTTCATTCACTTCAGATGGGGGAGCCTGGACTGTGATGCTGACAGAGGGGCTGGTAGTCACTGTGCAGCCAGTCTCCAAAGTCTCTTCATTGTCTTTGTGAGTGAGCTGTGTAGGTCCCTGAGTTTCTGAGGTTGTTTTAGATGATTCAATGTCTACTGACGAACATTCAGAACTAATGATGAAGTATCAAGCATCAGGTCAGAATTCTGGGCCTTGTCTATGTCGGTATCAACTCTTGTGTTTGCTTTATGCCTTAGCTTACAGTCAACACTAACAGGATGAAGTAGTTCAGTTCTCCTTCTGACCTCTTCACTTTCTGAAATGGCAGCTTTCAATTTGGCAGTGGTGTCTGAGATCTTTTTACCTTTGTTGGGCAATTTGCAAATGAATTTTTCTTTGCGCAAAAGTCTTTCCTGGCGCCTAAACCTCTCCTGCAGCTCTGCCAAACTCTGCCGCCCCACGTCCTCAGGAACTGGGGGCTCGAAGCTGCGGGGCAGGGAGCACATTGTGCATGGGCTGAGGCTGGCCCCGCAGGCAGGGTTCCCCAGCAGGGCCCATGGAGGTCGCAGGCTCCTTGGAAGGCGGCAACTCTGGAGCACGTGCAGGAGTCGCCATTTTCCCGGAAGAGCCGACAAAATTGTTTAAATTGATAAGAAATATATTTTGGTCCATAATCAGTTTTAATTTTAGAAAGTGGTCCCATAACAGCAGAAGTTTCCAATAGATGCTGTATAACATGAGCAGTGCGTACTCCTGGCAATGGTGTAGCCCATACAAATATTGAAAAATTATCTATGCTTACATGTATATATGAAAGGCGACCAAACTCAGAAATATGGGTTCCATCCATCTGCCACGATGTATTAGGTTGCATTCTTCTGGGATTAATTTCAGATGGAATACATTTTATAAGTGAAGGCTCACAAATACCACAATTAGCAATAATTTGTTTGGCTTCAGAATAGGGAACCTTATATTTAATATGCAAATATCCTGTATTGGCATGATTATGACTGTTTTCTTCTGGGGTAGCAAATGCCACTAATTGATCTACCATATGATTGCCATGTGTTAAAGATGCTGGCAATCTTGAATGTGATCTAATATGTGTAATAAATATTCTAGAGTTTTAGAATAAAAATAGTCCTTTAATATGTGAGAATAACATTTAATATAGGCTTAGATGTAGAAACAACAGCAGTTACAATATTCTGTACTACTCCTACAACATAAGCTGACTTGGCTATAATATTTTTACATCTTGAGTAAAATCCAGCAATACATTAATTACTGCTAATACTTCATTTTGTTGTACTGACCCAAAAGAAGATTCTTGTCCCCAAATTTATCTTTGGTCCAATAAGCCATCTGTCTTAGATCTTTGGTCTTAGAGCCATCTGTAAACACAGTAACGGCAGATGGTAATGGATCAACAGAAATTAGTGTATTTATCACAATTTTTTTTGTTTTCTTAAGCAATCCCAGAATTTACTATGGGGAAAATGAAATTCAGTATTTCTAGTGTAAGAAATCATGGCTAATTGAGAAACTTCAGACGTCTGCATTAAATATTCCACTTTATTTTTGCTTAATGAGAAAACGAAAGCAGCACAATCATATCCCCACAGTGTAACAGGTCTTTGTATGCCTTGCTGAATAATTAAAGAAATTTGTTCCTCATATGTTGTTAATGTTTTGTTAAAGTTAAATTTAATATATATCCATTCTAAAGGCAACTCATCTTGAGCTAAAGTGCCTATAGGATATTCAAGAGTATTTCAATGTATAATTTAATAACTCTATC
The DNA here is from genome assembly GCF_021556685.1 of Rattus norvegicus. Taxonomy (NCBI): domain Eukaryota; kingdom Metazoa; phylum Chordata; class Mammalia; order Rodentia; family Muridae; genus Rattus; species Rattus norvegicus. The sequence continues at coordinate 27,645,667 of NC_141552.1, forward strand.
TGGATCAATACGTGCCAAAAATGCATCTTTCCATTTTCAGAAAAGATATCCTCTTCCATGCCTTCATATAAGCATTAATATCCCCAGTTTCCTTTATAGGTAATTATGCTCTCCTGTACTCTTCATTAGCATTTTCAAAAGCAAGCATTTTCAGCAGTTGTCCTCTAGCTTCCTCTCCTACCACTGTTCTTTCCATTGTTAATTTTAGTATACATAAAGACTTAATATATGGTTCATAGAAAGTTACTGCCTTTTTCAACAAACCACTATCATCCTTTATAATAAATTGGTTGGGCCACACCTTGAACCGATGATAGACATTGTCCCAGGATAGACATTGTTTATCAGCAGGTCTCAGGGTAGAACTGGATATGTGACCCTGTGCTATAGCACTGTCCAGAGTAGTAAATGCAGCTTCTGAAGAGGAATGCAGGCCTGGCCTCTAGACCTCCACCTTCCAGGCCTGTCTGGAGAGCCTGATGCCCTGGCAAAAGAGACTCCTTCTCTCCAGAGGAGCACTGCAGTCAAATGACATCTCAGTGATGAAAACTATCAGTCCCCAAAGGCATGCCACTGAGCAGAGATAGCCTCAGTCATGCACCTCTGCACATCCCCAGTTCCTCATGTCAATAACTCAACCCTTTCATGAACTAGATGGCAATACTTGAGGCAGGATGATCAGTAGTTTACTGGCCAATCTGGGCTCTATGAGACGCTCTCCCTGAAATCAGAGCCAGCAGGAAATTCAGCTTGAAAGCTCTTTGTAGCCAAGCTCAACAACCCGGTTCAGAGCCTGGGACCCCACACAGTAGGATAAAGTGACTCCCATGGCTTTTCCTCCACCTTCAATACTCATGCTTTGGAAGGCACACCCCTACAAGGAGAGCAATACACATGGAATAAAAATTAAATAGAAAAATTAATGAAGACCATGCAGACAATGTTTTAAAGGATCCTGGGAGTCCTCACTCTGCACTTCCCTTTCCTTTGCCTTGGGAACAGCACCTGCACCAGAGACTGGAGACTTCCTGCAAGAGAGAGAGGAGTGATGCACTGTTCATTCAGCTGGAGAGCTGTGCAAAGACCAGAGCCACCTGTCTTTTCCTGATAGTGGGAGCTGGGCCCAAGTGTGGGCTGCTCCTACTAGAGGCACCACAAGAAGAGAACCACCTTCCTCAAACCTTCCTGGAAGTCAGAGCACTGGCTATGGACTTCCCTCAATCCTCAGAGGACTCTCTTTCAGCGATGGCTCAGAGCCTGTTAGGACAGAGAGGGACCAGAGCTTCCCCCCAAAGCAAGACCCCTGTCTTATTTGACAGGTATGAGGGCTTAGGGATGGGACAGAGGATGTGACAAGGTTACATGTAGCACAGGGGCTAGGTTAATAAAGAAATCAAAGAGGAAAGAAACCTGGAAGATTCCTCATCTGTTCTTTTTTGCTCTATTCGTAGGGATGAGGTGGCATCTGCTCATGGTGAGCTTTCTAGGCTGCCTGTTCACTGTGACCAGCAACTTTTCAACTGTGCCACTCTACTACCAAGGCTGACACAACTGGTGGACCATGTAGTAATAGGACTGTACTGACTTAGGGACATCTGGAATCACACAATGATCATGTCTCACAGAAGAGTTTCTTTTTTTAGAAAAGGATTAAAACAAAAACTATTTATTTTGTCCATATGAGTGAGTACACTGTCCCTGTTTTCAGACACAACAGTAGAGGGTAGTAGATGAGATTAGAAATGGTTATAAGACACAGTGTGGTTCCTGGGAATTGAACTCAGATACCCTGGAAGAGCAGTCAGTGGTCTTAACCACTGAGCCATCTCTCCAGCCCCGGTATATTGTATTTTCAATATTGTTTGTTTTTATTTCTTTTCTCACCTATGTCTGTATGGTGTTTCTGTGAGTACAGGTACTCATGTGCTTGTGTAAAGGTCAGGGACAACCTGAGCACAGGTCCTCACCTTCTACCTCTCATCCATGGCTGTTTATGCTAGGCTAGCCCTTCCCCCTAATCCTAGAGACTGTCCACTTTAGGCTCCTATCTCCCTGTGGGAAGGGCTGGATGACAGACACTACTGCATCCAGGTTTATGTGGCTTCTAGGGACCTAAACTGTTGTTGGGCTTGTTCAGATGAAAATAAACACCATTTCACAGCCCTGGCTGGGCCAGGCAGTGCACAGGTGTTTCCTGCTCTTGCAGAAGACTTGAGTTCAGTCTCCAGCACCCGGGTCAGGTGGCTCACAACCACCTGAGACTCCAGGTCCAGGGACTTCCAAGCTCTTCTGGGTAAAGCTACATGGCAAAAGCAGGGCTGGGAGCTGGAGGCTTCTGGTGTTGGCTTCTCCCTGCAGTAGGGGGCAAATCATGGGCATGTGAAACATGGAACCCTGTTATTCTACAAAATGCAGAAGCTCCTGATGTCCCTCATGGTGCCCCTGACCCTGCCCACCACTCATTCAGGCTTCAGTAACATGGCCTTGTCCTGACCTGTGTGCACTCTGCATCCTCACTCTCTACCCCCTGCTTTTCGGGGTTGGAAGTCTCAGGTGTAGGAGGCGCCTACCATAGGCCTCTTCTCTCAGCATTTCAGCATGTTACATTTTATGTAGTTTGTGGTGTTCCTGTGCCATGATATGCACATGGAGAGCAGAGGACACAATGTGGACTCAGTTCTCTGCTTTCATCCATGATCAAACTGAGGCCATGAGGCTGGGTGGCAGAGACTTTACCTGCTGAGCTGTGATACCCACTTGACCTTCACCAAGCATCCTGTGCTGTACACAGATATATCAGCCTGTGACCCTCATCCTCCAGACTCTTATGAAGCAAACCCCATAGGTGTGGAGCTCTCATGTTAGCCAGGCCTAAAGGGGAAGGCAGCAAGCCCTTCAGGAACTCTAGAAAAATGTCTATACTGGGACTAAACTCGTGCTGCCATGTAGGGCTACATTTTTCCTTTAAAACAGGAGTATTTGTGGTGGTGGTGGTGGCACAGGCCTTTGATCCTAACACTTGGGAGGCAGAGGCAGACAGATCTCTGTGAATTCTAGGCCAGCTCCCTCTACAGAACTAGTTCCAGGTCAGCTACACAAAAGAAACCCTGTTTCCAAGAGTAAAACAAAGAAAGATAAAGAAAGAAGGAAAGAAAGAAAGAAGGAAAGAAAGAAAGAAAGAATGAATGAATTTATATTTTGTATACAATGAGATGCCTGCCTGTCTATGCCTGAACCATCATGGTAACTATAACTCTTGTCACATCTGCATTAATTCAAATACTGAAGGCCAAATGGTTAAATCTTAATGACAGTACAATGAGGGGGGGGGTGCTGAAGAGATGGTTGGTTTAGTGGCTAAGAGCAGAAGACCCGGGTTCAGTTCCCAGTGCCCACATGGTGGCTCCTATTAGCCTGTAATTGCAGTTCAATGGAATCGTTCTGGACTTCATGGGCACCAGACATACCACATGGTGCACAAGCATTTATTAGGTGAAACACTCAGGCCCATAAAAATAAGTAAATAAAATATATGATTAACAGACACTGTGATTCAGGAAGTTCTTAGTGACTTTGGTTATCATTTCTCTCTCTTGAAGACCTGTCTTCCTCATGCTCAGCCTCCCTGGCTTCTAGGACATTTCCTAGCTCTGTGGAGCATGAAGTACTCAACACCATAAGCCAAGCATTCCAAAGCCATCTGCACCTTCACTGCTACACCTTCTCCATGGCTGTGTCTAAAGGGAGAGACTTGGAATCCCACAGATGCAAGGCCAAACCTGTTGGGCTATGTGAGCCCAGCCACCCAATAGTCAGATCTACTCCTGTCCTTGGCTATGGCATGAGGCTCTTAAGACAAATTAATTTGAAGGATCTCAACAGCTATGCTGTTAGACCTCTCATTGCTCTGCTGACCTACAAGCTCCTTTACTGGCTCAAATTCACACCCGAACTCCTCTCCTGCCTCAGCCACCATCAGCTCTTCTACTCCTCTCCACCTGTGCTCTGAATAATCCACACTAAGGTGGACGTTAACCTCTTGTGGACCTCCAGACGTATGCTTGTGATTACTCTTCATTGGCTGTTTTGTATGGGTAGGCGGATTCTTCTAGTCTCATGCAGAACACTGCTCACACATTTTGGATCTTACAACACCCTCTTGATTGAGAATCCTGACTAATGACTGACTGAGCCTTCCATGCCTGAAGTCACCCTCTGTCTCCAGTCCAAGATGAGAATCCCCACACTAACCCCATGGTGTCCAGTTTCATCTCAGAAGCTAGACTCTGCACTACCGAATATCATTTGGATCTCGGCCTCTAATTCTCTGTTAAATCGTTCCTCTCTTCTTTAAAACAAATTCATTTTGTTGTTTGTTTTTTGAGACAGGGTTTCTCGGTTTGGCCCTGGCTATTCTGACATGCTCTCTGTAGATCAGACTTGTCAGGAAGCAAGATATCTGCCTGCCTCGGCCTCTTAAGCACTGGGATTACTGGATTGTGCCAGCATGTTTAATTAAAAATTAATTAGTGGCAGTGCATGTTGGCACATGCCTTTAATTCCATGCGTTGGGAGGTAGAGGCATTGTGAGTTCCAGGACAGCCAGGGCTATAAATTAACACCTTGTCTCAAAGAAAACAAGCCAAAAATGAAACAAAAATGTTGCAATATGGACTTAGGTATGTAACTGAGTCTGTTCTTGAACTCTGAATCCTCCCACTTTCACTCAGGTGCTAACCAGCAGGCTTCTGTCTTGACTTTCACTGCGCACTCAGGGCTGCCAGGACTGTTACCTCTCCCAGTGTAACTCCTGACTCTCTCATCAGCATCATCACAAAACTCCTGCTAAGAATTAAGGAAACCTGAATTCTAAGGAACAGTCGGAGCTCCAGTATTTCCAAAGCTCACTCTAATACAGATGGATCCTATGCTGCAGTAAAATGGTCACAGCTGGAGGTCTTAATTCCAGGACTTGGGACAGAGGGGTTGGAGGATCTTGAATTCAGGGTTGGTTTTACCTTACAGTGTTGGTTAAAGCAGGTTTGTGCTGCTACAAGATACCCTGTCTCAAAACTATACCAAACACACCTAAAATGAGACAGAGGAGTTTGAGTGGGCACAGATGGGAAAGCTGGGCACTTTGTGGCTAAGCCACCTGCTGCCAGCACCAAAGTCCATGCACAACCCCGATTCTGAGCTGCGTCTGGGACCCTGCTCAGGAGAATGCACCAAAGTAGCTCAGATCCAGGGCTTTTGGTCTAAAAGGAATTCAGGCAGTCACTCTTTGGATGCCAGTTCTCCAGCTCAACTGCCTGTCAGCCCAAGATCTGGTCTTAGTCATGGCTTGGCACCCCTAAATTCCTCCCAGCTGTGCTCTGAACTCACCCTGTGCCCCATTCTGATGAATCTGCCATTCTCCATGGGAGTAGCCTCAAGAAGTCCCTCACATCTGAAGCACCACTCTGAGTGCACTAAATACTGCAGGGGAGGGGCGTGGCCAGCAGAGCACCCACCTCTTTCAGCTGTAGAACATTTAGCTCTAGAGTGAGCACTGCTGTGCATTGTGGAACTTAAGCAGTATCCCAGCCTTGGCCTGGGAAGAGCCGTTGACACCCACACTTGCTGGAGTGACATTGTCTCCTGAGGATAGAGTCAGATCAGGAGCAGCAACTGATGTTCACGAGAGACAAACTTTCTTCACCACCTGCCCATGCTGGCCCTAGGATCTGGGCTTTTTGGGTGACATGAGTGCTGAGCCCCCCAGGTAGATGGGTTTTCAGGGGTCAGGTGGTAATTGTCACCAAAGGTATCCACAAGGATAAGTCATACTGTACTAATTCCTATATTAGATCCCTTCTCACGGGTCACAGATGCCGTGCTGGGTCCTATGTGGACCCAGGTTCCTGCGCACTTTTGAGGAGACTGGTCAGGGCGCAGGCTTCATGACATTTTGTTTGAATTATTTTTGGGGAATTTTATTTTTACTGTTGGGGACAAAGCTAGGGCTGCCATGTGCTGGGTAAAGGCTTTGCCACAGCTGTAGATCATCCCTAATTATAAACTCCTTAATTCTACCAATCCTGAACTTTCTAGATCCCTCACATGATGCAACCTTTGGGGGATTCCTCACATAGAATCATGGGGTGGATTGTATCCCAAAGAGAGAAATTTTCTCCAGTGTCTGCCTGTGGCTGTGGTGATGAGAGTGCTGACCAATGGATGGCAGGGCCCATGTGAAACCCTTTTGGTTTCCACTTGAGTGGAATCTTCACCATGCCTTTTTTTTTTTTTCTTGAAACACAGGTTGCCCTGGAACTTACAGTCTTCCATCACTCTGACTCACTTTCCGATGATTGGGCTCACAGGCTTAAATTACTATGCCCATCTATGTTTTCTTTTGTATTTATAAATCTTCTAAAAGCCAGAAGGATCTAGAATTTAAAATTTTGCGGTCCAAGGCATTTCCAACAGGGGATTCTTGACGTAGGAATATCCGGACCAGTTTTTATTGTGTGGGTACTTCATTCCCATAACAGCTTATGCTTGACAAAGAGTTCCAAGGTGTGGTGTCACTGGGCATCAGGCGGTGTCCCAAATAGCAGCACTGAGTCAGGTTGTAATTTAGGCTGGAGAAACTTACTAGGACCCTGGTAATCCTAGCACCCTGGGGCCTTAGCTGTCCTTAATCAGATCTGACTATGAATCAACTGCTCTTGAGGGTGGATTGGAATTCTAGTCACTGTGAGGCAGGAGCATTAGTATCCTACAGACACTCTGGGCTCCATAGGAAGATCCTGTTTCAATAGTAAAAGTGGTCACCTGTGAGTTCTTACTGTCTTCCCTGAGGCCTTCCTGCTGGAGTTAGAATAGCTGTCTCACCAAGTTGAAGTAGAGGGCAGAATGTTGGTGCCTTCTATAATGAGGACTAGTGACAGATAGTCTATGGAAATTCTAGAAAGATCTACAGGTATTTATGTCCTGTGCATGGGAATTGCTGGCTTCCCTGTGTCCTTTGCCTTTAATTTGCAGTCCACGGTGCACCTGGGAATGTCCCAAAACCAGGCTGCACACAGGACTTGTCCCATGATTCTCACTTGCACCCAGTGCCTGCCTGATTGTCATAAGTCTGACAGAGCCACTGTATGCTCACCTGACACCTGCAGAGAGCACTATATGGGGCCCTACCATCCGCACACTGCCCATCAGTGTCTACAATGTCCCTATATGGCACTGAGATGATCTAAGCTGCTTCCGGCCTATGTGCTGCATCAGAATCTGACCATTCCTAATTTCCTCCTCTCACACCCACACTAGAAGCCCTGTACCCACACTAGCCCCAGCTGGCCTGTTGCCTACTGACATCTCATGGACTCTGTCCCAATCCCCTGCCCTGCCCTGCCCTGCCACAATCCCCTGCCCTGCCCTGCCCTGCCCTGCCCTGCCCTGCCCTCACTCAGCTGACAATGTGGACATCTCAAGACAGTCACTGGACAATGGCTGACACACTGTCTGGAGACTGGAAATGTTTCTCGATCTTGGAGAGGAAAGAAGGACCCTCCAACTACACTGAACTCTAAGGAAGTTTATTCAGGTGAGGGATGACAGGGACTGTTTTGTCTCACGTCACACATGTCAGTAGAAAATATCCTAGGTATTGGATGGCGCTGTTATCATTAACAGAACAAAGCCCATAGTGTTGGGAAGGATAATAAATTATGAGTAGGATTAGAAAACCCCAAGCCTCTTCCAGGTCCTAAGAGGGCAAAAAATACCACCAAACACAGCATTAATGTGGTAGGTGAGTTAAATCTAGTTACTAGATTCTAGTGTGATAACTATGACCCTTTTTGTGTCATGCTCAGCTTATAATGACTAGAGGACCTAAGCTTGAGAGTCACCAATGCCTCTCCCTTGCTTCTCCAGCTGCTGAGCATTGAAAAGCCCTAATGAGACAGCATCTGTTTGCAGACATACTGGATTATTCTTTTGCACTTTATCTCTCGGAGTCACCTCCACTCTCAGTAAGTCAGTTTAATTCCATAAATTGGAAATGAGTCACGTGGAAAATATACTTTCTCAATACAATCACAGATTTCCACGTAAAAGGTGAAACATGAACTGTCCCACCTAAGTTCTGGGCTTGCACAGACCTGCTCTGCAAAAGAAACATGTGGTCACAGCTGCAGTCTGCATTCAGTATGGGTGGTCTTGAGGTCCTCCCTAAACTGCATAGATTAAGATAATTATCTTGCTTTCTATCAAAAGAATTCATTATGCCAAGTTGGCCTGTAGAAGGAGGCTAGTCTCTTCTGTATTTTATCAGATGTGCTTAATGTATATAATCATCGATAGTAAGTGAAAGATCTGTTTGGAATTGAAATAGAGTGATGCTGGAGAATGATTCTGAATGCACAATGAGCAGTGGAGGCACCAGAGCCCGGTGTGGATGCCTAGCAGGCTGCCACATTGAGCAGGCACCGCTAAACCACCTGTACATACACATCTCCTGAGATCTCTCTCCTTAATTGAAGGTGATCGTGTCCATCTAGTATAGCACATGCCCTGGAAGGACAAAAGCTACCTACAGGAGCTGTGGTGATGACTCCCAGGTTAGAGCATCTGCTGCTCTCTCAGAAGAACCACATGGTCCCTAACAATCATCTACAATGGGGAATGCTATTCCCTCTTTTGGATCATGAGGGAAATGCACTCAGGAGTGGCCCAGACATACATTTGAAAAAAAAAGATCCATTGAGTTAAAAGATAAAAATAAATATAATCAGCAACAATAAAAAACACAGCATATGAATGATCAAGTGAAACTGCACCTATAAAAACCTATTTCCCAAAATGACGTTGATGGTCATTATCTTTGTGGTTTAATACTAATGCTGTATTGTAAGAAAAACTGAGGCACATGGTTCTCGATTAGGATTATTCTATATTCCTTTGTGAAAGTTGTCATTTTTTCTGCAGCTCTACAGGCATGAGTGTGTGTTACTCAATATCTGGTGCACACAGTCAATAAGGAATGTGTGTTGTAGACTGATATAGACTAGGATGAGCAGAATACATGACAGCATGGATACAGTATGTCAGTGATTACATCATAAAGTGTGTGTCCATAAAAAAAGTCACATTATCCACACAAAAGACACTATCACCCTGTGTACCCCTTGGTGGCTTTGAATTCACTGGACCATGCAAAGATCCATATCTAGCTGTCAGTTCTAAATCTACAGGAGGGGAAAGGACCCTTGAATAAGATGGTCTTAAGAGTCAAGAGTTACAAATCAATTTTTATTCATAAGGAATACAATTTACAAAAAACAGGCATAAAATGAACAACTAAAATTGTATAAAAAATGAAAAACAGTAACAAGAATATATAACTATGAAATAACAAAAAGAAAACTTCAATGAAAATCATAACCAAAAACATTTCTTAACAGCATTTTCTTAATGAACATTTAGAAACACAGTTGTAGTGCTGTTTCTCCTCTAGGACGTGAGATGTCAAGGCATTCCCCTCAGTTGTCTCTCAAATGGTGTTGTCGGTATGAGAAAGGAGAAAGACCTCAATGAGACAGGCTGGCATACGGATACATAAATTTAGGGTCTCTATACATTGAGGAAATTATCTGAGAAGAAGAATATTCCCCCAAAAAGTCTTTGACTGTGAGGATTGTCGTCACAGGGAAATCCTGAGAGAGAAACTCATTCCTCAGGGGGCTGTCTTCCTGGGATCCGTCCTATGCCATGTCTCCTGCAGTTCCTGAGACCTGGGAGGAGAAGGCAGCTATTAAGACACTGATTTGTTGGGGACATGCATACCAGCTGTCAAGTTGCTGCCTTCTGTCCCCTCAGCTGCATTGGACAGACAGCACTGATCTTTCACTGAAATCATTGCTGATATCTCTGCAGGCTGGGAACATCACCAGCAACCCTCACAGTACTGTGGGAGAACAAGCTGCTCCTCAGACTCTACCAGTGCAAACCAAGAATGGGGAAATGGGGAGAGACCTAATTGGGGTGCAGGAAGAAAGGAGAAGGCCACATGATACCCAGAGCAAAGCCAATGACCAGGACTCATTTGCCATTTGCACTTGGTTCTTATCCCTACAAAGTGCTTCCAACCATCACATGGCCCCTGCATGACCTTTGTCACACAACCAAGAACTCATTCAAAACTCTTCATAGCATCCAATCTGTGATAGGGAGATGCAGTCATGTGATATGTTATTCCTCTGTCACCATTTCTGGACTGCAGTTTCAGAAAGGGCAGAGAAGTATAATTGCCCATAATTCAGTTTCTGAGGAGTGGTTAACATCCCAGAATACTTGTGCATAGACAGAGCAATGAATAACTCTATCACATGAGGTGGGTGACTGACTGGGTGTGGGGAGATTAGAAAGGTGATAGGGGAAGCAAAGATGTATCCAATAGGCAAATGGTGTCAGACATTGTCAATCTGACTCAGCTGCTTGTTCCTACCACATTTTGCTGGGTCTGGAGGTTGCTGGTCTTCTCCTGTTCGTCTTCATCCTTCGGGTTCAACTCAAACAAATATCGCTGTACCTCCTTGCACTCCTGCTTCAATGTGACCAACTTCTTCTTCATACATGCCTGGTCCATCAGGAGCCGGCTGTGCAGGTTGCTGGAAACACACTCTGCATAGTAAGATCCTGAAGCCTCTTCCTCCCATTCCAACTGCCAAATCCCACAAACTCCACCAGGACCCAGATACCCATAAAGACTTCATAGAATATATCTCCATACATGTAAGGCTGCTGCACAAACAACAAACGGCTAATCCAGGGAAGAATAAATTGTTTCTGTGATCCAAGCACAAATAAGAGTCCATTTCTGTCCAAAAGAACAAGGGATCTTCAACTATCCATGTGAGCCCAATGCATTGGGGCAACATCAATTAGTAGGCAGCAAATAACCACAAGAGGACAGTAGAACCAAGGGAGGTCATGCTAACCATGTGGTCCACACATTGCGCTTTGTTAAACCTGGTATGACCCCAGAGCCGCAGGTTGGCCTAATAACACTCTGATGCCTGAATCAGTGTAGTTCTATCCAGAGCCTTCTAAAGATGCATAGACACTGTGGTGATAAGTAACAGTCTCTTATGGAACTGAATCTGAGTCCAAAAGACCCACGGCACAGTGATATTTAAACAGCAGAAGACATGGACCCAGAGCTGCAGGCTCTCCAGTCCAGAACAAAGAGAGGCAGACATGGCCATTCCCCAAGTGATGGGCCCTTCTGACCAGTACTTACCGATAGAAGTTAATCTCCTTCTTGAGCTCCTGAAATTTCTCACGATGTTCAATGTTCTTTGTGTCTAAGTTGTGCAGTAATGACATGACCTCTTTCTCCTTTATCTTCAAGTTTTCATAAAATGGATTTGGCCTGAAGTAGGGGCTGGCCCCAGGAAGATAGAACCCAATGAACATCAAGGTTTAAGATTATATGAACTCAGGCTGTGTCCTGTACTAGCCCAGCCCTGGAAGGACACTTTCTGAATTCTACATATTTGGATCTTCTTCAGATTCAGAAACTTGGAATTGTGTGCCCAGGATAACAGAAGCTAAGCACCCAGATAAAGGGTTCCCTGGCTCACTTTTTTCAATCAGGAGAGCTGGATCTGCATTCAAACCTGTTATGATGTCAAGAGCCTAGGCCACAGAGCTTACCCAAACACACACACACACACACACACACACACACACACACACACACACACACACACATCCAGAAACCTCTGATTTCATTTTTCCTGTTTTGAGAAGTGGAATGCTACAAGCCGAATAACTAATATTCTAGAGGCAGACAGTACACATAATTCTGGAGATGAGACCAGATATTGCCACAAACTTATAATCTGCCCAAGGCATACAAATGTATAGACAAATGTGACCACACAGGCAAAGAACTTTACTGTTGAAAGTGGGGCTTCCAAAATAAAGCACTTACACCTCCATGAAACTATTATACAGGTAAATCCTGAGGTCAAAAAACAGACCCCTAAATTCCAAGTGTGCAGGGACATAGAAACATATAAAAGTTGTGCATATGCATGCAGACCTGTGCACACACAGACACACAAACTGGGACACACCCACAAGAAAAGAAAAGTAAACAGACTCAGAGAATGAGAAAGAGAGACAAATATGGAAAGAGCACAATGAGAATCAGTAGAAATGCATGCACCATTACTGTCTCAGAGTGTAAGGCACACAGACAAGAAGAACAGGCCTGAGCCTCAGGCCTTCTAGTTAAGCATTGATATGAACAATGTGGGACCTGTCACCTACGGCTGCTACCAGGAGATGATAGCATTCAGTCCCCTCCTAGCAAGTACAAACACTCTCCACAAACTCACAGCACCTAGAACCTTGCAAAGCTGCCACCTGTCAAGGGCTTTCCAATTGTACACTGGGAACTCATGCTCCAGGGACTTTTTCCCTGAAATCTTCACTCAGATCACAAGTTCAGATTTTCAACAGGCGGAATCAGAGAGTCCATTTCCAAACTCACTCCTCAGTAAGGGTCAGGTTCTGAATCTCCTCTCTATGGGAGATGAGGTTTAGAACAAGGTCGTTTGTTTGGAGCAATGCACACCTCTTGCTCATGGATCCACCTGTCACATAAAGGAGGCGATCTGTCAGCTCATTTCTCTCCTTGGTAGTTAGCTCCAGTTCTCTATTCAGCCTCTCCTCTTCCTCGTTGGCCTGCACCTTGTTTAGGACATTTTCAGGGGATGACGTCTGTCTGCAGGCCTCTGTAGGTAGAAGAACACAAGTGAACCCGCATGGGGCGAATGCATAGAGCATACACAGACCACAGTGAGGTCAAACAGGAGAACATGCTTGGAAGCCAGTGTCACTGCAAGGAGTTTGGTCTATGTGTAAGAGGCCTCCTAAGTGGATCACAGTTCCCCCACTACTATATAGAGACCAAGAGATGTAAGCAGCCAGGTGTTCCCTATGCCCGCCCACACAGGCCAATAGGATACAGGCTCTTTCTCTACCTGCTCCGTATAGTTTGGCTACTGTAGAAAAATATCTGCCACACAGAACCTCTAATATATGAAGGTAAGATTGGCCCCGTCAGCCAGAGGTAGTCAGAGGAGTTCTAAGAATATAAGGTCATGGCCAGGAGCACAATTCTCTCCCTCTTACTACTGTTAGATAGTCACTGAATTTAAAGAAGCAATGAAAGTGAAGTACATTGATGCCCTGTTTAATTCAGAAAAGTTGTACCCTCCATGACTACTTATGGTGTTATTATATCAATTTAACACACCGAATGCACTGTAAAAGTAAAGACTAGAAGTTCACCCAATAATAGCATAGGCATTGCCATATCCTCCATGTGGTTATGGAGAAACTAATGATGTGAAAACCTTGACTTTCAGGAATTGTGATAATCATGGAATTCAATATCTGTGGAGATGTTCCAGTGGTTGTGGCCCATTACTAAAAAGGCCAGCGGAAGACCCCCACACACACCCCTGAGAGGAAGCTCAACATACACTGCCCAGAACTTACTCCACATTCCCCATGTCCTGTGTCCATCATTACCTTTAGGTTTCGTTTGCTTCACTCTAGACTCTTCTCTATCAACATCAACTCTCCCAAAGTGCCTACAAAGACGGGCAAACATGTCTGTGGATATATCCTTTGGACACTAAGAGAAAAAGAAGGGAATTGGTTGTCACAACGATCCTGGTGACATCACAGGGATTCCAAGGTCTCTCTAGGAGACAATAGAATGTCCACGAAGGGACGGCTGATGTCATGGAGAACAGACTTTGCCTCCCTGCTAATGTTCTGCCTGTACTGAGCAAAAGCTGATGTGCCCTTTTCAGGAGACTTCCCTGTGGCATAGCCACTGAGCACCACATGCTTCCAAAGCCAAATTTGGCTCTAGGCTTGATTGGAAAAACCTAAGTCATTGCTATGTATCTAAATGAGTGCTTCCTCCCCAATCCCTGCACAGAAATGTTTCATCCTACATCAAATTCTCCTCAGTCAGCAATATTACCCATTAAAGATTACTGAGAAATCACACCAGTTCCTATAAGTAGCCAAAGATGTCTCATGTCTCATCATGTGCAGGTGCATGAAATCACACCCAGAAATAGCCTGTAGGCTAGGTTGTAATGTGGGTGTGTGTTATAGGTACAACCTGAAGCTTTGTGCTTAACATTTGACAGTTGCCACCAGATTCCTTAGGAGAAAGAATTGCATTCATTATGGTCCTGGCAACAATGTGGTGATCTGTTAGCAGAGGAAACTCAAATATTGGATCTACCAGAGAATGCACCCTCAGGCTGAGTGTGGGGCTCTCCTCTTTGCACTTAAGTTACCAAAGCAGGATTGCATACAGGCCTCTCTAAGCTATAACGTGTGATTTCATCTGAAAAATAAAATAGTCAGCAGATGTGGGGGGGTATGCAGCCAAAGGAGTAGGACAAGCCTAGAGATATAACTCAGTGGACAGAGTAAGAAACAAGCATCTTCACTCCTGTTTCATGGATCACCCCACAAAACACAAAAGCATCTATCATACTAAAAAAAAAAAAAAAACCAAGTTATTTTATTGAATGCATACACTAATACTGTTTACAGTATTAGTAGCAAAGCTCAGATTTTGGGGCAAGATCCATGACTTGAACTATCTTCAAGACAATATATAAAGCAATAAATAAATAAATAAATAAATAAATAAGAAAAAAAACAGAAAAATAAAAAACACAAGAAGCACAAGCCTCTCATGTGACGTTACAGAAGAGTGATCCAGTGGTCACTTCTGACCAGGCCATTTTAGCTATGACAGTGCATAGTGACCCTTAATTTGATGGGTCCTATATAAAGCTTTGTGCAATATTGTCATTTTAACAAACCTCATCCAGAACATACATAACGACACAGGATATGATTGCCATGTCCTTGCTGTGTATCAAGTTATTTTTCTGTGTCCTTGATTGTCAGGCATATTACAGCAACAATCTGAGATTGCTGGTAGACTTGGAAGAAATTGGATATGAAAGATCCCCATTTATATATCAGTACAGCCATTTCTTAAGAATGAGAATCTTTAAGCTGGCCCTCGCTTAGACCCTTGACATTAGACAATAGACCAGAAAGTACAGAAAGCACATTCCCACCCACTCTCTAGGAAGCTGCCTGACCATAAGAACAGAGGGTATAGAACATATCTACTGCAGGGCAATTACAAGACAGGAAACATCTGGGAAGCTGACTGACCACTATAGAAGTGAGATATCCTTGGTACTGAATGCAGCTGTGCTATAGGCTGACATAGCTATAGCCTTGTCCTGGGAACTCCAGAAGAGAAACACCTGCCAAGACAGATATCATGGTCCTTGTCCTGGAAACCCCAGGATAAGAAAACATATATCAAGTCAGACGTCCTTGGTACTGAAATAGCTACATTGATGTGGTTAAGGCCTTATCCTAGGAATTCCAGGCCGAGAAACATCTGCCTAGATATCCTTGGCACCAAAATAGCTGAGCTAAGGAAACTGTGTGATCGTAAATGACTGTTTAAGCTGTACATTTCTGTTGTTCGAGGCTCCTCACATCCCTCCTGCGTGAGGACTGTGTGGAGCCCCAGTGCATTGGTATCCCAAAGTAAACCTCTTGTTTTTACATCAAGACTGAGTCCTGTGTGTTCATGGGGTGGTGATTGTCCTCAGGACTGGAGCGAGAGTCTCCTCTGTCTGAGGGTCTTTCAGATAAAGCTATAGTTGTGGGTTACACACCTCAATTCTCATTGGCTAATGCTGTCCTCACAGTCCTTGGAGGCCCCTTTGTAAGACTACCTGTTGGAAAGTGGAAGCAGCTTTATTTGAGCTCAAAGTGAACCTGACGAGCAACGTAGAGAACAAGATGAGGTAATTGAGAACCTGTCTAAAACCAGCACAGAAACCCACCCTCCATTCAAAGCATCATCTTGAATTTTTACCATTCTCTGCCAACCAGTCTTTCATTCAGGAAAGGTAGAAAAGAACTGGAAATGATCTTTGTATTATAAGGACCTTGATCGCTCTTTCCTTAGGTCCACATTAAGAACAAATGAATTGGGTATCACCATCTGAACAACTTAGTATCACCTACTCAGCATTTCTAGCCTAATACTGTGCCTATGGCAATCTCAAGCTTACCTGAGTGTTGCTGTCCCAGCAAGAAGAATGAAGAACTGAGGTCAAACCCCAGTGAACCTTTCAAGGGGTTAGAAGAAAGCCATCAGAGATACTGCACTTCTTTGTCCTTAGCTTAAATCAAGATGATACAACGTGAATCTATTGGGCTATTCAACCATACATCTTCCTCACAACCCCACCTATCTGAGTTCATTGCTTGGCAGAATTCATGCCCCACCATCCTAGATATTTCTTGATTCATTGCTGCCAAGGGCCAGGTTTCCTGAGTTTTGTTTTTTATAGAATTGGGTGTAGTCAATCATAGTTGCCCTCTGTAAGAAATGACAAATATCTATAATAACTGACCACACTGTACTTGTGTTTACAAGTACAGTAGTGGAAAATTCAGCATAACTGAGGAGTGGGAAATCACCACTGTGTCCTGGCCTTTCTCTGCCCATATCCCAGCTCACAGGCAGCTGGGGCAAACCTTGAGTTCCTCTGTAGAAACAGAGTGAGGTTGAATGGACACTGAGCAGGCAGAGCAACACAGCTGAGGCAACTCAATTCCAGCAACAAATGCATTATTTGTTTCCCATCTTAACAGCTCCTTTTGAGGACTTGTCCCCACACCTAGCTTAAACACAGCAATTTTCATACATGCCCGCCTGCTATTTCATATTGTTGCTGTAATACGCCTCCACATCATAGATTTCAAAAAAATATATACCTAACACTGAAAAGGGTGATGCTTGTCAACAGCTAGTGCGTTGGGGGCCCAGGTACGGTCACAAATAACCAGGACACAGGGGATGCAGAGCTAAGGCAGATGCAACTGCATGCAGCTGCATGTTTATTAACCCTTATACAGGCATGAATATGCATTACCTCACTTTACCTTTTGGCAAGATATAATAAGATCGTTATTCCCATGATACCAGGAACGACTGAATCAAGACTAGGCTAAGAAGTGAGACTAAGCAAAGGCTTCTCCTTAAAATATCTGTATAGCAAATCACCCCTCTTCCTAGTATCACAATATACTTGTCATAACCCAGAGAGCATGAGAGCCGCTTCCACAAAAAAGGGACACAGTACAGCATAGTGTAAGGTAAAGTGAGAAAAACATTTTCTTCTCAAGGGCAGCATTGCAGCCCCTGCTTGCATCTCTCAGCCGTCTTTCCTTGATCCTGTCAGGGAAGTGTCTCTCAGTGACTCCACAATTTCTTTCTCTGTTCTTTTGTTTTAAAAGTAACACTCTCTATAACATAGCTAAATGTCCTTGAAGGGGTTTAATCATGCAAAAAGAAAGCAATATAATATATAAAGTATGCAACCTTTAATGAGTGTATCTATTTTCTTAGGGGTATTTTTCAGATACCTTCCCAGATCTGGATTTAACTTTGGTAATTGTTATCTGTCTACAAAATCAACAATATCGAATAAATATTCCAGTTTTCTGGCATAAAATCCTCGGGAGTAAGAACTAATGATTTTGGAATTTGCTCAGTGTCTATTGTAATGTCCCTCATTTCATTTCTGATTTTTAATTCATGTATTGTCTCTCTTGTGCATTGTTAGTTTGAGGAAGGGGTTGTTTCTCTTGTGGTTCTTCTCAAAAAAAAAAAAAAGAGGAAGAAAAGACAGCTCTTGCTTTCCTTGACTTTGTATTTTTCTCTTTGTTTCTAAAGGCTTGATTTCAACCCTGAGTTTATTGCCCTTCATCAGATCCTACCAGACTCTCTATGGGATGAGGCTTTGCCTCACTTGGTAACAGCAGCATGGAATAAATGAAGCTTCTGCTGATCTCTGTTGTGGTGTTGCACATCACAATCTCACCAAAAATCATGCATAGCCTGGTTTTAGGCTCTATTAAAGCAGCCCAGTATTTCAGTGTTCCCTGCAAGGTGCCATGGAACAGTAGTAACATAATTCTGCATGCACATCGACAGGTTTCTCCACAGTCTTCTGGGTCATTTGATAATAATTTATAGTGAGTTCATGGATGAACACACACACACACACACACACACACACACACACACACACTTTACTGACATGGTGCATATTCTTTGCACACCAAAAATAAAGTGAGCATTACTGAAAATGCACCAATAGTGCAATCGATGGAGGGAGCTGTGGGGAAGCTGGGGCTTAGAGTTACTTAAAAGACCGATGCAGATTCTCCTTCTATTGGAGGAGAAACTTGATAGACAATGTGGTTCTTTATTTTCTTTCTCTAGAGCACACAGGACTAGGGTGGCAGCTAGGGCTTTAAGTGTGTTTGGCAGGTACTGTAGCACTGAATTAAATCCTAGGGCTGGAACCCTATTAATCGTCTACAACAATTACAGGGCAGGCTGGATGACGACACTCAGCTGACAATGTGGACATCTCAAGACAGTCACTGGACAATGGCTGACACACTTGTCTGAAGACTGGAAATGTTTCTCGATCTTGGAGAGGAAAGAAGGACCCTCCACCTACACTGTCCTCTAAGCAAGTTTATTCAGGTGAGGGATGACAGGGACTGTTTTGTCTCATGTCACACATGTCAGTAGTAAATATCCTAGGTATTGGATGCCGCTGTTAGCATTAACAGAACAAAGCCCATAGTGTTGGGAAGGATAATAAATTATGAGTAGGATTAGAAAACCCCAAGCCTCTTCCAGGTTCTAGGAGAGCAAAAAAAAAAAAAAAAAAAAAATACCACGAAATACAGCATTAATGTGATAGTTTGGTTAATCTAGTTACTAGTTTCTATTGTGATACCTATTGTCAGTGCCTGCGCTGACAGTGTGTGAATATTGGGTGTAGGTTTGTGGGGTTGAAAGAAAACACGTACACGGGTCACCCCTTTTTAGCGAGTGCCACCAAGGCTTTACTGAGATCTCCTTATATACCAGAGGCAAAAGCTGTGGAAAAACAACAAGGCAGGTGAAAATCCCCAACCAGGAAAATAGGACAAGTCTGTGTGGTGAAAGTTCCAGCCCAATCAGGGGCATAAACAGCTTCTTAAAAACAAGAAGCAGGAAAGCTCAGTGGGGAGGAAGGGTGCCATGGAAAATCCCAGCCCCAAATCAGGGGCTAAGAGCAGCTGTCAAAGGTGTAAACAATTTCTTGCTATAGCAGGCTGAAAGGCTCAGCGAGGGGGGAGGGAAACACCAAGGTAGGGCCCAACAGGAGCCTTCACTGGTGGCTCTAATGTTTCACTTTCCTATGCCAACTGGCCTCCACACTGATTCTAGCACCATAATGATTTCAAGTCTTCCTCCTAAAGAATTTTGTGGCAACCATTGAATGCTAAGCACAAGGCTTCATGAGTGTTCCCCTAACACACACCCATGTTGCAACCTTCCATGCAGGCTATTTCTTGATGTGATTTCAAGCACCTGTACATAATAAGACAGGAGAACATTTTGACTGCATATTCAAACTGGTATTATTTCTCAGGAATTTTTAATGGCTAATATTGGTGAAGGAGGATAATTTGAGTTAGGATGAGACATTTTTGGGCAGGATTTGGAAGGAACCATTCATTTAGATGCATAGGAATTACTAAGGTTTTTATAATCAAGCCTTGAGGAAAATTTGGCTTTGGAAGCAGGAGATGCTCAGTGCCTCTGCCCCGGGAAAGTCTCCTGGAAAGGGCACCTCTGCTTATGCTCAGTACAGGGAGAACATTAGCAGGAAGGCAAAGTCTGTTCCCCATGACATCAGCTGTCCCTTCTTGGACATTCTATTGTCTCCTAGAGAGATCTTGGCATCCTCTGCTATGTCACCAATGTTGTAGTGACAACCAGTGCCCTAGTTTGTCTCAGTCTGAGTCTGGCAGATACATCCTAAGACATGTTTTCCAGTCTTAGAAGTGTTTTGGGAGGGGGGATGTCGATTGTGGAGAGACTAGGGTGAAGGAGTCTGACCTTTCGTCTCAAAGAAATGATGGACAAAGAAAGTGGTTCTGGGGAATGTGGAGTAAGTTCTGGGCAGTGTCTTTTGAGCTTTCTGTGGAGGCAGGGGGAGGGATGGTGGGGGTCCTGCAAGCTTAAGCTGACCTTTCTAGCAATTGGCCACAACAACTGGAGCATCTGCAAAGGAATTGAATTTCCATGAATATCACAATTCCTGAAAGTCATGGATTTCAGAACATTAATTTTCCCATCCCCAAAGAAAGGATATGGTAAGGCCAATGCTACTATTCTGTGAACTTCTGGCCTTTACTTTTAAAGTTGATTTGTGGCTTGTTTTTTGTTTGTTCATTTATTTATTTAGTTGGTAATATTATTTATTGCCAAAGTCAAACATCTGGGTTACATCCTGGGACCCACATGACAGAAGGAGAGAAATGGCTCCTGAAAGTTGTTTGGTCATGTGCTGCACACACACCCACACACACACACTTACACACACACACTCACACACACACACAGACACTCACACTCATACACACACAAACTTTAAAGCAATAGTAATTTTTCTTAGAGTCTGATATAATTGGTTCTAATACAAGGACAGCCTGAGTGTAGTTACTATATAATTAAATAGTACTCATGCTCTCAGGCAAAGAGTTTAAAGTTTATAGGTACCTAATAAACTAGCATTGGGACATATGAAGAACATTTAAATGTTCAGCAGAAATACAAAGAATAGCTAATTTAATTTATTAAAAGTGAAAGCTTATACAATTCTGAAGGTTTTTATGCTGGTTTTATTATACATGTAATTATGAAAAGAAAACGTACATACTTGATCAATGAAATGGGGAAGATTGATTTAATGAACAGAAAAATGGATGGTACTTCAAAATTTCCATGATTACATATTAACTATTTAATTCCCTCCACAATAGCAAGAAACGGACATTATTATTTATGCGACATTACAGATACATAAACCGAGAAAATATTGTTTGGCCTGATTTTCTGAGCTTCCTTAAAGATATAGTTAATTGACAGAACTGTGCTTTAAAATTAGGGTCCATATTCTTCTGTTTTAAATGTGTGACACTTTTCTCTTTTTTTCTCCATCTTTATTAAATTGGGTATTTCTTATTTACATTTCAATTGTTATTACCTTTCTGGGTTTCCAGGCAAACATCCCCCTAACCCCCCCTCCCCTTCTCTATGGGTGTTCCCCTCCCCATCCTCCTCCCATTACCGCCCTCCCCCCCCCAACAATCCCTTTCACTGGGGTTCAGTCTTGGCAGGACCAAGGCCTCCCTTTTATTTCTAGTGGGTGCTGCTCTCCCTGCTCCGTGGGAAGTGGATGGGGGGAAGGCCCGGGCCTGAGGTGAGTTGGAACTGGGGTAGAAAGGCATAGGGCCTCCTAGGTGAGAATGTCAAACCACCACTGCTGCTGCAGCCACCATGGAGAAGCCCTTGTTCCTGCTGCAGGGAGGAGAGTCTGGTGCCCACAAGATGGCTGAAGGGGAGCTGAGAGTGGACAGCTTCATCACCCGCCTGCTGGAGGCATGAGGGTATCGTCCGGGAAAAATTGTGCAGATGACTGAAGCAGAAGTCCGAGGGCTGTGTATCACGTCTCGTGAAATCTTTCTTAGCCAGCCAACAGCTGTGAACACAGGTTTCTTTTGGAGAGCAGGCCTGTGCAGGCCCAGAACCTAGGTGGGACAGTTCAAGCTACCCTTTTTCCATGGCCAATCTCAGATCATATTCAGAAAGTATTTCTTGGGCTAAAGAGATGGCTTAGTGGTTAAGAGCACTGACAGCTCTTCCAGAGGTCCTGAGTTCAAATCCCAGCAACCCCATGGTGGCTCACAACCATCTGTAATGAGATATGATGCCCTCTTCTGGTGTGTCTGAAGACAGTCACGGTGTACTTGTATATAATAAATAAATAAATAAATCTTAAAAAAAAAAAGAGAGAGTATTTCTTCCAGGTGATGGATTTCCAATTTATGGAATTGAACTAACTTACTGATGGTGGAAGTTACAGAGAGTTAAAGTACAGAAGGAATAATCCAGAATGTCCACCAACAGTTGCTGTCACACCAGGACTTTTAAAAGCTCAGCTGCTAGAGAAGCAATGTAGTCTTTGGTTATTCTCAAGCTTAGGTCTTCTAGTCATTATAAGCTGACCATGACACAAAAAGAGTCATCTATATCAAAATAGAGAATAGTAACTAGATTCACAACACACTATCACATTACTACTGTATTTGAGGTTCTCAGTTAATATCTAAGAACCTGGAAGAGGCCTGGGTCTTGCTACACATACTTATAATTTATGTCCCCATTGTCAGCTGAGATTCTTCATGCAGCCTGGGGTCAAGGAGGTCATCCCACAAAGCACAAAACACCCATCTCAGATAAACATGTATGGTTTATTGAATCCAAAACATCCATGAATTTCAGGACACAATTAAATGTTGAAACCTAAGGATAATAGATATAGAAGAGAATTAAGATTTCTAGTTCATAGATCCAGTAAACACCTTCAACAAATCATAGCAGCAAACTTTCATAAGGTAAAGAAAGAAAAGGCCATAAAGGTACAACAAGCCTACAGAACATCAAACTACTTGTACCAGAAAAATTCCTCCATTCACATAATAATTAAAACGCTAAATGCACAGATCAAGAAAGAACATTAAAAGGGGTAAGGTATAAATATCTAGTAACAAATAAATTCAGACATATCTGAATTACACCAGACTTCTCAACAGAGATTCTAAAAGTCAGAAAATCTTGGGCAGATGTAACGCAGACACAGGCTCCTATATCCAGCATAATCATCAATCACCATAAAAGGAGGAACCAGGATATTTCATGACAAAACCAAATTTAAAGAATTCTTTTCTGTAAGAAAGCACAACAGAGGCTAATAGGAGGAAAACTCCATGACAATGAACTAAACTATACCCAAGAAAAACCAAGAAATTAATCTTCTCTCAATAATTTAAAAAAAGAGAAGCACACAAACATAATTTCACATATAACCAGAAAAAGAAGAGAATGCAGCAAACATTGGCTTTAATATCTGAACAGATCTTCTTTCCCTAATCCCCAAGCTCCCAGGGGCCAAACTGCCAGCCAAACTGTATGCAAGGATGCTCTATGGTTCAAGGTGAGGCCTGTAGCCCCACCAAAGGCAGATCCTAGAGGTGTGAGGTGGGAATGGATATGTGTGGGTGGGGGAGCACTGTCACATAGGCAAAGCTGAGCAGAAATGGGATGTAAATTTGAAGAGGGGAGTCTGGAAAGCAGGACAACAGTTGAAATGTAAATAAATAAAATAACCAATTAATAAAAAATAGCCAAAAATAAAATAACAAGTAAAAAGGTAAATGAAAATTAAACCAAACCAACCAAACAAACAAACAAAAACCCCTGTAGTGGATTGGCCTAATGCTGCTTGTATTTTAATGCTAATTTGTGGAACTCAGGACTGGTTAACCCCAAATAACTGACCCTGTTCCCAGTTAACTGTGATTATAAAGAAGCCAACAGCCAACAGCTGCACAGCAGAGAGATGGGGGAGGGGAGTTTCTGAGGGCTTTGCTAGAGAGGATCATGAGGAGGGAAGAAGGAGGAAGAAGCTGCCATAGAATAAAGGAAGAACGTGTGTGATGGAGAGGAGAGAGGAAGAGGACAGCAGCCATGGTTAAGGGAGAGGAGAGCCTGGTCCTGAGGGCTGTCCCAGTGGAACAAAGAGCAGCCAAGATGCTACACAGCCAGTAAGAGTTGAGCGTTATTGTTTGGAAAGTAGATCTGATACCATGGAGGGCAGGCAACTGCACAGCTACTGGGCTGACTAATGCACACTAAAATAAATTTAACAAAATATGTATAACCAGTAAGACAGCTCTGTAGAGGATCCTAAAAGGAATACTTTAGTTTGAAGGGAAGGACAAAATACCAGAGAACACAGGGGATAAATTAATAATACTAGGAAAGTTAATCAAAGAAGACTGGGAAAACCACAAAAATTAACAAAATGACAAAATTTAATACATAGGTTTAAATAATAATTACATATCACTAAACTCAATATCTAGGGTGGTGGGGCATGAATTCTGCCATGGTCTGAACTCAGAAAGGTGGGGTTGGGAGAAACATGTCTGGTTAAATAGTCCATCCACATTGTGTCAATGTGATTTAATCTAAGGACAAAGAAGTGGAGCATCTCTCATGGCTTTCTTCTAACCCCTTGAAAGGATCACTGGGGTGTGGCCTCAGTACTTCATACTTCTTGCTGGGTCAGCGAAACTCAGGGAAGCTTGAGATTGTCATAGCACAGTATTAGGCTAGATATACTGAGTAGATGATACTAAGTTGTTCAGTTGGTGATACCCATTTGCATGTGTTCTTAATGTGGACCTAAGGAAAGAGAGATCAAGGTCCTTAGAATAGAAGGAACATTCCCAGTCCTTTTCTACCATTCCAGACTGAAAGGCTGGTAGGGAGAAAGTGGGAAATAATAAAGAATTAATAGATGATGCTTTGAATGAAGGGTTGGTTTCTGTGCTGGTTTTAGACAGGGTCTCACGTATCCATGTTGCCCTCTCCCTGGCTGGCCCGGTTCACTTTGAAGTCAGTGCTTCCATTTCCAATAGACAGTCTTACAAGAGGGGCCTCCGAGGTCTCTAGGACAGCATTAGCCATTGACAGTTGAGGTGTGCAACCCACAGCTATAGTTTTAGCCACTTTGTTCCATGTCTACCAGCTATTTCAGATTGTTGCTGTTCTATGCCTGACAATCAAGGACACAGAAAAATAACCTGATAGAGAGCAAGGACATGGTGATCACATCCTTGCCTCTGCTGTATGTTCTGGATGAGGTTTGTTAAAATTCCAATATTGCAAAAAGCTTTATATAGGGCCCATCACATTAAGGGTCACTGTGCACTGTTTCATCTAAAATGGCCTAATCAGAACTGACCGCCAGACAACACTTCCTGCGAAGTTCCTATGA
Organism: Rattus norvegicus; assembly: GCF_021556685.1. NCBI lineage: Eukaryota > Metazoa > Chordata > Mammalia > Rodentia > Muridae > Rattus > Rattus norvegicus. The sequence goes on from NC_141552.1 coordinate 27,670,782, forward strand.
GAAGCTTAAGTTTTTTGTGTTTTTTCTTCTTCCTTCCTTTCTTTCTTTCCTTCTTTCTTTCCTTCTTTCTTTCCTTCTTTCTTTCTCTCTTTATTTCTTTCTTTCTTTCGCTTTATAGGTTTAGAGGAATGTATTTTGGGCCACGGATCTGCCCCTAGTATCTTAGCTATGGATGTGATCAATCAGTGTTAGTGTGTGCATTCAATAAAATGTCCATTTTTGACTAAGGTAGATGCTTCTGTGTTTTGTGGGGTGACCCATTGTCAATGTCTAGTGAGTTGGGGCCCTGGGTATGGTCGCATACCCCAGGACACAGGGGGTGCAGAGCAAAGGCAGAAGAAACTGTACGCAGTTGCAAGCTTTATTAATCCTTATTAAGCTAAGAATATGCATTACTACAATTTTCATTGTGTCAAGATACCATAAGATCATTATTCCCAGGATACCAGGAACAATGAGGGAAGATTAAACAAAGAAAGACGAATAAACAAAAGCTTCTTCTAAAAATATTCATATAAAAATCACCTTTCTTATTATAATCAAAATATACTCACCATTACCAAGAGAGCTTTAGAACCACTTCCACAGAAACGGGACACAGCAGAACATAATTTAAGGCCAAGTGAGAAAAACATTTTCTTCTCCAGGGCGGCATTCCAGGCCCTACTTGAATCTGTCACCAGGCCTTTCTTGACCCTGCCTTGGAGCTGCATCTCTATGTCTTAACAATTCCTTCTTTTTTCTTTGTTTTAAAGTAACACTTTACATAACATAGCTAAAGGTCCTTGTAGTGGTTTAGTCAGGTAAAAATAAAGCAACATAATACATAATGTACATAAGATTATGGCAAAACTAGCTCCTCCCATGCTATGGAAAATCCTTTGAAGCCAAGCCTTGGGATCTAATCCTGTCAATTGATTAGCCAATAATTTCGCTATTTCCATAGGGGTAGTATCTTCTAGCTGTTTACCAAAAGACATTCGAACATCATATTTCAAGGCATTAATTACTTTTGAAGCACTTTCAATACACTCTAAATAGGCTTGAATTAACTTCCAATCATGTTCTGTGTCATTATCCATATATTTACTAACAGAAAAGTAGTAGGATTTCATCATGATAAGCATTATAAGCCCGATAACTGGCATTGGCCGCAGCAGAAGAAACCATGAGTAAAACACACATTGCTAAGAATAAGTGCTCAGCAGTAAAGGACTTTCCTGAAGGGGACAAAATTATTCCTTTCAGTGCTTAATCGCTTCACCTTACCCCATATAGGTAATAGGGTTGTCACTACACGGATCCTTATCCATTGTTGTTTGTGGACACTAAGAGGAGCCAGGGCCTCAGTAATGGAGGACACCTCCTCATCTCCTGAGAACATCCATCAGGAGAAAATGTAGCTGGTTTAACTGGATTCCTTTGAGGGTAGGGAGCAGTTCTTATTATTCTGTGCTTGGATCCATCTCCCAGGTAACCAGAATAGTCTCCCATCCTGTAATGAGACAAAACCCTCTCCCCTATATACAATGATGTCCCTTCCTGCCATTCAGCATCCCGGGCAATTTTTATCCATACTGTCTGTTCCATGCCTTCTGGGGGGAAGTTCAACAAAGTGTCTATCGGCTCTTGATATAACTTCACCTTGTGGTAAATTAAGAAAATTAATAACGTATAATGCTTGTGCCAATATAGCTCTGGGACTGGTCTGCAAACTCCTTCAGGTTGCATAAGGCCATCTCTTTTCCCCCTTTTTAATTTTATAATTTGTCATTTCAGGGTATGGTGAATTCTTTCAACAAAAGCTTGTCCTTGTGTATTGTGTTCTGTACCAGTAATATGTACAATATGATATCGTTGACAAAATTGTTTATATTGATAAGAAATATATGTTGGTCCATTATCAATTTTAATTTTAGAGGGCAGTCCCATAACAGCAAAAGTTTCCAATAGATGCTGTATAACATGAGCAGTGCGTACTCCTGGCAATGGTGTAGCCCACACAAATTTTGAAAAATTATCTATGCTTACATCTATATGTGAAAGGCGACCAAACTCAGAAATATGGGTTCCATCCATCTGCCACGATGTATTAAGTTGCATCCTTCTGGGATTAATTTGAGATGGAACACATTTTATACGTGAAGACTGACACATAGGACAATTAGCAATAATTTGTTTGGCTTGAGAATAGGGAAGCTTATATTTAATATGTAAATATCCTGTATTGGCATGATTATGACTGTGTTCTTCTGGGGTAGCAAATGCCACTAATTGATCTACCATAGGATTGCCAAGTGTTAAAGATTCTGGAAATTTTGAATGTGATCTAGTATGTGTAATGAATATTCTAGAGTTTCATAATAACAATAGTCCTTTAATATGTGAGAATAACATTTAATATATGCTTAGATGTAGAAACAACAGCAGTCGCAATATTCTGTACTACTCCTACAACATAAGCGGACTCAGCTATAATATTTTTACATCATGAGTAAAATCCTGGAATACATTAATTACCGCTAATAATTCATTTTGTTGTACTGACCCAAAAGAAGATTCTTGTCCCCAAAATTAATCTTTGGTCCAATAAGCCATCTTGGTGTTAGAGCCATCTGTAAACACAGTAAACGGTGATGGTAATGGATCAACAGAAATTAGTGTATTTATCAAACTTTTTTTTGTTTTTTAAAGCAATCCCACAATTTACTATGGGGAGGATGAAATTCAATATTTCCAGTGTAAGAAATCATGGCTAATTGAAAAACCTCAGACATCTGCATTAAATATTCCCCTTTATCTTTGCTTAATGGGAAAACAATAGCAGCACAATCATATCCCCACAGAGTAACAGGTCTTTGTATGCCTTGCTGAATAATTAAAGAAATTTGTTCCTCATTATTTGTTAATGTTTGGTTAAAGTTTTATTTAATATAAACCCATTCTAAAGGCAACACATCCTGAGCGAAAGCGCCTGTAGGATATTCAAGAGTATTTAAACATATAATTTAATAACTCTATCTGGATCAATACGTGCCAAATATGCATCTTTCCATTTTCAGAAAAGATACCCTTGCATGCCTTCATATAAGCATTAATATCCCCAGCCTCCTTTATAGGTAATAATGCTCTCCTGTACTCTTCATTAGCATTTTCAAAAGCAAGCATTTGCAGCAGTTGTCCTCCAGCTTCCTCTCCTACCATTGTTCTTTCCAATGTTAATTTTAATATACATAAAAACTTAATATATGGTTCATAGAAAGCTACTACCTTTTTCAACCAACCAGTATCATCCTTTATAATAAGTCGGTTGGGCCACACCTTGAATCGATGCTGGCCTAATTATAGGAAAAGAAAAGGCAGGTGAATTCGTCATTATCATCGTGTGAATCTAATGGTCAACATGCCATCCTCGGGAAACGACTTAGAAAAACCTGCTTCAGGCAATGGTGCAGAGGGCAAAACTTTTACTTACGTTTTGTCTTAATGAAGCTCTAGCTTCTTGTTCTGTATTCGTTATTACCCTGTCTGCATTCATGGCCTTGAACACAGTAAAAATTACAGCCCAAAGAGACCAGAAATTGGAATCTTTTTGCTCTGCCTGACAGCCTTTTTCACCTTAACTTTCACTTTGACCCAGATATCAGAATCCCTGGAACCCTCGTCAGGGAACCATGGAGTTTACTCTTGCTGTCTCTAAACACTTTTCTAAACCAGACTGATAGACATGAATTCCCTGCACTCTTAAAGATGCTTAAGCATAGCGAGATGAAGAGAAGATTTATCTTGTCCCATTTCCTTGTAATAAATTGTACTTACCTTATCTGACTGTCCAGACTTACCTTCAGGGACCCAGTTCCAGTGCCATAGGTCGACGTCTTGGGTGTTGGGAACCCTGCATTCCTTTCTGTGTTTCCCGATGCTCAGTGGCCATGACACTCCAGCATGCTTTGAAATGAACCAGTCCGCCGACACCACCACCACCACCACCACCACCACCACCACCACCACCACTACCACCAATTTGGTTTTGTAAATAAAGTTTTATTGACATCGCCATACTCAGCATTTACATCCTGTTCAGTGCTGCTTCTGGCTGCAGCTGCAGGGCTTAGGAGCCACAGAGCCCTGTAGGCTCCCAGAGCTGAGAGCATTGACCTTTGCCTTGTTTGTGAAAGAGGTGACTGACCCCTGTGCTCGAGGTGGCCTTTCCGTGCCCTTTAACCCATAGCATAGGTCTCTGTGCCATCCTGTCCCTTTGCTATGATGTGCACTTCCTGGTACATTTCCGTTAGCTCTTGACATTTCCAGAGCATTGGGTCTTGCAAATTGAATTTGCATGGCACCAGGAATAGACCTGATAGCAGGGTGTGGGACACTCCCTATGGGGAACCCTGCCCAGGGGCATAAGCTTACTTTTCCAGTCAACTCCCTGAACAGTGAGCCTTTGTGGGACAAGGTACTTCACGACATGACTTGACCTCTCTGCAGTGCACCCAATCCCTGCTTGGCTCAGATGTCCCCCAGAGAGGTTGTGTGAGTGTCCCCAGTAGAGGCAGCACTCTGTGTGGTGGCATTGACATGGCATCCAGGAAAGTCAAAACCAGAGGGACATGTCGGGCAGTTGGAAGCAGATGTCTGCATCCATGGAGAGAAGGATGGACTAGACACTCCTACAGGGGGTGAGCTGAGAAGCACTTCCTTGGCTTTTTCACAGCAGTGTAGGCTGCATGCCATGCTGTGTACCCATGCTGTGCTGAAGCCCCAGGCTTTGAGTCTCCCACAGCTGCTGTGTCCTGGGTCCAGGGTGGGATTAAGCAGACTTCAGCAGGAGAAAGGTGAAAACCCTGGTTGCAGGGTGGGGATGGCACAGTCATAACACTCCTGCACATGAGGCACCTGACTTAGAGCCGTATAGCAGCTGTGACAAACCAGCTCTGGTGACACTCATCTGCAATGCCAGGCCATGGGGGGTAGAGGCAGTAGGATCAGTTGTTTAATTATCCTTGGCTACAAGGCAAGTTCGAGGCCAGCCTGGGCAACTTTGTCTATGAAAATAAGACAAAACTAGGTCTTGACTCTGAGCATCACTGCCTGTACCTGGCATGGTTGCCCCACCCCAGGGAAGAAACCCCTCTGTCCAGAGGCCATAACTGCAGGAGACTCCCTGGCCAAGTGTCTATACAGCGCCCTGTTTGACTGGTCTGTGCTGAGGACCAACCACGCTCTCCTCAACAGGAAGGACATGGGAGAGGCTGTTTCTGTGAGGTCCCGGGCCCTGAGATGGCCAAGAATAAACCCTGTCCTTGGGAAAGCCATGGAGACTAGGAACCCAGGGGATCTCTGCAAACACCAGGGCTGGCAGAGAACTCTGATCCTCTACAGCAGCTGCTCTCAATCTGTGGGTTCTACATCAGAGCTCCTGCACACCAGACATTTACATTACAGTTCCTCACAGTAACAAAGTGACACTCATGAAGTAGCTCTCCAATAAGTTTATGTTGGGATGACAACGACATGAGGAACTGAAATAAAGAGTCACAGTGTTAGGAAGGGTAAGAACCGCCATTCTATAGGAACCCAGGCATCTGCACTCGGTGTCTGGAAGTGTGATAGGCTAGACTTCACCCTCAGCGATGCCAGCATGTGGGCACCAAGCCTAGGTTCCACCCCAATGCTTCCTGGATATGTGCAGGCCTGGTTCCATCAAGAAGTAACAAAGGAACCCTTGGCAAAAAAACACTGGGTACCAAACAGTTCAGGAAAACACACCCCTCTGCTGCAACTCCTCTCAGGAGGGCTAATCTTTCCAGGAGGCCCCGGCTATAACCAAACCTTGTCTCCCAGTGCTTGCCCATTGGTGTCTTGGCCATATTCAGATTTGAGGACTTTGAACAGAATAGCTTCCAGCAGATTTGCATCAATGAATCCAACAAGCAGTTGCAGTCCTACTTCACCCAGCGCATCTTCAAGCTGAGGCAGGTGAGAGTGGACACCTATTCCCCAGCCCAGCCCGGCCATCACCCTGAATGTCAGTGATGTCCCTCAGTATCAGCAGGATGGGGCCTGGGCACCGTAGGTTCCCCAGGACCTAAAGCTATGTCCTTGAACTAAGTGCCATGCTCAGCCCTTCCAGCCTCTTTCAACCCTTCTGGATGCTCAACTGCTCCTGCAGCAAGGCATCAGTGTGCACATTCTGTTATGTCATTTGTGTGTGTCTACAGGTGGTCAGAGCCTGTCCCCTCTGTTCCTTTCTTTTGCTGTATTTGCCTTTCTGAGGAGGCAGGACTCACAGGTATGGGAGGCAGCCACATGCATATTCTGCAGCCATGTCTGACTCCTCTGAGGCTCAGTCCCACTTACACACCTACCCTCCAACCTCCCCACTCCATGTCACCCCTGGAGCTCTGTAGACCTTCCTGCTTTCTGTCTTTATATAACTGGTGACACTGCAGCCCTCAGTGGTGTCATACAGTGTTAGTTTGTCTTTGCACTGCCTGGAGGTCTGACTTAGGAGAATGGCTACCATTCTCATTCCTGTTCAAGGGTCAGAATCTGAATCCTATGTAAGGCTGAATAATATTCCAGCACATGGCTGTGCCATGTTGAATTTACACAGTCACCTATGGATCTTATATTTTGGCTTGTAAACACACACATATAAGACTCAAGTGACACCCAAGTGGAGAATTGCTGGAGTCCTCCATGGCTTTCTGAACCGTCTGAGAGACCATCCTGTCCACAGTGTATAGGGCACCATCTACTCATAGCTCACACAGCATGAGAAGATTAGGGAGGGTTAACCTGGCTTCTCTGTCTCCTACTTTCTGCCACACTAGCCCTAGCATCTTTCTGTATTGCAGTGAATGTTTAGAACCCAGGAGGATGGCAGCTTCCTTGCTCAAATATAGCAAGTTCCTCCTTGCCTGCTTTGAGACTGAGTCTCATGCAGCCCAGGCTGGCTTTGATCTCACCATTAGTTACGATGGCCATGAACTCCTGGTTCTCATGCCTCAGATGTCTCTGAGTGCTGGGTGACAGGTATGCACCACTCTTAAGTCCTGCCACTGGGACAAGAGTGAGCAGAGCCAGCTCTGAAGCACACACTTTGCTGGTGTCAGTGATGACTGACTTATGATCCTTTCTTCCATGCCCATGGCCCTTCTCCTTGGTGCATGCCATCCTTCCTCCCTGTGACTCATGGGGGACACCAAGCCCGAGGATGTCAGGAAGAAGTTTACTTACTTCACTGGGTTGGAGGCTGTTAGGTTCCTGCGTCAGTAGGTGAGATTCAAGCTAGAAGGTTTGTGGCATGAGAAACTGGAACAGAACTGGAATGGCAGGAACAATCGTCGCCTGGCTCTGAGAAGACCAGGTGGGCAGAAACTCATCGTTGGGCAGGTAGTGAGCTCAAGACCAGGCTGGGCATTGCTCAGCGTATGTGAACAGGTGTGCTTACATGGACATGTGTTTCCCCCACATGGTCACCACTTATCCAGGCACGGTGAATACTCCAAGGAGCTTTTTATGTTTTAACATTGTGTGTGTTTGTGTGTCCATACATACATATACACACATACATTCGTACATATACACGAATACACGTACATGAAAACACATGCCTATACATGACTATACACATTCATGCTCACACACAGATACATACACACCTACATGCATACACACATACACACACACATACACACACATACACACATACACACATACATGCATACACACATACACATATACATACACACATATACACACATACAATACATATACACACATACAAATACACCTATACACACATATAGACAGACATATACACACATATACATATACACGTATACACATACATGCATACACACATTCATATCCACACATACATACAGACATATACATATATACTCACATACATGTAAGCGCATGAGTGGAAGCCAGAGGACAGCTTGGCCCTTGGTTCTCTCCCTTTTACCACGTGGGTCCTGGGGATTGAGTCAAGCTCATCAGACTTGACAGCAAGCCCCTTTAACTGTAGAGCCCTCTTGTTGGCTGCCAGTCACCTTTTTCCACAAATTCTATCCATGGTGGAATGTTTACAGTTGTTATTCTCATGATTCCTTCAGCAATAGCGCAGACATCATTTACACTGCATTAGGAGTTATAATTCATGTAGATGTCAGGAGAGCTGGAGGCGTGGATCAAGAAGAGAGCCCACTTTCAATGTCATTATGTGGTATTGCCTTAGGCCCTTTTATACACTCCCCTGGCTTTGTCTGAGTATATGTTTGAGGTCTCTCTATGACTGTGCAAAGAAGTAAGAGCTAGGGCTGGGCCACAAAATAGGAAAGTACTTGTTCATCCAAAAACAAAAACAAAAAACAAACAAACAAACAAACAAAAAATAATTAATAATTAAATATTGGTGCTAGTACTGAACTACACAGCCAGAAGGTATTTTTCTAAGTAAATAACACAATATTGGGGATGACAATATGATCAAATATCCTACAACATAAGTTTGCAATATTACCTACATTCTATAAATCAAGTCTGACCACCGTTTTGGTTGTTTCCAATCATGTCTGAGTGCATCATCTCGGGAATCCCAAGGAAAATCAGAAATGGGTTCTTGAAGCTGTTGCACAGGGCCAGTATAGACCTAAATACCACAGAGGAAACCTTGATTCTTATCACAAGGGATCATTCACCATCCCTCCTGTCACATAACTTATGACAAGACGTCAACTTTCCTAAACTTAGCCTTTTTCCCAAGTGCTGCAGAAGGGAAGATCTGGTGTCAAGGGGTCTGGATTCAAACCACAGGACACTGAATTCATTTAAATAGTTGTAGTTCATTGAATGCACACACCAATACATTTCAACCAGAGCAACAGCTCACAACTGTGTACTGGACATTGCTAGGCCCCGCTCATTGCAAAATCCACATGGGCTCATGCACAAGTGTTGCAAATGCTCCAGTCTATGGGCCCTGACTGAGGCCATTTTACACATAATTGTTCCAATTTTCCTTGAATCTATTGGGTCCTATGTGAAGAATATACTTGGGGAACTTGTTAAGATTAACAAACCTCATAACATACAGAACATAACAGGGTATGTGACCAGCACCACACAGTTCAACGTCAGAGTTTTTTGTTCTTTGTTAGTGTTTTTCTTGGCATCCATGATGTGGAGAAGTATTACAGAACAATAGGAAAGAGCTGGCTGCTGTGTAACAAATTCACTGCTATTAAGGTAGGTATGGGGGCAAGACCTCAGCAGTAGCCCTTAAGATGGGAAGGAGGTTCCTCAGAAAATTGGACATTGAACTGCCTGAGGATCCAGCTATACCTCTCTTGGGCATATACCCAAAAGATGCCTCAACATATAAAAGAGACACATGCTCCACTATGTTCATCGCAGCCTTATTTATAATAGCCAGAAACTGGAAAGAACCCAGATGCCCTTCAACAGAGGAATGGATACAGAAAATGTGGTACATGTACACAATGGAATATTACTCAGCTATCAAAAACAACGAGTTTATGAAATTCGTAGGCAAATGGTTGGAACTGGAAAATATCATCCTGAGTGAGCTAACCCAATCACAGAAAGACATACGTGGTATGCACTCATTGATAAGTGACTATTAGCCCAAATGCTTGAATTACCCTAGATCCCTAGAACAAACGAAACTCAAGACGGATGATCAAAATGTGAATGCTTCACTCCTTCTTTAAATGAGGAAAAAAAATACCCTTGGCAGGGAAGGGAGAGGCAAAGATTAAAACAGAGACTGAAGGAACACCCATTCAGAGCCTGCCCCACATGTGGCCCATACACATAGAGCCACCAAATTAGACAAGATGGATGAAGCAAAGAAGTACAGACCGACAGGAGCCGGATGTAGATTGCTCCTGAGAGACACAGTCAGAATACAGCAAATACAGAGGCGAATGCCAGCAGCAAACCACTGAACTGAGAATAGGACCCCCGTTGAAGGAATCAGAGAAAGAACTGGAAGAGCTTGAAGGGGCTCGAGACCCCATATGTACAACAATGCCAAGCAACCAGAGCTTCCAGGGACTAAGCCACTACCTAAAGACTATACATGGACTGACCCTGGACTCTGACCCCATAGGTAGCAATGAATATCCTAGTAAGAGCACCAGTGGAAGGGGAAGCCCTGGGTCCTGCTAAAACTGAACCCCCAGTGAACTAGACTATGGGGGGAGGGCGGCAATGGGGGGAGGGTTGGGAGGGGAACACCCATAAGGAAGGGGAGGGGGGAGGGGGGTGTTTGCCCGGAAACCGGGAAAGGGAATAACACTTGAAATGTATATAAGAAGTACTCAAGTTAATAAAAAAAAAATAAAAAAATAAAAAAAAAATAAAAAAAAAAGATGGGAAGGAGATGATGTGTTTGATAACTGAAAGGAGCTGCCTCAGCTGTGTTTCTCTGCCTGCTCAGTGCCCATTCAACATCACTCTGTCCCTGAAGAGGAACTCAAGGTCTGCCCCCTGCTGCCTGTGAGCCAGGAAGAGGCACAGAAAGGCAAGGCCACAGCACTGGTTTCCAATTAATCAGTAATGCTGGATTTCCAATAATGTACTTGTATACACAAATACAGTGTGGTAAGTTGCAATAGATACTAATCATTTCTCATATAGGGCAGCAGTTGATTGACTACAACTAATTCTATTAAAAAAAAGAAACCTGGCTCTTGTAGAAATATACACAGAAATATCTAGGATGGTGGGGAATGAATTCTGCCATGGACTGAACTCGTGGAAGTGGGGTTGGGAGAAAGATGCATGGTTAAATAGCCCACCAGGTTCACATTGTGTCAACTTGATTTAATCTAAGGACAAAGAAGTGGAGTATCTCTGATGGCTTTCTTCTAGTCCCTTTAAAGCATCACTGGGGTTTGAACTCAGAACTTCACACTTCTTGATGGGGCAACTACACTCAAGGAAGCTTAAGACTGTCATAGGCACAGTATTATGCTATATATACAGAGTAGATAATACTAAGATGTTCAGATGGTGATGTCCATTTGTATGCACTCTTAATGTGGACCTAAAAAAAGAGAGATCAAGGTCCGTAGAATAGAAAGATCAGTTCCCGTTGTTTTCTACCATTCCAAACAGAATGACTGGTAGGGAGAGAATGGTAAATAATCGAGAATTCGTAGATGATGCTTTGAATGAAGTGTGGATTTCTGTGCTGGTTTAAAACAGGGTCTCAAGTATCACATGTTGCCCTCTACCTGGCTGGCCAGGATCACTTTGAGCTCAGATAAACCTCCTTTCACTTTGCAATAAATAGGCTTATAAGAGTGGCCTCCAAGGACTGTGCAGACAGCATTAGCCTTTCACAGTTGAGGTGTGTAGCCCACAACTATAGTTTTAGCCATGTTTTTCCATGTCTACCAGCTATTTCAGATTGTTGCTGTTATATGGCTGACAATCAAGGATGCAGAAAAATAACCTGATGCAGAGTAAGGACATGGTGATCACATGGTGATCTCATGGTGCCTCTTCCGTACGTTCTGGATGAGGTTTGTTAAAATTCCAATATTGCAGAAAGCTTTATATAGGGCCCATCACAATAAGGGTCACTATGCACTGTTCTATCTAAAATGGTCTAATCAGAACTGACTACCATATAACACTTCCTGCAATCCTCATATGAGAAGCTTGAGCTTTTGGTTTTGACTTTTTCTTTTCTCGTTCTTTCTTATTTTTTGCTATATAAGTTGAGACAAAGATAGTTAAGGCCATGAATTTGCCCCCAAAATTTGAACTATGTATGTGATCAATCAATGTTAGTGTGTGCATTCTATAAAGTATTCATTTTTTACTATGATAGATGCTTTTGGGTTTGGTGTGGTGGCCATTTCCCAGTGTACAGGTGCAGGGACCTTGCTCTATCCACTTAATGATGTTTATAGCCTCATTTTAGACGTTTCTGTGCACCCCCTATATCTCTTGACTATTTTATTTTTCTGATAGAAGCTCGTGGTATATCTTACTCAGTCCTGTGAGCAGTGCTACTTTGTCGACATTGGTGCAGAGAGGAGAACCCCACCACCAGCATGAGGTTCCCTTCACTGGTGGCTCCAATATTGCATTTTCCTCTGCCAACAGGTCTCCACACATTTCCTAGCACCTTAAAGACTTCAACTCTTTCTCCTAAGGAATTTTCTGGCAATTGTCGATTGCTAAGCACATGACTTCATGAGTGTTCCCCTAATACACACCCATGTTGTAACCTACCATGCAGACTATTTCTTGATGTGATATAAAGCACCCGTACAGAATGAGACAGGAGAACTTTTGACTGCATATTCAAGCTGGTATGAAATCTCAGGAAGTTTTAATGGCTGACATTGGTGAATGAGGACAATTTGAGTCAGGATGAGACATTTTTTGGGAAGATTTGAAAGGAAACATTCATTTAGATGCATAGGAATTACTAAGGTTTTTATAATCAAGCCTTGAGGAAAATTTGGCTTTGGAAGCAGGAGGTGCTCAGTGGCTCTGCCCCAGGAAAGTCTCCTGGAAAGGGCACCTCTGCTTATGCTCAGTACAGGGAGAACATTAGCAGGGAGGCAAAGTCTGCTCCCCATGACATCAGCTGTCCCTTCTTGGACATTCTATTGTCTCCTAGAGAGTTCTGGCATCCTCTGTGATGTCACCAGTGTTGTAGTGACAACCAGTGCCCTAGTTTCTCTCAGTCTGAGTCTGGCGGTTATAAGCTAAGACATGTTTTCCCGTCTTCGCAAGCGTTTTGGGAGGGGGAATGTCGATTGTGGAGAGACTAGAGTGAAGGAGTCTGGCCTTTCGTCTCAAAGTAATGATGGACAAAGACAGCACTTCTGGGGAATGTGGAGTAAGTTCTGGGCAGTGTATTTTGAGCTTCCTGCCAGGGTGGCTGCAGGTTTAAGCTGACCTTTCTAGCAATGGGCCACAGCAACTGGAGCATTTGAAAAGGAATTGAATTTCCACGAATATCACAATTCCTGAAAGTCAGGATTTCAGAACTTTAGTTTCCCCATCCCCACTGGGAGGATATGGTAAGGCTATTATACTGTGAACTTCTGGTCCTTACTTTTCAGTTCATTTGTTCTGTTACATTGATATAATAACACCATCAGTGGTCATGGAGGGTCCACCTTTTCTGAGTTTAGACAGGGCAGCAATGTATTTTACTTTCATTGCTTCTTTAAATACAGTGGGTATCTGACAGTAGTAACAGGGAGAGATTGTGCTCCAGGCAATAACCTTATGTTCTTAGACCTCTGATTTCTTCTAACTGGCAGGGTCATCGTTTGCTTTATACATTAGAGGTTGTATGTTACAAACTTTTTTCTACAATACCAAAACTATTTGGAACGTGTAGACCAAGATTCAGCCTGCAACCTATTCGCACTTCTGGGGCATTTGGTATTTCACATAGGGACACTGATAAGTCTATTGAACATATCCTCCCTTGGAAATGCATTTTAAATCCAAAGTTGTTGCCTTAGAGTATCAGGGTAGGACATCTGAGTGTCTCCAATCACTCAAGTTTAGTGGATGGTGAATTTATCATCTGAGTTCTGAAGCCACAGGGGTGAGGGTCCTGAAACCAAGCTGTACCCTGTTCAGCTGACAATAATCCTGGAGAAGCCATCTCCATGGTACATGTAAGCACGTGATGTCCGGAATAGGGAACACCTGGCTGCTTACATCTCTTGGTCTCTATAGAGTAGTGGGAGAACTGAGATCCACTGAGGAGGCCTCTTAAGCATAGACCAATCACCTAGCAGTGACACTGGGTTCCTGGCTTGTTCTCTTGTTTAGGCCTCACTGAGGTCTATGAACACTCTATGCATTCTCCCCATGCAGGTTCACTTGTGTTCTTCTACCTACAGACGCTGGGAGAGAAACATCATCCCCTGGCACTGACCTAAGCAAGAATCAGGCCATGAAGGAAAAGGAGAGGCTGATTAAAGAGCTGCAGCTCATTACCGAGGAGAGAAATGACCTGAGAGATCGCCTGAGGTTTCTGACAGAGAGATCCATGAAGAACAGGTATGAATCGCTCCAAATGCTCTTGTTTCATTCCTGGGTCTGCAAGGTCACCTTTTTCTTATCCTGTTAAGGTTTTGGGTTCTAGAAAGCTGTGCCTCCCTAACCACCCTGTGCTAAACCTCACCTCCCATATAGTGGAGATTCAGAACCTGACCCTTCCTGAGGAGTGAGATTGAAAATGGACTCATCTGCTTCCATTTATTTAAAAGCAGAACTTGTGGTCTGAATGAAGAATTCAGGGATAAATTCAGGGAGAGTGAGTTCCCAGTGTGCATTTGCAAAGCCCTTGACAGCTGGTGGCTTTGCAAGATTGTAATTGCAGTGAGTTTATGGTGAGTCTCTGTACTTGCTAGGCAGGGGACTGAGTGCTGGAAGATCCAGGCAGCAGCCTGGGGTAATATAGGACCCACCCCGAGTTCATATATTCCTAAATGCCGATGTTCATTGTATTCTATCATTTGGGGCCAGGCCAAACTTCAGGCCAAATCCATATTATGAAGACCTGGAGAGAATGGAGGAGGCGGTCATGTCAATTCTGCACAACTTAGAGATGGAGAACACTGAGGTCCATGAGAACAACCATAAGCTGAAGAAGGAGATTACCTTCTCTAGGTAAGTCCTGGTCAGATAGGCTATCACTTGTGGAATGGCCATTTCTGACTTTCTTTGTTCTGGATTGGACGGTCTTCAGCTCTGGTTCTATCTCTTGTGCTATTTACCCATCAGTCTTCCAGGGTCATTAGGACTCAGTTTTCAGTTCCATAAAAGACTGTTCCTCATCCCAGGATTGTCTAGGCATCTTCAGAAGGCTCTAGAGAGAACAGTACTGATTGAAGTCAGCAGAAGGTTATTAGGCTGCCCTGGAACTATGGTGTCACACCAGGTTTTACAAAACTCAGTGGGTGGACCACATGGTTAGCATGACCTTCTCTTGGTTCTACTGACCTCCTTTGAAGGTGTTGGCCCACTACTAATTGATGTTGGCCCCATGCATTGGGCTTTCATGGATAGTTGTAGATCCATGTTCTTTCTCAGAGGTGTGGACACTAAATGGTGTCAGGCCAAGCAAACAATTTATTCTTCCCCGAATTAACTCTTTATGGTTTGTGCAGCAGCCTTATATGTATCAAGATGCATTTTATTAAGTCTTCATGGGTATCTGGGACCTGGTAGAGTTAGTGGGACTTGGGAGTAGGAATGGGAGAAAGGGCCAGCATGATCTTACTATGCAGACTGTATTTCCAGAAACCTGCTCAGCCAGCTCCTGATGGAGAACACATGTAGGAAGAAGTTGGTCCCACTGAAGCAGGAGAACAAGGAGGGACATCTTGAGTGTGCACTGAACCAGAAATATTTGGTTGACTTCAACAAGAAAGATAAAGACCATCAACGGCCAGAACCAGCATTATCAGGTAGGGACGAGCAGATGTGTTAGCTTAACAATATCTGATAAAATTTGCCAATTTGATACATCTTTGCTTCTCTTACCACCTTTCTAATTTACACTCACAACCAGCCAACCACCTCATGTAATGGAATTGTTCATTGCTCTGCCTATGCACAAGTATTCTAGGAAGTTAACCACTTTTCAGAAACTGAATTATTGTGCAAGCATATTTTGCTGCTCTTTTTGAAGCTGCAGTCTAGTATGGTGACAGATGAATAACATATCTCATTATTGCATATCCATGTGATAGATTGGATCCTATGTAGAGTTTTGAACAATTTCTTGGTTCTTGAACAATTGACACTCTGTGGTCATGTGACCTCTTGTGTAGGAAGCACCTTTGGGATAAGAACCAAGTGCAAGTGTCAAATTAGTACTTGTCATTGGCTTTATCCTTGGTGACAAATGGACATCTCCTTTCTTCCTGCAACCCGATGAGGTCTCTTCCCATTGCCCTGTTCTTGGTTTGCACTGGTATAAGTCTGGGTCCCAGATTGGCAGCCCACATTACTGTGAGGCTTGCTGGAGATTTTGCCCTGCCTGCAGAGTTAGCAACAATGATATCAGTTAAAAGGTCCATGTCGACTGTCCAATAGAACTGAGGTGGTAGAAGGCAGCATTCTGACAGCTGGCTTGCATTTCCCCACCAAATCAGTGTCTGAAAAACTGCCTTCCTCTCCCAGGTCTCAGAAAGTGCAAGAGAGCTGGAATTGGACACACCCCAGTAAGAGAGCTTCCTGAAGAATAAGTTGCTTTCTCAGGAGTCCCTGATGACCAACATCCTGAATGGTAACATTTTTTGGATGAGTATTCATCCTCTGCGTTAATTTGTCATTTCTTAGAGACCCTAAATTTATATAACACTGAGCCAGCCTGACTGATTGAGGTCTTACTCACTTTCTTCTTCAGAAAACAGCACTTGAGAGACAACTTGGGGGACCGCCTTTCATTATGTGTGCTAGAGGAGAAACAGCAATACGTCTGTGCTTCTAAATGTTCGTTAAGAATATGCTTTTAGAAATATTTTTGTTATGATTTTAATTGAAGTTTTCTTTTTGTTGTTTCATATTTATATGTTCTTGTTACTATTTTTACTTTAAAATATTTTTAAATATTTTTATTCATTTTAATCCTGTTTTGTTGTAAAAATGTATTTGTTATGAATAAAAATTGAATTCTATCTCTTGACTCTTAAGACCATCTTTCTTACTCAAGGGTTCTGTCCCTTCCTGTGGACCTAGAACTGACAGCTACAGATGGATCTCTGCATGTTCCATGGAGCCTGGGCTAATAAGTGAATTCAAAGTCACCAAGGTGTACCCAGTGTGACAGTGTCTTTTGTGTGGATAATGTGGCTGTTTCTCAGACACACACTTTATGATGTAATCACTGACATGCTTTACCCAAATGTTAGGGTCCTTGTGGTTCTTCTGAGAGAGCAGCAGATGCTCTACCCTGTGAGTCATCACCACAGCTCCTGCAGGTGGCTTTTGTTATTCCACAGGAGGTGCTGTATTAGGTGGACAAGATCACCTATGATTAAATAGAGAGATCTCAGGAGATGTGTATTCACAGGGAACTTACTGAGCCGTACATGCTCAATGTGTTAGCTTGCCAGGCATCCCTACAGAGCTCTGGTGTTCCCACTCCTCATTGTGGGTCAGGATCATCCTCCAGCACCACTTAGTTTTCATATTAGAGCAGATCTTTCACCTGTTATCAATGATGACCATATATATTATGCACATCTGATAAAATACAGAATAGAAACTAGATCCTGTAAGCCAGCTTGGCATAATGTGTTCTATTAATAGCAAGAAATGTATCTTAATCTAAGCAGTTTAGGGAAAACCTCAAGAGCATACATAGTGAATGCTTCCTATAGCTGTGAACACAGGTTTCTTTTGGAGAGCAGGCCTGTGCAGGCCCAGAACCTAGGTTGGGCAGTTCAAGCTACCCTTTTTCCATGGCCAAACTGGGATCATATTGAGAATGTATTTTTTCCAGGTGACTGATTTCCAATTTATGGAATTGAACTAACTTACTGAGAGTGGAGGTGACTCACAGAGTTAAAGTACAGAAGGAGGAATCCAGAATGTCCACAAAAACTTGCTGTCACCCCAGGGCTTTAAAAGCTCAGCAGCTAGAGAAGCAATGTAGTATTTGGTTATTCTCATGCTTAGGTCTAGTCATTCATTATAAGCTGAACATGACACAAAAAGAATCATCTGTGTCAATATAGAAGCTAGTTGTAACTAGATTCACCCCACACTATCACATCACTACCGTATTTGAGGTTCTCAGTTACTATCTAAGAACCTGGAAGAGGCTGGGTCTTGCTACACATACTCATAATTTATGTCTTCATGACACTGTGTGCTTTGTTCTGTTAATGCTACCATTGGCATACAATACCTTGGATACTTTGTGCTGACATCTGTGACCTGAGACAATAGTTCATGTCATGCCTAACCTGAATAAACTGTCCTTAGAGTACAATGTGGTATTAGGGGCCTTCTTTTCCTATGAGATAGCAAAACATTTCCAGTCTTCAGTCAAGTCTGTCAGCCATTGTCCAGTGCCTGTCTTGAGATGTCCACATTTTCAGCTGAGAGTCTTCATCCAGGCTGCTCTGTAACTTTGTAGAAGATTAAATAGGTCCCAGCCCTAGGATTTAATTCATTGTGACTGTACTTGCCGAACATTCTCAAAGCCCTCTGATCTACCCTAGCCCTCTGTGCTTTAGAGAAAAAAAAATAAAGAACGACATTGCACTTGAAATTTCTCCCCCAACAAAAGGAGAGCCTGCATAGGTCCTTTAAGTAACTCTAAGCCCCAGGTTCCCCACAGCTCCCTCCATTGATTCAATTATTTATCTGTTTTCATTATTGCTCACTTTATTTTTGGTGTGCAAAGAATATGCACCATGTCAGTAAAGTGTGTGTGTGTGTGTGTGTGTGTGTGTGTGTGTGTGTGTGTGTGTTTGTATGGGGAAGGGTCCATAGTAGAAACTGTTGAGGTGCATGCAGACTCATGTTACTACTGCCCCATGGCACCTTGCAGGGAGCACTGAAATGGTGGGCTACTTTAATAAATCCTAAACCGGGCTGTGCATGGTTTGCAGTGAGATTGTGATGTCATCCCCACTGGAGAGAGCAGCAAAAGCTTCATTTATTACATGCTACTTTTACCAAGGTGAGGCAAAGCCTCATCTTATAGAGTGTCTTGTAGGATTTGGCAGCAGGAAATTAATTCAAGGCTCAAATCAAATCAATCAATTACAAACAAAGAGAAAAATACAAAGAGTCAAGGGAACCACGAGCTGTGTGTTGGTTTTTTGTTTGTTTGTTTGCTTGCTTCCTTTTTTTTTTTTTTTTTTTTTTTTTTTTTGTTGAGAAGGTCCACCAGAGAGACAACCTCTTCCTCAAACAAACTATACACCAGAGAGACAATACCTAAACTGACAAAATTAGAAATAAATGGGGGATATAACAATAGACAACCAACAAATTCAACAATCCTCCCTGGTTTGAGTGCCCCGGGGAAGTTGGGAAGCCACTTTTCCCTGTCCTGTGTGACTTTCCCTGCATAGTGAGCTCTCCTGCAGGAGATGCTTTCACATCCTTCTTTAAAAGCACCTGTTCCTCAGAACCAGATCAGCTGTGAAAACAGGCTTCTCCATGTCAGTGTGCTAGCTCCTTCTCCCAGCTCAGAGCTGCAACTCCATAGGATCCTCCACTCCCAGTGCTGTACGGGTCCCATGGAGAAGTCAGAGCAAAGTGCCCCTTCTGAGAAGTGACTTAGAACAGAAGGTTCAGAAGTGACAGTCAACCCCCAAGTGCTTCTTCCAGGAGAAAGCAACCAGCTCTTCTTATGAAACAGTGTAGGCTCCCACATGACCCAGGTCTGTGACTGGGAAAGATTTTCTGGAGCTTAGTTGCCCAGTCACAATGGGGCTACATTCTTGATCCATGATCATTCTACAAAAAAAGGTCCTCCCCCTCCCTCCCAGGCCTTCAGTTGAACCGAGGTCCTTCCAGGACCAACAGACCTGAGAGAACAGAGTGCATCTCAGGGGAGAGAAGAGGCCCGAATGATTTTAAATGGGAGAAAAACCCCATATCCGCCATCTAACAACGTTAGGGTTTGTGCATATGTGGACTTCAGAACCTTAAGGTCAGATTTTCTGATAACAGCTGCTGGTGAAGATGAAGTCTGCTGTGGGTGGAATTGTCCCAGGCAGGGAGGGGATCTGACTCTGCAGGCCTGGCCAGCTTCTTCATTCTCCTGAAACTAAGTGTTGGTCAGCTGTAAATCTGAAGTGAGAGTTGGTTTTTGTCAACTCAAATGGATGAATTTCAAGTCTCACACACTATGTGAGACACACATTTACCCACAGGGGATTTGAACTCACTTCTATAGAAGTGACTGGGGCGAACAGAGGGAAAGCATTCTCACCTTTAGCATTCTGTCTGTATCAGAGACGACGGGGACTGGCTTCCTGGACAGACATGTCCAAGCAGACACACCGTGTAATGGGGGAAAACTGAGGTAAGAAATGTCCTGGGGACAGTGATTTCAGATTGTGCCTTCAGCCAGAAATCTCTGTTGCCATTAAGTCAAGCAGCCTTGGGCCTCCTAAACCTTTCACTACGTCAGGGTGTCTCTGCTCTCACACCTGCATCAGGTCCTCCTCAGATGAAGGCTTCTCAAAATATATATATATAAAGCAATGTTTCTCAAGCTGTGGGGTGCAACCACTCACAAATTTATATCCGATATTATAACTTATAAGAGTAGCAATATTCGTTATGAAGTAGTAATGGAATAATTTTGTGCTGGGGGTCACCACAGCATGAAGAGCTGTATTAAAGGGTTGCATCATTAGGAGGGATTTGAACCACTGCCATAGAAGCTGACACATGGGAGCAGACTCCTCATGTGAGTAGAGACCCATGGCAAGGGATACTGTGTCCTACCTTAGGACCCAGAGGCAGAATCTACCCCAGGAGTCTGTGGGTCACCTTGTCTTAAATTCTTCCAGGGTCAAGAATAGCATTGGTCATCTCAGCAGAATCAGCTTGCACAGCCCACATCAGGCCCATGGCTTCCCTTTACAGAGAAGGATGTGGGTCTAAGTGACAGTCAGTGAGACTGAGGGGACCCTGATACTCATTTGCTTTGAGCTGTGGTTTCTTCACCTGTAAAGTGGAGGTGTTTCTGCTGAATTGGGTTGTTGTGGAGATTAACAGAACATACAACCTGCTCAGTGTCTGCCTGGCATGGACCCTGCTGGTTAAATGGAAGCGCTCGATGGTGATGCATTTAAAAGTAGAATCTCGAGCCCCATAGTGTTAGATGTCAGGCGACATACAGGGGTTGTAAGGGTTTTGTGATTCCAAGAGAGCCTTGAATTAAAACCAAAGGATCTTGTTTTAAATTAAAAAAAAAATAATCAAGTATAAAGTGCCAATATGAAATAATCATAAACAGAAATGAGCTAATTCCTGGAAGTCATTTAGTTTTACATTCTCTGCTTCTATTTTCAAGGCATCTAGAGTAGCACTGTACGAGATCCTAAAGCCTTCTCTTATGGTGCTACCCATTCTTTCCTGTCTCCTTGAGGACTTCTCAGGTGACTTAAGAAAACCTGATTTCCTTTCAGATTGTCCCCAGCTGCTGTGATCTCTCTGTCCATGGGCATTGCCAAAAGCTGCAGAGCCAATGTGTTGTTTCACAACACAAAATTTCCAGACATCAATTTCACCAATGAAGTCTCAGGAATCAGATGCCGAATTCAAGTAAAGCTCCCAACTGTCCTTCCTAATTCACTGTTCCCCCAGAAGAAGAGCATTGTAGCTCCCTCTGCACGCTTTCTTAAAAATCCTTCAACTCAAAGACTTTCCATTGCCCTAGTTATCTTCATTTCCTATCAAGTTGTGCCTTGATCTGCTCTAGACCTAAGTGCCCTTTAGCTTTGCAGTAAAGGTGTGAGGTAGGTGAGCTGAACAGTAATAAAGTCCATGTTCACAGTAAACAAAGAGCTCTTGCATTAAATGTCTGTGCCCTGTCGATGCTATATCACACAATAGTGTTTCATTAAATAATACATTAAGGGAGATCACAGTGTGATCAAATATTTTGTAACATAACTTAGTAATGTTCTCTCTATTACATAAGTCAAGTACTATCCTGTGTATTCTGGTCTTTTTCTCTCATGTCTGTGTTCATCACCATGGGAATCCCAAGGAACATCAATCCTGGGCTTTTGAAACTGTTGCATACAGCCAATTGGGGACCAAAACTACCCAGGAGACTACTGATACTTGACGCACATAAAGTCACCTCCCTATTTTCATATACTTTATGGCAAGAACTCACCATTGCTGACCAGGTCTCATTATCCAACGTGCTCCTAAATGGAAGAGTTGGGGTCAAGGAGGTCATTAACAAAGCACAAAACACCCATCTCAGATAAATATGTATGCTTTTTTGAATTCAAACATCCATGGATGTCAGGACACAATTAAAAGTCCAAACATAAGGATAAGAGACATAGAAGAGAATTGAGATTTCCAGTTCATAGGTCCAGTAAACATCTTCAGCAAATCATAGCAGAAAACTTCCATAAGGTAAAGAAATAAAAGGCCATAAAGGTACAGCAAGCCTACAGAACGCAAATTAATTTAACCAGAAAAATTTCCTCCATTCACATAATAATTAAAACACTAAATGCACACATAAAAGAAAGAATATTATACGGGGTAAGGTATAAATATCCAGTAACAAATGAATTCAGACCTATCTGATTTACACCAGACTGCTCAACGGAGACTCAAAAAGCCAAAAATCCTGGACAGATGTAATGCAGACCCAGGTTCTTATACCCAGCATAATTCGCAATCACCACGAATGGAGAAACCAAGACATTTTATGACAAATCCAAATTTAAACAATATTTTTTCTCTAAGAAAGCATAACCGAGGACAATAGGAGGAAAACTCCAAGAAAATGAGCTAAACTATACCCAAGAACAAAACCAAGAAATTAATCACCTCACAATAATTTAAAAAAAAAGAGAGAGAGAAGCACACAAACATAATTTCCCCAAAACCAGAAAAAGAGGAGAAAGCAGCAACTATTGGTCTTTAATATCTAACCAGACCCTCTGTTACCAACCCCCCAGCTCTTAGGGACAAAACTGCCAGCCAAAGTGTATACAAGGATGGGTCTATGGTTCTAGGTAACTGTGTAGAAGAGGAGTGACTTAAGTGGAATCCATGTGGTGGGAGGCCATTGACTACCCTGAGGCCTGTTGCCCCACCAAAAGGAGATCCTAGAGGTGTGAGGTGGGAATGGGTATGTGTGGGTGGGGGAACACTGTCATATAGGCAAAGCTGAGCAGAAATGGGATGTAAGATTTGATGAGGGGAGTCTGGAAAGCGGGAAAACATTTGAAATATAAATAAATAAAATAACCAATTAATAAAAAAATAGCTGAAAATAAAATAGAAAGTGAAAAGGTAAAAGAAAACTGACACCAAAACAAAACTAAAGAAATCCCTGTAGTGTATTGGTCTAATTCTGCTTGTATTTAATGCTAATTTGTGGAACTCAAGACTGGTTAACCCCAAAGAAGCTGACCCTGCTCCCAGTCAACTGTGATTATGAAGAAGCCAACAGCCAACAGCTGCACAGCAGAGAGATGGGGGAGGTGAGCTTTGAGGGCTTTGCTAGAGAGGATCATGAGGAGGGAAGAAGGAAGAAGAAGCTGCCAAAGAATAAAGGAAGAACGTGTGTGATGGAGAAGAGAGAGGAAGAGGACAGCAGCCATGGTTAAGGGAGAGGAGAGCATGGTCCTGAGGGCTGTCCAAGGGGAACAAAGAGCAGCCAAGATGCTACACAGTCAGTAAGAGTTGAGCGTTATTGTTTGGAAAGTAGATCTGATACCATGGAGGGCAGGCAGCTGCCCAGCTACTGTGCTGATTAGGGCATAGTATACATAAATTTAACACAATGTGTATAACCAGTAAGACAGCGCTGTAGAGGATCCTAAAAGGATTACTTTAGTTTGAAGGGAAGGATAAAATGCCAGAGGAAACAAGAAATAATTTAATAAAACTATGACAGTCAATCAAAAGAAGCCAATAAAAACCACAAAAATTAACAAAATGACAAAATTTAATACATAGTTTTAAATAATCGGGGGCTGGGGATTTAGCTCAGTGGTAGAGTGCTTACTTAGGAAGCACAAGGCCCTGGGTTCGGTCCCCAGCTCCGAAAAAAAGAACCAAAAAAAAAATAATATTTGCATGTCACTAAACTCAATTCCCCAGTAAACAGACATACATTTAGCCAGAAACAGGATCACCATCATGAGAGATGTAGAGGATATACTAGGGAAACAGACTAAGACACAGGTCCCTATAGCAATTCTATGCAGTTTCTCTATCAATAAAAACCAGCAAGTTCTAGAGGTAAATGTCTGTGTTAGTGCTGACCTACACCACCAGACATATATTTTCTTTCAAGTAAATAACAAAATAATGGGGCTTACAATGTAATCAAATATCCTGAAACATGAGTTTGCAGTGTTCCCTACACTTTTTAAATCAAGTCTGACTGCCATTTTGTTTGTTTCCAATCCTGTCTGAGTGCATCATCAAGGGAATCCCAAGGGAAATCAGAAATGGGTTCTTGAAGCTGTTGCACAGGGCCAGTATAGACCTAAATACCACAGAGGAAACCTTGACTCTTATCACAAGGTACCATTCACCATCCCTCTTGTCACATAATTTATGGCAAGATGTCACCTCTCCTGACCTTAGCTTCTTCTCCTAAATGATGCTGAAGGGAAGATTTGGTGTCAAGGGGTCTGGATTCAAACCACACCAACACTGAATTCATGTAAATAGGTGTAGTTCATTGAATGCACACACCAATACAGTTCAACCAGAGCAACAGCTCACAACTGTGTACTGGACATTGCTATGGCCCAGCTCATTGCAAGACCCACATGGGCTCATGCACAAGTGCTGGAAATGCTGCTGTCTATGGCCCTGACTCAGGCCATTTTACACATAATTGTTCTTATTTTCCTGGATTCTAATGGGTCCTACGTGAAACTCATAGTTGGGGAACTTGTTAAGATTAACAAATCTCATAACATACAGAACATAACAGGGTATGTGACCAGCACCACACAGTTCAATGTCAGATTTTTTTGTTTTTCTTATTTGTTTCTTGGCATCCATGATGTGGAGGCATATTACAGAACAATAGGAAAGAGCTGGCTGCTGTGTAACAAATTTGCTGCTATTAAGGTAGGTACGGGGGCAAGATCTCAGCAGTAGCCCTTAAGATGGGAAGGAGATGATGTGTTTGATAACTGAAAGGAACTGCCTCAGCTGTGTTTCTCTGCCTGCTCAGTGCCCAGTCAACATCACTCTGTCCCTGAAGAGGAACTCAAGGTCTGCCCCCTGCTGCCTGTGAGCCAGGACTAGGCACAGAAAGGCAAGGCCACAGCACTGGTTTCCAATCCCTCAGTAATGCTGGATTTCCAATAATGTACTTGTATACACAAATACAGTGCGGTAAGATACAATAGATACTAATCATTTCTCATATAGGGCAGCAGTTGATTGACTACAACTAATTCTATTTAAGAAAAGAGAAAGAAACCTGGCTCTTGTGGAAATATACAAAGAAATATCTATGGTGGTGGGGAATGAATTCTGCCATGGACTGAACTCAGAAAAGAGGGGTTGGGAGAGGGATGCATGGTTAAATAGCCCACCAGGTTCACATTGTGTCAACTTGATTTAATCTAAGGACAAAGAAGTGGAGTTTCTCTGATCGCTTTCTTCTAATCCCTTTAAAGCATCACTGGGGTTTGAACTCAGAACTTCACACTTCTTGATGGGGCAACAATACTCAAGGAAGCTTGAGACTGTCATAGGCACAGTATTATGCTACATATACAGAGTAGAAAATACTAAGATGTTCAGATGGTGGTATCCATTTGTATGCACTCTTAATGTGGACCTAAGGAAAGAGAGAGATCAAGGTCCTTAGAATAGAAAGATCAGTTCCAGTTTTTTTTTCTACCATTCCAAACTGAACGGCTGGTAGGGAGAGAATGGTGGATAATCGAGAATTAGTAGATGATGCTTTGAATGAAGTGTGGGTTTCTGTGCTGGTTTTAGACAGGATCTCAAGTATCACATGTTGCCCTCTCCCTGGCTGGCCAGGTTCACTCTGAGCTCAGATGAACCTCCTTCCACTTTCCAATACATAGGCTTACAAGAGTGGCCTCCAAGGACTGTGAGGACAGCATTAGCCTTTGACAGTTGAGGTGTGTAACCCACAACTATAGTTTTAGCCACGTTTTCCCATATCTACCAGCTATTTCAGATTGTTGCTGTTAGATGCCTGACAATCAAGGACGCAGAAAAATACCGTGATAGAGAGCAAGGACATGGTGATCACATCCTTGCCTCTTCTGTATGTTCTGGATGAGGTTTGTTAAAATTCCAATATTGCAAAAATCTTTATATATGGCCCATCACATTAAGGGTCACTGTGCACTGTTCTATCTAAAATGGCCTAATCAGAACTGACTACCATATAACACTTCCTGCAATCTTCATATGAGAGAGAAGCTTGAGCTTTTTGTTTTGACTTTTTCTCTTCTCTTTCTTTCTTATTTTTTGCTATATAAGTTGCTATATGAATTTGCCCCCAAAATTTGAACTACGGAAGTGATCTATCAGTGTTAATGTGTGCATTCTATAAAGTATTCATTATTTACTATGATAGATGGTTTTGTGTTTGGTGGGGTGGCCATTTCCCAGTGTACAGGTGCTGGGACCTTGCTCTATCCACTTAATGGATAAGCACCATTTAGCCGTTTATGTGCATCCCCTATATCTCTTGACTATTTTATTTTTCTGATAAAAGCACATGATGTATCTTACTCAGGCCTGTGAGCAGTGCTCCTTTGGCAACATTGGTAAAGAGAAGAGAACCCCACAAGCAGCATGAGGTTCCCTTCAATCGTGGTCCCAATATTGCACTTTCCTCTGCCAACTGGTCTCCACACTTTTCCTAGCACCATAAAGACTTCAACTCTTTCTCCTAAGGAATATTCTGGCAATTGTCGATTGCTAAGCACATGACTTCATGAGTGTTCCCCTAATACACACCCATGTTGTAAACTACCATCCGGACTATTTCTTGATGTGATTTAAAGCACCTGTACATAATGAGACAAGAGAACTTTTGACTGCATATTCAAGCTGGTGTGAAATCTCAGGGAGTTTTAATGGCTAACATTGGTGAATGAGGACGATTTGAGTTAGGATGAGACATTTTGGGGCAAGATATGGAAGGAAACATTCATTTAGATGCATAGGGATTACTAAGGGTTTTATAATCAAGCCTTGAGGAAAATTTGGCTTTGGAAGCAGGAGATGCTCAGTGGCTCTGCCCCAGGAAAGTCTCCTGGAAAGGGCACCTCAGCTTATGCTCAGTACAGGGAGAACATTAGCAGGGAGGGAAAGTCTGCTCCCCATGACATCAGCTGTCCCTTCTTGGACATTCTATTGTCTCCTAGAGAGTTCTGGCATCCTCTGTGATGTCACCAGTGTTGTAGTGACAACCAGTGCCCTAGTTTCTCTCAGTCTGAGTCTGGCAGTTACAAGCTAAGACATGTTTTCCCATCTTCGCAAGCGTTTTGGGAGGGGGAATGTCGATTCTGGAGAGACTAGAGTGAAGGAGTCTGGCCTTTGTCTCAAAGTAATGATGGACAAAGACAGCACTTCTGGGGATTGTTTAGTAAGTTCTGGGCAGTATATTTTGAGCTTCCTGTCAGGGTGGCTGCAGGCTTAAGGTGACCTTTCTAGCCATGGGCCACAACAACTGGAGCATCTGAAAAGGAATTGAATTTCCATGAATATTACAATTTCTTAAAATCAAGGATTTCAGAATTTTAGTTTCCCATCCCCACTGGGAGGATATGGTAAGGCTAATGCTATTATACTGTGAACTCCTGGCCTTTATTTTTCAGTTCATTTGTTATGTTACATTGATATAAAAACACCATCAGGAGTCATGGAGAGTCCACCTTTTCTGAGTTTAGACAGGGCAGTAATGTATTTCACTATCATTGCTTCTTTAAATACAGTGGATATCTGACAGTAGGAACAGGGGGAGAATTGTGCTCCAGGCAATAACCTTATGTTCTTAGACCTTCTCTGATTTCTTCTAATTGCAGGGTCATCCTTAGCTTTATATATTAGAGGTTGTGTGTTACAAACATTTTTCTAAAATACCAAAACTATTTGGAACGTGTAGACCAAGATTCAGCCTGTAACCCATTGGCACTTCCGGGGTTTGGTATTTCAAATAGGGGAATTGATAAGTGTGTTGACCATGTCCTCCCTGGAAATGCGTTTTAAATCCAAAGATATTGGCCTAGAATATCAGGGTAGGACATCTGAGTGTCTCCAATCACTCAAGTCTTGTGGATGGTGAATTTATCATCTGAGTTCTGAAACCACAGGGGTGAGGGTCCTGAACCAGCTGTACCCTGTTCAGCTGATAATATCCAGGAGAAGCCATCTTTGTGGTACATGTAAGCACGTGATGTCCGGCATAGGGAACACCTGGCTGCTTACAACTCTTGGTCTCTATAGAGTAGTGGGAGAACTGAGATCCACTGAGGAGGTCTCTTAAGCATAGACCAATCCCCTAGCAGTGACACTGGGTTCCAGGCTTGTTCTCCTGTTTAGGCCTCACTGTGGTCTATGTACACTCTATGCATTCTCCCCATGCAGGTTCACTTGTGTTCTTCTACCTACAGACGCTGGGAGAGAAACATCATCCCCTGGAACTGAGCTAAGCAAGAAGCAGGCCAAGAAGTAAAATAAGAGGTGGATTTAAGAGCTGCAGCTCATTACAGAGGAGCGAAACGACCTGAGAGATCGCCTGATGTTTGTGACAGAGAGATCCATGAAGAACAGGTATGAATCGCTCCAAACGCTCTTGTTCCATTCCTGGGTGTTCAATGTCACCTTCATCTTATCCTTTTAAGGTTTTGGGTTCTAGAAAGCTGTGTCTCTGTAACGACCCATTTTTAAACCTCACCTCCCATATAGAGGAGATTCAGAACCTGACCCTTCCTGAGGAGCGAGATGGAAAATGTACTCATCTGCTTCCATTTATTGAAAAGCAGAACTTGTGGTCTGAATGAAGAATTCGGGGATAAAGTCAGGGAGAGTGAGTGTCTAGTGTGCATTTGCAAAGCCCTTGACAGATGGTGGCTTTGCAAGATTGTAATTGCAGTGAGTTTATGGTGAGTCTCTGTACGTGCTAGGCAGGGGACTGAGTGCTGGAAGATCCAGGCAGCAGCCTGAGGGGCCTGGTCCCAAACTGTTCATCTCAATGCTTGACTAGAAGGTCTCAGGCTCAGGCCTGTTTGTTATTGTCTGTGTGTCTTGCCCTCTGAGACAGCAATGGTGCATGCAATTTCTCCTGGTTGTCACAGTGCTGTCTGTTTCCATATTTCTCTTTCTCTTTCTCTGACTCTGTTTACATTTCTCTTATTTGTGGCTGTGTCTCAGTCTGTGTATGTTCATGTGCACACATCCAAATGCATATGTACAACATTTATATGTTTATATTTCCCTCCAAATTTGAGTCTACGTGTCTATGTCTTGGCCTGAGTATTTACCCATGCTACACTTTCATGGAGGTGTGAGTGCTTTGTTCTGGGAGCCCCACTGTCAACAGCACAATTATTTGACTGTGTGGTCACATTTGTCTGTAAAGTTGTATCCATTGGGCAGATTATTATTTTGTGGCCAGATGTGATCTCTACTCCATAATTATGTGTAATGCCTGTCTCTACACTATTAGTTATTCAGAATGAATAATTCTTGTTGTCAAAGCAGGAAAAATCAAATCACATTTTCTGGGTGTGTAGGGGAGTGCCCGGAAGAGCTGTGGCTGAGGCTTTTGATAACATAACTGTCTTGGCTCCAGGTCCAGTCTTCTGTATTGAACAATGGGAGCCAGGAAACCCTCCATCTGGATGCTGAGCTTCCGGTGTCCTGGCCCCAGAATAACGTTTCTGAAGCTGAAGAAGATCCCAATATATAGAATTCAGAAGGTGTCCTTCCAGGGCTGGGGTAGTACAGGACCCACCCTGAGTTCATATATTCCTAAATGCTGATGTTCATTGGATTCTATCATTTGGGGCCAGGCCACACTTCAGGCCAAATCCATATTATGAAGACCTGGAGAGAATGGAGGAGGCGGTCATGTCAATTCTGCACAACTTAGAGATGGAGAACACTGAGATCCATGAGAACAGCCATAAGCTGAAGAAGGAGATTACCTTCTCTACGTAAGTCCTGGTCAGAAAGGCTATCACCTGTGGAATGGCCATTTCTGATTTCTTTGTTCTGGATTGGACGGTCTTCAGCTATGAGTCTATCTCTTGTGCTGTTTACACATCAGTGTGCCAGGGTCATTAGGACTCAGCTTTCAGTTCCACAAAAGAGTGTGCCTCATCCCAGGATTGTCTAGGCATCTTCATAAGGCTCTAGATAGAACAGCACTGATTGAAGTCAGCAGAAGGTTATTAGGCTGAACGGGGCCTCTGGTGTCATACCAGGTTTTACAAGACTCAGTGTGTGGACCACATGGTTAGAATGACCTTCTCTTGGTTCTACTGACCTCCTTTGAGGGTGTTTGCCCACTCCTAATTGATGTTGCCCCCGTGCATTGGGCTTTCATGGATAGTTGTAGACCCATGTTCTTTTTGAGAGATTTGGACCCTATTGATGCTTGGGCCATCAAAAAAATTTCTTCTTCCCTGAATTGGCTGTTTCCTGTTTCTGCAGCAGCCTTATATGTATCAAGATGTATTCTACGTCTTCATGGGTATATGGGTTCTAGGGTTGTTAGTGGAACTTGGAAGTAGGAATGGGAGAAAGGGGCAGCAAGATCTTACTATGCAGAATGTATTTCCAGTAACCTGCTCAGCCGCTCCAGATGGAGAACACATGTATGAAGAACTTCGTCACATCTATGCAGGAGAGCAAGGTGGTACAGATTGATTGTGCACTGATACAGAAATATTTGATTGAATTGAACAAGAATGATAAATATGAATAGGAGATGACCAGAAACCGCCAGACCCCAGCAATATCTGGTAGGAATAAGCAGCTGTGTGAGCTTAACAATATCTGATACCATTTTCCAATTTCATACATCTTTGCTTTCCCCTACAATCTTTCTAATTTACACTCCCAACGAGCCAACCATGGCCTGTAATGGAATTGTTCATTGCTCTGTCTATGTACAAGTATTCTGGGAAGTTAACCACTTTTCAGAAACTGAACTATTGGCAAGTATATTTTGCTTCTCTTTTTGAAGCTGCAGTCCACAAATGGTGACAGATGAATAACATATCATATTATGGCATGACTGTGTGATATGCTATGTAGAGTTTTGAACAAGGTCTTGGTCCTGTGACAAATGACATTTTGTGGTCATGTGACCTCCTAGGTAGGAAGCACCTTTGTGGGATAAGAACCAATTGCAAATGTTGAATTCATCCTTGTCATTGACTTTTATCTTGGTGACATATGGACATCTCCTTTCTTCCTGCAACCCAATGAGGTCTCTTCCCATTGCCCTGTTCTTGGTTTGCACTGGTATAAGTCTGGGTCCCAGATTGGCAGCCCACATCACTGTGAGGCTTGCTGGAGATTTTCCCTGCCCGCAGAGTTAACAACAATGATATTAGTTAAAAGGTCCAGGTCGACTGTCCAATAGAACTGAGGTGGTAGAAGGCAGCATTCTGACAGCTGGCTAGCATTTCCCCACCAAATCAGTGTCTGAAAAACTGCCTTCCTCTCCCAGGTCTCAGAAAGTGCAAGACTGCTGGAATTGGACACGGACCAGGAAGAGGACTCCTGAAGAATAAGTTGCTTTCTCAGGAGTCCCCTGCTGACAAACATCCTGACTATTAACAACATGTTTTGGATGAATATTCTTCCTCATAGTTAATTTGTCATTGCTTAGAGACCCTAAATTTATATATCACTAAGCCAGCCTGACTGATTGAGGTCTTACTCACTTTCCTCTTTAGAAATCACCACTTGAGAGACAACTTGGGGGACCGCCTTTCATTATGTATGCTAGAGGAGAAAGAGCAATACATCTGTGCTTCTAAATGTTTGTTAAGAATATGATGTTTAGAAATATTTTGTTATGATTTTCATTGAAGTTTTCTATTTGTTGTTTCATAGTTATATGCTCTTGTTATTATTTTTCATTTTTAAAATACTTTTAAATATTTATATTAATTCATTTTAATCCTGTTTTGTTGTAAATTGTATTTCTTATCAATAAAAATTGATTTTAATCTCTTGACTCTTAAGACCATCATACTTATTCAAGGGTTCTTTCTGCTCCTGTGGACTTAGAACTGACAGCTGGAGATGGATCTCTGCATGTTCCAGGGAGCCTTGGCTAAATAGTGAATTCAAAGCCAGCAAGGGGTACCCAGTGTGAAGTGTCTTCTGTGTGGATAATGTGGCTGTCTCTCAGATGCACACTTTACTATGTAATCACTGCCATACTTTACCCATACTGTCATGTGTTCTGCTCACCTTAACATATAACAGTCTGCAGCTCACATTCATTGTTGACCCTGTGCCCCACATATTGAGTAATATACACTCATTGCTGTACAGCTACAGAAAAATTGACAACATTCTCAAAGGAATACAGAAGTCATCCTAATGGAGAACCATGTGCTTCAGCTTTTCTTGCAATACAGCATCGATATTTACCCCAGAGATTATGACCTTCAATGTCATGCTGGGAAACAGGTTTTGACAGATGCTCTTGTCCTTGACCAGAAGTATGCTGTGTTTTTATTGATGTAGATTAGACTTAGTTTTATCATTTATGTCAATGGGTCTTTTTTTCTACAGTCTGTCTGTGGCCTGTCCTGGGTGAATTTCCCTCATAGTCCAAAGGAAGGAATCCCATTCCCCGTTGTATATTATTGTTAGGGACCACGTGGTTCCTCTGAGAGAACAGCCGATGCTCTAACCTGTGAGTCGTCACCACAGCTTCTTCAGGTGGCTTTTGTCTTTCCAGGGCATGTGCTATATTAGGTGGACAGGATCACCTCCAATTAAATGGAGAGATCTCAGGAGATGTGTATTCACAGGAAACTTACTGAGCTGTGCCTGCTCAATGTGCTAGGTTGTCAGGCATCCCTACAGGGCTCTGGTGTTCCCACTGCTCATTGTGGGTCAGGATCATCCTCCAGCATCACTTAGTGTCCATATTAGAGCAGATCTTTCACCTATTATCAATGAGGACCATGTATATTATTCACATCTGATAAAATACAGAATAGAAACTAACTTGCTGTAGGCCAGCTTGGCATAATGAATTCTTTTGATTGTTAGCAAGAAACTTATCTTTATCTAAGCAGTTTAGGGAGGAACCTCAAGGGCATCCATAGTGAATGCAGCCTACAGCTGTGAACACAGGTTTCTTTTGGAGAGCAGGCCTGTGCAAGCCCAGAACCGAGGTGGGACAGTTCAAGCTACCCTTTTTCCATGACCAATCTCGGATCACATTAAGACAGTATTTCTTCCAGGTGATGGATTTCCAATTTATGGAATTGAACTAACTTACTGAGAGTGGAGGTGACTCAGAGAGTTAATGTACAGAAGGAATAATCCAGAATGTCCACAAAAGCTTGCTGTCACCCCAGGGCTTTTAAAAGCTCAGCACCTAGAGAACTAATGTAGTCTTTGGTTATTCTCAAGCTTAGGTCTTCTACTCATTATAAGCTGACCATGACACAAAAAGAGTCATCTGTGTCACAATAGAAACTAGTTGTCACTAGATTAACACCACACTATCATATCACTACCGTGTTTGAGGTTCTCAGTTACTATCTAAGAACCTGGAGGTGGCCTGGGTCTTGCTACACATACCCATAATTTATGTCCACATTGTCAGCTGAGAGTCTTCATACAGCCTGCTCTGTAATTTTGTAGAAGATTAATAGTGTTCTAGTGAGCACAATGTGATTAGGAAATCAGGGGATCCCAGGAGCCTCTCTGACTTCTAGCCCTCCATGCACTGTCAGATGCAGCCAGAGGACAAGGGGCTGTCGGTTCCAGGACTCTCCACATCCCTGCTGGGGTGCCATGCCCAGCCTGGAGAGTGAGGGTCGGTCCTGCTGTCCCCAGTCCCTCATGCCCAGAGCCTATCCACTGGCTGGCTGGGCTTGGCTTTCCTGTGCCTGGCCCTCCTTTGCCCATCCCTGCCCTGCCTTGACCTGTCCTGTTGACTCTCACTACTTAGGCCAAAGAATTTGAGATTTGGGCTCCCTGGCCCTGCACTCAGAGCCTCTGGGAAGCAAGGAGACCCAAAGGGACAGACCCCAGGCCTGGCCCTGGACTCCTGCATCTCCCCCTACCCAGAGGTGTATTCCACAGTTCTCCACTCCAAGTTTAGTTTCAGGGACCCCAGCAGGTGGCGTTCTTTGCTGAGCCTCACATGTGAGCCTGGGATAGTGGTGGGATGTAAAGTGCTGGAAGTCTTTCAGAAAATTCAGGCTTTTCTCAAACTCTCTGACCATCCAGTGCCCTCCCTGGTTCACCCACCCTGTGGAAGGTGGGAATCCACTTTTCAATGTCCTGTGTGACTTTCCCTGCAGACTGGGCTCTCCTGCAGGAGATGCTTTCACATGCTTCTTTAAAAGCACCTGTTCCTCAGACTTAGATCAGCTGTGAAAACAGGCTTCTTCAAGTCAGTGTGCGAGCTCCCCCTCCCAGCTCAGAGCTGCAAAACCATAGGATCCTCCATCCCCAGTGCTGGATGGGTCCCCCAAAGGACTTAGAGCAAAGTGCCCCTTCTGAGAAGTGACCTTAGAACAGAAAGTCCAGAAGTGACAGTCAACCCCCAAGTGCTTCTTCCAGGAGAAAGTACCCAGCTGTCCCTTTGAAACAGTGGTGGCTCCCACATGACCCAGTTCTGTGATTGGAGAAGATTTTCTGGTATTTAGTTGCCCAGTCACAGTGGGGATACATTCTTGATCCATGCTCATTCCTACAAGAAAAGGTCCTCCTCCCCACCCAGGCCTTGAGTTGAACCCAGGTACTTAAAGATCAACGGACCAGAGAGAACAGAATGCAGTCCAGGGGAGAGGAGAGGCCAGAATGATCTTAAAGCAGAGAAAAGCCCCATATCGGCCATCTAACAACTTTAGGGTTTGTGCATATTGTGTACTTCAGAACCTTAAGGTCACATTTTCTGATAACACTGTTAGGAGAAGCAGAAGTCTACTGTGGGTGGGATTGTCCCAAGCAGGGAGGGGATCTGACTCTGCAGGCCTGGCCACCCTCTGTGTTCTCCTTAAAATAACTGTTGGTCAGCTGTCAATCTGAAGTGAGAATTGTTTTTTGTCAACTCAAACGGATGACATTTCAAGTCTCACACACTATGTGACTTTACACACAGGGGACTTGAACTTACTTCTAGAGAAGTGACTATGGGCCGTCAGAGGGAAACCATTCTTGACTTTAGCATTCTGTCTGTATAACAGTCTACAGGGACTGGCTTCCTGGACAGACATGTTCAAGCAGACTCACATTGTTATGGGGAAAACATGAGGCAAGAAATGTCCTGGGGACAGTGATTTCAGATTGTGCCTTTAGCCAGGAATCTCTGTTGTCCTTAAGGCCTGCTAAAACATGTAACTAGTTCAGGGCATCTCTGGTCTGACAACTGTTCCGGGTTCTCCTGAGAAGAAGGCCTTACTTTAAAAGTATTTCACAGAGCAATGTTTCTCAACCTGTGGGTCGAGACCCCTTCCCAGGCCCTTTTTTTTCTGATACTTTGCCTATCAGATATGTTGCATATTATGACTTACAAGAACAGCAATATTAGTTACAAAGTCGCAATGAAATAATTTTATGGTGGGGGTGACCACAGCATGAAGAGCTGTATTAAAGCGTTTCATCATTAGGAGTGATTTGAGCCACTGCCATAGAAGCTGACACATGGGAGCACACTCCTCAGATGAGTAGAGACCCATGGCAAGGGATACCGTGTCACACCCTAGAACCCAGAGGCAGAATCTATCCCAGGAGTCTGTGGGTCACCTTGTCTTAAATTCTCCCAGGGTCAAGAATAGCATTGATCATCTCAGCAGAGTCAGCTTTCACAGCCACATCAGGCCCATGTCTTCCCTTACAGAGAAGGATGTGGGTCTGAGTGACAGACAGTGAGACTGAGGGGACCCTGAATCTCATTTGCTTTGAGCTGTGGTTTCTTCACCTGTAAAATGGACGTGTTTCTGCTGAATTGGGTTGTTGTGGAGATTAACAGAACATACAACCTGCTCAGTGTCTGCCTGGCATGGACACCTGCTGGTTAAATGGAAGTTGTCCATGGTGATGCATTTAAAAGAAGAATCTCTAGCCCCATAGTGTTAGATCCCGGGTTGTGGGGAGCAGGTGTGGCGGCAATCCCAAGATGGCGCCCGGGACTGCTGCCAAGTCTTATGACTAGCACCTGAGTTCCTCATACATCCAAAAGTAAGCCACGCCCATCGTGAGAGCTGCGCAGGCGCACCATGACACAAGATCAGGCCATTTGGCATGGACCTATGAACTGAGACTATGTAGACTGGACTGATGGGGTGTGGTTACTGGTTTTTTAGTAGGGAGTGTCCTTGGGGGTAGGAGATTGCTGCTTGCATGCAGAAAGAAAGGTTCCTGAATAAACTGCTTTGAGAAGAACTTCGTGGTGTCTCTCCTATCTGCAGGACGGAGACGGAGACGACACCGGTGCCATACAGGTATTGTAAGCATTTTGTGACTCTACGACCACCTCAGATTAAACCCGAAGGCTCTTGTTTTAAATTAAAAAAAAAAAAAGAATCAAGTATAAATTACTAATATGAAAAAATCATAGTCAGAATTGAGGTAATTCCTGTGAAGACATGTAGTTTTTCATTCTTTTCTCCTTGAGGACTTCTCAAGTGTCTTTCCAAAATGTGATGGCCACACAAATGGTTCCCAGTGGGTGTGATCTCTCTGTCCATGGGCCTGCCCAAAAGCTGCAGAGCCAATGTGTTGTTTTACAACACAAAATTCCAGACATTAAGTTTACCAATGAAGCTCAGGAATCAGATGCTGAAGTCAAGTAAAGCTCCCAACTATCCTTCCTAATTCACTGACCTCTCAGAAGAAGAGCATTCTTGTTCCCTCTGCACACTTTCTTAAAAATCCTTCAATTCAAAGACTTTCCATTGCACTAGTCATCTTCATTTCCTTTCAAGACATGCCTTGATCTCCTCTGGACCTAAGTGCACGTTTTACCTTTGCAATGAAGGTGTGTAGTAGGTGAGTCATATGGTAATAAAGTCCATGTTTGCAGTAAACAAACAACTTTTTCTTTAAATGTCTGTGCCATGGCAATGCTATACCACACACTAGTTTTTCACTAAATAATACATTCATAGAGATCACCGTGTGATCTAATATTTTGTAACATAACTTAGTAATGTTCTCTCTATTATAGAAATCAAGTTCTTTCATGTGTATTCTGGTCTTTTTCTGTCATGTCTGAGTACATCATCATGGGAATCCCAAGGAACATCAAATCTGGGCTTTTGAAACTGTTGCATGTGGCCAACTGGGAATCAAAACCACCCAAGAGACTACTGATACTTGACACACATCAATTCCACTCCCTATTTCATATAGTTTATGGGAAGAGGTCACCATTGCTGACCATGTCTCATTATCCAACGTGCTACTAAATAGAACAGTTGGGGTAAAGGAGGTCACCCACAAAGCACAAAACACCCATCTCAGATAAACATGTATGGTTCATTGAATCTAAACATCAATGAATTTCAGGACACAATTAAATGTCGAAACCTAAGGATAATAGATAGTGAAGAGAATTAAGATTTCTAGTTCATAGGTCCAGTAAACACCTTCAACAAATCATAGCAGAAAACTTCCATAAGGTAAAGAAAGAAAAGACCATAAAGGTACAACAAGCTTACAGAACATCAAATTAATTATACCAGAAAGAATTCCTCCATTCACACAATAATTAAAACACTAAATGCACAGATCAAAGAAAGAACATTAAAAGGGGTAAGGTATTGAAGAGCTAAATTTCAAAAAGTCAGTCACAAACAAAGTGCTGACATGCCTGAGAGAATTTGAGATAGGGTACACCGACCCGGCTATCAGCCCCCAAGGACACTGGCCATCTGGAGCCACCCCCTCCCCTTCCTTCACTCCCTGAGGATGAGTCATCCCCCTGCTGAGTGAGATGAGTCACCCTACCCACATTGCTGAGATGCTAGATTACACGTATTCTCTGCTGATGTAACTCCGCACTAAAAGTAACTGTGCACCATTTGAATCAGCCAATCATGTGTAACAGCGCGAAATCCCCTGGCTTTCCCTATATAAACCCCTGCCTTTAGAGGCTCGAGGTCGGCTCCGTGAGATACGTGTCGGCCCGAGATCTTGTTAATAAAGCTATCTCTTGTTGTTACATCAAGATCGGCTATGCGTGTTTCCTGGGGCAAGCCATAAGGAGACTGGAGCGAGAGTCTCCCCAAATTTGGGGTTCTTTCAGTATAAACATCCAGTAACAAAAAAAATTCAGACATATATGAATTACACCAGACTTCTCAACAGAGACTCTAAAGGTCAGAAAATCTTGGGCAGATGCAATGCAGACCCAGGCTCCTATATCCAGCATAATCCTCAATCTCCATAAATGGAGAAACCAAGATATTTCTTGTCAAAACAAATTTAATGAATAATTTTTTTTTTCCGGAGCGGAGGACCGAGCCCAGGGCCTTGAGCTTGCCAGGTAAGCGTTCTACCACTGAGCTCAACCCCAACCCTACAAAACCAAATATAAACAATACTTTTCTCTAAGAAAGCACAAAAGAGGATAATAGAAGGAAAACTCCAAGACAATAAACTAAACTATACCCAAGAAAAACCAAGAAATTAATCATCTCTCAATAATTTCAAAAAAGAGAAGCACACAAACATAATTTCACCTATAACCAGAAAAAGAAGAGAATGCAGCAATCATTGGCTTTAATATCTGACCAGATCCTCTTTCCCTAATCCCCAAGCTTCTAGGGGCCAAACTGCCAGCCAAAGTGTATGCAAGGATGCTCTATGGTTCAAGGTGAGGCCTATTGCCCCACCAAAGGCAGATCCTAGAGGTGTGAGGTGGGGATGGATATGTGTGGGTGCAGGAGCACTGTCACATAGGCAAAGCTGAGCAGAAATGGAATGTAAGGTTTGATGAAGGGAGTGTGGAAAGTAGGACAATATTTGAAATGTAAATAAATAAAATAACTAATTAATAAAAAATAGCCAAAAATAAAATAACAAGTAAAAAGGTAAATGAAAATTAAACCAAACCAAACAAACAAACAAACAAAAACTCCTGTAGTGCATTGGCCTAATGCTGCTTGTATTTTAATGCTAATTTGTAGAACTCAAGACTGGTTAACCCCAAATAACTGACCCTGCTCCCAGTTAACTGTGATTATAAAGAAGCCAACAGCCAACAGCTGCACAGCAGAGAGATGGGGGAGGTGAGCTTTGAGGGCTTTGCTAGAGAGGATCATGAGGAGGGAAGGAGGAGGAAGAAGCTGCCATAGAATAAAGGAAGAACATGTGTGATGGAGAGGAGAGAGGAAGAGGACAGCAGCCATGGTTAAGGGAGAGGAGAGCCTGGTCCTGAGGGCTGTCCAAGGGGAACAAAAACAGTCAAGATGCTACACAGTCAGTAAGAGCAGCTCTCAGGCGAGCAGAGATCAGCAGAGACCCCAGACCAACAAGCTACTCAAGCATAACTCTATCCAAACTCCCTCTCAATATCCTGTGTCCTCCATGGGCCTGGCCTCAGCATGTGTCCTGCGTCAGCACATGTGTCTGTCTCAGCTGACATCACTCTGCCCATCAGCCCGAGTTCAAGGAAACAGCGAGAAACCACACAGCCCACCAGAAGGGTTTTTGCTGTGGTTCTATGAAGTCCCAACAAATGCAGCTCAACTACAGAATGCAAGGCAGACCAATGCATGTGTGTCCTTAGTGCAGAACCCTTCATCACATGTCCTTTCACATGTGTGCTTTAGCAGAACATCCTTTTACCTGCATCTGCCTCAGTGAAACATTCCTTCACACATCTGCCTTAGCCTTTCACCTGTGTCCACATCAGGGAACCACTCCTTCAGGTGTAGAATTTCTCAAGATTAGCAAACTGCATACAGAACATTCAGAACAAAACAAGGTGTGTGGTCAGCATGTCCTTGAGCCAAGTCCCTTCTCCTCGTCAGTGACAGCAGACTTGTTACAGCAACAATATGAAATGGCTGGCAGGCATGGAAAAAAATGTCAAAGGTATTCTGGGGGATGTCACACCGTACCAGCCAGCAGGTCAACTGAATTTTTAAGTTTTGATGTTACAAGTGAATATACTTGACCTTC
Source organism: Rattus norvegicus (assembly GCF_021556685.1). NCBI lineage: Eukaryota > Metazoa > Chordata > Mammalia > Rodentia > Muridae > Rattus > Rattus norvegicus. The sequence goes on from NC_141552.1 coordinate 27,710,904, forward strand.
AAAAACTGAGAGAGCCCATTATAATATGAACTATATAAACTAGGCCAAGACCGCCTCTAGGGCAAAGGCCCTTAGCCTGTGGGTCGTGACCCACACAGGGTCTCCTATCAGATAGTTTACACTACAATAAAGATTCATTACAGTAGCAAATTTACAGTTGTGAAGTAGCGACAAAATAATTTGTAGTTGGGGTCACCACAGCTTGAGGAACTGTTCTAAAGGGTTGAGGCCATAGGAAGGTTGAGAAACACTGCTCTAGGAAATTATGTTTTCTTTCTCTTTCATATTTTTCAGACAGAATCTCAAATTGTAGCTGAGGTTGGCTTGGCTTGGAACACGTGTGTAGTTCATGCTGGCATCAGACTTATGGCAATTCTCCTGCTTCAGCCTCCTACTCAGGAGCCTACCAGGGTGAGATCCCAACCACGGGTAACGTGATTGCTGTTCTTGGTTGTCAACTTGAGTGTACCTGGAATTAACTAATGCCAAATGGCTTGACGCCCTGTGAGGGGGATATCTCTCTCTCTCTCTCTCTCTCTCTCTCTCTCTCTCTCTCTCTCTCTCTCTCTCTCTCTCTCTCTCTCCTTCCGTCTTTCTTTTTTCGTCTCTTCAACCCCCTCCTCTTGGTCCTCCTCCTCTTCTTTGTTCTTTTTGAGACAGGGTTTCCCTGTGTAGCTCTGGCTGTCCTGGAATTCATTTTGTAGACCAGGCTGGCCTTGAACTCAGAGATCCACCTGCCTCTACCTCCTGGATGCTGAGGCTAAAGGCATAAGCACCATTGGATTTTTTTTCTTAATTAAATTTTCTGAAGCAAGAAGACCGACTTGTAATCCAAATCTTGGAGATCAGAAGATAAATCTTTAATTCAGATCTTTTGAGATGGAAAGGCCCACCTCTAATCTGGACCACACCTTCTTTTTTCTTTTTATTTTTTTCATCTTTATTAACTTGAGTATTTCTTATTTACATTTCGATTGTTATTCCCCTTCCTGATTACCAGGCCAACATCTGTCAACCCTTTCCCCTCCCCTTCTATTTGGGTGTTCCCCTCCCCATCCTTCCCCGATAAGCGCCCTCCCCCCAACAATCATGTTCACTGGGGGTTCAGTCTTTGCAGGACCAAGGGTTTCCCCTTCTGCTGGTGCTCTTACTAGGCTATTCATTGCTATGTATGCAGTTGGAGTCCAGGGTCAGTCCATGTATAGTCTTTGGGTAGTGGCTTTGGTTGGAATTGTTGTTCATATGGGGTCTTAACCCCCTTCAAGCTCTTCCAGTCCTTTCTCTGATTACTTCAACGGGGCCCCGTTCTCAGTTCAGTGGTTTAATGATGGCATTCAGCTACGTATTTGCCGTATTCTGGCTGTGTCTCTCAGGAGAGATCTACATCCAGTTCCTGTCGTCTTGCACTTCTTTGCTTCATCCATCCTATCTAATATCTGTATAGGTATGGGCCACATGTGGGGCAGGCTCTGAATGGCTGTTCCTTCTGCCTCTGTTCTAAACTTTGCCTCCCTATTCCCGGCCAAGGGTATTCTTATTCCCCTTTTAAAGAAGGAGTGAAGCATCTGCATTTTGGTCATCCTTCTTGATTTTCATGTGTTCTGTGCATCTAGGGTAATTCAAGCATTTGGGCTAATATCCACTTATCAATGAGTGCATACCATGTGTGTTTTTCTGTGATTGGGTTACCTCACTCAGGATGATATTTTCCAGTTCCATCCATTTGCCTATGAATTTCATAAAGTCATTGTTTTTGATAGCTGAATAATATTCCATTGTGTAGATGTACCACATTTTCTGTATCCATTCCTCTGTTGAAGGGCATCTGGGTTCTTTCCAGCTTCTGGCTAAATAAGGCTGCTATGAACATAGTGGAGCATGTGTCTTTGTTATATGTTGGGGCATCTTTTGGGTATATGCCCAAGAGAGGTATAGCTGGATCCTCAGGTAGTTCAATGTCCAATTTTCTGAGGAATCTCCAGACTGATTTCCAGAATGGTTGTACCAGTATGCAATCCCACCAACAATGGAGGAGTGTTCCTCTTTCTCTACATCCTGGCCAGCATTTGCTGTCACCTGAGTTTTTGATCTTAGCCATTCTGACTGGTGTGAGGTGAAATCTAAGTGTTGTTTTGATTTGCATTTCCCTTGTGACTAAAGATGTTGAGCATTTCTTTCGGTGTTTCTCAGCCATTCGGCATTCCTCAGCTGTGAATTCTTTGTTTAGCTCTGAGCCCCATTTTTTAAATAGTGTTATTTGTCTCCCTGTGGTCTAACTTCTTGAGTTCTTTGTATATTTTGGATATAAGCCCTCTATCTGTTGTAGGATTGGTAAAGATCTTCACCCAATCCGTTGGTTGTTGTTTGGACCACACCTTCTGCTGGCAGCTCATATCAAGGACATGGAAGAAGGAAGTTTGCTATATTAATTTGCCTACTTCTTCAGGATTCCTGCATGTACTGAAGAGCAGCTGAAATATCCAGCCTTATGGGGTCCAGGAGTTGCCCCATAAACCAGACAAACTGTGACCTCACTTAGAGAGGGATGGTTTTTTGAATGCCCACCCTAAGACTGATCATCAGAGACGTAGCTGAGAATTTGTCAGGCTAGGACCCTGAGCATTTTTCTATATCAGTTTATAAAGCCTAAAACTGTGAGCTCATAGGCAGGTGCTGGAAGCGCTGTCTGGTTGTCAGCCCTGACTCAAGCCATTTTAGACAACAAAGGTTCATACTGACTTTTTATCTGTTTAAAGATTTATTTATTTATATATAAGTACACTGAAGCTGTCTGCAGACACACCAGAAGAGGGCATCAGGTCTCATTACAGATGCCTGTGAGCCACCATGTGGTTGCTGGGATTTGAACTCAGGACCTCTGGAAGAGAAGTCAGTGCTCTTAACCATGGAGTCATGTCTGCAGCCCTCATATGGACCTTTAATTTTATTGGTCCTATATGAAGCTTATAATTATGAAATTTAAGATTAAGAATATTAATAAAAAATAATGCTTATGCCAATATTACTCTGGGACTGGTATACCAACTCCATTCAGGCTGTGTAAGGTCATCTCTTTTCCTCCTATTTAATTTTATAATTTGTCATTTCAGGGTATGGTAAACTCTTTCAACAAAAGCTTGTCCTTGTGGATGGTATTCTATACCAGTAATATGTACAATATGATATCATTGACAAAATGGTTTTTTTTTTTTTGCTCTGATTGGTATTTTTATTTCTCCTTTACAAGTTCCACATAATAGAAAAAGGCTTTTTGATAACATTGTTATCTTTGCTGGAAATGATCATATAATCATTTTAAACAGCACAAATGTGCACATACAGGACTGAGGTTTCTGCAGCCTGTAAACACCTCTGTGGGTTTAACAAGGAAAAAAAGCAATTAACTGACAATTCAACTGTAACTCTTAGAAAAACACCGGTTTCCTTACCAAGCACGAGTGTCCTGTACAGGGACCTATCATCCCAGATGGCAATGAGTTCAAGCCTAGGGCAGCCAGGAGCAGTTCCCCACACCAGCTCAGAAGACCCTCCCCACCCAGCACTTCTTCCAAGTGCTCCTTAATCTCATCACTGGTGACAGCAGTCACCCCAAAAGAGGACAGAGTTGCAGACACAGTAGTTGTGGTTCCAGAGTGTTGTGTGCGGCATTTCACATCCAGCGTCTCAGGAACGTGTCCATGCAAGCATGCGTACCATTCTTTAGACTGCTCCCCTCATTTCTCGAGTGAGGGGACCAGGCCTTCCTAATTCACTTTAGGTGCCTGGAATAACAAAGTATTTCACCAGAAGGGGTGTAAGCAGTGCTATCTGATAAGAATAGGAAGAAGGAAAAAGCAGATATCTTAAAGAAAACGTGTGTTCTACTCACACTAAAATATCAGACCAATGCACAATATACTGCAAAACTGTAACACAATGCGGACAAACACAGTGTTCAAATATTGAACTGTTCAAGCATGTGAAGATCATCTTCTGAAAGACAAACTGGGTTCTTATTTTGTAGCTACCCTTGTGTAACTTAAACTGCTGTCACTCAACAAGGTCTGACACTCTTGGTACTCGTTAGGAAGTTTGATGAGACAATGTAAGCTCAACAGTCAACTCCGGGATCTCCCAGCGCTCATTATCAGGATTCGTCCAAGGACTGGGCATCATCTTCATCCCTCACTTCTCGGTATCTCCCTGAAGACTCCCCTTCTGGATTGTAGCTCTGCATTGTAATATTCAGTCTCTTGGCTAGTTTCTGTGCTGCGAGCTTTGCCCACATCTCCTCATAATTCTGCTTCTGCTCTTTCTGCAGAGCCAGCGACTCTTCTATGGAGAGCAGCTGTGCAGGCAGGTGGTTGAGCCTAAGAAGGCAAGCTGCTATGACATCATCAAGATGCTGCCTAGCCCTGCGTCGCTGCTCTTCTGAGGAAGCAGGAGACTGAGCCCTCTGACAATGACTTGGTGAGTCACTCTGTTGTGTGGGTAACACATTGGTCTTAAACTTATGAGGAGGGGGCACTGGGTTTCTAGCTCGCATTTCTAGCACTGTCATGTAATGAGGCTTCTTAGGAGGCTCACTCTGCAGTCCTCGAAGGTTCTCAGTGCTGGTGTTTTCTTCTGAGGGTTCAGTCTGGTCTGCAGTCTTGATCTTTTGCAATTTAGTGATAAACAGACTGTCGACGCTGCTGGAAACCTCTTCTGCTTGACTTGAATGCTGGGGGAGATGTTTATTAACTTCAGATGGGGGAGCCTGGGCTGTGATGCGGACAGACGGGCTGGTACTCACTGTGCAGCCAGTCTCCAAAGTCTCTTCATTGCCTTTGTGAGTGAGCTGTGTAGGTCCCTGAGTTTCTGAGGTTGTTTTAGATGATTCAATGTCTACTGACGAACATTCAGGAACTAATGATGAAGTATCAAGCATCAGGTCAGAATTCTGGCCCTTGTCTATGTCGGTATCAACTCTTGTGGTTGCTTTATGCCTTAGCTCACAGTCAACACTGACAGGATGAAGTAGTTCAGTTCTCCCTCTGACCTCTTCACTTTCTGAAATGGCAGCTTTCAGTTTGGCAGTGGTGTCTGAGATCTTTTTACCTTTGTCGGGCAATTTGCAAATGAATTTTTCTTTGCGCAAAAGTCTCTCCTGGCACCTCAACCTCTCCCGCAGCTCCGCCAAACTCTGCTGCCCCATGTCCTCAGGAACTGGGGGCTCGAAGCCTCGGGGCACGGAGCACATTGTGCATGGGCTGAGGCTGGCCCCGCAGGCAGGGTTCCCCAGCAGGGCCCATGGAGGTCGCAGGGTCCTTGGCTGCAGCAACTCTGGAGCACGTGCAGGAGTCGCCATTTTCCTGGAAGAGCCAACAAAATTGTTTAAATTGATAAGAAATATATGTTGGTCCATAATCAGTTTTAATTTTAGAAGGCGGTCCCACAACAGCAGAAGTTTCCAATAGATGCTGTATAACATGAGCAGTGCGTACTCCTGGCAATGGTGTAGCTCATACAAATTTTGAAAAATTATCTATGCTTACATGTATATATGAAAGGCGACCAGACTCAGAAATATGGGTTCCATCCATCTGCCACGATGTATTAGGTTGCATTCTTCTGGGATTAATTTCAGATGGAATAAATTTTATAAGTAATGGCTCACAAATACGACAATTAGCAATTTTTTTTTGGCTTCAGAATAGGGAACCTTATATTTAATATGCAAATATCCTGTATTGGCATGATTATGCCTCTTTTCTTCTGGGGTAGCAAATGCCACTAATTGATCTACCATATGATTGCCATGTGTTAAAGATGCTGGCAATCTTGAATGTAATCTAATATGTGTAATAAATATTCTAGAGTTTCAGAATAACAATAGTCCTTTAATATGTGAGAATAACATTTAATATAGGCTTAGATGTAGAAACAACAGCAGTTGCAATATTCTGTACTACTCCTACAACATAAGCTGACTCGGCTATAATAATTTTACATCATGAGTAAAATCCGGCAATACATTAATTACTGCTAATACTTCATTTTGTTGTACTGACCCAAAAGAAGATTCTTGTCCCCAAAATTTATCTTTGGTCCAATAAGCCATCTGTCTTAGATCTTTGGTCTTGGAGCCATCTGTAAACACAGTAATGGCAGATGGTAATGGATAAACAGAAATTAGTGTATTTATCACATTTTTTTGTTTTCTTAAGCAATCCCAGAATTTACTATGGGGAAAATGAAATTCAGTATTTCTAGTGTAAGAAATCATGGCTAATTGAAAAACTTCAGACGTCTGCATTAAATATTCCACTTTATTTTTGCTTAATGAGAAAACAAAAGCAGTACAATCATATCCCCACAGTGTAACAGGTCTTTGTATGCCTTGCTGAATAATTAAAGAAATTTGTTCCTCATATGTTGTTAATGTTTTGTTAAAGTTAAATTTAATATATATCCATTCTAAAGGCAACTCATCTTGAGCTAAAGTGCCTATAGGATATTCAAGAGTAATTCAATGTATAATTTAATAACTCTATCTAGATCAATACGTGCCAAAAATGCATCTTTCCATTTTCAGAGAAGATATACTTACATGCCTTCATATAAGCATTAATATCCCCAGTCTCCTTTATAGGTAATTATGCTCTCCTATACTCTTCATTAGCATTTTCAAAAGCAAGCATTTGCAGCAGTTGTCCTCCAGCTTCCTCTCCTACCACTGTTCTTTCCATTGTTAATTTTAGTATACATAAAAACTTAATATATGGTTCATAGAAAGTTACTGCCTTTTTCAACCAACCACTATCATCCTTTATAATAAGTTGGTTGGGCCACACCTTGAACCGATGATAGACATTGTCCCAGGATAGACATTGTTTATCAGCAGGTCTCAGGGTAGAACTGGATATGTGACCCTGTGCTATAGCACTGTCCAGAGTGGTAAATGCAGCTTCTGAAGAGGAATGCAGGCCTGGCCTCTAGACCTCCACCTTCCAGGCCTGTCTGGAGAGCCTGATGCCCTGGCAAAAGAGACTCCTTCTCTCCAGAGGAGCACTGCAGTCAAATGACATCTCAGTGATGAAAACTATCAGTCCCCAAAGGCATGCCACTGAGCAGAGATAGCCTCAGTCATGCACCTCTGCCCATCCCCAGATCCTCATGTCAATAACTCAACCCTTTCATGAACTAGATGGCAATACTTGAGGCAGAATGATCAGTAGTTTCCTGGCCAATCTGGGCTCTATTAGACGCTCTCCCTGAAATCAGAGCCAGCAGGAAATTCAGTATGAAAGTTCTTTGTAGCCAAGCTAAACAACCCGGTTCAGAGCCTGGGACCACACACGGTAGGATAAAGTGACTCCCATGCTTTTTCCTCTACCTTCAACACTCATGCTTTGGAATGCACACCCCTACAATGAGATCAATACACATGGAATAAAACTTAAACAGAAAAATTAATGAAGACAATGCAGACAAGGTTTTAAAGGATCCTGGGAGTCCTCATTCTGCACTTCCCTTTTCTTTGCCTTGGGAACATCACCTGCACCAGAGGCTGAGACTTCCTGCAAGAGAGAGAGGAGAGATGCACTGTTCATTCCGCTGGAGCTGTGCAAAGACCAGAGCCACCTGTCTTTTCCTGATAGTGGGAGCTGGGCCCAAGTGTGGGCTGCTCCTACTAGAGGCACCACAAGAAGAGGACCACCTTCCTCAAACCTTCCTGGAAGTCAGAGCACGGGCTATGGACTTCCCTCAATCCTCAGAGGACTCTCTTTCAGCGATGGCTCAGAGCCTCTTAGGACAGAGAGGGACCAGAACTTCCCCCCCAAAGCAAGATCCCTGTCTTATCTGACAGGTATGAGGGCTTAGGGATGGGACAGAGGATGTGACAAGGTTACATGTAGCACAGGGGCTAGGTTAATAAAGAAATCAAAGAGGAAAGAAACCTGGAAGATTCCTCATCTGTTCTTTTTTGCTCTATTCGTAGGGATGAGGGGCAGTGTGGGGTAGAGGACTAGGACACAGCATAGCCTTCTCTGCTCATGGTGAGCTTTCTAGGCTGCCTGGTCACTGTGACCAGCATCTTTTCAACTGTGCCATTCTATTACCAAGGCTGACACCACTGGTGACCATGTAGCAATAGGACTGTACTGACTTAGGGACATTTGGAATCACACAATGATCATGTGTCACAAATGGGTTTCTTTTTTTAGAAAAGGATTAAAACAAAAACTATTTATTTTGTCCATATGAGTCAGAACACTGTCCCTGTTTTCAGACACAACAGTGGAGGGTAGAAGATGAGATTAGAAATGGTTATAAGACACAGTGTGGTTGCTGGGAATTGAACTCAGATCCTCTGGAAGAGCAGTCAGTGGTCTTAACCACTGAGCCATCCCTCCAGCCCCAGTATATTGTATTTTCAATGTTGTTTGTTTTATTTCTTTTCTCACCTATGTCTGTATGGTGTTTCTGTGAGTACAGGTGCTCATGTGCTTGTGTAAAGGTCAGGGACAACCTGAGCACAGGTCCTCACCTTCTACCTCTCGTCCATGGCTGTGTATGCTAGGCTAGCCCTTCCCCCTAATCCTAGAGACTGTCCACTTTAGGCTCCTATCTCCCGGTGGGAAGGGCTGGATGACAGACTCTACTGCATCCAGGTTCATGTGGCTTCTAGGGACCTAAACTGTTGTTGGGCTTGTTCAGATGAAAATAAACACCATTTCACAGCCCTGGATGGGCCAGGCAGCGCACGGGTCTTTGCTGCTCTTGCAGAAGACTTGAGTTCAGTCTCCAGCACCAGGGTCAGGTGGCTCACAACCACCTGAGACTCCAGGTCCAGGGACTTCCAAGCTCTTCCGGGTAAACCTACATGGCAAAAGCAGGGCTGGGAGCTGGAGGCTTCTGGTGTTGGCTTCTCCCTGCAGCAGGGGGCAAATCATGGGCATGTGAGGTAACATGGAACCCTGTAATTCTACAAAGTGCAGAAGCTCCTGATTTCCCTCATGGTGCCCCAGAGCCTGCTCACCACTCATGGAGGATTCAGGAACATGGCCTTTTCCTGACCTGTGTGCACTCTGCATCCTCACTCTCTACCCCCTGCTTTTCTGGGTTGGAAGTCTCAGGTGTAGGAGGCGCCAACCATAGGCCTCTTCCCTTAGCATTTCAGCATTTTACCCACTTGACCTTCACCAGGCATCCTTTGCTCTACACAGTTACCTCAGCCTGTGACCCTCATCCTCCAGACTCTAATGAAGCAAACACCCATGTGTGTGGAGCTTTCATAGTTAGCCAGGGCTAAAGGGGAAGGCAGCAAATCCTTCATGAACTCTAGACTCCTGAGGCCTAGGAAAATGTCTATACCGGTGCTAAACTCATGCTGACCTGTAAGACTACATTTTTCCTTTAAACAGAAGGATGTGTGGTGGTGGTGGTGGCACAGGCCTTTGATCCTAACACTTGGGAGGCAGATGCAGACAGATTTCTGAATTCTAGGCCAGCTTCCTCTACAGAGCTAATTCCAGGTCAGCTACACAAAAAACAACACTGTCTCCAAGAGTAAAACAAAAAGAGAAAGAAAGAAAGAAAGAAAGAAAGAAAGAAAGAAAGAAAGAAAGAAAGAAAGAAAGAAAGGAAGGAAGAAAGAAGTGAAAGAAAGAAAGGAAGGAAGGAAGGAAGGAAGGATTCATATTTTGTATACAATGAGATGCCTGCCTGTCTATACCTGAACCACCATGTTAACTATAACTCTTGTCACATCTGTATTAATTCAAATACTGAAGGCCAAATGGTTAAATCTTAATGACTATACAATTGGGGGGTGGTGCTGAAGAGATGGTTGGTTTAGTGGCTAAGAGCAGAAGACCAGGGTTCAGTTCCCAGTGCCCACATGGTGGCTCGTATTAGCCTGTAATTGCAATTCTAGGGAATCAGTCTGGACTTCACGGGCACCACACATACCACATGGTGCACAAGCATTTATTAGGTGAAACACTCAGGCACATAAAATAAGTAAATAAAATATATGGTTAACAGACACTGTGATTCAGGAAGTTCTTAGTGACTTTGGTTATCATTTCTCTCTCCCAGAGACCTGTCTTCCTCATGGCTCAGCCTCCCTGGCTTCTAGGACATTCCCTAGCTCTGTGGAGCATGAAGTACTCAACACCATAAGCCAAGCATTGCAAAGCCATCTGCACCTTTACTACTACACCTTCACCATGACTGTGTCTAAAGGGAGAGACTTGGAATCCCACAGAGGCAAGGCCAAACCTGTTGGGCTATGTGATCCCAGCCACCCAATAGTCAGATCTACTCCTGTCCTTGGCTATGGCATGAGGCTCTTAAGACAAATTAATCTGAAGGATATCAACAGCTATGCTGTTAGACCTCTCATTGCTCTGCCCGACCTCCAAGCTTCGTTTTACTGGCTCAAATTCACACCCGAACTCCTCTCCTGCCTCAGCCACCATCAGCTCTTCTACTCCTCTCCACCTGTGCTCTGAAGAATCCACACTAAGGTGGACGTTAACCTCTCCATGGACCTCCAGACGTATGCTTGTGATTACTCTTCATTGGCTGTTTTGTATGGGTAGGCGGGTTCTTCTAGTCTCATGCAGAACACTGCTCACACATTTTGGATCTTACAACACCCTCTTGATTGAGAATCCTGACTAATGACTGACTGAGCCTTCCATCCCTGAAGCCACCCTCTGTCTACCAGTCCAAGATGCGAATCCCCACTCTAACCCCAGGGTGTCCAGTATCATCTCAGAAGCTAGACTCTGAACTGCCCAATATCTTTTGGATCTCTGCCTCTAATTCTCTGACAAATCGTTCCTATTTTTTTTTTTCCGGAGCTGGGGACCGAACCCAGGGCCTTGTGCTTCCTAGGCAAGCGCTCTACCACTGAGCTAAATCCCCAACCCCCCCCCCCGTCCTCTTTTCTTTAAAAAAAAAAAACACATTTTGTTGTTTATTTTTTGAGACAGGGTTTCTCTGTTCGGCCCTGGCAGTTCTGATATGCTCTCTGTAGACCAGACTTGTCAGGAAAACAGATATCTCCCTGCCTCGGCCTCTTAAGCACTGGGATTACTGGATTTTGCCCGAAAGTTTAATTAAAAATTATTTAGTGGCAGTGCATGTTGGCACATGCCTTTAATTCAATCCATTGGGAGGTAGAGGCATTGTGAGTTCCAGGACAGCCAGGGCTATATATTAACACCTTGTCTCAAAGAAAACAAGCCAAAAACGAAACAAAAATGTTGCAATATGGTCTTAGGTATGTAACTGAGTCTGTTCTTGAACTCTGAATCCTCCCACTTTCACTCAGGTGCTAATCAGCAGGCTTCTGTCTTGACTTTCACTGAGCACTCAGGGCTGCCAGGACTGTTACCTCTCCCAGTGTAACTCCTGACTCTCTCATCAGCATCATCACAAAACTCCTGCTAAGAATTAAGGAAACCTGAATTCTAAGGAACAGTCGGAGCTCCAGTATTTCCAAAGCTCACTCTAATACAGATGGATCCTATGCTGCAGTAAAATGGTCACAGCTGGAGGTCTTAATTCCAGGACTTGGGATAGAGGGGTTGGAGGATCTTGAATTCAAGGTTATTTTTATGTTACAGTGTTGCTCAAAGCTAGTTGGGCTGCTACAAGATACCCTGTCTCAAAACTATACCAAACACACCTAAAATGAAACAGAGGAGTTTGAGTGGGCACAGATGGGAAAGCTGGGCACTTTGTGGCTAAGCCACCTGCTGCCAGCACCAAAGTCCATGCACAACCCCGATTCTGAGCTGCTTCTGGGACCCTGCTCAGGAGAATGCAGCAAAGTAGCTCAGATCCAGGGCTTTTGGTCTAAGAGGAATTCAGGTAGTCACACTTTGGATGCCAGTTCTCCAGCTCAACTGCCTGTCAGCACAGGATCTGGTCTTAGTCATGGCTTGACACCCCTAAATTCCTCCCAGCTGTGCTCTGAACTCACCCTGTTCCCTGTTCTGATGAATCTGCCATTCTCCACGGGAGTAGCCTCAAGAAGTGCCTCACATCTGAAGCACCACTCTGAGTGCAGTAAATACTGCAGGGGAGGGGCGTGGCCAGCAGAGCACCCACCCCTTTCAGCTGTAGAACATTTAGCTCTAGAGTGAGCACTGCTGTGCATTGTGAAACTTAAGCAGTATCCCAGTCTTGGCCTGGGAAGAGCCATTGACACCCACACTTTCTGGGGCGACATTGTTTCCTGAGGATAGAGTCAGGCCAGGAGCAGCAACTGATGTTCCCGAGAGACAAACTTTCTTCACCTCCTGCCCATGCTGGCCCTAGGATCTGGGCTTTTTTGGTGACATGAGTGCTGAGCCTCCCAAGTAGATGGGTTTTCAGGGGTCAGGTGGTGATTGTCACCAAAGATATCCATAAGGATAAGTCATACTGTACTAATTCCCATATTAGATTCCTTCTCACAGGTCACAGAGGCCATAGTGGGTCCTAAATGTGGAGTCAGGTTCCTGTGCACTTTTGAGGAGACTGGTCAGATGTTTAGGCTTCGTGATATTTTGTTGGCATTATTTTGGGGGGATTTTATTTTTACTGTTGGGGCCAAACCTGGGGCTGCCATGTGGAGGGAAAAGGCTTTGCCATAGCTGTAGATCATCCCTAATTATAAACTCCTGAATTCTCCCAATCCTGGAACTATCTAGGTCCCTCACATGATGCAACCTTTGGGGCATTCCTCACATAGAATCATGGGGTGGACTGCATCCCAAAGAGAGACAGTGGGAAAAATTCCCCAGTGTCTCCCTGTGGCTGTGACGATGGGAGTGCTGACCAGTGGATGGCAGGCCCCATGTGAAAGCCTTTTGGTTTCTACTTGAGTGGAATCTTCACCATGCCTTTTTTTTTTTTTTCTTGAAACACAGGTTGCCCTGGAACTTACAGTCTTCCATCACCCTGACTCAGTTTCCCATGACTGGGATCATAGGCTTAAATTACTATGCCCATTTTTCTTTTTTGTATTTATAAATCTGCTAAAAAGCCAGAAGGATCCGGAATGTAAAATGGTGCGGTCCAAGGCATTTCCAACAGGGGATTCTTGACCTAGGAGTATCCAGACCAGTGTTTATTGTGTGGCTACTTCATTCCCATAACAGCTTATATTTGACAAAGAATTCCAAGTTGTGATATCACTGGGCAGCAGGCGATATCCCACACAGCAGGACTGACTCAGGTTGTAATTAAGGCTGGAGAAACTTACTAGGACCCTGGTAATCCTACCACCCTGGGGCCTTTAGATAGCCTTAATCTGATCTTCCCCCCTGTGCTATGAATCAATTGCTCTTGAAGGTAGATTTGAATTTACAGTCACTGTGAGGCAGGAGAATTACGACCCTACGGTCACTCTGGGCTCCATAGGAAGAGCCTGTTTCAATAGTAAAAGAGGTCACCTGTGAGTTCTTACTGTCTTCCCTGAGGCCTTACTGCTGGAGTTAGACTAGCTGTCTCACCAATTGAAGTAGAGGGCAGAATGCTGGTGCCTTCTATAGTGAGGACTAGTGACAGATGGTCTATGGAAATTCTAGAAAGGTCTACTAGTATATGTCCTGTGCATGGGAACTGCTGGCTTCCCTGTTTCCTTTGCCTTTATTTTGCAGTCCATGGGGCACCTGGAAATGTCCCCAAACCAGGCTGTACACAGGGCCTGTCCCGTGACTCTCACTTGCACTCAGAGCCTGCCTGATAGTCATAGGTCTGACAGAGCCCTGACACCTGCAGAGACCACTATAAGGGACCTGCAATCCCCACACTGCCCATCAGTGTCTATAATGTCCCTATACGACACTGAGACGGTCTAAGCTCCTTCCCATCTTTATGCTGCATCAGAATCTGACCATTGCTACTTTTGCTCCTCTCTCACCCACACTAGAAGCCCTGTACCCACACTAGTCCCAGCTGGCCTGTTGCCTACTGACATCTCATGGACTCTGCCCCAATATTCCCTCTTTGCCTGGGTCCCTGCAACTGTGTCCAGTTCTGGCTGCTTCCCTGCCTCCCCACTTCCATTTTCCAAATGGCCACATTGACACATGGGTTTCTGGGTCTCCCACTCCTCGGATGCTGGGAACAGGTTCCTTCTTTGCTGTTTGAATGGTTGTCCTAACACTGGAGGACCTTGCTTCAAGTAGTGGCAGTCAAACCTGGTGCTGATCGTGTCAGATCTGTCCAGGCTGTCTGTGTGACTGTGGCAATGCGCCTCTGTTTTGGCTGAGTGTTATTTACCTCCCTCATGGCCATGTGATAACCAGACCATGAGCATGTTCATTGTTTGGAAAGAAGGGTGTGGAGGACATATGCTCCTCATCCTAGCATTAGTGGAAAAAAGACATAGGTAGATGATGAATTCTAGACCATCCTGGGCTATAGAAACTCTGCCTCGAAGAATGCAGGTGGAGCAGGGCTGGGGTTCAGTTGGTTGCCCTGCAGCCTACCACATTGAGCAGGCACTGCTCAACCACCTGTACATACACATCTCCTGAGATCTCTCTCCTTAATGGGAGATGATGGCGTCCATCTAGTATAGCACATGCCCTGGAAGGACAAAAGCTACCTACAGGAGCTGTGGTGATGACTCCCAGGTTAGAGCATCTGCTGCTCTCTCAGAAGAACCACATGGTCCCTAACAATCATCTACAATGGGGAATGCTATTCCCTCTTTTGGATCATGAGGGAAATGCACTCAGGAGTGGCCCAGACATACATTTGAAAAAAAAAGATCCATTGAGTTACATGATAAAAATAAATATAATCAGCAACAATAAAAAACACAGCATATGAATGATCAAGTGAAACAGCACCTATAAAAACCTATTTCCCAAAATGACGTTGATGGTCATTATCTTTGTGGTTTAATACTAATGCTGTATTGTAAGAAAAACTGAGGCACATGGTTCTCGATTAGGATTATTCTATATTCCTTTGTGAAAGTTGTCATTTTTTCTGCAGCTCTACAGGCATGAGTGTGTGTTACTCAATATCTGGTGCACACAGTCAATAAGGAATGTGTGTTGTAGACAGATATAGACTAGGATGAGCAGAACACATGACAGCATGGATACAGTATGTCAGTGATTACATCATAAAGTGTGTGTCCATAAAAAAAGTCACATTATCCACACAAAAGACACTATCACCCTGTGTACCCCTTGGTGGCTTTGAATTCACTGGATCATGCAAAGATCCATATCCAGCTGTCAGTTCTAAGTCTACAGGAGGGGAAAGGACCCTTGAATAAGATGGTCTTAAGAGTCAAGAGTTACAAATCAATTTTTATTCATAAGGAATACAATTTACAAAAAACAGGCATAAAATGAACAACTAAAATGGTATAAAAATGAAAAACAGTAACAAGAATATATAACTATGAAATAACAAAAAGAAAACTTCAATGAAAATCATAACCAAAAACATTTCTTAACAGCATATTCTTAATGAATATTTAGATACACAGTTGTAGTGCTGTTTCTCCTCTAGGACGTGAGATGTCAAGGCAGTCCCCTCAGTTGTCTCTCAAATGGTGTTGTCGGTAGGAGAGAGGAGAAAAACCTCAATGAGACAGGCTGGCATACGGATACATAAATTTAGGGTTTCTATACATTGAGGAAATTATCTGAGAAGAAGAATATTCCCCCAAAAAGTCTTTGACTGTGAGGATTGTCGTCACAGGGAACTCCTGAGAGAGAAACTCATTTCTCAGGGGGCTGTCTTCCTGGGATCCGTCCTATGCCATGTGTCCTGCAGTTTCTGAGACCTGGGAGGACAAGGCAGCTATTAAGACACTGATTTGGTGGGGACATGCATACCAGCTGTCAAGTTGCTGCCTTCTGTCCCCTCAGCTACATTGGACAGACAGCACTGATCTTTTCACTGAAATCATTGCTGATATCTCTGCAGGCTGGGAACATCACCAGCAACCCTCACAGTACTGTGGCAGAACAAGCTGCTCCTCAGACTCTACCAGTGCAAACCAGAAATGGGGAAATGGGGAGAGACCTAATTGGGGTGCAGGAAGAAATAGAAGGCCACATGATACCCAGATCAAAGCCAATGACCAGGACTCATTTGCCATTTGCACTTGGTTCTTATCCCTACAAGGTGCTTCCAACCATAACATGACCCCTGTATGACCTTTGTCACACGACCAAGAACTCGTTCAAAACTCTTCATAGCATCCAATCTGTGATAGGGAGATGCAGTCATATGATATGTTATTCCTCTGTCACCATTTCTGGACTGCAGTTTCAAAAAGGGCAGAGAAGTATAATTGCCAATAATTCAGTTTCTGAAAAGTGGTTAACATCCCAGAATACTTGTGCATAGACAGAGCAATGAATAACTCTATCACATGAAGTGGGTGACTGATTGGGTGTGGGGAGATTAGAAAGATGATAGGGGAAGCAAAGATGTATCCAATAGGCAAATGGTATCAGACATTGTTAATCTGACTCAGCTGCTTGTTCCTACCACATTTTGCTGGGTCTGGAGGTTGCTGGTCTTCTCCTGTTCATCTTCATCTTTCCGGTTCAACTCAAACAAATATCGCTGTACCTCCTTGCTCTCCTGCTTCAATGTGACCAACTTCTTCTTCATACATGCCTGGTCCATCAGGAGCCGGCTGTGCAGGTTGCTGGAAACACACTCTGCATAGTAAGATCCTGAAGCCTCTTCCTCCCATTCCAACTGCCAAATCCCACAAAGTCCACCAGGACCCAGATACCCATAAAGACTTCATAGAATACATCTCCATACATGTAAGGCTGCTGCACAAACAGCAAACGGCCAATCCAGGGAAGAATAAATTGTTTCTGTGACCCAAGCACCAATAACAGTCCATGTCTGTCCAAAAGAACAAGGGATCTACAACTACCCATGAGAGCCCAATGCATCGGGACAGCATCAATTGGTAGGCAGTAAACAACCACAAGAGGACAGTAAAACAAAGGGAGGTCATGCTAACCATGTGGTCCACACATTGAGCTTTGTTAAACCTGGTATGACCCCAGAGCCGCAGGTTGGCCTAATAACACTCTGATGCCTGAATCAGTGTAGTCCTATCCAGAGCCTTCTAAAGATGCATAGACACTGTGGTGATAAATGACAGTCTCTTATGGAACTGAAACTGAGTCCAAAAGACCTACGGCACAGTGATATTTAAACAGCAGAAGAGATGGGCCCAGAGCTGCAGACCCTCCGGTCCAGAACAAAGAGAGGCAGACATGGCCATTCCACAAGTGATGGGCCCTTCTGACCAGTACTTACCGATAGAAGTTAATCTCCTTCTTGAGCTCCTGAAATTTCTCACGATGTTCAATGTTCTTTGTGTCTAAGTTGTGCAGTAATGACATGACCTCTTTCTCCTTTATCTTCAAGTTTTCATAAAATGGATTTGGCCTGAAGTAGGGGCTGGCCCCAGGAAGATAGAACCCAATGAACATCGAGGTCTAGGATTATATGAACTCAGGCTGTGTCCTGTACTACCCCATGCCTGGAAGGACACTTTCTGAATTCTACATATTTGGATCTTCTTCAGCTTCAGAAACTTGGAATTGTGTGCCCAGGACAACAGAAGCTAAGCACCCAGATAAAGGGTTCCCTGGCTCACTTTTTTCAATCAGGAGACCTGGATCTGCATTCAAACCTGTTATGCTGTCAAGAGCCTAGGCCACAGAGCTTACCCAACCACACACACACACACACACACACACACACACACACACACACATCCAGAAACCTCTGATTTCATTTTTCCTGTTTTGACAAGTGGAATGCTACAAGCTGAATAACTAATATTCTAGAGGCAGACAGTACACATAATTCTGGAGATGAGACCAGATATTGCCACAAACTTATAATCTGCCCAAGGCATACAAATGTATAGACAAATGTGACCACACAGGCAAAGAACTTTACTGTTGAAAGTGGGGCTTCCAAAATAAAGCACTTACACCTCCATGAAACTATTATACAGGTATATCCTGAGGTTAAAAAACAGACCCCTAAATTCCAAGTGTGCAGGGACATAGAAACATATAAAAGTTGTGCATATGCATGCAGACTTGTGCACACACAGACACACAAACTGGGACACACCCACAAGAAAAGAAAAGCAAACAGACTCAGAGAATGAGAGAGACAAAAATGGAAAGAGCACAATGGGAATCAGTAGAAATGTATGCACCATTACTGTCTCAGTGTTTAAGGCACACAGACAAGAAGGAATAGGCCTGAGCCTCAGGCCTTCTAGTTAAGCATGGAGATGAACAATGTGGGACCTGTCACCTAAGGGTGCTGCCAGGAGATGATAGCGTTCAGTTACCTTCCTAGCAAGTACAAACACTGTCCACAAACTCAAAGCACCTAGAACCTTGCAAACTGCCACCTGTCAAGGGCTTTCCAATTGTACACTGGGAACTCATGCTCCAGTGACTTTATCCCTGAATTCTTCACTCACATCACAAGTTCAGATTTTCAACAGGAGGAATCACAGAGTCCATTTTCAATCTCACTCCTCAGTAAGGGTCAGGTTCTGAATCTCCTCTCTATGGGAGATGAGGTTTAGAACAAGGTCGTTTGTTTGGAGCAATGCATACCTCTTGCTCATGGATCCACCTGTCACATAAAGGAGGCGATCTGTCAGCTCATTTCTCTCCTTGGTAGTTAGCTCCAGTTCTCTATTCAGCCTCTCCTCTTCCTCGTTGGCCTGCACCTTGTTTAGGATATTTTCAGGGGATAACGTCTGTCTGCAGGCCTCTGTAGGTAGAAGAACACAAGTGAACCTGCATGGGGCGAATGCATAGAGCATACACAGACCACAGTGAGGTCCAAACAGGAGAACATGGTTGGAAGCCAGTGTCACTACAAGGAGTTTGGTCTATGTGTAAGAGGCCTCCTAAGTGGATCACAGTTCCCCCACTACTATATAGAGACCAAGAGATGTAAGCAGCCAGGTGTTCCCTATGCCTGCCCACACAGGCTTACAAGTACCAGAGAGATGCCTTCTCCAGGATTATTATCAGGTACGCAGGCTACAACCTGGTTTCAGGACCCTCACCCCTCTGGTTTCAGAAGTCAGATCATCAATTCAGCATCCACAATGACTTGATTGATCAGGGATACTCAGATATCCTACACTGTTACTCTAGTCCAATAACTTTGCATTAAAATGTCATATAGGGGGAGGACATGGTCAACAGACATATTAATTCCCCCTACTGAAATGACAAATGCCCCAGAAGTGTCAGTAGGTTACAGGCTGTTTCTCTACCTGCCCCATATAGTTTGGCTACTGTAGAAAAATATCTTCCACACAGAACCTCTAATATATGAAGGTAAGAGTGGCCCCGTCAGCCAGAGGTAGTAAGAGGAGTTCTGAGAATATAAGGTCATGTCAGGAGCACAATTCTCTCCCTCTTACTACTGTCAGATAGTCACTGAATTTAAAGAAGCAATGAAAGTGAAGTACATTGATGCCCTGTTTAATTCAGAAAAGTTATACCCTCCATGACTACTTATGGTGTTATTATATCAATTTAACATACCGAATGCACTGTAAAAGTAAAGACTAGAAGTTCACCCAATAATAGCATAGGCATTGCCATATCCTCCATGTGGTTATGGAGAAACTAATGATGTGAAAACCTTGACTTTCAGGAATTGTGATAAGCATGGAATTCAATATCTGTGGAGATGTTCCAGTGGTTGTGGCCCATTGCTATAAAGGCCAGCTGAAGGCCCCCACACTCACCCCTGACAGGAAGCTCAACATACACTGCCCAGAACTTACTCCACATTCCCCATGTCCTGTGTCCATCATTACCTTTAGGTTTCGTTTGCTTCACTCTAGACTCTTCTCTATCAACATCAACTCTCCCAAAGTGCCTACAAAGACGGGCAAACATGTCTGTGGATATATCCTTTGGACACTAAGAGAAAAAGTAGGGAATTGGTTGTCACAACGATACTGGTGACATCACAGGGATTCCAAGGTCTCTCTAGGAGACAATAGAATGTCCACGAAGGGACGGCTGATGTCATGGATAACAGACTTTGCCTCCCTGCTAATGTTCTCCCTGTACTGAGCAAAAGCTGATGTGCCCTTTTCAGGGGACTTCCCTGTGGCATAGCCACTGAGCACCACATGCTTCCAAAGCCAAATTTGGCTCTAGGCTTGATTGGAAAAACCTAAGTCATTGCTATGTATCTAAATGAGTGCTTCCTCCCCAATCCCTGCACAGAAATGTTTCATCCTACCTCAAATTCTCCTCAGTCAGCAATATTACCCATTAAAGATTACTGAGAAATCACACCAGTTCCTATAAGTAGCCAAAGAGGTCTCCTGTCTCATCATGTGCAGGTGCATGAAATCACACCCAGAAATAGCCTGTAGGGTAGGTTGCAATGTGGGTGTGTGTTATAGGTACAACCTGAAGCTTTGTGCTTAACATTTGACAGTTGCCACCAGATTCCTTAGGAGAAAGAATTGCATTCATTATGGTCCTGGCAACAATGTGGTGATCTGTTAGCAGAGGAAACTGAAATATTGGATCCACCAGTGAATGCACCCTCAGGCTGAGTGTGGGGCTCTCCTCTTTGCACTTAAGTTACCAAAGCAGGATTGCTTACAGGCCTCTCTAAGCTATAACGTGTGATTTCATCTGAAAAATAAAATAGTCAGCAAATGTGGGGGGGGGGATGCAGCCAGAGGAGTAGGACAAGCCTAGAGATATAACTCAGTGGACAGAGTAAGAAACAAGCATCTTCACTCCTGTTTCATGGATCACCCCACAAAACACAAAAGCATCTATCGTACTAAAAAAAAAAAAAAACCAAGTTATTTTATTGAATGCATACACTAATACTGTTTACAGTATTAGTGGCAAAGCTCAGATTTTGGGGGCAGATACATGACTTGAACTATCTTCCTGACAACATATAAAGCAATAAATAAATAAATAAATAAATAAATAAATAAATAAATAAGAAAAAAACACAAAAATAAAAAACACAAAAAGCACAAGCCTCTCATGTGAAGTTACAGAAGAGTGATCCAGTGGTCACTTCTGACCAGGCCATTTTAGCTATGACGGTGCATAGTTAACCCTAATTTGATGGGTCCTATATAAAGCTTTGTGCAATATTGTCATTTTAACAAACCTCATCCAGAACATACATAACGACACAGGATATGATCACAATGTCCTTGCTGTGTATCAAGTTATTTTTCTGTGTCCTTGATTGTCAGGCATATTACAGCAACAATCTGAGATGGCTGGTAGACTTGGAAGAAAGTGGATATGAAAGATCCCCATTTGATATCAGTACAGCCATTTCTTAAGCATGAGAATCTTTTAAGCTGGCCCTCGCTTAGCCCCTAGACATTAGACAATAGACCAGAAAGTACAGAAAGCACATTCCCACCCACTCTCTAGGAAGCTGCCCGACCATAAGAACAGAGGGTATAGAACACATTTACTGCAGGGCAATTACAAGACAGGAAACATCTCTGGGAAGCTGACTGACCACTATAGAAGTGAGATGTCCTGGGTACTGAATGCAGCTGTGCTATAGGCTGACATCACTATAGCCTTGTCCTGGGAACTCCAGAACAGAAACACCTGCCAAGACAGATATCCTTGGTCCTTGTCCTGGGAACCCCAGGATAAGAAAACATATATCAAGTCAGACGTCCTTCATACTGAAATACCTACATTGATGTGGTTACGGCCTTATCCCAGGACAAGAAACATCTGCCTAGTTATTCTTGGCACCGAAATAGCTGAGCTAATGGAACTGTGTGATCATAAATGACTGTTTAAGCTGTACATTTCTGTTGTTTGAGGCTCCTTACATCCCTCCTCGTGAGGACCGTGTCGAGCCCCAGTGCATTGGTATCCCAAAGTAAACCTCTTGTTTTTACATCAAGACTGAGTCCTGTGTGTTCATGGGGTGGTGATTGTCCTCAGGACTGGAGCGAGAATCTCCTCTGTCTGAGGGTCTTTCAGATAAAGCTATAGTTGTGGGTTACACACCTCAATTCTCATTGGCTAATGCTGTCCTCACAGTCCTTGGAGGCCCCTTTGTAAGACTACCTGTTGGAAAGTAGAAGCAGCTTTATTTGAGCTCAAAGTGAACCTGACGAGCAACGTAGAGAACAAGATGGGGTAATTGAGAACCTGTCTAAAACCAGCACAGAAACCCACCCTTCATTCAAAGCATCATCTACCAATTCTTGAATTTTTACCATTCTCTACCAACCAGTCTTTCATTCAGGAAAGGTAGAAAAAAACTGGAAATGATCTTTTTATTCTAAGGATCTTGATCTGTCTTTCCTTTTGTCCAGGTTAAGAACAAATGAAATGGGTATCACCATCTGAACAACTTAGTATCACCTTCAGCATTTCTAGCCTAATACTGTGCCTATGGAATCTCAAGCTTCCCTGAGTGTTGCTGCCCCAGCAAGAAGAATGAAGAACTGAGGTCAATCCCCAGTGGACCTTTCAAGGGGTTAGAAGAAAGCCATCAGAGATACTGCACTTCTTTGTCCTTAGATTAAATCAAGATGATACAACGTGAATCTATTGGGATATTCAACCATACATCTTCCTCACAACCCCACCTATCTGAGTTCATTACTTGGCAGAATTCATGCCCCACCATCCTAGATATTTCTTGATTCATTGCTGCCAAGGGCCAGGTTTCCTGAGTTTTGTTTTTTATAGAATTGGGTGTAGTCAATCATAGTTGCCCTCTGTAGGAAATGACAAATATCTATAATAACTGACCACACTGTACTTGTGTATACAAGTACAGTAGTGGAAAATTCAGCATAACTGAGGAGTGGGAAATCACCACTGTGTCCTGGCCTTTCTCTGCCCATATCACAGCTCACAGGCGGCTGGGACAAACCTTGAGTTCCTCTTTAGAAACAGAGTGATGTTGAATGGACACTGAGCAGGCAGAGCAACACAGCTGAGGCAACTCAATTCCAGCAACAAATGCATTATGTGTTTCCCATCTTAACAGCTCCTTTTGAGGACGTGTCCCCACACCTAGCTTAAACACAGCAATTTTCATACATGCCAGCCTGGTATTTCATATTGTTGCTGTAATACGCCTCCACATCATAGATTTCAAAAAAGAAAGAAAATAAACCTGACACTGAGAAGGGTGATGCGTGTCAACATCTAGTGTGTTGGGGGCCCAGGTACGGTCACAAATAACCAGGACACAGGGGATGCAGAGCAAAGGCAGATGCAACTGCATGCAGCTGCAAGCTTATTAACCCTTATACAGGCATGAATATGCATTACCTCACTTTCCCTTTTGGCAAGATATAATAAGATCGTTATTCCCATGATACCAGGAACGACTGAGGCAAGACTAGGCAAAGAAGTAAGACTAAGCAAAGGCTTCTCCTTAAAATATCTGTATAGCAAATCACCCCTCTTCCTAGTATCACAATATACTTGTCATAACCCAGAGAGCATGAGAGCCGCTTCCACAAAATAGGACATAGTACAACATAGTGTAAAGTAAAGTGAGAAAAACATTTCCTTCTCAAGGGCAGCGTTCCAGCCCCTGCTTGCATCTCTCAGCCGTCTTTCCTTGATCCTGTCTGGGAAGTGTATCTCAGTGACTCCACAATTTCTCTCTTTGTCATTTTGTTTTGAAAGTAACACTTTCTATAACACAGCTAAATGTCCTTGGAGGGGTTTAATCATGCAAAAAGAAAGCAATATAATATATAATGTATGCAACCTTTAATGAGTGTATCTATTTTCTTAGGGGTATTATTCAGATACCTTCCCAGATCTGGATTTAACTTTGGTAATTGTTATCTGTCTACAAAATCAAAAATATCGAATAAATATTCCAGTTTTCTGGCGTAAAGTCCTCGGGAGTAAGAACTAATGATTTTGGAATTTGCTCGGTGTCTCTTGTTATGTCCCTCATTTCATTTCTGATTTTTAATTCATGTATTGTCTCTCTTGTGCATTGTTAGTTTGAGGAAGGGGTTGTCTCTCTTGTGGTTCTTCTCAAAAAAAAAAAAAGAGGAAGAAAAGACAGCTCTTGCTTTCCTTGACTTTGTATTTTTCTCTTTGTTTCTAAAGGCTTGATTTCAACCTTGAGTTTATTGCCCTTGATCAGATCCTACCAGACTCTCTATGGGATGAGGCTTTGCCTCCCCTTGGTAACAGCAGCATGGAGTAAATGAAGCTTCTGCTGATCTCTGTTGTGGTGTTGCACATCACAATCTTACCGAAAACCATGCATAGCCTGGTTTTAGGCTCTATTAAATCGGCCCACTAATTCAGTGTTCCCTATAAGGTGCCATGGAATGGTAGTAACATAATTCTGCATGCACATCGACAGGTTTCTCCACGGTCCTCTGGGTCATTTGATAATAATTTATAGTGAGTTCATGGATGAACACACACACACACACACACACACACACACACACACACACTTTACTGACATGGTGCATATTCTTTGCACACCAAAAATAGAGTGAGCGTTACTGAAAATCCACCAATAATGGAATCGAAATAGGGAGCTGTGGGGAAGCTGGGGCTTAGAGTTACTTAAAAGACCGGATGCAGATTCTCCTTCTATTGGAAGAGAAACTTGATAGACAATGTGGTTCTTTATTTTCTTTCTCTAGAGCACACAGGACTAGGGTGGCAGCTAGGGCTTTGAGCATGTTTGGCAAGTTCTGTAGCACTGAATTAAATCCTAGGGCTGGAACCTTATTAATCATCTACAACAATTACAGGGCAGGCTGGATGATGACACTCAGCTGACAATGTGGACATCTCAAGACAGTCACTGGACAATGGGTGACACACTTGTCTGAAGACTGGAAATGTTTCTCGATCTTGGAGAGGAAAGAAGGACCCTCCAACTACACTGTCCTCTAAGGAAGTTTATTCAGGTGAGGGATGACAGGGACTGTTTTGTCTCACGTCACACATGTCAGTAGAAAATATCCTAGGTATTGGATGCCGCTGTTAGCATTAACAGAACAAAGCCCATAGTGTTGGGAAGGATAATAAATTATGAGTAGGATTAGAAAACCTCAAGCCTCTTCCAGGTCCTAAGAGGGCAAAAAATACCACCAAACATAGCATTAATGTGATAGTTTGGTTAAATTTAGTTACTAGTTTCTATTATGATACCTATTGTCAGTGCCTGTGCCGACAGTGTGTGAATATCGGGTGTAGGTTTGTGGGGTTGAAAGAAAACACGTACACGGGTCACCCCTTTTTAGCGAGTGCCACCAAGGCTTTACTGAGATCTCCTTATATACCAGAGGCAAAAGCCGTGGAAAAACAACAAGGCAGGTGAAAATCCCCAACCAGGAAAATAGGACAAGTCTGTGAGGTGAAAGTTCCAGCCCAATCAGGGGCATAAACAGCTTCTTAAAAACAAGAAGCAGGAAAGCTCAGTGGGGAGGAAGGGTGCCATGGAAAATCCCAGCCCCAAATCAGGGGCTAAGAGCAGCTGTCAAAGGTGTAAACAATTTCTTGCTATAGCAGGCTGAAAGGCTCAGAGAGGCAGGAGGGAAACACCAAGGTAGGGCCCAACAGGAGCCTTCACTGGTGGCTCTAATGTTTCACTTTCCTCTGCCAACTGGCCTCCACAATGTTTCTAGCACCATAATGATTTCAAGTCTTCCTCCTAAGGAATTTTGTGGCAACCGTTGAATGCTAAGCACAAGGCTTCATGAGTGTTCCCCTAACACACACCCATGTTGCAACCTTCCATGCAGGCTATTTCTTGATGTGATTTCAAGCACCTGTACATAATAAGACAGGAGAACATTTTGACTGCATATTCAAACTGGTATTATTTCTCAGGAATTTTTAATGGCTAATATTGGTGAAGGAGGATAATTTGAGTTAGGATGAGACATTTTTGGGCAGGATTTGGAAGGAAACATTCATTTAGATGCATAGGAATTACTAAGGTTTTTATAATGAAGCCTTGAGGAAAATTTGGCTTTGGAAGCAGGAGATGCTCAGTGGCTCTGCCCCAGGAAATTCTCCTGGAAAGGCCACCTCAGCTTATGCTCAGTACAGGGAGAACATTAGCAGGGAGGCAAAGTCTGTTCCCCATGACATCTGCTGTCCCTTCTTGGACATTCTATTGTCTCCTAGAGAGTTCTTGGCGTCCTCTGCTATGTCACCAATGTTGTAGTGACAACCAGTGCCCTACTTTCTCTCAGTTCAAGTCTGGCAGATACATCCTAAGACATGTTTTCCAGTCTTAGAAGTGTTTTGGGAGGGGGGATGTCGATTGTGGAGAGACTAGGGTGAAGGAGTCTGACCTTTCGTCTCAAAGAAATGATGGACATAGAAAGTGGTTCTGGGGAATGTGGAGTAAGTTCTGGGCAGTGTCTTTTGAGCATCTGTGGAGGCGGGGGGAGGGATGGTTGGGGTCCTGCAAGCTTAAGCTGACCTTTCTAGCAATTGGCCACAACAACTGGAGCATCTGCAAAGGAATTGAATTTCCATGAATATCACAATTCCTGAAAGTCATGGATTTCTGAACATTAATTTTCCCATCCCCAAAGAAAGGATATGGTAAGGTCAATGCTAGTAATCTGTGAACTTCTGGCCTTTACTTTTAAAGTTGATTGGTGGCTTGTTTTTTGTTTGTTTATTTATTTATTTAGTTGGTAATATTATTTATTGCCAAAGTCAAACATCTGGGTTACATCCTGGGGCCAACATGACAGAAGGTGAGAAATGGCTCCTGAAAGTTGTTTGGTCATGTGCTGCACACATACACACACACACACACACACACACACACACACACACACACTCACACACACACAGACACTCACACTCACACACACACAAACTTTTAGGCAATAGTAATTTTTCTTAGAGTCTGATATAATTGGTTCTAATACAAAGACAGCCCGAGTGTAGTTACTATATAATTAAATAGTACTCATGCTCTCAGGCAAAGAGTTTAAAGTTTATAGGTACCTAATAAACTCACATTGGGACATATAAAGAACATTTAAATGTTCAGCAGAAATACAAAGAACAACTAATTTAATTTGTTAAAAGTGAAAGCTTATACAATTCTGAAGGTTTTTATGCTGGTTTTATTATAAATGTAATTATGAAAAGAAAACATACATACTTGATCAATGAAATGAGGAAGATTGATTTAATGAACAGAAAAATGGATGGTACTTCAAAATTTCCATGATTACATATTTACTATTTAATTCACTCCACAATAGCAAGAAACGGACATTATTATTTATGCGACATTACAGATACATAAACCGAGAAAATATTGTTTGGCCTGATTTTCTGAGCTTCCTTAAAGATATAGTTAATTGACAGAGCTGTGCTTTAAAATTAGGGTCCATATTCTTCTGTTTTAAATGTGTTACACTTTTCTCTTTTTTTCTCCATCTTTATTAAATGGGTATTTCTTATTTACATTTCAATTGTTATTACCTTTCTGGGTTTCCAGGCAAACATCCCCCTAACCCCCCTCCCCTACTCTATGGGTGTTCCCTTCTTCATCCTCCTCCCATTACCGCCCTCCCCCCCAGCAATCCCTTTCACTGGGGGTTCACTCTTGGCAGGACCAAGGGCTTCCCTTTTATTTCTAGTGGGTGCTTCTCTCCCTGCTCCGTGGGAAGTGGATGGGGGGAAGGCCCGGGCCTGAGGTCAGTTGGAACTGGGGTAGAAAGGCATAGGGTCTCCTAGGTGACAATGCCAAACCACCACTGCTGCTGCAGCCACCATGGAGAAGCCCTTGTTCCTCCTGCAGGGAGGAGAGTCTGGTGCCCACAAGATGGCTGAAGGGGAGCTGAGAGTGGACAGCTTCATCACCCGCCTGCTGGAGGTATGAGGATATCGTCCGGGAAAAATTGTGCAGATGACTGGAGCAGAAGTCCGAGGGCTGTGTATCACGTCTCGTGAAATCTTTCTTAGCCAGCCAACAGCTGTGAACACAGGTTTCTTTTGGAGAGCAGGCCTGTGCAGGCCCAGAACCTAGGTGGGACAGTTCAAGCTACCCTTTTTCCATGGCCAATCTCAGATCATATTCAGAAAGTATTTCTTGGGCTAAAGAGATGGCTTAGTGGTTAAGAGCACTGACAGCTCTTCCAGAGGTCCTGAGTTCAAATCCCAGCAACCACATGGTGGCTCACAACCATCTGTAATGAGATATGATACCCTCTTCTGGTGTGTCTGAAGACAGTCACGGTGTACTTGTATATAATAAATAAATAAATAAATAAATCTTTAAAAAAAACAGTATTTCTTCCAGGTGATGGATTTCCAATTTATGGAATTGAACTAACTTACTGATGGTGGAAGTGACACAGAGAGTTAAAGTACAGAAGGAATAATCCAGAATGTCCACCAACAGTTGCTGTCACACCAGGACTTTTAAAAGCTCAGCTGCTAGAGAAGCAATGTAGTCTTTGGTTATTCTCAAGCTTAGGTCTTCTAGTCATTATAAGCTGACCATGACACAAAAAGAGTCATCTATATCAAAATAGAGAATAGTAACTAGATTCACACCACACTATCACATTACTACTGTATTTGAGGTTCTCAGTTAATATCTAAGAACCTGGAAGAGGCCTGGGTCTTGCTACACATACTTATAATTATGTCCCCATTGTCAGCTGAGATTCTTCATGCAGCCTGGGGTCAAGGAGGTCATCCCACAAAGCACAAAACACCCATCTGAGATAAACATGTATGGTTTATTGAATCCAAAACATCTATGAATTTCAGGACACAATTAAATGTTGAAACCTAAGGATAATAGATAGAGAAGAGAATTAAGATTTCTAGTTCATAGATCCAGTAAACACCTTCAACAAATCATAGCAGCAAACTTCCATAAGGTAAAGAAAGAAAAGGCCATAAAGGTACAACAAGCCTACAGAACATCAAACTAATTGTACCAGAAAAATTCCTCCATTCACATAATAATTAAAACGCTAAATGCACAGATCAAGAAAGAACATTAAAAGGGGTAAGGTATAAATATCTAGTAACAAATAAATTCAAACGTATCTGAATTACACCAGACTTCTCAACAGAGATTCTAAAAGTCAGAAAATCTTGGGCAGATGTAATGCAGACACAGGCTCCTATATCCAGCATAATCCTCAATCAACATAAAAGGAGGAACCAGGATATTTCATGACAAAACAAATTTAAACAATTCTTTTCTGAAAGAAAGCACAACAGAGGCTAATAGGAGGAAAACTCCAAGACAATAAACTAAACTATACCCAAGAAAAACCAAGAAATTAATCTTCTCTCAATAATTTAAAAAAAGAGAAGCACACAAACATAATTTCACCTATAACCAGAAAAAGAAGAGAATGCAGGAATCATTGGCTTTAATATCTGACCAGATCCTCTTTCCCTAATCCCCAAGCTCCCAGGGGCCAAACTGCTGGCCAAAGTGTATGCAAGGATGCTCTATGGTTCAAGGTGAGGCCTATTGCCCCACCAAAGGCAGATCCTAGAGGTGTGAGGTGGGGATGGATATGTGTGGGTGGGGGAGCACTGTCACATAGGCAAAGCTGAGCAGAAACGGGATGTAAGGTTTGATGAGGGGAGTGTGGAAAGCAGGACAACAGTTGAAATGTAAATAAATAAAATAACCGATTAATAAAAAATAGCCAAAAATAAAATAACAAGTTAAAAGGTAAATGAAAATTAAACCAAACCAACCAAACAAACAAACAAAAATCCCTGTAGTGGATTGGCCTAATTCTGCTTGTATTTTAATGCTAATTGTAGAACTCAAGACTGGTTAACCCCAAATAACTGACCCTGCTCCCAGTTAACTGTGATTATAAAGAAGCCAACAGCCAACAGCTGCACAGCAGAGAGATGGGGGAGGTGAGCTTTGAGGGCTTTGCTAGAGAGGATCATGAGGAGGGAAGAAGGAAGAAGAAGGTGCCATAGAATAAAGGAAGAACGTGTGTGATGGAGAGGAGAGAGGAAGAGGACAGCAGCCATGGTTAAGGGAGAGGAGAGCCTGGTCCTGAGGGCTGTCCAAGTGGAACAAAGAGCAGCTAAGATGCTACACAGTCAGTAAGAGTTATCGTTATTGTTTGGAAAGTAGATCTGGTACCATGGAGGGCAGGCAGTTGCACAGCTACTGTGCTGACTAATGCACACTAAAAATAAATTTAACACAATATGAGTAACCAGTAAGACAGCTCTGTAGAGGATCCTAAAAGGAGTAATTTAGTTTGAAGGGCAGGACAAAATACCAGAGAACACAGGGGATAAATTAATAAAACTGGGAAAGTTAATCAAAGAAGACTGTGAAAAACACAAAAATTAACAAAATGACAAAATTTAATACATAGGTTTAAATAATAATTACATATTACTAAACTCAATATCTAGGGTGTTGGGGCATGAATTCTGCCATGGTCTGAACTCAGAAAGGTGGGGTTGGGAGAAACATGTCTGGTTAAATAGTCCACCCACATTGTGTCAATGTGATTTAATCTAAGGACAAAGAAGTGGAGTTTCTCTGATGACTTTCTTCTAACCCCTTGAAAGGATCACTGGGGTGTGGCCTCAGTACTTCATACTTCTTGCTAGGTCAGCGAAACTCAGGGAAGCTTGAGATTGTCATAGCACAGTATTAGGCTAGATATACTGAGTAGATGATCCTAAGTTGTTCAGATGGTGATACCCATTTGCATGTGTTCTTAATGTGGACCTAAGGAAAGAGAGATCAAGGTCCTTAGAATAGAAGGAACATTCCCAGTCCTTTTCTACCATTCCAGACTGAAAGGCTGGTAGGGAGAAAGTGGTAAATAATAAAGAATTAATAGATGATGCTTTGAATGAAGGGTTGGTTTTTGTGCTGGTTTTAGACAGGGTCTCAAGTATCCCATGTTGCCCTCTCCCTGGCTGGCCAGGTTCACTTTGAGTTCAGATAAACCTGCTTCCACTTTCCAATAGATAGTCTTACAAGAGGGGCCTCCGAGGTCTCTGAGGACAGCATTAGCCATTGACAGTTGAGGTGTGCAACCCACAACTATAGTTTTAGCCACTTTGTTCCATGTCTACCAGATTGTTGCTGTTCTATGCCTGACAATCAAGGACACAGAAAAATAACCTGATAGAGAGCAAGGACATGGTGATCACATCCTTGCCTCTGCTGTATGTTCTGGATGAGGTTTGTTAAAATTCCAATATTGCAAAAAGCTTTATCTAGGGCCCATCACATTAAGGGTCACTATGCACTGTTTCATCTAAAATGGCCCAATCAGAACTGACCGCCAGACAACACTTCCTGCGAAATTCCTATGAGAAGCTTAAGTTTTTTGTGTTTTTTCTTCTTCCTTCCTTCCTTTCTTTCTTCCTTTCTTCCTTCCTTCCTTCCTTCCTTTCTTTCTTTCTTTCTTTCTTTCTTTCTTTCTTTCTTTCTTTCCTCTTTCTTTCTTTCTTTCTTTCTTTCTTTCTTTCTTTCTTTCTTTCTTTCTTTCTTTCTTTCTTTATAGGTTTAGAGGAATGTATTTTGGGCCACAGATCTGCCCCTAGTATCTTAGCTATGGATGTGATCAATCAGTGTTAGTGTGTGCATTCAATAAAATGTCCATTTTTGACTAAGATAGATGCTTCTGTGTTTTGTGGGGTGACCCATTGTCAATGTCTAGTGAGTTGGGGCCCTGGGTATGGTCGCATACCCCCAGGACACAGGGGGTGCAGAGCAAAGGCAGAAGAAACTGCACGCAGTTCCAAGCTTTATTAATCCTTATTAAGCTAAGAATATGCATTACTACAATTTTCATTGTGTCAAAATACCATAAGATCATTATTCCCAGGATACCAGGAACAATGAGGGAAGATTAAACAAAGAAAGACGAATAAACTAAAGCTTCTTCTCAAAATATTCATATAACAATTCCCCTCTCTAATTATAATCAAAATATACTCACCATTACCAAGAGAGCGTTAGAACCACTTCCACAGAAACAGGACACAGCAGAACATAATTTAAGGCCAAGTGAGAAAAACATTTTCTTCTCCAGGGCGGCATTCCAGCCCCTACTTGAATCTGTCACCAGGCCTTTCTTGACCCTGCCTGGGAGCTGCATCTCTATGTCTTAACAATTCCTTCTTTTTTCTTTTGTTTTAAAGTAACACTTTACATAACATAGCTAAAGGTCCTTGTAGGGGTTTAGTCATGTAAAAATAAAGCAACATAATACATAATGTACATAAGATTATGGCAAAACTAGCTCCTCCCATGCTATGGAAAATCCTTTGAAGCCAAGCCTTGGGATCTAATCCTGTCAATTGATCAGCCAATAATTTAGCTATTTCCATAGGGGTAGTATCTTCTAGCTGTTTACCAAAAGACATTCGAACATCATATTTCAAGGCATTAATTACTTTTGAAGCACTTTCATTACCCTCTAAATAGGCTTGAATAAACTTCCAATCATGTTCTGTGTCATTATCCATATATTTACTAACACAAAAGTAGTAGGATTTCATCATGATAAGCAATATAAGCCCGATAACTGGCATTGGCCGCAGCAGAAGAAACCATGAGTAAAACACACATTGCTAAGAATAAGTGCTCAGCAGTAAAGGACTTTCCTGAAGGGGACAAAATTATTCCTTTCAGTGCTTAATCGCTTCACCTGACCCCACAGGTAATAGGGTTGTCACTGCACGGATCCTTATCCATTGTTGTTTGTGGACACTAAGAGAAGCCAGGGCCTCAGTAATGGAGGACACCTCCTCATCTCCTGAGAACATCCATCAGGAGAAAATGTAGCTGGTTTAACTGGATTCCTTTGAGGGTAGGGAGCAGTTCTTATTATTCTGTGCTTGGATCCATCTCCCGGGTAACCAGAATAGTCTCCCATCCTGTAATGAGACAAAACCCTTTCCCCTATATACAATGATGTCCCTTCCTGCCATTCAGCATCCCGGGCAATTTTTATCCATACTGTCTGTTCCATGCCTTCTGGGGGGAAGTTCAACAAAGTGTCTATCTGCTCTTGATATAACTTCACCTTGTGGTAAATTAAGAAAATTACTAATGTATAATGCTTGTGCCATATAACTCTGGGACTGGTCTGCAAACTCCATTCAGGTTGCATAAGGCCATCTCTTTTCCCCCTTTTTAATTTTATAATTTGTCATTTCAGGGTATGGTGAATTCTTTCAACAAAAGCTTGTCCTTGTGTATTGTGTTCTGTACCAGTAATATGTACAATATGATATCGTTGACAAAATTGTTTATATTGATAAGAAATATATGTTGGTCCATTATCAATTTTAATTTTAGAAGGCTGTCCCATAACAGCAGAAGTTTCCAATAGATGCTGTATAACATGAGCAGTGCGTACTCCTGGCAATGGTGTAGCCCACACAAATTTTGAAAAATTATCTATGCTTACTTCTATATGTGAAAGGCGACCAAACTCAGAAATATGAGTTATATCGATCTGACACGATGTATTAAGCTGCATCCTTCTGGGATTAATTTGAGATGGAACACATTTTATACGTGAAGACAGACACATAGGACAATTAGCAATAATTTGTTTGGCTTGAGAATAGGGAAGCTTATATTTAATATGTAAATATCCTGTATTGGCATGATTATGACTGTGTTCTTCCGGGGTAGCAAATGCCACTAATTGATCTACCATATGATTGCCAAGTGTTAAAGATTCTGGAAATTTTGAATGTGATCTAGTATGTGTAATGAATATTCTAGAGTTTCATAATAACAATAGGCCTTTAATATGTGAGAATAACATTTAATATAGGCTTAGATGTAGAAACAACAGCAGTCTCAATATTCTGTACTACTCCTACAACATAAGCGGACTCAGGTATAATATTTTTACATCATGAGTAAAATCCTGCAATACATTAATTACCGCTAATAATTCATTTTGTTGTACTGACCCAAAAGAAGATTCTTGTCCCCCAAATTAATCTTTGGTCCAATAAGCCATCTTGGTGTTAGAGCCATCTGTAAACACAGTAAAGGCTGATGGTAATGGATCAACCGAAATTAGTGTATTTATCAAATTTTTTTTTTGTTTTTTAAAGCAATCCCACAATTTACTATGGGGAGGATGAAATTCAATATTTCCAGTGTAAGAAATCATGGCTAATTGAAAAACCTCAGACATCTGCATTAAATACTCCACTTTATCTTTGCTTAATGGGAAAACAATAGCAGCACAATCATATCCCCACAGAGTAACAGGTCTTTGTATGCCTTGCTGAATAATTAAAGAAATTTGTTCCTCATAATTTGTTAATGTTTGGTTAAAGTTTTATTTAATATAAACCCATTCTAAAGGCAACTCATCCTGAGCGAAAGTGCCTGTAGGATATTCAAGAGTATTTAAACATATAATTTAATAAATCTATCTGGATCAATACATGCCAAATATGCATCTTTCCATTTTCAGAAAAGATACACTTGCATGCCTTC
Source organism: Rattus norvegicus (assembly GCF_021556685.1). Classification (NCBI taxonomy): domain Eukaryota; kingdom Metazoa; phylum Chordata; class Mammalia; order Rodentia; family Muridae; genus Rattus; species Rattus norvegicus. The sequence continues at coordinate 27,745,452 of NC_141552.1, forward strand.
ATATAAGCATTAATATCCCCAGCCTCCTTTATAGGTAATAATGCTCTCCTGTACTCTTCATTAGCATTTTCAAAAGCAAGCATTTGCAGCAGTTGTCCTCCAGCTTCCTCTCCTACCATTGTTCTTTCCAATGTTAATTTTAATATACATAAAAACTTAATACATGGTTCATAGAAAGCTACTACCTTTTTCAACCAACCAGTATCATCCTTTATAATAAGTCGGTTGGGCCACATCTTGAATCGATGCTGGCCTAATTATAGGAAAAGAAAAAGCAGGTGAATTTGTCATCATCATCGTGTGAATCTAATGGTCAACATGCCATCCTCAGGAAACGACTTAGAAAAACCTGCTTCAGGCAGTGGTGCAGAGGGCAAAACTTTTACTTTCGTTTTGTCTTAATGAAGCTCTAGCTTCTTGTTCTGTATTAATTATTACCCTGTCTGCATTCATGGCCTTGAACACAGTAAAAGTTACAGCCCAAAGAGACCAGAAATTGGAATCTTTTTGCCCTGCCTGACAGCCTTTTTCACCTTAACTTTCACTTTGACCCAGATATCAGAATCCCTGGAACCCTCCTCAGGGAACCATGGAGTTTACTCTTGCTGTCTCTAAACACTTTTCTAAACCAGACTGATAGACATGAATTCCCTGCACTCTTAAAGATGCTTAAGCATAGCGAGATGAAGAGATTTATCTTGTCCCATTTCCTTGTAATAAAATGTACTTAACTTATCTGACTGTCCAGACTTACCTTCAGGGACCCTGTTCCAGTGCCATAGGTCGACGTCTAGGGTGTTGGGAGCCCTGCGTCCGGTCGCATTCCTTTCTGTGTTTCCTGATGCTCAGTGGCCATGCCACTCCAGCATGCTTTGAAATGAACCAGTCCGCAACCACCACCACCAGCACCACCACCACCACCATCACCACCACCACCAGCACCACCACCAATTTGGTTTTGTAAATAAAGTTTTATTGACATCGCCATACTCAGCATTTACATCCTGTTCAGTGCTGCTTCTGGCTGCAGCTGCAGGGCTTAGGAGCCACAGAGCCCTTTAGGCTCCCAGAGCTGAGAGCATTGACCTTTGCCTTGTTTGTGAAAGAGGTGACTGACCCCTGTGCTCGAGGTGGCCTTTTCGTGCCCCTTAACCCATAGCATAGGTCTCTGTGCCATCCTCTCCCTTTGCTATGGTGTGCACTTCCTGGTACATTTCCGTTAGCTCTTGACATTTCCAGAGCATTGGGTCTTGCAAATTGAATTTGCATGGCATCAGGAATAGACCTGATGGCAGGGTGTGGGACATTCCCTATGGGGACCCTGCCCAGGGGCATAAGCTTACTTTTCCAGTCAACTCCCTGAACAGTGAGCCTTTGTGGGACAAGGTACTTCACGACATGACTTGACCTCTCTGCAGTGCACCCAATCCCTGCTTGGCTCAGATGTCCCCCAGAGAGGTTGTGTTAGTGTCCCCAGTAGAGGCAGCACTCTGTGTGGTGGCATTGACATGGCATCCAGGAAAGTCAAAACCAGAGGGACATGTCGGGCAGTTGGAAGCAGATGTCTGCGTCCATGGAGAGAAGGATGGGCTAGACACTCCTACAGGGGGTGTGCTGAGAAGCACTTCCTTGGCTTTTTCACAGCCGTGTAGGCTGCATGCAATGCTGTGTACCCATGCTGTGCTGAAGCCCCAGGCTTTGATTCTCCCACAGCTGCTGTGTCCTGGGGCCAGGGTAGGATTAAGCAGACTTCAGCAGGAGAAAGGTGAAAACCCTGGTTGCAGGGTGGGGATGGCACAGTCATAACACACCTGCACATGAGGCCCCTGACTTAGAGCTGTATAGCAGCTGTGACAAGCCAGCTCTGGTGACACTCATCTGCAATGCCAGGCCATGGGGGGTAGAGGCAGTAGGATCAGTTGTTTAATTATCCTTGGCTACACGGCAAGTTCGAGGCCAGCCTGGGCAACTTTGTCTATGAAAATAAGACAAAACGAGGTCTTGACTCTGAGCATCACTGCCTGTACCTGGCATGGTTGCCCCACCCCAGGTAAGAAACCCCTCTGTCCAGAGGCCATAACTGCAGGAGACCCCTGGCCAAGTGTCTATACAGCACCCTGTTTGACTGGTCTGTGCTGAGGACCAACCACACTCTCCTCAACAGGAAGGACATGGGAGAGGCTGTTTCTGTGAGGGCCCGGGCCCTGAGACGGCCAAGAATAAACCCTGTCCTTGGGAAAGCCATGGAGTCCAGGAACCCAGGGGATCTCTGCAAACACCAGGGCTGGCAGAGGACTCTGATCCTCTACAGCAGCTGCTCTCAATCTGTGGGTTCTACATCAGCGCTCCTGCACACCAGACATTTACGCTACAGTTCCTCACAGTAACAAAGTTACACTTATGAAGTAGCTCTCCAATAAGTTTATGTTGGGATGACAACGACATGAGGAACTGAAATAAAGAGTCACAGTGTTAGGAAGGGTAAGAACCGCCATTCTATAGGAAGCCAGGCATCTGCACTCGGTGTCTGGGAGTGTGATAGGCTAGGCTTCACCCTCAGCAATGCCAGCATGTGGGCACCAAGCCCAGGTTCCACCCCAATGCTTACTGGATATGTGCAGGCCTGGTTCCATCAAGAAGTAATAAAGGAACCCTTGGCAAAAAACACTGGGTACCAAACAGGTCAGGAAAACACACCCCCTCTTCTGCAACTCCTCTCAGGACGGCTGTTCTTCCCAGGAGATCCCGGCTATAACCACAGCTCGTCTCCCAGTGCTTGCCCATTGGTGTCTTGGCCATATTCAGATTTGAGGACATTGAACAGAACAGCTTTGAGCAGATTTGCATCAACTACACGAACAAGCAGTTGCAGTCCTACTTCACCCAGCACATCTTCAAGCTGGAGCAGGTGAGAGTGGACACCTATTCCCCAGCCTAGCCCAGCCATCACCCTGAATGTCAGCTGTGTCCCTCAGTATCAGCAGGATGGGGCCTGGGCACCGTAGGTTCCCCAGGACCTAAAGCTATGTCCTTGAACTCAGTGCCATGCTCAGCCCTTCCAGCCTCTTTCAACCCTTCTGGATGTTCAACTGCTCCTGCAGCAAGGCATCAGTGTGCACATTCTGTCACGTCATTTGTGTGTGTCTACAAGTGGTCAGAGCCTGTCCCCTCTGGTCCTTTCTTTTGCTGTATTTGCTTTTCTGAGGAAGCAGCACCCACAGGTATGGGAGGAGCCACATGCATATTCTGCAGCCATGTCTGACTCCTCTGAGCCTCAGTCCCACTTACACACCTACCATCCAACCTCCCCACTCCATGTCACCCCTGGAGCTCTGTAGACCTTCCTGCTTTCTGTCTTTATATAATTGGTGACACTGCAGCCCTCAGTGGTGTCATACAGTGTTAGTTTGTCTTTGCACTGCCTGGAGGTCTGACTTAGGAGAATGGCTACCATTCTCATTCCTGTTCAAGGGTCAGAATCTGAATCCTATGTAAGGCTGAATAATATTCCAGCACATGGCTGTGCCATGTTGAATTCACACAGTCACCTATGGATCTTATTTTTTGGCTTGTAAACACACACATATAAGACTCAAGTGACACCCAAGTGGAGAATTGCTGGAGTCCTCCATGGCTTTCTGAACCGTCTGAGAGACCATCCTGTCCACAGTGTATAGGGCACCATCTACTCATAGCTCACACAGCATGAGAAGATTAGGGAGGGTTAACCTGGCTTCTCTGTCTCCTACTTTCTGCCACACTAGCCCTAGCATCTTTCTGTATTGCAGTGAATGTTTTGAACCCAGGAGGATTCCAGCTTCCTTGCTCAAATATAGCAAGTTCCTCCTTGCCTGCTTTGAGACTGAGTCTCATGCAGCCCAGGCTGGCTTTGATCTCACCATTAGTTAAGATGGCCATGAACTCCTGGTTCTCATGCCTCAGATGTCTCTGAGTGCTGGGTGACAGGTATGCACCACTCTTAAGTCCTGCCACTGGGACAAGAGTGAGCAGAGCCAGCTCTGAAGCACACACTGTGCTGGTGTCAGTGATGACTGACTTATGTTTCCTGTCTTCCATGCCCATGGCCCTTCTCCTTGGTGCATGCCATCCTTCCTCCCTGTGACTCATGGGGACACCAAGCCTGAGGATATCAGGAAGAAGTTTACTTACTTCACTGGGTTGGAGGCTGTTAGGTTCCTGCGTCAGTAGGTGCGATTCAAGCTAGAAGGTTTGTGGCATGAGAAACTGGAACAGAACTGGAATGGCAGGAACAATTGTCGCCTGGCTCTGAGAAGACCAGGTGGGCAGAAACTCATCGTTGGGCAGGTAGTGAGCTCAAGACCAGGCTGGGCATTGCTCAGCACATGTGAACAGGTGTGCTTACATGGACATGTGTTTCCCCCACATGGTCACCACTTATCCAGGCACGGTGAATACTCCAAGGAGCTTTTTATGTTTTAACATTGTGTGTGTTTGTGTGTCCATACATATATATACACACATACATTCGTACATATACATGAATACATGTACATGAAAACACATGCATATACATGACTATACACATTCATGCTCACACACACATATATACACACCTACATGCATACACACACACACACATACACACACATACATGCATACACACATACACATATACATACACACATACACACACATACAATACATATACACACATACAAATACACCTATACACACATATAGACAGACATATACACACATATACATATACACGTATACACATACATGCATACACACATTCATATCCACACGTACATACAGACATATACATATATACTCACATACATGTAAGCACATGAGTGGAAGCCAGAGGACAGCTTGGCCCTTGGTTCTCTCCTTTTTACCACGTGGGTCCTGGGGATTAAGTCAAGCTCATCAGACTTGACAGCAAGCCCCTTTAACTGTAGAGCCCTCTCATTGGCTGCCAGTTATCTCTTTCCACAATTTCTATCCATGGTGGAATGTTTAGAGTTGTTATTCTCATGATTCCTTCAGCAATAGCGCAGACATCCTTTACACTGCATTGGGAGTTATAATTCATGTAGATGTCAGGAGAGCTGGAGGCGTGGATCAAGAAGAGAGCCCACTTTCAATGTCATTATGTGGTATTGCCTTAGGCCCTTTTATACACTCCCCTGGCTTTGTCTGAGTATATGTTTGAGGTCTCTCTATGACTGTGCAAAGAAGTAAGAGCTAGGGCTGGGCCACAAAATAGGAAAGTACTTGTTCATCCAAAAACAAAAACAAAAAACAAACAAAGAAACAAACAAAAATAGCTCTAGGGTTAAATATTGGTGCTAGTACTGAACTACACAGCCAGAAGGTATTTTTCTAAGTAAATAACACAATATTGGGGACGACAATATGATCAAATATCCTACAACATAAGTTTGCAATGTTACCTACATTTTATAAATCAAGTCTGACCACCGTTTTGGTTGTTTCCAATCATGTCTGAGTGCATCATCACGGGAATCCCAGGAAAATCAGAAATGGGTTCTTGAAGCTGTTGCACAGGGCCAGTATAGACCTAAATACCACAGAGGAAACCTTGATTCTTATCTCAAGGGATCATTCACCATCCCTCTTGTCACATAACTTATGACAAGACGTCACCTTTCCTAAACTTAGCCTTTTTCCCAAGTGCTGCAGAAGGGAAGATCTGGTGTCAAGGGGTCTGGACTCAAACCACAGGACACTGAATTCATTTAAATAGGTGTAGTTTATTAATGCACACACCAATACAGTTCAACCAGAGCAACAGCTCACAACTGTGTACCTGACATTGCTAGGCCCCGCTCATTGCAAAATCCACATGGGCTCATGCACAAGTGCTGGAAATGCTTCGGTCTATGGGCCCTGACTCAGGCCATTTTACACATAATTGTTCCTATTTTCCTTGAATCTATTGGGTCCTATGTGAAGAATACACTTGGGGAACTTGTTAAGATTAACAAACCTCATAACATACAGAACATAACAGGGTATGTGACCAGCACCACACAGTTCAACGTCAGAGTTTTTTGTTCTTTGTTAGTGTTTTTCTTGGCAACCATGATGTGGACGCGTATTACAGAGCAATAGGAAAGAGCTGGCTGCTGTGTAACAAATTCACTGCTATTAAGGTAGGTATGGGGGCAAGACCTCAGCAACAGCCCTTAAGATCGGAAGGAGATGATGTGTTTAATAACTGAAAGGAGCTGCCTCAGCTGTGTTTCTCTGCCTGCTCAGTGCCCATTCAACATCACTCTGTCCCTGAAGAGGAACTCAAGGTCTGCCCCCTGCTGCCTGTGAGCCAGGACTAGGCACAGAAAGGCAAGGCCACAGCACTGGTTTCCAATCCCTCAGTAATGCTGGATTTCCAATAATGTACTTGTATACACAAATACAGTGTGGTAAGTTGCAATAGATACTAATCATTTCTCACATAGGGCAGCAGTTGATTGACTACAACTAATTCTATTAAAAAAGGAAACCTGGCTCTTGTAGAAATATACAAAGAAATATCTAGGATGGTGGGGGATGAATTCTGCCATGGACTGAACTCGTGGAAGTGGGGTTGGGAGAAAGATGCATGGTTAAATAGCCCACCAGGTTCACATTGTGTCAACTTGATTTAATCTAAGGACAAAGAAGTGGAGTATCTCTGATGGCTTTCTTCTAGTCCCTTTAAAGCATCACTGGGGTTTGAACTCAGAACTTCACACTTCTTAATGGGGCAACTACACTCAAGGAAGCTTAAGACTGTCATAGGCACAGTATTATGCTATATATACAGAGTAGATAATACTAAGATGTTCAGATGGTGATGTCCATTTGTATGCACTCTTAATGTGGACCTAAAAAAAGAGAGATCAAGGTCCTTAAAATAGAAAGATCAGTTCCAGTTGTTTTCTACCATTCCAAACAGAACGACTGGTAGGGAGAGAATGGTAAATAATCGAGAATTCGTAGATGATGCTTTGAATGAAGTGTGGATTTCTGTGCTGGTTTAAAATAGGGTCTCAAGTATCACATGTTGCCCTCTACCTGGCTGGCCAGGATCACCTTGAGCTCAGATAAACCTCCTTTCAGTTTGAAATAATTAGGCTTAAAAGAGTGGCCTCCAAGGACTCTGCACACAGCATTAGCCTTTCACAGTTGAGGTGTGTAACCCACAACTATAGTTTTAGCCATGTTTTTCCATGTCTACCAGCTATTTCAGATTGTTGCTGTTCTATGCCTGACAATCAAGGATGCAGAAAAATAACCTGATACAGAGTAAGGACATGGTGATCACATCTTTGCCTCTTCCGTACATACTGGATGAGGTTTGTTAAAATTCCAATATTGCAAAAAGCTTTATATAGGGCCCATCACATTAAGGGTCACTATGCACTGTTCTATCTAAAATGGCCTAATCAGAACTGACTCCCATATAACACTTCCTGCAATCTTCATATGAGAAGCTTGAGCTTTTTGTTTTGACTTTTTCTCTTCTCTTTCTTTCTTATTTTTTGCTATATAGGTTGCTATATGAATTTAAATTTAAAATTTAAACTACGGAAGTGATCTATCAGTGTTAATGTGTGCATTCTATAAAGTATTCATTATTTACTATGATAGATGGTTTTGTGTTTGGTGGGGTGGCCATTTCCCAGTGTACAGGTGCTGGGACCTTGCTCTATCCACTTGATGATGTTTATAGCCTCATTTTAGACGTTTCTCTGCACCCCCTATATCTCTTGACTATTTTATTTTTCTGATAGAAGCTCATGGTATATCTTACTCAGTCCTGTGAGCAGTGCTCTTTGGCGACATTGGTGCAGAAAGAGAACCCCACCACCAGCATGAGGTTCCCTTCACAGGTGGCTCTAATATTGCACTTTCCTCTGCCAACTGGTCTCCACACTTTTCCTAGCACCTTAAAGACTTCAACTCTTTCTCCTAAGGAATTTTCTGGCAATTGTCGATTGCTAAGCACATGACTTCATGAGTGTTCCCCTAACACACACGCATGTTGTAACCTACCATGCAGACTATTTCTTGATGTGATATAAAGCACCTGTACATAATGAGACAGGAGAACTTTTGACTGCATATTCAAGCTGGTGTGAAATCTCAGGAAGTTTTAATGGCTAACATTGGTGAATGTGGACAATTTGAGTTAGTGAGACATTTTTTGGGAAAGATTTGAAAGGAAACATTCATTTAGATGCATAGGAATTACTAAGGGTTTTTATAATCAAGCCTTGAGGAAAATTTGGCTTTGGAAGCAGGAGATGCTCAGTGGCTCTGCCCCAGGAAAGTCTCCTGGAAAGGGCACCTCTGCTTATGCTCAGTACAGGGAGAACATTAGCAGGAGGCAAAGTCTGCTCCCCATGACATCTGCTGTCCCTTCTTGGACATTCTATTGTCTCCTAGAGAGTTCTGGCATCCTCTGTGATGTCACCAGTGTTGTAGTGACAACCAGTGCCCTAGTTTCTCTCAGTCTGAGTCTGGTGGTTACAAGCTAAGACATGTTTTCCTGTCTTCGCAAGCATTTTGGGAGGGGGAACGTCGATTCTGGAGAGACTAGAGTGAAGGAGTCTGGCCTTTCGTCTCAAAGTAATGATGGAGAAAGACAGCACTTCTGGGGAATGTGGAGTAAGTTCTGGGCAGTGTATTTTGAGCTTCCTGTCAGGGGGGCTGCAGGCTTAAGCTGACCTTTCTAGCAATGGGCCACAGCAACTGGAGCATCTGAAAAGGAATTGAATTTCCACGAATATCACAATTCCTTAAAGTCAAGGATTTCAGAAATTTAGTTTCCCCATCCCCACTGGGAGGATATGGTAAGGCCTATGCTATTATACTGTGAACTTCTGGTCTTTACTTTTCAGTTCATTTGTTCTCTTACATTGATATAATAACACCATCAGGAGTCATGGAGGGTCCACCTTTTCTGAGTTTAGACAGGGCAGCAATGTACTTCACTATCATTGCTTCTTTAAATACAGTGGGTATCTGACAGTAGTAACAGGGAGAGATTGTGCTCCAGGCAATAACCTTATGTTCTTAGACCTCCTCTGATTTCTTCTAACTGGCAGGGTCATCGTTTGCTTTATGTATTAGAGGTTGTATGTTACAAAAATTTTTCTACAATACCAAAACTATTTGGAACGTGTAGACCAAGGTTCAGCCTGTAACCTATTCGCACTTCTGGGGCATTTGGTATTTCACATAGGGACACTGATGAGTCTGTTGAACATATCCTCCCTGGAAATGCGTTTTAAATCCAAAGTTGTTGCCTTAGAGTATCACGGTAGGACATCTGAGTGTCTCCAATCACTCAAGTTTTGTGGATGGTGAATTTATCATCTGAGTTCTGAAGCCACAGGGGTGAGGGTCCTGAAACCAAGCTGTACCCTGTTCAGCTGATAATAATCCTGGAGAAGCCATCTCCGTGGTACATGTAAGCACATGATGTCCGGAATAGGGAACACCTGGCTGCTTCCGTCTCTTGGTCTCTATAGAGTAGTGGAAGAACTGAGATCCCCTGAGGAGGTCTCTTAAGCATAGACCAATCGCCTAGCAGTGACACTGGGTTCCTGGCTTGTTCTCCTGTTTAGGCCTCACTGAGGTCTATGAACACTCTATGCATTCTCCCCATGCAGGTTCACTTGTGTTCTTCTACCTACAGACCTTGGGAGAGAAACATCATCCCCTGGCACTGACCTAAGCAAGAATCAGGCCATGAAGGAAAAGGAGAGGCTGATTAAAGAGCTGCAGCTCATTACCGAGGAGAGAAATGAACTGAGAGATCGCCTGAGTTTTCTGACAGAGAGATCCATGAAGAAGAGGTATGAATTGCTCCAAATGCTCTTGTTTCATTCCTGGGTCTGCAAGGTCACCTTTTTCTTATCCTGTTAAGGTTTTGGATTCTAGAAAGCTGTGCCTCCCTAACCACCCTGTGCTAAACCTCACCTCCCATATAGTGGAGATTCAGAACCTGACCCTTCCTGAGGAGTGAGATTGAAACTGGACTCATCTGCTTCCATTTATTTAAAAGCAGAACTTGTGGTCTGAATGAAGAATTCAGGGATAAAGTCAGGGAGAGTGAGTTCCCAGTGTGCATTTGCAAAGCCCTTGACAGCTGGTGGCTTTGCAAGATTGTAATTGCAGTGAGTTTATGGTGAGTCTCTGTACTTGCTAGGCAGGGGACTGAGTGCTGGAAGTCCAGGCAGCAGCCTGGAGTAATATAGGACCCACCCTGAGTTCATATATTCCTAAATGCCGATGTTCATTGTATTCTATTATTTGGGGCCAGGCCACACTTCAGGCCAAACCCATATTATGAAGACCTGGAGAGAATGGAGGAGGTGGTCATGTCAATTCTGCACAACTTAGAGATGGAGAACACTGAGGTCCATGAGAACAACCATAAGCTGAAGAAGGAGATTACCTTCTCTAGGTAAGTCCTGGTCAGAAAGGCTATCACTTATGGAATGGCCATTTCTGACTTTCTTTGTTCTGGATTGGACGGTCTTCAGCTCTGGTTCTATCTCTTGTGCTGTTTACACATCAGTGTGCCAGGGTCATTAGGACTCAGTTTTCAGTTCCATAAAAGACTGTTCCTCATCCCAGGATTGTCTAGGCATCTTCAGAAGGCTCTAGAGAGAACAGTACTGATTGAAGTCAGCAGAAGGTTATTAGGCTGACCTGGACCTCTGGAGTCATACCAGGTTTTACAACACTCAGTGGGTGGACCAAATGGTTAGCATGACCTTCTCTTGGTTCTACTGACCTCCTTTGAGGGTGTTGGCCCAGTACTAATTGATGTTGGCCCCATGCATTGGGCTTTCATGGATAGTTGTAGATCCATGTTCTTTCTCAGAGGTGTGGACACTAATTGGTGTCAGGCCAAGCAAACAATTTATTCTTCCCTGAATTAACTGTTTATGGTTTGTGCAGCAGCCTTATATGTATCAAGATGCATTTTATTAAGTCTTCATGGGTATCTGGGACCTGGTAGAGTTAGTGGGACTTGGGAGTAGGAATGGGAGAAAGGGCCAGCATGATCTTACTATGCAGACTGTATTTCCAGAAACCTGCTCAGCCAGCTCCTGATGGAGAACACATGTAGGAAGAAGTTGGTCCCACTGAAGCAGGAGAGCAAGGAGGTACATCTTGATTGTGCACTGAACCAGAAATATTTGGTTGACTTCAACAAGAAAGATAAAGACCATCAACGGCCAGAACCAGCATTATCAGGTAGGGACGAGCAGCTGTGTTAGCTTAACAATATCTGATAAAATTTGCCAATTTGATACATCTTTGCTTTTTCCTACCACTTTACTAATTTACACTCACAAACAGCCAACCACCTCATGTAATGGAATTGTTCATTGCTCTGCCTATGCACAAGTATTCTAGGAAGTTAACCACTTTTCAGAAACTGAATTATTGATCAAGCATATTTTGCTGCTCTTTTTGAAGCTGCAATCTAGAAATGGTGAGAGATGAATAACATACCTCATTATTGCATATCCACGTGATAGATTGGATGCTCTGTAGAGTTTTGAAAAATTTCTTGGTTCTTTGACAAATGACACTCTGTGGTCATGTGACCTCTTGTGTAGGAAGCACCTTTGGGATAAGAACCAAGTGCAAATGTCAAATTAGTACTTGTCATTAGCTTTAACCTTGGTGACATATGGACATCTCCTTTCTTCCTGCAACCAGATGAGGTCTCTTGCCATTGACCTGTTCTTGGTTTGCACTGGTATAAGTCTGGGTCCCATATTGGCAGCCCACATTACTGTGAGGCTCTCTGGAGATTTTGCCCTGCCCACAGAGTTAGCAACAATGATATCACTTAAAATGTCCATGTCGACTGTCCAATAGAACTGAGGTGGTAGAAGGCAGCCTTCCGACAGCTGCCTTGCATTTCCCCACCAGATCAGTGTCTGAAAAACTGCCTTCCTCTCCCAGGTCTCAGAAAGTGCAAGAGAGCTGGAATTGGACACACCCCAGTAAGAGAGCTTCCTGAAGAATAAGTTGCTTTCTCAGGAGTCCCTGATGACCAACATCCTGAATGGTAACAACATTTTTTGGATGAGTATTCATCCTCTGAGTTAATTTGTCATTTCTTAGAGACCCTAAATTTATATACCAAGCCAGCCTGACTGATTGAGGTCTTACTTTCTTCTCAGAAAACAGCACTTGAGAGACAACTTGGGGGACCACCTTTCATTATGTGTGCTAGAGGAGAAACAGCAATACGTCTGTGCTTCTAAATGTTCGTTAAGAATATGCTTTTAGAAATATTTTTGTTATGATTTTAATTGAAGTTTTCTTTTTGTTGTTTCATATTTATATGTTCTTGTTACTATTTTTACTTTCAAATATTTTTAAATATTTTTATTCATTTTAATCCTGTTTTGTTGTAAAAATGTATTCTTTATGAATAAAAATTGAATTCAATCTCTTGACTCTTAAGACCATCATTCTTACTCAAGGGTTCTGTCCCTTCCTGTGGACCTAGAACTGACAGCTACACATGGATCTCTGCATGTTCCATGGATCCTGGGCTAATAAGTGAATTCAAAGTCACCAAGGGGAACCCAGTGTGACAGTGTCTTTTGTTTGGATAATGTGGCTGTGTCTCAGACACACACTTTGTGATGTAATCACTGACATGCTTTACCCAATTATTAGGGTCCATGTGCTTCTTCTGAGAGAGCAACAGATGCTCTAACCTGTGACTCATCACCACAGCTCCTGCAGGTGGCTTTTGTTATTCCACATGAGGTGCTGTGTTAGGTGGACAGGATCACCTACAATTAGAGAGATCTCAGGAGATGTGTACTCACAGGTAACTTACTGAGCTGTGCGTGCTCAACGTGTTAGGTTGTCAGGCATCCCTACAGGGCTCTGGTGTCCCTACTGCTCATTGTGGGTCAGGATCATCCTCCAGCATCACTTAGTGTCCATATTAGAGCAGATCTTTCACCTAATATCTATGATGACCATATGTATTATACACATCTGATAAAATACAGAATAGAAACTAGCTTCTTGTAGGCCAGATTGGCATAATCAGTTTTTTGATTGTTAGCAAGAAAATTATTTTAATCTAAGCAGTTTAGGAAGGAACCTCCAGAGCATCCATAGTGAATGTAGCCAGCAGCTGTGAACACAGGTTTCTTTTGGAGAGCAGGCCTGTGCAAGCCCAGAACCTAGGTGGGACAGTTCAAGCTACCCTTTTTCCATGGCCAATCTGGGATCGTATTGAGAATGTATTTTTTCTAGGTGACTGATTTCCAATTTGTGGAATTGATCTAACTTGCTGAGAGTGGAGGAGACTCAGAGAGTTAAAGTACAGAAGGACCAATCCAGTATGTCCACAAAAGCTTGCTGTCACCCCAGGGCTTTTAAAAGCTCAGCAGCTAGAGAAGCAATGTAGTATTTGGTTACTCTCATGCTTAGGTCTAGTCATTCATTATAAGCTGACCATGACACAAAAAGAGTCATCTGTGTCACAATAGAAGCTAGTTGTAACTAGATTCACACCACACTATCACATCACTACTGTGTTTGAGGTTCTCAGTTACTATCTAAGAACCTGGAAGAGGCCTGGGTCTTGCTACACAAACTCATGATTTATGTCTTCATGACACTGTGTGCTTTGTTCTGTTGATGATACCATTGGCATACAATACCTTGGATACTTTGTGCTGACATCTGTCACATGAGACAATAGTTCATGTCATCCTAACCTGAATAAACTGTCCTTAGAGTACAGTGTAGTGGGAGGGGCCTTCTTTTCCTGTGAGATAGCAAAACATTTCCAGTCTTCAGTCAAGTCTGTCAGCCATTGTCCAGTGCCTGCCTTGAGATGTCCACCTTTTCAGCTGAGAGTCTTCATCCAGGCTGCTCTGTAATTCTGTAGAAGATTAATAGGGTTCCAGCCCTAGGATTTAATTCAGTGTGACTGTACTTGCCGAACATGCTCAAAGCCCTGTGATCCACCCTAGCCCTCTGTGCTTTAGAGAAAGAAAATAAAGAACCACATTGCACTTGAAGTTTCTCCTCCAACAGAAGGAGATCCTGCACAGGGCCTTTAAGTAACTCTAAGCCCCAGCTTCCGCCCACAGCTCCCTCCATCAATTCCATGATTGGTGTGTTTTCACTACTACTCACTTTCTTCTGTGTGCAAAGAATGTGCACCATGTCAGTAAAGTGTGTGTATGTATGTGTGTGTTTGTGTGTGTGTGTGTGTGTGTTTGATACCTAGTGAAAACTGTCGAGATACATGCAGACTCATGCTACTACTGTCCCATGGCACCTTGCAGGGAACCCTGAAATGGTGGCTACTTTAATACAGCCTAAACCGGGTGTGCATGGTTTCTGTAAGGTCACCACTACAGAGAGCAGGAAAAGCTTCAGTAGTCACATGGATGTGATCAATCAGTGTTAGTCATGCCCTTCCAGCATGGTAGACTGCAGGTTGTCTGTCCCCATCACTTTGCTCTCTTGTGCCCAAACAATGCCAAGGTCAGGGCCATTGAGCCATGAGGCAGAGGCTCACCACCCTCAGTGCTGCCTACGACCATTAAGACTGTCTCTTTCGGGTGTGTGCTTGCTGGACACTCATGGATCCTGAGATCTCCGCAGCTGAGGTGAAACAGTACCGGAGCCATTGCAATGTGGGCACACATTTGGTTGTGGAGCTGGGCCACTCTTTGACTTTTGGTGAGTGGAGAGACAACTGTTGGCTGAGCCTTTGGTGAACCGGATGGCCCCTGGCCAAGTCAGCAGTCAGCAGTATCAAAGCTGAGCAACCAGTGTTTTATGTTCCATTTTGTCATCGCTGGTCAGTGTTCTGATGCCACAGCACATGGCTGGTCTCAGTCTCCCCATGTGGCCACAATCCCTAATTGACATTGCCTCCACTTCCCAAGTGCCACTGGGATTTCTGTAGAACCCCTAAGGCAGCAGCAAGCAGGAGCTCCTGGCTATTCCCTCCCTGCTCTCTGGATCTGCAAGTCGTTCTGTGTACATATGGCTATGTCCTCATATACTCTTGGTGCCATGATACCTTAATAAACACTTGAATCACGCCCTTTCTTACAGAGACCCCATAATGGCCAGTTTTCAACTGCTACCTGACGCCATCTATAATCGCCTGGGAAATGAGGGACAGTCTGGATCAGACTGGCCTTTGAGCATGACTATTCGTGACAGTCTTAGTTGCTGTGGGAGATGCCAGACAGCCTCTTTTCTGATCCTAGAGTCCCTATACCCAGCTACTTGTCCCCTCTACAGCCAGACCCTACTTCTGCTCCTAGGCACTGTCTTGGACTTCCTTCCCTCAGGTGGCTTCTCTCCTTTGGTTGCTACAGAAACCTGTTATGAGGAAAGGAACAGGGAGTTAAGAGTTCAAAGCCATCTTCCCATTGATGTTCTTTCTCAGAGGTCAGTGGGACACTTAAAGAGTTTTGTGTATACATTTTATTAAGCAAGGGACAATCATGCATCAGACACAGGAAACTAACAGGACATCTACCGGACCTCCTTCAACACCTGGGCATCTCTTCTGGCCTGTGCTTCTGTGTGCTGAAACCTGGGGATCACCTTCCTGTGGTGTTTCCCAGGATGACTATGCACATTACTACACTGGCGTAAATCCTCAAAACTCACAAGCAGCAACAGGACTGCCACAGGAACGGTTCTACATCAACAGATACCACAGACCAGCAAGCAGAAGCATGGGAGGGTGGTGCTGTGGTTCACACACTTCTCTTTCATCACTAGGGCAGGTGACCCGCTGGAGAAAACAAGGAGGCAGCAGGATGGAAGAGGAAAACTAAAACCCAGTCCTTGCATGAAACACCCAAGCACATTTAGACTAGAAGAGAGAAGTTTGCCAAGAATGAGGGCCACTTTGGACATCCATCATCAATAGCCCTGGCTGTCTAGGCCAGCATCAGATCCAGCAGTCTCCAGGCAGGTGTCAGCCAGGCCCTTAAGGGCACTAAGAGCATTAACCATGAAAAATAGAACAAGATCTCTGCCTCTTGCCTGCCTGACAGCCAAGCATGTGTATTCCCTGGCTATGCTCACGCTGGGACCCCTGCTAGATATTAAGATATAGAGACCTGATAGTTGATTAGGACCCTGTTCAAAAAGGAAGACACCAGATATTTCCCTCTGGCATCCATATGTGCATGCATGGTTGTACAAGCTGGTAGAATCTCTCTCTCTCTCTCTCTCTCTCTCTCTCTCTCTCTCTCTCTCTCTCTCAAAGTTTTGAAGCACAGCAGAAGAATCTCTGGGACTCTAAGCCTGAGCAACCTCATCTGTGAACCACAGCTTCTGTGTGAGAGCTCCTTTGTGTGAGAGGCGTAGGGTGACTGAGGAAGGTTGCTGGTGTCCATCCCTGGCCTGCATGTGCATGCATACAGACACATGGACACATGCACACCCTGAGTTCCCCTCATCCAATCCTGAAATCTGAAAGCACTGAATTTCAAATCCAGGCGTTCTCCTAACCTACACCTTCCCTCAGGAATAGGAGATGAGGCCTTGCAAGAATCCTCAACCAGTGAGTCTGGCCCAGACCTTCTGAGATCCATTCTGACCCAGGAGGAAACAGCAGGTGTTATCAGGACAACACAGAAACTCAAAACTCCAGCCTGATGCAGGGACCCTCTGCTGGGTTAGGAGAAGACTCAGCATCATGGTTCCTGAATGAAAACATCACGTATGAACACACGGGGTCGCTGTGCCTATGCCTTCAAGGCATCTTCAGCAGCAGCTTAAATGGAGTAGGGATGACTATGGATTTCTGCCTGCAGGGTGATGTGAGAATCCTTTTGCTAAGGCTTGATCGCTAGATGTTGCCACAGAAACCCTTGAACTCTTCTTGGAGTACAGTCCAGGCAGAGGCTGAACACAAAACATTCTGATTATGAACTGAGTTTAACAGATAATCTGGAACCTGAAGGCCACAGGCCCAAAGGTCTGCACTGCAGGGGTGAGGTGTCACTGCAGGGATGACCACACACTGCAGGGGTAAGGTGAGACTGCAGGGATAACCACACAGTGCAGGGGTGAGGCGTCACTCAGGGGATGACCACACACTGCAGGGATGAGGTGTCACTGCAGGAATGACCACACACTGCAGGCTTGAGGTATCACCGCAAGGATGACCACACACTGCAGGGGTGAGGAGTCACCGCAGGGATGACCACACACTGCAGGGGTAAGGTGTCACCTCAGGGATTACCACACACTGCAGGGGTGAGGTGTCACTGCAGTGATGACCACACACTTCAGGGGTGAGGTGTCCCTGCAGGGATGACCACACACTGCAGGGGTGAGGTGTCACTGCAGTGATGACCACACACTGCAGGGGTGAGGTGTCACTGCAGGGATGACCACACACTGCAGGGGTGAGGTGTCACTGCAGGAATGACCACACACTGCAGGGGTGAGGTGTCACTGCAGTGATGACCACACACTTCAGGGGTGAGGTGTCCCTGCAGGGATGACCACACACTGCAGGGGTGAGGTGTCACTGCAGGGATGACCACACACTGCAGGGGTGAGGTGTCACTGCAGGAATGACCACACACTGCAGGGGTGAGGTGTCACTGCAGGGATGACCACACTCTGCAGGGGTGGGGCATCACTGAGGGGATGACCACACACTGCATGGGTGAGGTGTCACCTCAGGGATGACCACACACTGCAGGGGTGAGGTGTCCCTGCAGTGATGACCACACACTTCAGGGGTGAGGTGTCCCTGCAGGGATGACCACACACTGCAGGGGTGAGGTGTCACTGCAGTGATGACCACACACTGCAGGGGTGAGGTGTCACTGCAGGGATGACCTCACACTGCAGGGGTGAGGGGTCACTGCAGGGATGACCACACACTGCAGGGGTGAAGTGTGACTGCAGGGATGACAACACAGTGCAGGGGTGAGGTGTCACTGCCGGGATGATCACACACTGCAGGGATGAGGTGTCACCGCAGGGATAACCACACACTGCAGGGGTGAAGAGTCACTGCCGGGATGATCACACACTGCAGGGATGAGTTGTCACCGCAGGGATAACCACACACTGCAGGGGTGAGGAGTCACTGCGGGGATGACCACACACTGCAGGGGTGGGGCATCACTGCGGGGATGACCACACACTGCAGGGGTGGGGCGTCACCACAGGGATGACCACACACTGCAGGGGTGAGGCATCACTGCGGGGATGACCACACACTGCAGGGGTGAGTTGTCACCACAGGGATGACCACACACTGCAGGGGTGAGTTGTCACTGCAGTGATGACCACACACTGCAGGGGTGAAGTGTGACTGCAGGGTTGACCACACACTGCAGGGGTGAGGTGTCACCGCAGGGATGACCACACACTGCAGGGGTGAGGTGTCACTGCAGGGATGACAACACACTGCAGGGGTGAGTTGTCACTGCGGGGATGACCACACACTGCAGGGGTGAGGCGTCACTGCAGGAATGACACCACCCTGCAGGGGTGAGGCGTCACTGCAGGAATGACCACACACTGCAGGGCTGAGGCGTCACTGCAGGGATGACCACATACTGCAGGGGTGGGGCATCACTGCGGGAATGACCACACACTGCAGGGGTGAGGTGTCACCGCAGGGATGACCACACACTGCAGGGGTGAGGTGTCACTGCAGTGATGACCACACACTGCAGTGGTGAGGTGTCCCTGCAGGGATGACCAGGAAGCTGACTCAGCTCCTCAGGGCTCTCCCTGTCCTGAATGTGCTTCCCTTCTAGGTGAGCACTGCAGCTCTCAGGGTGCTGGAGGCCTGTGTGGGCAGCAGTAGAAACTGCTAGCCTTGTTATTCACAGCTGAAACTATCACACAGGACATTCCAGAAGTGAACACCACCAAAGTGGGGCCTTTCACAGCATTCTGTGTAGGATGGCACAAAGCCCCATGACAATTTCACCTGTGATCCATACCAAATGTCTGCTGTCAGTGCCTGTCTCTTAGGAGCCACCTGGATGATCCAGGGGATGGTCCTGAAGAAAAGGCTTGGCAAAATTGAGGTCTCCAAAGCCAGAGGAGAAGTGAGGAGGTGCAGGGGCCGTAGACCATGGAGACTGATATATGCTGATGTTAGACTACCCAGACTCATCCCTGTGTCCAAGTCTGGATGTCACAGAGGCACCTGGCAAAGGTCCCAACAGGGTCCTTCAGGATTCAGCTGTCTCCCTACTTGCCCTCCACCTAACCCACTTCCTGTGGTTCTGGGAGTCAAGGACTTCATCACCTTTTTCGTTTTCTTGTCATATTGCAGGTACTGTGACTCGACCACTCTTCCTCGTGCAGGAGACACAACATTTGTCACAGAACAGGACTGCTGCACCAGGAAGACCCAGAGCATAACCAGGACGCTACAATGAAAACATGACTGGCCCTTCATGCTGAATGACAGGAAAAGCACCCAGCCTTCTCTTTGTTGCAGACTGGATTCCTCAGCATTCCTGTTATGAACAGGGCACTAGTACCCTTCACAGGATACTTAGTGTTTATAAGACATTTATAGAATTCATCTTGTATATAGGCCATTGGGCTAGGAGCCAGCATCAAGGCATCAAGTAGGAGGAAATACAGAAACATTCTAGGAAGGGACAGCCAGGGGCCAGTGGGATGGCTCAGTGATTGAGGACCAGAGTTCAGATCCCAGCACATGGATGTTCACAGTCATCTGCAGAATCAGATCTAGGGGGTCCCATGACCTCCCCAGCTCCCAAGCAGCTACACGTGTGCGTCTCAGACACTTCTCACTCACCGTGAAACAACCTAAGCCACAAAACATCCCACACCTTCTTGGATGGGCCCATCCCTGGGGGAGTCTTGTGTGTTCTGGGCTTCAACTCTAGGAAAACTTGGCCTTGTTTTGTAGGATGTCTTATTCCTTATTTCAGCAGAGAGAAAAAAAATCCAGTCCTGGAACCCTAGAGGACACTGCCATGATGTCACTGCTGTGCTGGCATAGGCTTAGAGATATCTCCATGATCCATCCGAGTCACCTAGAGCTCAGGGAATGATGGAAAAGTCCATGTGAGTTCGCCCAGAGCTTGCAACCATGAGAAGGCTTGGAAAACACAGGGCACATGTGGTGTTTGATCCTGGGTCAGTTCAACCCTGTTGAGCCTGCAGCTAAGACAAACAGTTACACTGGCCTGAGTGCACAGGCCAGATCTCAGAACCTGTTTGCCAACCACGGAACACTCTGGATTCCTCCTCTCAGCTGGACCTTGATCTGCTACACCTCATCCACCCAAGCTTCTCAAGAAATGAAGCTACCAGGTTAATACAACCACAAACTGAAGGCAGCAAGAGCCTTCAGCCGCCCTGTGGCAGTAAGGTCAGTCCATAGGTCTCCTGTCCCTGCACCGTCAGTACCTGTGAGAGCCATGGCCACCTATTCCCTTCTGAGGTGAGAACAATTATACCCACAACCTTGCTTTCAACAAATCCTGCCTTGGCCACTGGTGGGACCCTCATGAGACTCAATCTGATGCAGGCCTCCTCAGACACTTTGGCTTCCTTTCTGGCTGCTGGAGCTTGGCCCTCCGGCCTGGACTAATGTAGGATCAGCAAGATCCAACTCTGTCAGGTCTCAGCCATCCCACATTGGGGGCCCTGCTTCACTCCTAGGGTCATTCTTTTCCCACAACTCTCCACTCTCTCCCTCACCCCCAATTCCCCTCGCCTCCTAGGCCCAGCCCTTCAGTCTCTGATGGAGACTGTCCTGGAAGGACAGGAGCCCCTCCCCTGAGATACTCTCCTACCCCATGCTGCTGGGCTCTGACAACTCTGCCCTTGGGCTGACTCATCTCTACAGACACAGCCTGCTGCTCCCCTGCCCCTGCAACCCACTTCCTAGCTCTGCTTCACACAAACACTGTAAGATCTCTACACTTGATTCCTGTTCTGTTTTGCTCCCTCTCTGTCCTCCAGAAGCTCTGCTGCTCTCACCACAGTAGGACCCACCAAGACACTGCTCCTGACCCCAGCAGCCACCAGTAGTCCAGGTCATGGGGCTACTAACAGCTTTGGCCCAGGACACAGGGCTCCTTCCTTCTTCAGTATGAGTCCAGGCTGAGACCATCTGGCCTGCTGCTGGGTCCTTGAAACCCTCAGTCTCACAGCCTCTGGGCACTCTGAGCCCTATTCCTTATTGCTAACAGGTACCTGCCGAGTCAAGCAACATGGGCCTTACTGGCTTCCTGGTGTGCCATGATGCTTTCCCTGCCTGGTTGGGGCTGTCCGCATGCTAGGATTATGTCTGGAACTAGACCTGCAGGTAACACCTGATGGGTTGACCAGGCTGTCCTCCTACTCCTGTTCTCAGGAGATTCTCCTGACTAAGCCTCCCAAGTGCTGGGATGACAAGTATGTGCCACCATGCCAGCTAGGGGTCTTCAGGTGTGATGAAAGACTGGGATCTGTGGTTCTGGTTACTTCCAACAGTGGGGACACCAGTGTTCTGAGCATTCTGTCATCTAGGACTTATATTCCATGTACTTCACACGAACACTGGGAGACTTCTGCACTGGTTACCTGTTCTCTTTGAAACCTGTCTTAAGGTATCTGACAGTGGGAGTCTCCATGAAGTTTTTGTCACCCTGAGGATGTGGCTATATTAATAAGCTCAGGCAGCATGCAAACACAGCAGAGGTTACAAACAAGACTACCAGGCTGGGGCCACTAAGTGATAGAGTGCTCCTTTGGCATGGTGAGGGCCCAAGTTCTCTTGCAACCAACATCTGCTGGGGATGTACCTCAGTGATTAGGCACTTGCCTAGCGTATGTGAGGTCCTGGGCTCCATCCCTAGGACTAAACCCTCATCCCCTACCCTGAACGCACCAGGTCCAGGCATCACTGTCAATCCTGAGGTCTTGAGTTTGATCCTCAGGCCCTCTCTAATACAAAAAGAGAAAAAACTCCCTTGATTTGTGTTTGACCCCTACATATGTCATGCCCATCCCACTTCGAGTGTACAATTAAAGAAAGCACGAGTAAGTGGTTGAGAGGCACTCACTGCCCTTGCAGGAGACCCCAGTTTACTTCTCAGCACAAACTGCATGTGACTCAGCAGGTCTCAGGGTAGAACTGGATATGTGACCCTGTGCTAAAGCACTGTCCTGAGTGGGGACTGCAGCTTCTGAAGAGGAATGCAAGCCTGTCCTCCAGACCTCCACCTTCAAGTCCTGTCTTGATGCCCTGGCAAAAGAAACTCCTTCTCTCCAGAGGAGCACTGCACTCAAATGACACCTAAGTGATGAAAACTATCTGTCCCCAAAGGCATGCCACTGAGCAGAGATAGCTTCTGTCATGCACCTCTGCCCATCCCCAGTTCCTCATGTCAATAACTCAACCTTTCATGAAGTAGATGGCAATGCATGAGGTAGGATGATCAGTAGTTTACTTGCCAGTCTGGGCTCTATGAGATGCTCTCCCTGGAATCAGAGCCAGCAAGAAATTCAGCATGAAAGCTCTTTGTAAAGAAGCTCAATGACCCAGAGTAGAGCCTGGGACCCCGCACGGTAGGATAAAGTGACTCCCATGGATTTTCCTCTACCTTCAACACTCATGCTTTGGCATGCACACCCCTACAAGGAGATCAATACACATGGGATAAAAAATTAAACAGAAACATTACTGAAGACAATGCAGACAATGTATTAAAGGATCCCGGGAACACTCACTTAGCACTTTCCTTTCCTTTGTCTTGGGAACAGCAGAGACTGGAGACTTCCTGAAAGAGAGAGAGGAGAGATGCACTGTTCATTCAGCTGGAGAGCTGTGCAAAGACCAGAGCCACCCGCCTTTTTCTGACAGTGGGAGCTGGGCCCAAGTGTAGGCTGTTCCTACTAGAGGAACCACAGGAAGAGGACCACCTTCCTCAAACCTTCCTGGAAGTCAGAGCACTGGCTATGGACGTCCCTCAATCCTCAGATGACTCTCTTTCAGCGATGGCTCAGAGCCTCTTAGGACAGAGAGGGACCAGAGCTTCCCCCCAAAGCAAGATCCCTGTCTTATCTGACAGTTATGAGGGCTTAGGTATGGGACAGAGGATGTGACAAGGTTACATGTAGCACAGGGCTAGGTTAGTAAGGCAATCAAAAAGGAAAGAGACCTGGAACATTCCTCATCTGTTCTTTTTGCTCTGTTCGTAGAGATGAGGGGCAGTATGGGGTAGAGGACTAGGACACAGCACAGCCTTCTCTGCACATGGTTAGCTTTCTAGGCTGCCTGGTCACTGTGACCAGCAACTTTTCAACTGTGCCATTCTACTACCAAGGCTAACACAACTGGTGACCATGTAGCAATAGGACTGTACTGACTTAGCAACATTTGGAATCACACAATGATCATGTGTCACAGAAGAGTTTTTTTTTTTTAAGAAAAGGATTTTAAAAAACTATTAATTTTGTCCATCTGAGTATGCTGTCCCTGTTTTCAGACACAACAGTAAAGGGTAGTATATGAGTAGAAATGGTTATGAGACACAATGTGTGGTTCCTGGGAATTGAACTCAGATCCCCTGGAAGAGCAGTCAGTGGTCTTAACCACTGAGCCATCCCTCCAGCCCCAGTATATTGTATTTTCAATATTGTTTGTTTTTATTTCTTTTCTCACCTATGTCTGTATGGCGTTTCTGTGAGTACAGGTACTCATGTGCTTGTGTAAAGGTCAGGGACAACCTGAGCACAGGTCCTCACCTTCTACCTCTCGTCCATGGCTGTGTATGCTAGGCTAGCCCTTCCCCCTAATCCTAGAGACTGTCCACTTTAGGCTCCTGTCTCCCTGTGGGAAGGGCTGGATGACAGACTCTACTGCATCCAGGTTCATGTGGCTTCTAGGGACCTAAACTGTTGTTGGGTTTGTTCAGATGAAAATAAACACCATTTCACAGCCCTGGCTGGGCCAGGCAGCGCACGGGTCTTTGCTGCTCTTGCAGAAGACTTGAGTTCAGTCTCCAGCAACAGGGTCAGGTGGCTCACAACCACCTGAGACTCCAGGTCCAGGGACTTCCAAGCTCTTCTGGATAAACCTACATGGCAAAAGCAGGGCTGGGAGCTGGAGGCTTCTGGTGTTGGCTTCTCCCTGCAGTAGGGGGCAAAACGTGGGCATGTGAGGTAACATGGAACCCTGTAATTCTACAAAGTGCAGAAGCTCCTGATGTCCCTCATGGTGCCCCAGAGCCTGCTCACCACACATGGAGGCTTCAGTAACATGGCCTTTTCCTGACCTGTGTGCACTCTGCATCCTCACTCTCTACCCCCTGCTTTTCTGGGTTGGAAGTCTCAGGTGTAGGAGGCGCCTACCATAGGCTTCTTCCCTTAGCATTTCAGCATTTTACCCACTTGACCTTCACCAGGCATCCTTTGCTCTACACAGTTACCTCAGCCTGTGACCCTCATCCTCCAGACTCTAATGAAGCAAACACCCATGTGTGTGCAGCTCTCATAGTTAGCCAGGCTAAAGGGGAAGGCAGCAAATCCTTCATGAACTCTAGACTCCTGAGGCCTAGGAAAATGTCTATACCGGTGCTAAACTCATGCTGACCTGTAAGACTACATTTTTTTTTAAACAGAAGGATGTGTGGTGGTGGTGGCACAGGCCTTTGATCCTAACACTTGGAGGCAGAGGCAGACAGATTTCTGAATTCTAGGCCAGCTTCCTCTACAGAGCTAATTCCAGGTCAGCTACACAAAAAACAACACTGTCTCCAAGAGTAAAACAAAAAAGAAAGAAAGAAAGAAAGAAAGAAAGAAAGAAAGAAAGAAAGAAAGAAAGAAAGAAAGAAAGAAAGAAAGGAAGAATGAAAGGAAGGAAGAAAGAAGTGAAAGAAAGAAAGGAAGGAAGGAAGGAAGGAAGGATTCATATTTTGTATACAATGAGATGCCTGCCTGTCTATACCTGAACCACCATGTTAACTATAACTCTTGTCACATCTGTATTAATTCAAATACTGAAGGCCAAATGGTTAAATCTTAATGACTATACAATTGGGGGGTGGTGCTGAAGAGATGGTTGGTTTAGTGGCTAAGAGCAGAAGACCAAGGTTCAGTTCCCAGTGGCCACATGGTGGCTCCTATTAACCTGTAATTGCAATTCTAGGGAATCAGTCTGGACTTCACGGGCACCACACATACCACATGGTGCACAAGCATTTATTAGGTGAAACACTCAGGCACATAAAATAAGTAAATAAAATATATGGTTAACAGACACTGTGATTCAGGAAGTTCTTAGTGACTTTGGTTATCATTTCTCTCTCCCAGAGACCTGTCTTCCTCATGGCTCAGCCTCCCTGGCTTCTAGGACATTCCCTAGCTCTGTGGAGCATGAAGTACTCAACACCATAAGCCAAGCATTGCAAAGCAAACTGCACCTTTACTACTACACCTTCACCATGACTGTGTCTAAAGGGAGAGACTTGGAATCCCACAGAGGCAAGGCCAAACCTGTTGGGCTATGTGAGCCCAGCCACTCAATAGTCAGATCTATTCCTGTCCTTGGCTATGGCATGAGGCTCTTAAGACAAATTAATTTGAAGGATCTCAACAGCTATGCTGTTAGACCTCTCATTGCTCTGCCCGACCTCCAAGCTTCGTTTTACTGGCTCAAATTCACACCCGAACTCCTCTCCTGCCTCAGCCACCATCAGCTCTTCTACTCCTCTCCACCTGTGCTCTGAATAATCCACACTAAGGTGGACGTTAACCTCTCCATGGACCTCCAGACGTATGCTTGTGATTACTCTTCATTGGCTGTTTTGTATAAGTGGGCGGGTTCTTCTAGTCTCATGCAGAACACTGCTCACACATTTTGGATCTTACAACACCCTCTTGATTGAGAATCCTGACTAATGACTGACTGAGCCTTCCATCCCTGAAGCCACCCTCTGTCTACCAGTCCAAGATGCGAATCCCTACTCTAACCCCAGGGTGTCCAGTTTCATCTCAGAAGCTAGACTCTGAACTGCCCAATATCTTTTGGATCTCTGCCTCTAATTCTCTGACAAATCGTTCCTATTTTTTTTTTCCGGAGCTGGGGACCGAACCCAGGGCCTTGTGCTTCCTAGG
The DNA here is from genome assembly GCF_021556685.1 of Rattus norvegicus. Lineage (NCBI taxonomy): Eukaryota > Metazoa > Chordata > Mammalia > Rodentia > Muridae > Rattus > Rattus norvegicus. The sequence goes on from NC_141552.1 coordinate 27,771,615, forward strand.
CAAGCGCTCTACCACTGAGCTAAATCCCCAACCCCCCCCCCCGTCCTCTTTTCTTTAAAAAAAAAAACACATTTTGTTGTTTATTTTTTGAGACAGGGTTTCTCTGTTCGGCCCTGGCATTTCTGATATGCTCTCTGTAGACCAGACTTGTCAGGAAAACAGATATCTCCCTGCCTCGGCCTCTTAAGCACTGGGATTACTGGATTTTGCCCGAAAGTTTAATTAAAAATTATTTAGTGGCAGTGCATGTTGGCACATGCCTTTAATTCAATCCATTGGGAGGTAGAGGCATTGTGAGTTCCAGGACAGCCAGGGCTATATATTAACACCTTGTCTCAAAGAAAACAAGCCAAAAATGAAACAAAAATGTTGCAATATGGTCTTAGGTATGTAACTGAGTCTGTTCTTGAACTCTGAATCCTCCCACTTTCACTCAGGTGCTAATCAGCAGGCTTCTGTCTTGACTTTCACTGCGCACTCAGGGCTGCCATGACTGTTACCTCTCCCAGTGTTAACTCCTGACTCTCTCATCAGCATCATCACAAAACTCCTGTCAAGAATTAAGGAAACCTGAATTCTAAGGAGCTCCAGTATTTCCAAAGCTCACTCTAACACAGATGTATCCTATGCTGAAGTAAAATGGTGACAGCTGGAGGTCTTAATTCCAGGACTTGGGACAGAGGGGTTGGAGGATCTTGAATTCAGGGTTGCTTTTACCTTACAGTGTTGGTTAAAGCAGGTTTGTGCTGCTACAAGATACCCTGTCTAAAACTATACCAAACACACCTAAAATGAGACAGAGGAGTTTGAGTGGGCACAGATGGGAAAGCTGTGCACTTTGTGGCTAAGCCACCTGCTGCCAGCACCAAAGTCCATGCACAACCCCGATTCTGAGCTGCCTCTGGATCCTGCTCAGGAGAATGCACCAAAGTAGCTCAGATCCAGGGCTTTTGGTCTAAGAGGAATTCAGGTAGTCACACTTTGGATGCCAGTTCTCCAGCTCAACTGCCTGTCAGCACAGGATCTGGTCTTAGTCATGACTTGACACCCCTAAATTCCTCCCAGCTAGCTGTGCTCTGAACTCACCCTGTGCCCTGTTCTGATGAATCTGCCATTCTCCACGGGAGTAGCCTCAAGAAGTCCCTCTCATTTGAAGCACCACTCAGAGTGCACTAAACACTACTGGGGAGGGGCGTGGCCAGCAGAGCACCCAACCCTTTTAGCTGTAGAACATTTAGCTCTAGAGTGGGCACTGCTGTGCATTGTGGAACTTAAGCAGTATCCCAGCCTTGGCCTGGGAAGAGCCATTGACACCCACACTTTCTGGGGCGACATTGTCTCCTGAGGATAGAGTCAGGCTAGGAGCAGCAACTGATGTTCACGAGAGACAAACTTTCTTCACCTCCTGCCCATGCTGGCCCTAGGATCTGGGCTTTTTTGGTGACATGAGTGCTGAGCCTCCCAGGTAGATGGGTTTTCAGGGGTCAGGTGGTGATTGTCACCAAAGATATCCATAAGGATAAGTCATACTCTACTAATTCCCATATTAGATTCCTTCTCACAGGTCACAGAGGCCATAGTGGGTCCTAAATGTGGAGTCAGGTTCCTGTGCACTTTTGAGGAGACTGGTCAGATGTTTAGGCTTCGTGATATTTTGTTGGCATTATTTTGGGGGGATTTTATTTTTACTGTTGGGGCCAAACCTGGGGCTGCCATGTGGAGGGAAAAGGCTTTGCCATAGCTGTAGATCATCCCTAATTATAAACTCCTGAATTCTCCCAATCCTGGAACTATCTAGGTCCCTCACATGATGCAACCTTTGGGGCATTCCTCACATAGAATCATGGGGTGGACTGCATCCCAAAGAGAGACAGTGGGAAATGTTCCCCAGTGTCTCCCTGTGGCTGTGACGATGGGAGTGCTGACCAGTGGATGGCAGGCCCCATGTGAAAGCCTTTTGGTTTCCACTTGAGTGGAATCTTCACCATGCCTTTTTTTTTTCTTGAAACACATGTTGCCTTGGAACTTACAGTCTTCCATCACCCTGACTCAGTTTCCCATGACTGGGATCATAGGCTTAAATTACTATGCCCATTTTTCTTTTTTGTATTTATAAATCTGCTAAAAAGCCAAAGGATCCAGAATGTATAATGGTGCAGTCCAAGGCATTTCCAACAGGGGATTCTTGACCTAGGAGTATCCAGACCAGTGTTTATTGTGTGGCTACTTCATTCCCATAACAGCTTATATTTGACAAAGAATTCCAAGTTGTGATATCACTGGGCAGCAGGCGATATCCCACACAGCAGGACTGACTCAGGTTGTAATTAAGGCTGGAGAAACGTACTAGGACCCTGGTAATCCTACCATCCTGGGGCCTTTAGATAGCCTTAATCTGATCTTCCCCCCTGTGCTATGAATCAATTGCTCTTGAAGGTAGATTTGAATTTACAATCACTGTGAGGCAGGAGAATTAGGACCCTACGGTCACTCTGGGCTCCATAGGAAGAGCCTGTTTCAATAGTAAAAGAGGTCACCTGTGAGTTCTTACTGTCTTCCCTGAGGCCTTACTGCTGGAGTTAGACTAGCTGTCTCACCAATTGAAGTAGAGGGCAGAATGCTGGTGACTTCTATAGTGAGGACTAGTGACAGATGGTCTATGGAAATTCTAGAAAGGTCTACAAGTATTTATGTCCTGTGCATGGGAACTGCTGGCTTCCCTGTGTCCTTTGCCTTTATTTTGCAGTCCATGGGGCACCTGGAAATGTCCCCAAACCAGGCTGTACACAGGGCCTGTCCCGTGACTCTCACTTGCACTCGGAGCCTGCCTGATAGTCATAGGTCTGACAGAGCCCTGACACCTGCAGAGACCACTATAAAGGACCCTGCAATCCCCATACTGCCCATCAGTGTCTATAATGTCCCTATACGACACTGAGACGGTCTAAGCTCCTTCCAATCTTTATGCTGCATCAGAATCTGACCATTGCTACTTTTGCTCCTCTCATACCCACACTAGAAGCCCTGTACCCACACTAGTCCCAGCTGGCCTGTTGCCTACTGACATCTCATGGACTCTGCCCCAATATTCCCTCTTTGCCTGGGTCCCTGCAACTGTGTCCAGTTCTGGCTGCTTCCCTGCATCCCCACTTCCATTTTCCAAATGGCCACATTGACACATGGGTTTCTGGGTCTCCCACTCCTCCGATGCTGGGAACAGGTTCATTCTTTGCTGTTTGAATGGTTGTCCTAACACTGGAGGACCTTGCTTCAAGTAGTGGCAGTCAAACCTGGTGCTGATCGTGTCAGATCTGTCCAGGCTGTCTGTGTGACTGTGGCAATGCGCCTCTGTTTTGGCTGAGTGTTATTTACCTCCCTCATGGCCATGTGATAACCAGACCATGAGCATGTTCATTGTTTGGAAAGAAGGGTGTGGAGGACATATGCTCCTCATCCTAGCATTAGTGGAAAAAAGACATAGGTAGATGCTGCATTCTAGACCATCCTGGGCTATAGAAACTCTGCCTCGAAGAATGCAGGTGGAGCAGGGCTGGGGTTCAGTTGGTTGCCTAGCAGCCTACCACATTAAGCAGGCACCGCTCAACCACCTGTACATACACATCTCCTGAGATCTCTCTCCTAAATGGGAGGTGATCGTGTCCACCTAGTACAGCACATGCCCTGGAAGGACAAAAGCTACCTACAGGAGCTGTGGTGATGACTCCCAGGTTAGAGCATCTGCTGCTCTCTCAGAAGAACCACATGGTCCCTAACAATCATCTACAATGGGGAATGCTATTCTCTCTTTTGGATCATGAGGGAAATGCACTCAGGAGTGGCCCAGACATACATTTGAAAAAAAAATCCACTGAGTTACATGATAAAAATAAATATAATCAGCAACAATAAAAAACACAGCATATGAATGATCAAGTGAAACAGCACCTATAAAAACCTATTTCCCAAAATGACGTTGATGGTCATTATCTTTATGGTTTAATACTAATGTTGTATTGTAAGAAAAACTGAGGCACATGGTTCTCGATTAGGATTATTCTATATTCCTTTGTGAAAGTTGTCATTTTTTCTGCAGCTCTACAGGCATGAGTGTGTGTTACTCAATATCTGGTGCACACAGTCAATAAGGAATGTGTGTTGTAGACTGATATAGACTAGGATGAGCAGAACACATGACAGCATGGATACAGTATGTCAGTGATTACATCATAAAGTGTGTGTCCATAAAAAAAGTCACATTATCCACACAAAAGACACTATCGCATTGTGTACCCCTTGGTGGCTTTGAATTCACTGGATCATGCAAAGATCCATATCCAGCTGTCAGTTCTAAGTCTACAGGAGGGGAAAGGACCCTTGAATAAGATGGTCTTAAGAGTCAAGAGTTACAAATCAATTTTTATTCATAAGGAATACAATTTACAAAAACAGGCATAAAATGAACAACTAAAATGGTATAAAAAATGAAAAACAGTAACAAGAATATATAACTATGAAATAACAAAAAGAAAACTTCAATGAAAATCATAACCAAAAACATTTCTTAACAGCATTTTCTTAATGAACATTTAGAAACACAGTTGTAGTGCTGTTTCTCCTCTAGGACGTGAGATGTCAAGGCAGTCCCCTCAGTTGTCTCTCAAATGGTGTTGTCGGTATGAGAGAGGAGAAAGACCTCAATGAGACAGGCTGGCATACGGATACATAAATTTAGGGTTTCTATACATTGAGGAAATTATCTGAGAAGAAGAATATTCCCCCAAAAAGTCTTTGACTGTGAGGATTGTCGTCACAGGGAACTCCTGAGAGAGAAACTCATTCCTCAGGGGGCTGTCTTCCTGGGATCCGTCCTATGCCATGTGTCCTGCAGTTTCTGAGACCTGGGAGGACAAGGCAGCTATTAAGACACTGATTTGGTGGGGACATGCATACCAGCTGTCAAGTTGCTGCCTTCTGTCCCCTCAGCTACATTGGACAGACAGCACTGATCTTTTCACTGAAATCATTGCTGATATCTCTGCAGGCTGGGAACATCACCAGCAACCCTCACAGTACTGTGGGAGAACAAGCTGCTCCTCAGACTCTACCAGTGCAAACCAGAAATGGGGAAATGGGGAGAGACCTAATTGGGGTGCAGGAAGAAATAGAAGGCCACATGATACCCAGATCAAAGCCAATGACCAGGACTCATTTGCCATTTGCACTTGGTTCTTATCCCTACAAGGTGCTTCCAACCATAACATGACCCCTGTATGACCTTTGTCACACGACCAAGAACTCGTTCAAAACTCTTCATAGCATCCAATCTGTGATAGGGAGATGCAGTCATATGATATGTTATTCCTCTGTCACCATTTCTGGACTGCAGTTTCAAAAAGGGCAGAGAAGTATAATTGCCCATAATTGAGTTTCTGAAAAGTGGTTAACATCCCAGAATACTTGTGCATAGACAGAGCAATGAATAACTCTATCACATGAAGTGGGCGACTGATTGGGTGTGGGGAGATTAGAAAGATGATAGGGGAAGCAAAGATGTATCCAATAGGCAAATGGTATCAGACATTGTTAATCTGACTCAGCTGCTTGTTCCTACCACATTTTGCTGGGTCTGGAGGTTGCTGGTCTTCTCCTGTTCGTCTTCATCATTCGGGTTCAACTCAAACAAATATCGCTGTACCTCCTTGCTCTCCTTCTTCAATGAGACGAACTTCTTCTTCATACATGCCTGGTCCATCAGGAGCCGGCTGTGCAGGTTGCTGGAAACACACTCTGCATAGTAAGATCCTGAAGCCTCTTCCTCCCATTCCAACTGCCAAATCCCACAAACTCCACCAGGACCCAGATACCCATAAAGACTTCATAGAATACATCTCCATACATGTAAGGCTGCTGCACAAACAGCAAATGGCCAATCCAGGGAAGAATAAATTGTTTCTGTGACCCAAGCACCAATAACAGTCCATGTCTGTCCAAAAGAACAAGGGATCTACAACTACCCATGAGAACCCAATGCATCGGGACAGCATCAATTAGTAGGCAGTAAACAACCACAAGAGGACAGTAGAACAAAGGGAGGTCATGCTAACCATGTGGTCCACACATTGAGCTTTGTTAAACCTGGTATGACCCCAGAGCCGCAGGTTGGCCTAATAACACTCTGATGCCTGAATCAGTGTAGTTCTATCCAGAGCCTTCTAAAGATGCATAGACACTGTGGTGATAAATGACAGTCTCTTATGGAACTGAATCTGAGTCCAAAAGACCCACGGCACAGTGATATTTAAACAGCAGAAGAGATGGGCCCAGAGCTGCAGACCCTCCGGTCCAGAACAAAGAGAGGCAGACATGGCCATTCCACAAGTGATGGGCCCTTCTGACCAGTATTTACCGATAGAAGTTAATCTCCTTCTTGAGCTCCTGAAATTTCTCACGATGTTCAATGTTCTTTGTGTCTAAGTTGTGCAGTAATGACATGACCTCTTTCTCCTTTATTCAAGTTTTCATAAAATGGATTTGGCCTGAAGTAGGGGCTGGCCCCAGGAAGATAGAACCCAATGAACATCGAGGTTTAGGATTATATGAACTCAGGCTGTGTCCTGTACTACCCCATGCCTGGAAGGACACTTTCTGAATTCTACATATTTGGATCTTCTTCAGCTTCAGAAACTTGGAATTGTGTGCCCAGGACAACAGAAGCTAAGCACCCAGATAAAGGGTTCCCTGGCTCACTTTTTTCAATCAGGAGGGCTGGATCTGCATTCAAACCAGTTATGCTGTCAAGAGCCTAGGCCCCAGAGCTTACCCAAACACACACACACACACACACACACACACACACACACACACACACACATATCCAGAAGCCTCTGATTTCATTTTTCCTGTTTTGACAAGTGGAATGCTACAAGCCGAATAACTAATATTCTAGAGGCAGACAGTACACATAATTCTGGAGATGAGACGAGATATTGCCACAAACTTATAATCTGCCCAAGGCATACAAATGTATAGACAAATGTGACCACACAGGCAAAGTACTGTGCTGTTGAAAGTGGGGCTTCCAAAATAAAGTACTTACACCTCCATGAAACTATTATAAAGGTAAATCCTGAGGTCAAAAAACAGACCCCTAAATTCCAAGGCTGGAGGGACACAGAAACATATAAAAGTTGTGCATATGCATGCAGACCTGTGCACACACAACACACAAACTGGGACATACCCACAAGAAAAGAAAAGTAAACAGACTCAGAGAATGAGAGAGACAAATATGGAAAGAGCACAATGAGAATCAGTAGAAATGTATGCACCATTACTGTCTCAGAGTGTAGGGTACACAGACAAGAAAGAACAGGCCAGAGCCTCAGGCCTTCTAGTTAAGCATTGATATGAACAATGTGGGACCTGTCACCTAAGGGTGCTGCCATGAGATGATAGCATTCAGTCACCTTCCTAGCAAGTACAAACACTCTCCACAAACTCACAGCACCTAGAACCTTGCAAAGCTACCACCTGTCAAGGGCTTTCCAATTGTACACTGGGAACTCATGCTCCAGTGACTTTATCCCTGAAATCTTCACTCAGATCACAAGTTCAGATTTTCAACAGCCAGAATCAGAGAGTCCATTTCCAAACTCACTCCTCAGTAAGGGTCAGGTTCTGAATCTCCTCTCTATGGGAGATGAGGTTTAGGACAAGGTCGTTTGTTTGAAGCAATGCATACCTCTTGCTCATGGATCCACCTGTCACATAAAGGAGGCGATCTGTCAGCTCATTTCTCTCCTTGGTAGTTAGCTCCAGTTCTCTATTCAGCCTCTCCTCTTCCTCGTTGGCCTGCACCTTGTTTAGGACATTTTCAGGGGATGACGTCTGTCTGCAGGCCTCTGTAGGTAGAAGAACACAAGTGAACCTGCATGGGGCGAATGCATAGAGCATACACAGACCACAGTGAGGTCCAAACAGGAGAATGTGCTTGGAAGCCAGTGTCACTGCAAGGAGTTTGTTCTATGTGGAAGAGGCCTCCTAAGTGGATCACAGTTCCCCCACTACTATATAGAGACCAAGAGATGTAAGCAGCCAGGTGTTCCCTATGCCCGCCCACACAGTCTTACAAGTACCAGAGAGATGCCTTCTCCAGGATTATTATCAGGTACGCAGGCTACAACCTGGTTTCAGGACCCTCACCCCTCTGGTTTCAGAAGTCAGATCATCAATTCAGCATCCACAATGACTTGATTGATCAGGGATACTCAGATATCCTACACTGTTACTCTAGTCCAATAACTTTGCATTAAAAAGTCATGTAGGGGGAGGACATGGTCAACAGACTTATTAATTCCCCCTACTGAAATGACAAATGCCCCAGAAGTGCCAATAGGTTACAGGCTCTTTCTCTACCTGCTCCATATAGTTTGGCTACTGTAGAAAAATATCTGCCACACAGAACGTCTAATATATGAAGGTAAGATTGGCTCCGTCAGCCAGAGGTAGTCAGAGGAGTTCTAAGAATATAAGGTCATGGCCAGGAGCACAATTCTCTCCCTCTTACTACTGTCACACAGTCACTGAATTTAAAGAAGCAATGAAAGTGAAGTACATTGATGCCCTGTTTAATTCAGAAAAGTTATACCCTCCATGACTCCTGATGGTGTTATTATATCGATTTAACCTACCAAATGCACTGTAAAAGTAAAGACTAGAAGATCACCCAATAATAGCATAGGCATTGCCATATCCTCCATGTGGTTATGGAGAAACTAATGATGTGAAAACCTTGACTTTCAGGAATTGTGGTAATCATGGAATTCAATATCTGTGGAGATGTTCCAGTGGTTGTGGCCCATTACTAAAACGGCCAGCGGAAGACCCCCACACACACCCCTGACAGGAAGCTCAACATACACTGCCCAGAACTTACTCCACATTCCCCATGTCCTGTATCCATCATTACCTTTAGGTTTCCTTTGCTTCACTCTAGACTCTTCTCTATCAACATCAACTCTCCCAAAGCGCCTACAAAGACGGGCAAACATGTCTGTGGATATATCCTTTGGACACTAAGAGAAAAAGTAGGGAATTGGTTGTCACAACGATACTGGTGACATCACAGGGATTCCAAGGTCTCTCTAGGAGACAATAGAATGTCCACGAAGGGACTGCTGATGTCACGGAGAACAGACTTTGCCTCCTTGCTAATGTTCTCCCTGTACTGAGCAAAAGCTGATGTGCCCTTTTCAGGAGACTTCCCTGTGTCATAGCCACTGAGCACCACATGCTTCCAAAGCCAAATTTGGCTCTAGGCTTGATTGGAAAAACCTAAGTCATTGCTATGTATCTAAATGAGTGCTTCCTCCCCAATCCCTGCACAGAAATGTTTCATCCTACCTCAAATTCTCCACAGTCAGCAATATTACACATTAAAGATTACTGAGAAATCACACCAGTTCCTATAAGTAGCCAAAGAGGTCTCCTGTCTCATCATGTGCAGGTGCATGAAATCACACCCAGAAATAGCCTGTAGGGTAGGTTGCGATGTGGGTGTGTGTTATAGGTACAACCTGAAGCTTTGTGCTTAACATTTGACAGTTGCCACCAAATTCCTTAGGAGAAAGAATTGCATTCATTATGGTCCTGGCAACAATGTGGTGATCTGTTAGCAGAGGAAACTGAAATATTGGATCCACCAGTGAATGCACCCTCAGACTGTTTGTGGGGCTCTCTTCTTTGCACTTAAGTTACCAAAGTAGGATTGCTTACAGGCCTCTCTAAGCTATAACGTGTGATTTTATCTGAAAAATAAAATAGTCAGCAGATGTGGGGGGGGTGCAGCCAAAGGAGTAGGACAAGCCTAGAGACATAACTCAGTGGACAGAGTAAGAAACAAGCATCTTCACTCCTGTTTCATGGATCACCCCACAAAACACAAAAGCATCTATCGTACTAAAAAAAAAAAACCAGTTATTTTATTGAATGCATACACTAATACTGTTTACAGTATTAGTAGCAAAGCTCAGATTTTGGGGGCAGATCCATGACTTGAACTATCTTCCTGACAACATATAAAGCAATAAATAAATAAATAAGAAAAAAAACAGAAAAATAAAAAACACAAAAAGCACAAGCCTCTCATGTGAAGTTACAGAAGAGTGATCCAGTGGTCACTTCTGACCAGGCCATTTTAGCTATGACAGTGCATAGTGACCCTTAATTTGATGGGTCCTATATAAAGCTTTGTGCAATATTGTCATTTTAACCAACCTCATCCAGAACATACATAACGACACAGGATATGATTGCCATGTCCTTGCTGTGTATGAAGTTATTTTTCTGTGTCCTTGATTGTCAGGCATATTACAGCAACAATCTGAGATGGCTGGTAGACTTGGAAGAAAGTGGATATGAAAGATCCCCATTTATATATCAGTACAGAAGGAATAATCCAGAATGTCCACAAACAGTTGCTGTCACACCAGGGCTTTTAAAAGCTCAGCAGCTAGAGAAGCAATGTAGTCTTTGGTTATTGTCAAGCTTAGGTTCTCTAGTCATTCATTATAAACTGACCATGACACAAAAAGAGTTATCCGTATCACAATAAAACCTAGTTGTAACTAGACTTATACCACATTATCACATTATTACTATATTTGAGGTTCTCAGGTATGATCTTAGAAACTGGAAGAGGCTGGTTCTTGCTACATATAGTCATATTCTATGTCTTCACAACACAGTGTGATTCGTCCTGTTAATGCTACCTACAGCCTACAATACCTAGGATATTTTGTGCTGACATCTGTGACATGAGACAATAGTTCATGTCATCCTAACCTGAATAAACTGTCCTTAGAGTACAGTGTGGTATGAGGGGCCTTCTTTTCCGCTGAGATAGCAAAACATTTCCAGTCTTCAGTCAAGTCTGTCAGCCATTGTCCAGTGCCTGTCTTGAGATGTCCACATTGTCAGCTGAGAGTCTTCATCCAGGCTGCTCTGTAATTCTGTAGAAGATTAATAGGTTCCAGCCCTAGGAATTAATTCAGTGTTCTAGTACTTGCCAAAGATGATCAAAACCTAGTTTCCACCCTAGCTCTGTGTGCTATACAGAAAGAAAATAAAGAACCCCATTGCACTTGAAGTTTCTCCTCCAACAAAAGGAGAGCCTGCACAGGGCCTTTAAGTAACTCTAAGCCCCAGCTTCCCCACAACTCCCTCCATCAATTCCATTATTGTTGTGTTTTCATTACTGCTCACTTTCTTCTTTGTGTGCAAAGTATGTGCACCATGTCAGTAAAGTGTGTGTGTGTGTGTGTGTGTGTGTGTGTGTGTGTGTGTGTGTAGTCCCTAGTGAAAACTGTCGAGGTGCAGGCAGACTCATGTTACTACTGTCTCATGGCACCTTGCAGGGAGCACTGAAATCGTGGGCTACTTTAATACAGTCTAAAACGAGGCTGTGCATGGTTTTCAGTGAAATTGTGACGTCATCCCCACTACAGAGAGCAGCAAAAGCTTCATGTATCACATGCTGCTGTTACCAAGGTGAGGCAAAGCCTCATCCCATAGAGAGTCTGGTAGGATTTGATGGCAGGAAATAAACTCAGAACGAAAATCAATCAATTACAAACAAAGAGAATGATACAAAGAGCCAAGCAAAGCAAGAGCTGGCTTTTTTTTTTTTTTTTGAGAAGATCCACAAGACAGACAAACCACAGAGCCTATATCTAAATTACCAAATCAGAAATGAAAGGGGGACGTAACAACGGACACTGAGTGAATTCAACAATCATTAGGGCTTACTTCAGAGGCCTTTACTACAGAAAAGTGAAAAACCTATTTGATACTGGTGATTTTTCTAACAGATAACAAATACCAAGTTAAATACAGATCTGGGAAGGTAATGAATAATTCCCATAAGAAAATAGATACAGTCATTAAAGGCTGCCACTCCAAAAATTAAAAATAATAATAATCAGGGCCACATGGCTTTAATGCATCCTTTCTACCAGACTTTTAATGAAGACCCAATAACAATAGTGCTTCAATTATTCCACTGAATTGAAAGAGAAGGAACATTGCCAAACTCCTTCCCTGAGTTTCTCCTTTTACCTAGAATTCCTGAGTCTGTTGCTTCTTCCATTGTCACCCCATCAATAGAACCATTTAAAATGGGATGTAATCGATGTCTGGAGCCTCATTCTTTCCCTTGACCTCCATGCGGTGTCCAGAAGTCACACCTGTTCTCATGGACATGGCTTCATTTCTTTTTCCTGCAGCAAGAAGAAAGCCAGCAGAGGAGGCAGGAGCTTACAAAGAATCAGTAGGATTCCTAGAAAAGAAGCATCCAGATCACCATTCTCAGAAAACCCCTGGCTTGCTCTCATGTGACTGGGTCCTCAGACTCCAGCAGCCTTAGATGAGACCAAGGAAAGCTGTGCAGAGTCCTGGGTCCCCAGGTTCTTGACCTCCTGAGTGACAGCTGTAGACACGTCCTCCAGGGAATCCTTACAGCTGGTGACATCTGGACAAGGTGGACCAGATGTCAAAATGAGACATGGGAGAGAAATCCTAGACTGTTTGGAAGGAATCAGTCTTTGCTTTTGCTTCTGTCTCTGTGTGCCCTGCTGCTATGATGTTCATGGGGAGCTCTCATGCCAGTGGGTCTCCTCCTAATGTGTTTGTTGTTGCAGATGTCCTGGATGTTCTGGACCCCATCAGAACTCAGCCCGTGCTCAGTCACGTGGAGGTCAACACCTTCCTGTCCATCGGGTCATGAGACCTGAGACAGTTGAGGTAACGGCAGTTGGCCTGGGTGAAGTGCTCACAGACTTGGACTCTCTTGCATGGCTGTGGCTTCAAGCAGATCTGTTTGTGGCTGTCTCCTTTGTAGTAACTTTTGCAGGAGAAAAGCATCCCCCTGTACCAGGAAGAAGGCCGGCTCCTCTTGGTTAAGCCCAGAAAGCTCATGATTCTTCAGGACCTGGAAGCTCTGTTCCTAAAACTTGGTGTGGATATTTGCAGAGGTTTCTCTGGGATATTGCATAATGACTCTGTCCCAGAAGTTTGAGCTTGCAGAGGCTTGGGCAATCTGTAGCATGGTCCCTGGATGCACTTGAGATTGAAGCCACAGGCTTCAGTAGTAGCCGCCACCTACAGCGTGATCCCTGCCTGATCTCCAGTCTCCAATAGGAATAAGCAGTCTTGCCCAGCAGCTCATAGAGCTCTGCCTCTGGAGCCTGATCCTACTCTGCAGTTCCTTTAAGGTCATGCAGCCCCTGTGGGTCCACAGGATCTTGGTGATGAAACAGTCTGCCCCAGGATCCCCCATGGTGCACTATGGCTGCAGCTGCTCAGGCTTGTGAGCTGGACTCTGCTTCGTGGAGAAAGGAAACTGGAAAAGGGGATAACACATGAAATGGAAATGAAGAAAATAACCAGTAAAAATTAAAAGAATTAAAGTCATCATCTCAGGAGAATGAGTGGGAAGCCAGGTCCTTAAGCACGCAGGTTCTCCACAACAGTGCATGCTGGATTCAAGACTGGACATGAGGTGCCCTGAGCTTGGAACTGCCAGGCTCCTACTGGGAAGAGAGCTTTCTTCTTCATTTCCGTAAGTCTCTCTAGTTTTCTTCTAAGGCTTTTATCTCATCATTCACTTTCCCCATGACCTTTTATGACAAGCCATTATGGTTAAGAAGAATTAAGTAAGGGCTCATTGAGTTGTTGGTAGTTGCAGGTCTGGGGGAACCCTGGACAGAGAGATCTTGCCTGCCAGGGGTGGGATGTGCATGGTGGGAGGGACTAGTGGAGTGTCATTGGCCTCAGTATGCACAGGCTTGGGGCTGGTGCCTGGCTGCCTGGCACACCTCTGTTGCCACTTGGCCTGGGTCCCACCGTGGATGACCATGGTGGTTGCTGGCCAGTTGTGCTTGCTCTACGTGTCCTCCGGGTTTCTGGCAGGGCTGACCACAGTCTTGAACAGAGACAACTGCTGACAAAGTGGGCCAGAAATCGGAGGATCATGGGAGCATCTTCAACTTCCCCCTCCCCAAGCACTGGCAGTTGCAGCTGGAGGACAAGCCACTGTGAGTTTCCCCACATCCAGGCAGGGGTTCTTCGCCACCAGGAGAGCAAGGGCAAGCACTGCTGCCACCAGTCCCACATGCCCAAGGCCTATTTGCTGACTGGCAGGGCTTCACTTTGCTCTGCTGGCTCTGCTTTGCCTTGCTCTGCCCTGTGGGCTCTCACTTCTTTGGCCAAAGATTGTTGAGATCCCGGCTTGCCTCACCTTTCAATAGGCGCCTCTGTGAAGTGAGGAGAACCAAAGGGACAGAAGGCTGACCTGGCCCTGGAGACTTGAGTCTCCCCCTCCACCAAAGTGCTTTCCTCAGTTCTCCACTCCAGTTTTAGTTTGCAGGGATCCCAGCAGGTGGCAGGCTTTGCTGAGCCTCCCCTGTGAGAAGGGGACAGTGGTGGGACTTATGGTTGTGGGAAGTCCTTCAGGGAGATGCAGGCTTTCTCAAACTCTCCGACCATCCATCCAGTGCCCTCCCTGGTTCCCATGCCCTGTGTTTGTTGGGAAGTCACTATTTGCCGTCCTGTGTGACTTTCCCTGCAGAGTGTGGTCTCCTGCAGGAGATACTCTCACATGCTTCTTTAAAAGCACCTGCTCCTCAGATCAGGATCAGCTGTGAAAACAGGCTTCTCCATGTCAGGGTGAGAGCTACCCCTCCCAGCTCAGAGCTGCAACACCATAGGATCCTCAGGCCCCAGTGCTGGGTGGGTCCCATGGAAGAGTTAGAGGATAGCTTCCCTTCTGAGAAGTGACTTAACACAGAAGGTTCACAAGTGACAGTCAACCCCCATTTATTTCTTCCAGGAGAAAGCATCCACTCTCCATTTTAAACAGTGTAGGCTCTCACATGGCCCAGTTCTGTGATTGGGGAAGATTTTCTGCAGCTTACTTGGCAAGTCAGAGTAGGGCTACATTCTGTTTTTTTTTTTTTTTTCTTTATTAACTTGAATATTTCTTATTTACATTTTGATTGTATTCTCTTTCCCGGTTTCCGGGCCAACATCCTCCTAACCCCCCCTCTTCTATATGGCTGTTCCCCTCCCCATCCTCCCCCCATTACCACCCTCCCCCCAACAATCACGTTCTCTGGGGGTTCAGTCTTGGCAGGACCAAGGGCTTCCCCTTCCACTGTTGCTCTTACTAGGCTATACATTGCTACCTATGAGGTTGGAGCCCAGGGTCAGTCCATGTATAGTCTTTAGGTAGTGGCTTAGTCCCTGGAAGCTCTGGTTGCTTGGCATTGTTGTACATATGGGGTCTCAGGCCCCTTCAAGCTCTTCCAGTTCTTTCTCTGATTCCTTCAATGGGGGTCCCATTCTCAGTTCAGTGGTTTGCTGCTGGCATTCACCTCTCTATTTGCTGTATTCTGGCTGTGTCTCTCAGGAGCGATCTACATCCGGCTCCTGTCGGCCTGGACTTCTTGGCTTCATCCATCTTATCTAGTTTGGTGGCTGTATATGTATGGGCCACATGTGGGGCAGGCTCTGAATGGGTGTTCCTTCTGCCTCGGTTTTAAACTTTGCCTCCCTATTCCCTGCCAAGGGTATTCTTGTTCCCCTTTTAAAGAAGGAGTGAAGCATTCGCTTTTTTGTCATTCTTCTTGAGTTTCATGTGTTCTGCGCATCTAGGGTAATTCAAGCATTTGGGCTAATAGCCACTTATCAATGAGTGCATACCATGTGTGTTTTTCTGTGATTGGGTTACCTCACTCTGGGTGATATTTTCCAGTTCCATCCATTTGCCTATGAATTTCATAAAATCATTGTTTTTGATAGCTGAGTAATATTCCATTGTGTAGATGTACCACATTTTCTGTATCCATTCCTCTGTTGGGTTCTTTCCAGCTTCTGGCTATTATAAATAAGGCAGCTATGAATATAGTGGAGCACGTGTCTTTTTTATATGTTGGGGAATCTTTTGGGTATATGCCCAAGAGAGGTATAGCTGGGTCCTCAGGTAGTTCAATGTCCAATTTTCTGAGGAACCTCCAGACTGATTTCCAGAATGGTTGTACCAGTCTGCAATCCCACCAACAATGGAGGAGTGTTCCTCTTTCTCCACATCCTCGCCAGCATTTGCTGTCACCTGAGTTTTTGATCTTAGCCATTCTCACTGCTGTGAGGTGAAATCTCAGGGTTGTTTTGATTTGCATTTCCCTTATGACTAAAGATGTTGAACATTTCTTTATGTGTTTCTCAGCCATTTGGCATTCCTCAGCTGTGAATCCTTTGTTTACCTCTGAACTCCATTTTTTTAATAGGGTTATTGACTCCCTGCGGTCTAACTTCTTGAGTTCTTTGTATATTTTGGATATAAGCCCTCTATCTGTTGTAGAATTGATAAAAATCTTTTCCCAATCTGTTGGTGGGGCTACATTCTTAATCCATACTCATTCACACAACAGAACATCTTCCTCCCCACCCACGAGGCCTTGACTTGAACCCAACGGACCTGAGAGAACAGTTTGCAGCACAAGAGAGAAAAGAAGCCAGAATAGTTTAAACTGGAGAAAACCCCCATATAGGCCGTTTACCAACTTTAGGGGTTGTGCATATTGTGGACTTCAGAATCTTAAGGTCAGATTTTTCTGATTACACCTTATAGGTGAAGCTGAAGTCTACAGAGGGTGGGATCATTCCAGGCAGGGAGGGGATCTGACTCTGCAGGCCTGGTCACCCTCTGCATTCTCCCAAAAATAATTTTTAGTCAGCTGTAAATCTGAAGTGAAATTTGTTTTTTGTCAACTCAAATGGTTGACATTTCAAGTCTCACACACCATGTGAGAGACACACATTTATCCACAGGGGATTTGAACTTACTTCTATAGAAATGACTGTGGGCCAACAGAGGGAAAGCATTCTTGCCTTTAGCATTCTGTCTGTATCAGAGACTACATGGACTGGCTTCCTGGACAGACATGTCCAAGCAGACAGACATTGTAATGAGGGAAAATTTAGGCAAGAAATGACCTGGGGACAGTGATTTCAGATTGTGCCTTTAGCCAGGAATCTCTGTTGTCATTAAGGCAAGCAGTCTTGGGCCTGCCAGTATTTCAGGGCTCTTACAACTGGTCCAGGTACTTCTGAGGTGAAAGCCTTTCATTAAAAAAAAAGTTTATAGAGCAATATTTCTCAACCTGTGGGTGGCAACTGCTTCACAGATATTGCATATCAGATACCTTGTACATTATGACTCATAAGAGTAGCAATATTATTTATGAAGTAGCAGGAAATAATTTTATGGAGGGGATCATCACAGTATGAATAGCTGTATTAAAGGGTTACAGCACTAGTAATGTTGAGACCACTGCCATATGAGCTGACACATGGGAGCAGACTCCTCAGATGAGTAGAGACCCATGGCAAGGGATACTGTGTCCCACCCTAGAACCCAGAGGCAGAATCTATCACAGGAGTCTGTGGGTCACCTTGTCTTAAATTCTTCCAGGGTCAAGAATAGCATTGATCATCTCAGCAGAATCAGCTTGCACAGCCACATCAGGCCCATGTCTTCCCTTACAGAGAAGGATGTGGGTCTAAGTGACAGCCAGTGAGACTGAGGGGACCCTGATACTCATTTGCTTTGAGCTGTGGTTTCTTCACCTGTAAAATGGGGGTGTTTCTTCTGAATTGGGTTGTTGTGGAGATTAACAGAACATACAACCTGCTCAGTGTCTGCCTGGCATGGACCCTGCTGGTTAAATGGAAGCTGTCGATGATGATGAAGGTAAAAGTAGAATTTCTAGCCAGATAGTGTTAGTTGTGGGGTGCCATACAAGTGTTCTAAGCATTTTCTGATTCTAAGACCGCCTCGCATTACAACCTAAGGCTCTTGATTTAAATTTTAAAAAAAAGAATAAATATAAAATACCAATATGAAAAAATCATAATCAGAAATGAGCTAATTCCTGTGAAGTCATTTAGCTTTACATTTTCTGCTTCTATTTCCAAGGCATCTAGAGTAGCACTATCCGAGATCCTAAAGCCTTCTCTTATGGTGCTACCCATTCATTCCTCTCTCCTTGAGGACTTCTCAGGTGACTTACCAGAATCAGATGGCTTTTAAGATTGTTCCCATCAGGTGCGATCTCTTTGTCCATGGGCCTTGCCCAAAGCTGCAGGGCCAACCTGTTGTTTTACAATCCAAAATTCCAGACATTAATTTTACCAATGAAGTTTCAGGAGTCAGATGCTGAAGTCAAGTAAAGCTCCCAACTGTCTTTCCTGATTCACTGACCTCCCAGAAGAAGAGCAGTCCTGTTCCCTCTGAACACTTTCTTAAAAATCCTTTAACTCAAAAACTTTCCATTGGTTTAGTTATCTAGATTTCCTTTCACGTTGTGTCTTGATCTGCTGGACCTAAGTGCACTTTTTACCTTTGCCATAAATGTGTGTGGTAGGTGAGCCATACCGTAATTAAGTCCATGTTTACATGAATAAACAACTCTTGCTTTAAATGTCTGTGCCATGGCCCTGCTATACCACACACTAGTTTTTCAGTAAATAATACATTCTTGGAGATCACAGTGTGATCAAATATATTGTAACATGACTTAGTAACGTTCCCTCGATTTTATAAATCAATTTCTTTGACGAGGATTCTGGGTGTTGTCTGTCAGGTCTGAGTGCATCATCTTGGGAATCCCAAGGAACATCAAACTTGGGCTTTTGAAACTGTTGCATATGGCCAACCCGGAGCAAAAACCACCCAGGAATCTACTGATACTTGACACACATTAATTCACCTGCCTTTTTCATATAGTTTATGGCAAGAGGTCACCATTCTTGACCTTGTTTCATTATAAAACGTGGTACTAAATGTAAGAGTTGGGGTCAAGGAGATCACCCCACGAATCACAAAATACCCATCTCAGATAACCATGTATGGTTTATTGAATACAAATATCCATGAATTTCAGGACAGAATTAAAAGTCCAAACATAAGGATAATAGAATAGAAGAGAATTTAGATTTCCACTTCACAGGTCCAGTAA
The DNA here is from genome assembly GCF_021556685.1 of Rattus norvegicus. NCBI lineage: Eukaryota > Metazoa > Chordata > Mammalia > Rodentia > Muridae > Rattus > Rattus norvegicus. Next base: position 27,790,688 of record NC_141552.1, read on the forward strand.
GCATATTCAGTAAATCATAGCAGAAAACATCCATAAGGTAAAGGAAGAAAAGGCCATGAAGGTACAACAATCCTACAGAATGCCAATTTAATCATACCAGAAACAATTCCTCCATTAACATAATAATTAAAATACGGAATGCACAGATCAAAGAAAGATCATTAAAAGGGGTAAGGTATAAATAACCAGTAACAAACAAGTTCAGACCTATCTGAATTACACCAGACTTCTCAACAGAGACTCCAAAAGCCAGAAAATCTTGGGCAGATGTAATGCAGACCAAGGATCCGATACGCAGCATAATTCTCAATCACCATAAATGGAGAAACCAAAATATTTCATGACAAAACCAAATTTAAACAATATTTTTCTCTAAGAAAGCACAACAGAGGATTGTAGTAGGGAAACTCCAAGACAATGAGCTAAACTATACCCAAGAAAAAGGAAGAAATAAATCATCTCTCAATAATTTCAAAAAATGAAGCACACAATCACCATTTCACCCATAACCAGAAAAAGAAGAGAAAGCAGCAACCATTGGTCTTTAATATCTAACCAGACCCTCTGTCACCAATCCCCCTGCTCCTAGGGAATAAACTGCCAGCCAAAGTATATACAGGGTCTATGGTTCTAGGTAACTGTGTAGAAGAGGACTGATTTAAGTGGCACCCATGTGGCGGGAGGCCATTGACTATGCTGAGGCCTGTTGCCCACCAAAAGTAGATGCTGGAGTTGTGAGGTGGGAATGGATATGTGTGGGTGGGGGAACACTGTCATATAGGCAAAGCTGAGCAGAAATGGGATGTAAGATATGATGAGGGGAGTCTGGAAAGTGGGACAACACTTGAAATATAAATAAATAAAATAACCAATTAATAAAAAAATAGCCAAAAATAAAATAAAAAGTGAAAAGGTAAAAGAAAACTTACACCAAAACAAAACAAAAGAAATCCTTGTAGTGGATTGGCCTAATTCTGCTTGTATTTTAATGCTAATTTGTGGAACTCAAGATTGGTTATCTCTAAAAACTGACCCTGCTCCCAGTTAACTGTGATTATAAAGAAGCCAACAGCCAACAGCTGCACAGCAGAGAGATGGGGGAGGTGAGCTTTGAGGGCTTTGCTAGAGAGGATCATGAGGAGGGAAGAAGGAAGAAGAAGCTGCCATAGAATAAAGGAAGAACATGTGTGATGGAGAGGAGAGAGGAAGAGGACAGCAGCCATGGTTAAGGGAAGGAGAGCCTGGTCCTGAGGGCTGTCCAAGGGGAAGAAAGAGCAGCCAAGATGCTACACAGTCAGTAAGAGTTAGCGTTATTGTTTGGAAAGTAGATCTGATACCATGGAGGGCAGGCAGCTGCCCAGCTACTGTGCTGATTAAGGCATATGATGAATAAATTTACAAAATATGTATAACCAGTAAGACAGCTCTGTAGAGGATCCTAAAAGGAATACTTTAGTTTGAAGAGAAGGATAAAATACCAGAGGAAACAGGAAATAATTTAACAAAACTAGAACAGTCAATCAAAAGAAGCCAATAAAACCCACAAAAATTAACAAAATTAAATACATAGGTTTAAATAATATTTGCATGTCACTAAACTCAATTCCCCAGTAAACAGACATACATTTAGCCAGAAACAGGATCACCATCATGAGATCTAGAGGATATACTAGGGAAACAGACCTAAGACACAGGTCCCTATAGCAATTCTATGCAGTTTCTCTATCCAGCTGACAGAATAGATTTCAAACCAATCCTGTCCAGAAGATGTAAGGACATTCATTTCATACTTTGCAATTACCAAAAGATACTACAATTCTAAATATATACATATTAAACACAGCAGTCACAAATTTAAATATATAATTATCAGATAGATCTGAAATTACCCATTAGCTATAATAGTGGTTGTGATTGTTTTTAATAGTCTATTCTGACCACTTGGCAGATCACATGCAAATAAACAAAAGAGGAGGAGCAGAATTCAGTGACATCATCAGTCAAATGGACCTAACAAACTACACTGAACTATACATATATTTTCTATCAGCCTGTGGATCTGTCTCCAAAATTGACCACGGATTAGGACACAGAAGAGCCCTCAGGAAAGATAAGAAAGCTGAAGTAGTGTCACGCATTCTATCTAAGCACAAAGGAATCAAACTGGTATCACACAATAGAAAGTGCAGTCAGTACACACTCTCGTGGAAGGTCAGCAACACAAACAACACACTACTGAAAGGGCCAAGGGAGAACACATAAGGAAAAATTAAAATCCTAGAAATGAGTGACAATGAAAACACAACCACCACAGATCTATGCGATACAACATAGTTTTAGGAATTATGTTGCAGTCAGCAAAGCCAGAGCAGTGGACCCATCTAATCCCTTTGTCATGCATCAGAAGTAGAGAATGTGGACTGTGCCCTGTTGGGTTAATGCCTTGAACTGGCTCACCACATTCCCAATTTCCCTTTGTAATGATAACATATTTTTGGCATTACACATTGGATGTATGCAATTTGCCTTTTGATTTCATAGGGGAATAATTAAGGGACTTCCTGGAGGGTCGAAAAGCACTGTGGATAAACTGTGTAGAGACCGAAAGACTACAGGGGTTTTGGAAGCTGAGCTAATGTATTTTTATTATGATATGTTTAAGAATCTATGGGGAATTGGGAGTGGAATATGGTGATTTGAATGATAATGGCCCCCATAAACTCACATATATGAATGTTTGTTGCTGGTTAGTGGAAATATTCGGGAAGAATTATAAGATACGGATTTGTTGGAGGAGTGTATGGGATTGGGCTTTGAGGTTTCCAAATTCAACACCATCTATAGTTAACACTTTCTCTGTCTCCGACTTGCACATAAGATGTAAGCTCTCAGCCAGTTCTCTAGAAACATGGTGTCCTACCTGCTGCCGTGTACCCCAGCATAATATTCATAGACTCATGATCCTTGAAACTGTAAGCTGAAATAAACTCTTTCTTCTACAAGTTCCCTTGCTCATGGTGTCTCTTCACAGCATAGAAAAGAAACTAAGATTGGAAGGAACAGTTAAGTGAAAATTTTCTCAATAATATCCTGGAAAATAAAATTCAGACATTTACCAAAAGTGTCAGGTACCGTGATCAAGCTGGCTTGACTGCAGAGGTGCAAGAATGTTTCAACAAATACAAATGAATAAACAATTCACCACAGAAAACCAAGAACAGGAAACACATGATCACTGCAGTAGAGGCAGACAATCTCTTTGGCAAAATCCCACAGTGATTAATGCAAAAGTCCTGGAGAATCCGGGATATGGAGAAGACATACCTTAACATTATAAAGGTGATATGCAAGGCCAACAGCATCCTAACTGGAGGAAATCATAATGGATTTCCACTAAAATCAGGAATAAGTCACAGATGTTCATTCTTTTCATCTAATTCAACTAGTATGTGAAGTCTTATCCAAACAATATGACAATAGAGAGATGGAAAGGCATGTTAATATGAAAGAAAGCAGTCAGAGTATTCTCATTTGCCGGCGATATGATCCATATATAAAGACCACGAAACCACTAGCAAACTCCTATGGCTCATGGACACATTCACTAAAATCACAGTAAAATCAATAGAACTCCTGTATACCAACAATAAATATGACGAAAGAAGCCAAGAAAACAAACCCATTCAGAATAAAAATCTTGTAATATCTAAGGAAGTAAAGACTTGTTAAAATGAAATCATTAGGAAAAAAAAAAACTGAAGAAACCAGAAAATGAAGAGGCCTCTCATTTTCATGTATCAGTATGATTTATATTATTATATCGAATTCTACCAGAGTCATCTACTGGTTTAAATCCATCCCATTATAATCCCAATACAGAGCTTCATGGGAATGAAAAAAAAAAATCTCAGAACTCACATGAAAGCACAACTGAGCAGGGCAGTCAGACACTGCTAACTAATAAGACAGTAAAGCACTGCGGGAGGCTTCACCTTTAATGATTTCACGTTCATTTTGGGGAATAGTAAAAAAGAAAAACCAGCATGTTAATATCATGAGAGCAGACACAGTGCCTAATGGAATAAAATTGAAGAGCCTGATATTGTTCTATGTTCTTATCAGCATTTGGGTTTTGAGAAAAAGGAAAACAAACAAACAAAACAAAAAACTCACAACCCCCCCTCCCACCACCACACACAAGTGCAGTTTTCAACCTGTGGGTTGCAAGCCCTTCAGGGAACAACCACATATGAGACATACTTTATACATGCTATTTACATTACAATTCAAACAGTAGCCACCTTATATTTATGACTTAGCAATGAAATAATTTGGTAGTTGGGGTTGGTTACCACAATGTGAAGAACTGTATTCCTTGAGTTGTTCTTGGTCATAGTATTTTTCTGCAGTAACAGAAATGTGACTGATATATAAACTGGTACCGAAGTGAGTGGAGATGTTTGTGAGGAATCTCTTGATTTTTTGGAGGAGGGTGGGAGACTTTGGATTGGGAAAACTGTTGAATTATTTAAGGAGATCTTAACAGTTCTTTTAGTTTGCCACATGGGAGACATAAGTATTGTGAGTCTGTGCAAAATAGAGCCTCTCTGATGAAACTTCAAAGGATGGCAGGAACTCTATTGGTGACTGGCTTAGAAGCAATTGATATAATTTTTGCAAACAATCTGTCTCTTTTCTGCCTGGTTACTAAGAAGTGACCTGAAGATAAATAAAAAGCTAATTGACTAATTGTTTTGAGCAAACTTCAAGGGGTAGATATCCGGTGACCTTCCTCATATGGTAGGAATGTGTGTTTGTATTTTTCATTGTTAATGTAGCCAGGACTTCAGTTAATCCTGCCACATTCAGGGTCTGGACGCATAGGAAACTGCAAGATCTCCCAGGATTTGGAAAATGTCCCAATTGTTGAAAGGTCCCCAAAACATGTTGTCACCCCACACACATTGGGAAGCAACTTAAAGGAACATGACCCCCTCATTCTCAAGAGGAAGGGTGGGTGGGTGGTTATTTGTCTGCCGTGGGCTGTAGATGATTATTGTCAGTTAGGGGGTTGGTTGCAAGTTCTTACTGGCCATGGTCAGGGAGGAAACAGTAAAGCAGATTCGAATCAGGGATGTCTTTCTTCCTTTCTCTTTCTCTCCTCAATTCTCTGTCTAATGTTGTGGGAAATCAGGAGAAGGGATTAAAATGACAAAATCATAGATCACTGTATCTCTATTTATACTAGAAAGCAATACCAAGTCTCAAATATTTTAGGATGGCATGGATTTTTGAATGATGATAGAATTTAAAATTGTACTTGCATAAATGATTCAATTCATTTTTAAGATATAAGTATATGCAACTTATTCACAATGTGGTGTAAAATTCTAATTTTATAAAATTACTACTGCACACTGCCGTGGATAATTAAGGAATTCAAGCTAGTACTTTCCAACTATAAATAATCAGTCTTCCAGTCATGTTGGTACTGCTTTAGTTAGGTACAGAAATAAGCTTTATTTAACTTCCTGTGTATGTTTTTAAAGTTAAGTAGGAAGTAAATCCCTTGGGGAAAAAAAGCCACATTTGTCCACTGAGATAGACATTATATACAAAGGTGGTTCTCAAATCCTTTAGAGATCTGAAGAATCTGCCATTTCAGATGTCCTAATAGTTAAAGGCTTTTCACAGTGGGAGAGACCTCAACTCCTGGTAGTGTCCACAATCTATTCTGAAAAAGATGATGGGCTCTAAAGAACCATTGGGTGAAATACTACCCACTTACCTCTACTGCTGCCAGAAAGCTGTCCAGCCTGCAGAAGTTGATCATGGGGAAGTCTGTGTCCCAGTTTTTGGAAAAAAAAATAGGATAGTCCTTCAAGTGACCTGCTTCAAAGGATTGTTGTCAGAGCTCCTGGCCCAGTGAGTTGAAGGTGGATGCCACAGTGACACAGGAATATTTGCTGACTGACTCCCATGGTAGCCAACAATTTCTGTCATTTCTTTAGATTTGGAAGCTGTTTGCTCTGAATTTCCTTTTATTCAGGCAACATTTCTCCTCCTCAGAACTTGAATGGGGTTGAAGATTAGATAGTTTAGTCTTAACCTTTTCTTGTTATGAGAATCAGAAAAACAAACTTGTTCACCATCGTGCAGAAATGTGACAGCCAGGAACCTGGACAGGAACAGGGTGGACATGGGAGGCTCAGAAAGCAGGGCTCTATGGACACTCCACAGCAGTATTAAAACTCCTGCGATATCCGCTCTGGCACCATAAGTCCTGAGAGAGGATGGGGATGCCAGGAGAGTGTGCGTGGTCTGCCCACTGCCTGGGATTTTTAAAAGCTTGTACCACCCCGAGCACATAGAAGAGCTTGAGCAGAAAGAGGCCGATGCCCAGAAGCCGCTGCTGTGGTAGGAGGCAGTTATGGCGGTTGGAGGTGGGGGTAGAGGTGGAGGAGGGATGGGAGAAGACCGAGGAGTTTCCCCAAAAGACAAGAACAGACATCATCCTTACTACTCCAGAACCCACGCCAATGCACCCCACCCCTAAAATGCCCAGTCCACTGCCAAACCTCCCCATGCCAAGTATTCACAGCTTCATCCCCACTGTGCTTATTTCTTATTTTTTTTTAACTTCTTATTTATTCTCTGTGAACCTCACATCCTGCAGCTCAACTCCATTCATCTGCCCTCCCCTCAGGTCTGCACTCCACCCTTGCATCCTGCTCTAAATCAGAGCAAAAATAATCTTCGTGTAGAAGCTGAATAAAGAAAATTTGTACGCAAAAAATGTGTCAAATTTTAAGGATGAAAGACATAAACGCTTAAATTGTTTGGAATTAATGAAAGTACATTTGGTCTCAGAAGACTTATTATGGTTAATAAATGAAAGTTATGATAGATAAGGGATACAAAGCTTAAAAAGTGATAGAAAATGATTTAGGTACAAAATTTTAGACTAATATAATTTAGATAACGAAGTACCTTCTCCAATTTTGAAAATACGAATGGACAGAATATTGTGACAGTAATTCTTACCTGATGCATCTCATAAGTTTTCTTATTTTATCTAGCTTATTAATGTTAAATTAAAGGTATTTCTTGGAGTAAAAGGGGAAATGCTGAGGTGACCTCCCTTTGTACTAAGGTGTGTCAACTTTCAATTGTTAGTTCTGTACTGGCAGTGAGCTAAGTGCTGGCAGGATTTCTCTTGTCATTTCTATGTCCCATCATCAGGTTTGCTATTTTGTGGATGTTTGTCCTTCTCATCAGCTCAACACAAGCTAAGAGATGTATCAGGTGTTGTCTCACTGCCGATTGGATGTAATAAAGATCTGATGGCCAAGAGCTTCGTCAGGAAGTATGTGGGCAGAACTTCCGGGCATAGAGAGGGACATAGGCAGAGGCAAGCTGAAGCAGGAGATTCAGAGTAGACATGGGCAGGAAGAGATATGGAACAGACCACGGCAGAGGGGTAAAGAGCTAAGCAGCAGGTGGGTCTCAATGGTAGAAGAATGGGGTTAATTTTTAGAGAAGATGAGGGACTGCCCAGTGAAAGGCCTAAGATTCAAACTATGTTCGAATTCTCCATGTCCCATTTACACCTCAGGCAACTCTGTGAAAATAGTACACAATACAGTATTAACATGGCTTTGAGTCTGTGGTTTGGTTACTTTTGGTCACTGTTCCTCAAGACTGCAGGAGAAGGAACAACACACAGGGCAAACACATGAAAACCATGTGCAGCTTAGAGTGGAAAAGATCACTAAGAAGTTTAATGTCACAGCAAATTCATGTGCTGAAGAGGAGGGTGACATAGTTAAGGAGATGAATGTTATTAACGATAAGCCTCCTGCCTCTGTACTGTAGAGATGTGGAAGGTGTCCTCAAGGCAAGACTCTTACCAATTAAAGTTCCAACTTGGAAAAGGGAGCTCAATAGATTTCGTGCTCCTACAAAGCAAGTGCATAGGGAAGCTGCTGCAGTTGTCATCCAAGCAGGCAGCTGACAGGTCAGTGCACCTCATGTGGCACGGAATTTGGAGGAAAAAAGATTTTAAGATTCAGGATGACATGAACAGGACCAGGAGACTCTCGTATTTATGTTTTTATTATTTGAGGCTTGAATTAAATGATACTCATAGTCTGATGTTTTTTAGTTTTCTTTCATCACTTTATCTACATTTCCAATTTATCTCCCACTCCATGTTCCTCTACATGACCCCCTCTTCTGTCCCCCACACCCTCTCCCTATGAGATTGCTCCTCCACCCACCAATTCACTCCCGCCTCAGAGGCCTAAGTTCCAATATCATGGTTCATGAAGCTTCCTCAGAAACAAGGTTCTCCCGTCCCAGTGATCCCAGATAAGCTAGTCCTCTGCTACATATCTACCTGGAGCCATGGGCACACACTGATTCTTTTATTAGTTACCTTAGTTAAGGTGTCTCTTCACCTTAATTCAGGCTTAAATTCACTTTGCATCCCAATTGCTGTCCTTTCTCTTGTTACTTCTCTCCCACAGTTCCTCCCCAATGTCCTCACACCATCTCCTCTGAGAGAGTAGAGGAATATCCCTCAGAGTGTGCCTCCACCAAGACACATCAAGTTTTTGTAGGGCTGGTGCACCTTCTCCCACTGAGGCCAGGGAAGACACCTGAGTTAGGGTATCAGATTTCACAGACAGGCAAACCTTTGGGGATAGCCTCGGCTCCAGTTACTTACAACAGTGTATGTAATACTGTATTAAACTTAGTAAGGTTTATTTACCTTCACCTAGCAACTCATCCTGAGAAACAGTGCTCTGGCCTGATGCTTTTGTTTTCAGCCCTATCTTCCTCTTTCTTCTGTGCTTACCACTGTAACACAGGAGAAGCTTCTAATATTAATGCTGCCAGATCTTTCCAGTCTTGGGGGATAATTCTATTCTGAGTTGTATATGGATTTAATATCTTCTTTACGTATGATGAATATATACTTCAGGAAAGGACTGCTTCCTTGTTTCTATTAAGATCTAATATGACTAAAGGATTCTGATTAATATTCCAGAATCGTAGGCCACCAGGTTGGTATGTCATCACTCACTGAAGTGAGGTTAATTGTATAACACCTTTTGGCCACCCACTTTCAATGTCATTATGTGGTATTGCCTTAGGCTCTTTTCTACATTCCCCGGCCTTTGGCTGAGTATATGTTTGAGGTCTCTCTGTGACTGTGCAAAGAAGTAAGAGCTAGGGCTGGGCCACAAAATAAGAAAGTACTTGTTCATCCAAAAACAAAAACAAAAACCAAACAAACAACCAAAAAAAGCTCTAGGGTAAAATATCTGTGCTAGTGCTGAAATGAACTGCCAGAGGTAATTTTTTTTAAAGTAAATAACACTATCTTGGGGCTGATAATATGAATCAAATATCCTGCAACATAAGTTTGCAATGTTGCCTGCATTTTATAAATCAAGTCTGACCACCATTTTGGTTCTTTCCAATCATGTCTGAGTGCATCATCATGGGAACCCCAAAGAAAATCAGAAATGGGTCCTTGAAGCTGATGCACAGGGCCAGTATAGACCTGAATATTACAGAGGACACCTTGACTCTTAACACAAGGGATCATTTCTCCATCCCTCTTGTCACATAATTTATGACAAGATGTCACCTTTCCTAACCTTAGCTTCTTTTCCTAAGTGCTGCTGACAGGAAGATTTGGTGTCAAGAGGTCTGGACTCAGACCACAGGAACACTGAATTCATTTAAATAGGTGTAGTTCATTGAATGCACACACCAATACAGTTCAACCAGAGCAACAGCTCACAACTGTGTACTGGACATTGCTAGGCCCAGCTCATTGCAAAATCCACATGGGCTAAAGCACAAGTGCTGGAAATGCTGCTGTCTATGGGCCCTGACTCGGGTCATTTTACACATAATTGTTCCTATTTTCCTTGAATCTAATGGGTACTATGTGAAGCTCATAGTTGGGGAACTTGTTAAGATTAACAAACCTCGTAACATACGGAACATAACAGGGTATGTGACCAGCACCACACAGTTCAATGTCAGGTTTTTTTGTTTTTTGTTAGTTTGTTTGTTGGCATCCATGATGTGGAGGCGTATTACAGAACAATAGGAAAGAGCTGGCTGCTGTGTAACAAATTTGCTGCTATTAAGGTAGGTACGGGAGCAAGACCTCAGCAACAGCCCTTAAGATGGGAAGGAGATGATGTGTTTGATACCTGAAAGGAGCTGCCTCAGCTGTGTTTCTCTGCCTGCTCAGTGCCCATTCACCATCACTCTGTCCCTGAAGAGGAAATTAAGGTCTGCCCCCTGCTGCCTGTGAGCCAGGACTAGGCACAGAAAGGCAAGGCCACAGCGCTGGTTTCCAATTCCTCAGTAATGCTGGATTTCCAATAATGTATTTGTATACACAAATACAGTGTGGTAAGTTACAATATATACTAATCATTTCTTACATAGGGCAACAGTTGACTGACTACAACTAATTCTATTTAAAAGAGAAAGAAACCTGGCTCTTGTGGAAATATACAAAGAAATATCTACGATGCTGGGGAATGAATTCTGCCATGGACTGAACTCAGAATGGGGGGGGGGTTGGAAGAAAGATGCATGGTTAAATAGCCCACCAGGTTCACATTGTGTCAGCTTGATTTAATCTAAGGACAAAAAGTGGAGTATCTCTGATGGCTTTCTTTTAAACCCTTGAAAGGATACCTGGGGACTGGCCTCAGTACTTCATACTTCTTTCTGGGGCAACAATGCTCAAGGAAGATTGAGACTGTCTTAGGCACAGTATTATGCTAGATATACAGAGTAGATAATACTAAGATGTTCAGATGGTGATATCCATTTATATATACTCTTAATGTGGACCTAAGAAAAGAGAGATCAAGGTCCTTACAATAGAAAGATCAGTTCCATTTTTTTCTACCATTCCAAACTGAACGACTGGTAGGGAGAGAATGGTAGATAATCGAGAATTGGTGGATGATGCTTTGAATGAAGTGTGGGTTTCTGGGCTGGTTTTAGACAGGGTAACAAGTATCCCATGTTGCCCTCTCCCTGGCTGGCCAGGTTCACTTTGAGCTCAGATAAACCTCCTTCCATTTCCAATAGATAGGCTTACAAGAGTAGCTTCCAAGGACTGTGAGGACAGCATTAGCCTTTGACAGTTGAGGTGTGTAATCCACAACTATAGTTTTAGCCATGTTTTCCCATGTCTACCAGCTATTTCAGATTGTTGCTGTTCTATGCCTGACAATCAAGGACACAGAAAAATAACCTGATAGAGAGCAAGGACATGGGGATCACATCCTTACCTCTTCTGTACGTTCTGGATGAGGTTTGTTAAAATTCCAATATAGCAAAAAGCTTTATATAGGGCCCATCACATCAAGGGTCACTGTGCACTGTTCTATCTAAAATGTCTAATCAGAACTGACCACCAGATAACACTTCCTGCAGTCCTCATATGAGAAGCTTTGGATTTTGTTTTGACTTTTCCTTTTCTCTGTCTTTCTTATTTTTTGCTATATGGGTTGAGAGAAAGATAGTTAGGGCCATGAATTTGCCCCCAAAATTTGAACTATGGATGTGATCAATCAATGTTAGTGTGTGCATTCTATAAAGTATTCATTTTTCACTATGATAGATGCTTTTGTGTTTGGTGTGGTGGCCATTTTCCAGTGTACAGGTGCTGGGACCTTGCTCTATCCACTTAATGATGTTTATAGCCTCATTTTAGACCTTTCTGTGCACCCCCTATATCTCTTGACTATTTTATTTTTCTGATAGAAGCTCATGGTATATCTTACTCAGGCCTGTGAGCAGTGCTCCTTTGGCGACATTGGTGCAGAGAGGAGAACCCCACAAGCAGCATGAGGTTCCGTTCACTGGTGGCTCCAATATTGCACTTTCCTCTGCCAACTGGTCTCCACACTTTTCCTAGCACCATAAAGATTTCAACTCTTTCTACTAAGGAATATTCTGGCAATTGTCGATTGTTAAGCACATGACTTCATGAGTGTTCCCCTAACACACACCCATGTTGTAACCTACATGCAGACTATTTCTTGATGTGATATAAAGCACCTGTACATAATGAGACAGGAGAACTTTTGACTGCATATTCAAGCTGGTATGAAATCTCAGGAAGTTTTAATGGCTAACATTGGTGAATGAGGACAATTTGAGTTAGGATGAGACATTTTGGGGCAAGATATAGAAGGAAACATTCATTTAGATGCATAGGAATTACTAAGGTTTTTTTCTAATCAAGCCTTGAAGAAAATTTGGCTTTGGAAGCAGGAGATGCTCAGTGACTCTGCCCCGGGAAAGTCTCCTGGAAAGGGCACCTCTGCTTATGCTCAGTACAGGGAGAACATTAGCAGGGAGGCAAAGTCTGCTCCCCATGACATCTGCTGTCCCTTCTTGGACATTCTATTGTCTCCTAGAGAGTTCTGGCATCCTCTGTGATGTCACCAGACATTAGTGACAACCAGTGCCCTACTTTCTCTCAGTCTGAGTCTGGCAGTTACAAGCTAAGACATGTTTTCCCGTCTTCGCAAGCGTTTTGGGAGGGGGAATGTCGATTGTGGACAGACTAGAGTGAAGGAATCTGGCCTTTCGTCTCAAAGTAATGATGGACAGAGACAGCACTTCTGGGGAATGTTTAGTAAGTTCTGGGCAGTATATTTTGAGCTCCCTGTCAGGGGGGCTGCAGGCTTAAGCTGACCTTTCTAGCAATGGGCCACATAAACTGGAGCATCTGAAAAGGAATTGAATTTCCATGAATATCACAATTCCTGAAAGTCAAGGATTTCAGAACTTTAGATTCTCTATCCCCACTGGGAGGATATGGTTAGGCCAATGCTATTACACTGTGAACTTCTGGCCTTTACTTTTCAGTTCATTTGGTATGTTACATTGATATAAAAACACCATCAGGAGTCATGGAGGGTCCACTTTTTCTGAGTTTAGACAGGACTGCAATGTATTTCACTATCATTGCTTCTTTAAATACAGTGGATATCTGACAGTAGGAACAGGGGGAGAATTGTGCTCCAGGCAATAACCTTATGTTCTTAGACCTTCTCGGATTTCTTCTAATTGCAGGGTCATCCTTAGCTTTATATATTAGAGGTTGTGTGTTACAAACATTTTTCTAAAATACCAAAACTATTTGGAACGTGTAGACCAAGATTCAGCCTGTAACCCATTGGCACTTCAGGGGTTTGGTATTTCAAATAGGGGAATTGATAAGTCTGTTGACCATGTCCTCCCTGGAAATGCGTTTAAATCCAAAGATATTGGCCTAGAGTATCAGGGTAGGACATCTGAGTGTCTCCAGTCACTCAAGTCTTGTGGATGGTGAATTTATCATCTGAGTTCTGAAGCCACAGTGGTGAGGGTCCTGAAATAAAGCTGTACCCTGTTCAGTTGATGATTATCCTGGAGAAGCCATCTCCGTAGTACATGTAAGCACCTGATGTCCGGCATAAGGAACACCTGGCTGCTTACATCTCTTGGTCTCTATAGAGTAGTGGGAGAACTGAGATCCACTGAGGATAGACCAATCGCCTAGCAGTGACACTGGGTTCCAGGCTTGTTCTCCTGTTTAGGCCTAACTGTGGTCTATGTACACACTATGCATTCTCCCCATGCAGGTTCACTTGTGTTCTTCTACCTACAGAAGCTGGGAGAGAAACATCTTCCCCTGAAACTGCCCCAAGCGAGAAGCAGGTCAAGAAGGAAAAGGAGAGGCTGATTAAAGAGCTGCAGCTCATTACCGAGGAGAGAAATGACCTGAGAGATCGGCTGAGGTTTCTGACAGAGAGATCCAAAAACAACAGGTATGAATCGCTCCAAACACTCTTGTTTCATTCCTGGGTCTGCAAGGTCACCTTCATCTTATCCTATTAAGGTTTTGGGTTCTAGAAAGCTGTGCCTCCCTAACCACCCTGTGCTAAACCTCACCTCCCATATAGAGGAGATTCAGAACCTTGACCCTTCCTGAGGAGAGAGATGGACAATGGACTCATCTGCTTCCATTTATTGAAAAGCAGAACTTGTGGTCTGAATGAAGAATTCGGGGATAAAGTCAGGGAGAGTGAGTGTCTAGTGTGCATTTGCAAAGCCCTTGACAGCTGGTGGCTTTGCAAGATTGTAATTGCAGTGAGTTTATGGTGAGTCTCTGTACTTGCTAGGCAGGGACTGAGTGCTGGAAGATCCAGGCAGCAGCCTGAGGGGCCTGGTCCCAAACAGTTCATCTCAATGCTTGACTAGAAGTTGTCAGGCTCAGGCCTGTTTGTTATTGTCTGTGTGTCTGTGGGAGCCCCTCGGACACAGCAATGGTGCATGCATTTCTCCTGGTTCTCACAGTGCTCTCTGTTTCCATATTTGCTTTTCTCTTTCTCTGACTCTGTTTACATTTCTCTTTTTTTTTGTGGGTGTGTCTCAGTCTGTGAGTCTGTGTGTGCATACATCCAAATGCATATGCACAACTGTTATATGTTTATATTTCCCTCCACACCTGGAATATAGGAGTCTATGTCTTGGCCTGAGTATTTACCTGTGACACTTTCATGGTGATGTGAATGCTTTGTTCTGGGAGGCCCACGGTCAACAGCACAGTTCTTTGCTTATGTGGCCACGTTTGTCTGTATATTTGTATTCGTTGTGCAGATTATAATTTTGGGTTGATATATGGTCTGTTATCAGGACAGGAAAAAGGAAATCACAGGATTCTGGGTGCGTTGGGGGTGGGGGAGCATGGAGAGGTGTGGCCTAGGCTCTTGAAAGCTCAACTGGCTGGACTGCAGATTTCCTCTTGATTGAATAAAGGGAGCCAGGGAACCCTCCATCTGGATGCCGAGATTCTGGTGTGCTGGACGCAGAAAAACATGTTTCTGAAGCTGAAGAAGGTCCAATATGTAGAATTCAGAAGGTGTCCTTCCAGGACTGGTGTAGTACAGGACCCACCCTGAGTTCATATCTTCCTAAATGCTGATGTTCATTGTATTCTATCATTTGGGGCCAGGCCACACTTCAGGCCAAATCCATATTATGAAGACCTGGAGAGAATGGAGGAGGTGGTCATGTCAATTCTGTACAACTTAGAGATGGAGAACACTGAGATCCATGAGAACAACCATAAGCTGAAGAAGGAGATTACCTTCTCTAGGTAAGTCCTGGTCAGAAAGGCTGTCACCTGTGGAATGGCCATTTCTGATTCCTTTGTTCTGGATTGGACGGTCTTCAGCTCTGGTTCTATCTCTTGTGCTGTTTACACATCAGTGTTCCAGGGTCATTAGGACTCAGTTTTCAGTTCCATAAAAGACTGTTACTCATCCCAGGACTGTCTAGGCATCTGCAGAAGGCTCTAGATAGAACAGCACTGATTGAAGTCAGCAGAACCTTATTAGGCTGACCTGGGCCTCTGGGGTCATACCAGGTTTTACAACACTCAGTGCGTGGACCACAGGGTTAGCATGACCTTCTCTTGGTTCTACTGACCTCTTTTGCGGGTGCTTGCCAACTACTAATTGATGTTGCCCCATGCATTGGGCTTTCATGGATAGTTGTAGATCCATGTTCTTTTTGAGAGATGTGGACACTAATTGGTGCTCGGGCCAAGCAAACAATTTATTCTTCCCTGAATTAACTCTTTGTGGTTTGTGCAGCAGCATTATGTGTATCGAGATGTATTTTATTAAGTCTTCATGGGTATCTGGGACCTGGTAGAGTTAGTGGGACTTGGGAGTAGGAATGGGAGAAAGGGGCAGCATGATCTTACTCTGCAGACTGTATTTCCAGAAACCTGCTCAGCCAGCTCCTGATGGAGAACACATGCAGGAAGAAGTTGGTCCCACTGAAGCAGGGGAGCAAGGAGGGACATCTTGAGTGTGCACTGAACCAGAAATATTTGGTTGACTTAAGCAAGAAAGATAAAGACCAGCAACGTCCAGACCCAGCATCATCTGGTAGGGACAAACAGCTGTTTTAGCTTAACAATATCTGATAAAATTTGCCAATTTGATACATATTTGCTTCCTCCTACCTCCTTTCTAATTTACAATCACAACCAGCCAACCACCTCATGTAATGGAATTGTTCATTGCTCTGCCTATGCACAAGTATTCTGGGAAGTTAAACACTTTTCAGAAACTGAATTATTTTGCAAGTATATTTTGCTGCTCTTTTTGAAGCTGCAGTCTAGAAATGGTGACAGATGAATAACATACCTCATTATTGCATATCCATGTGATAGATTGGATCCTATGCAGAGCTTTGAACAAGTTCGTGGTTCTTTGACAAATGACACTCTGTGTTAATGTGACTTCTTGTGTAGGAAGCACCTTTCCGGGATAAGAACCAAGTGCAAATGTCAAATTAGTACTTGTCATTGACTTTAACCTTGGTGACATATGGACATCTCCTTTCTTCCGGCAACCCAATGAGGTCTCTTCCCTTTGCCCTGTTCTTGGTTTGCACTGGTATAAGTCTGGGTCCCATATTGTCAGCCCACATTACAGTGAGGCTTGCCGGGGATTTTGCCCTACCTGCAGAGTTAGCAACAATGATATCAGTTAAAAGGTCCATGTCGACTGTCCAATAGAACTGAGGTGGTAGAAGGCAGCATTCTGACAGCTGGCTAGCATTTCCCCACCAAATCAGTGTCTTAAAACTGTGTTCCTCTCCTAGGTCTCAGAAAGTGCAAGAGAGCTGGAATTGGACACACCCCAGTAAGAGAGCTTCCTGAAGAATGAGTTGCTTTCTCAGGAGTCCCTGATGACAAACATCCTGAATGGTAACAATATTTTTTGGATGAATATTCTTCCTCAGAGTTAATTTGTCATTTCTTAGAGACCCTAAATTTATATAACACTAAGCCAGCCTGACTGATTCAGGTCTTACTCACTTTCTTCTTCAGAAAACACAACTTGAGAGACAACTTGGGGGACCGCCTTTCATTATGTGTGCTAGAGGAGAAACACCAATACGTCTGTGCTTCCACATGTTCGTTAAGAATATGATTATGTTTAGAAATTTTTTTGTTATGATTTTAATTGAAGTTTTCTTTTTGTTGTTTCATATTTATGTGTTCTTGTTACTATTTTTACTTTCAAATATTTTTAAATATTTTTATTCATTTTAATCCTGTTGTGTTGTAAAAATGTATTTGTTATGAATAAAAATTGAATTCTATCTCTTGACTCTTAAGACCATCATTCTTACTCAAGGGTTCTGTGGACCTAGAACTGACAGCTAGAGATGGATCTCTGCATGTTCCATGGAGCCTGGGCTAATAAGTGAATTCAAACTCACTAAGGGGTACCCAGTGTGATAGTGTTTTTTGTGTGGATAATGTGGCTGTGTCTCCAACAAACACTTTATGATGTAATCACTGACATACTTTACCCAATTGTTAGGGGCATGTGGTTCTTCTGAGAGAGCAGCAGATGCTCTAACCTGTGAGTCATCACCACAGCTCCTGCAGGTGGCTTTTGTTATTCCACATGAGGTGCTGTATTAGGTGGACAAGATCACCTATGATTAAATAGAGAGATCTCAGGAGATGTGTGTTCACAGGGAACTTACTGAGCTTGCCTGCTCAACGTGTTAGGTTGCCAGGCATCCCTACAGAGCTCTGGTGTTCTGGACAGCTTCATCACCCGCCTGCTGGCGGTATGAGGACATCATCTGGGAGAAATTGTGCAGATGACTGAAGCAGAAGTCCGAGGGCTGTGTATCACGTCTCGTGAAATCGTTCTTAGCCAGCCAACAGCTGTGAACACAGGTTTCTTTTGGAGAGCAGGCCTGTGCAGGCCCAGAACCTAGGTGGGACAATTCAAGCTACCCTTTTTCCATGGCCAATCTCAGATCATATTCAGAAAGTATTTCTTGGGCTAAAGAGATGGCTTAGTGGTTAAGAGCACTGACAGCTCTTCCAGAGGTCCTGAGTTAAAATCCCAGCAACCACATGGTGGCTCACAACCATCTGTAATGAGATATGATGCCCTCTTCTGGTCTGTCTGAAGACAGTCACGGTGTACTTGTATACTATAAATAAATAAATAAATAAATAAATAAATAAATAAATAAATCTTTAAAAAAAAAGAGTATTTCTTCCAGGTGATGGATTTCCAATTTATGGAATTGAACTAACTTACTGATGGTGGAAGTGACACAGAGAGTTAAAGTACAGAAGGAATAATCCAGAATGTCCACCAACAGTTGCTGTCACACCAGGACTTTTAAAAGCTCAGCTGCTAGAGAAGCAAGGTAGTCTTTAGTCATTCTCAAGCTTAGGTCTTCTAGTCATTATAAGGTGACCATGACACAAAAAGAGTCATCTATATCAAAATAGAGAAGAGTAACTAGATTCACACCACACTATCACATTACTACTGTATTTGAGGTTCTCAGTTAATATCTAAGAACCTGGAAGAGGCCTGGGTCTTGCTACACATACTCATAATTTATGTCCCCATTGTCAGCTGAGATTCTTCATGCAGCCTGGGGTCAAGGAGGTCATCCCACAAAGCACAAAACACCCATCTCAGATAAACATGTATGGTTTATTGAATCCAAAACATCCATGAATTTCAGGACACAATTAAATGTTGAAACCTAAGGATAATAAATAGAGAAGAGAATTAAGATTTCTAGTTCATAGGTCCAGTAAACACCTTCAACAAATCATAGAAGCAAACTTCCATAAGGTAAAGAGAGAAAAGGCCATAAAGGTACAACAAGCCTACAGGACATCAAACTAATTGTACCAGAAAAATTCCTCCATTCACATAATAATTAAAACGCTAAATGCACAGATCAAGAAAGAACATTAAAAGGGGTAAGGTATAAATATCTAGTAACAAATAAATTCAGACATATCTGAATTACACCAGACTTCTCAACAGAGATTCTAAAAGTCAGAAAATCTTGGGCAGATGTAATGCAGACACAGGCTCCTATATCCAGCATAATCCTCAATCACCATAAAAGGAGGAACCAGGATATTTCATGACAAAACCAAATTTAAAGAATTCTTTTCTGGAGGAAAGCACAACAGAGGCTAATAGGAGGAAAACTCCAAGACAATGAACTAAACTATACCCAAGAAAAACCAAGAAATTAATCTTCTCTCAATAATTTAAAAAAAGAGAAGCACACAAACATAATTTCACCTATAACCAGAAAAAGAAGAGAATGCAGCAATCATTGGCTTTAATATCTGAACAGATCTTCTTTCCCTAATCCCTAAGCTCCCAGGGGCCAAACTGCCAGCAAAAGTGTATGCAAGGATGCTCTATGGTTCAGGTGAGGCTTGTTGCCCACCAAATGGAGATCCTAGAGGTGTGAGGTGGGAATGGATATGTGTGGGTGGGGAATCACTGTCACATAGGCAAAGCTGAGCAGAAAAGGGATGTAAGGTTTGATGAGGGGAGTGTGGAAAGCAGGACAACAGTTGAAATGTAAATAAATAAAATCACCATTTAATAAAAAATAGCCAAAAATAAAATAACAAGTAAAAAGGTAAATGAAAATTAAACCAAACCAAACAAACAAACAAACAACACCCCTGTAGTGTATTGGCCTAATGCTGCTTGTATTTTAATGCTAATTGTAGAACTCAAGACTGGTTAACCCCAAATAACTGACCCTGCTCCCAGTTAACTGTGATTATAATGAAGCCAACAGCCAACAGCTGCACAGCAGAGAGATGGGGGAGGTCAGCTTTGAGGGCTTTGCTAGAGAGGATCATGAGGAGGGAAGAAGGAAGAAGAAGCTGCCAGAGAATAAAGGAAGAACGTGTGTGATGGAGAGGAGAGAGGAAGAGGACAGCATCCATGGTTAAGGGGGAGGAGCGCCTGGTCCTGAGGGCTGTCCAAGGGGAACAAAGAGCAGCCAAGATGCTACAGTCAGTAAGAGTTAGCGTTATTGTTTGGAAAGTAGATCTGGTCCATGGAGGTCAGGCAGCTGCACAGCTACTGTGCTGACTAATGCACACTAAAAATAAATTTAACACAATATGAGTAACCAGTAAGACAGCTCTTTAGCGGATCCTAAAAGGAATACTTTAGTTTGAAGGGAAGGACAAAACACCAGAGAACACTGGGGATAAATTAATAAAACTAGGAAAGTTAATCAAAGAAGACTGTGAAAACCACAAAAATTAACAAAATGACAAAATTTAATACATAGGTTTAAATAATAATTACATATCACTAAACTCAATATCTAGGGTGGTGGGGCATGAATTCTGCCATGGTCTGAACTCAAAAAGGTGGGGTTGGGAGAAACATGTCTGGTTAAATAGTCCACCCACATTGTGTCAATGTGATTTAATCTAAGGACAAAGAAGTGGAGTTTCTCTCACGGCTTTCTTTTAACCCCTTGAAAGGATCACTGGGGTGTGGCCTCAGTACTTCATACTTCTTGCTAGGTCAGCGAAACTCAGGGAAGCTTGAGATTGTCATACAACAGTATTAGGCTAGATATACTGAGTAGATGATACTAAGTTGTTCAGATGGTGATACCCATTTGCATGTGTTCTTAATGTGGACCTAAGGAAAGAGAGATCAAGGTCCTTAGAATAGAAGGAACATTCCCAGTCCTTTTCTACCATTCCAGACTGAAAGGCTGGTAGGGAGAAAGTGGTAAATAATAAAGAATTAATAGATGATGCTTTGAATGAAGGGTTGGTTTTTGTGCTGGTTTAAGAGAGGGTCTCAAGTATCCCATGTTGCCCTCTCCCTGGCTGGCCAGGTTCACTTTGAGCTCAGATAAACCTGCTTCCACTTTCCAATAGATAGTCTTACAAGAGGGGCCTCCGAGGACTGTGAGGACAGCATTAGCCATTGACAGTTGAGGTGTGCAACCCACAACTATAGTTTTAGCCACTTTGTTCCATGTCTACCAGCTATTTCAGATTGTTGCTGTTCTATGCCTGACAATCAGGGACACAGAAAAATAACCTGATAGAGAGCAAGGACATGGTGATCACATCCTTGCCTCTGCTGTATGTTCTGGATGAGGTTTGTTAAAATTCCAATATTGCAAAAAGCTTTATATAGGGCCCATCACATTAAGGGTCACTATGCACTGTTTCATCTAAAATGGCCTAATCAGAACTGACCGCCAGACAACACTTCCTGCGAAGTTCCTATGAGAAGCTTAAGTTTTTTGTGTTTTTTCTTCTTCCTTCCTTCCTCTCTTTCTTTCTTTCTTTCTTTCTTTCTTTCTTTCTTTCTTTCTTTCTTTCTTTCTTTCTTTCTTTATAGGTTTAGAGGAATGTATTTTGGGCCACGGATCTGCCCCTAGTATCTTAGCTATGGATGTGATCAATCAGTGTTAGTGTATGCATTCAATAAAATGTCCATTTTTGACTAAGGTAGATGCTTCTGTGTTTTGTGGGGTGACCCATTGTCAATGTCTAGTGAGTTGGGGCGCTGGGTATGGTCGCATACCCCAGGACACAGGGGATGCAGAGCAAGGCATAAGAAACTGCACGCAGTTGCAAGCTTTATTAATCCTTATTAAGCTAAGAATATGCATTACTACAATTTTCATTGTGTCAAGATACCATAAGATCATTATTCCCAGGATACCAGGAACAATGAGGGAAGATTAAACAAAGAAAGACGAATAAACAAAAGCTTCTTCTAAAAATATTCATATAACAAATCACCTTTCTTATTATAATCAAAATATACTCACCATTACCAAGAGAGCGTTAGAACCACTTCCACAGAAATGGGACACAGCAGAACATAATTTAAGGCCAAGTGAGAAAAACATTTTCTTCTCCAGGGCGGCATTCTAGCCCCTACTTGAATCTGTCACCAGGCCTTTCTTGACCCTGCCTGGGAGCTGCATCTCTATGTCTTAACAATTCCTTCTTTTTTCTTTTGTTTTAAAGTAACACTTTACATAACATAGCTAAAGGTCCTTGTAGGGGTTTAGTCATGTAAAAATAAAGCAACATAATACATAATGTACATAAGATTATGGCAAAACTAGCTCCTCCCAAGCTATGGAAAATCCTTTGAAGCCAAGCCTTGGGATCTAATCCTGTCAATTGATCAGCCAATAATTTCGCTATTTCCATAGGGGTAGTATCTTCTAGCTGTTTACCAAAAGACATTCGAACATCATATTTCAAGGCATTAATTACTTTTGAAGCACTTTCATTACCCTCTAAATAGGCTTGAATTAACTTCCAATCATGTTCTGTGTCATTATCCATATATTTACTAACAGAAAAGTAGTAGGATTTCATCATGATAAGCAATATAAGCCCGATAACTGGCATTGGCCGCAGCAGAAGAAACCATGAGTAAAACACACATTGCTAAGAATAAGTGCTCAGCAGTACAGGACTTTCCTGAAGGGGACAAAATTATTCCTTTCAGTGCTTAATCGCTTCACCTTACCCCATATAGGTAATAGGGTTGTCACTACACGGATCCTTATCCATTGTTGTTTGTGGACACTAAGAGAAGCCAGGGCCTCAGTAATGGAGGACACCTCCTCATCTCCTGAGAACATCCATCAGGAGAAAATGTAGCAGGTTTAACTGGATTCCTTTGAGGGTAGGGAGCAGTTCTTATTATTCTGTGCTTGGATCCATCTCCCAGGTAACCAGAATAGTCTCCCATCCTGTAATGAGACAAAACCCTCTCCCCTATATACAATGATGTCCCTTCCTGCCATTCAGCATCCCGGGCAATTTTTATCCATACTGTCTGTTCCATGCCTTCTGGGGGGAAGTTCAACAAAGTGTCTATCGGCTCTTGATATAACTTCACCTTGTGGTAAATTAAGAAAATTAATAATGTATAATGCTTGTGCCAATATAGCTCTGGAACTGGTCTGCAAACTCCATTCAGGTTGCATGAGGCCATCTCTTTTCCCCCTTTGTAATTTTATAATTTGTCATTTCAGGGTATGGTGAATCCTTTCAACAAAAGCTTGTCCTTGTGTATTGTGTTCTGTACCAGTAATATGTACAATATGATATCGTTGACAAAATTGTTTATATTGATAAGAAATATATGTTGGTCCATTATCAATTTTAATTTTAGAGGGCAGTCCCATAACAGCAAAAATTTCCAATAGATGCTGTATAACATGAGCAGTGCGTACTCCTGGCAATGGCGTAGCCCACACAAATTTTGAAAAATTATCTATGCTTACATCTATATGTGAAAGGCGACCAAACTCAGGAATATGGGTTCCATCCATCTGCCACGATGTATTAAGTTGCATCCTTCTGGGATTAATTTGAGATGGAACACATTTTATACGTGAAGACTGACACATAGGACAATTAGCAATAATTTGTTTGGCTTGAGAATTGGGAAGCTTATATTTAATATGTAAATATCCTGTATTGGCATGATTATGACTGTGTTCTTCTGGGGTAGCAAATGCCACTAATTGATCTACCATAGGATTGCCAAGTGTTAAAGATTCTGGAAATTTTGAATGTGATCTAGTATGTGTAATGAATATTCTAGAGTTTCATAATAACAATAGTCCTTTAATATGTGAGAATAACATTTAATGTAGGCTTAGATGTAGAAACAACAGCAGTCGCAATATTCTGTACTACTCCTACAACATAAGCGGACTCAGCTATAATATTTTTACATCATGAGTAAAATCCTGGAATACATTAATTACCGCTAATAATTCATTTTGTTGTACTGACCCAAAAGAAGATTCTTGTCCCCAAAATTAATCTTTGGTCCAATAAGCCATCTTGGTCTTAGAGCCATCTGTAAACACAGTAAAGGCTGATGGTAATGGATCAACAGAAATTAGTGTATTTATCAAATTTTTTTTGTTTTTTAAAGCAATCCCACAATTTACTATGGGGAGGATGAAATTCAATATTTCCAGTGTAAGAAATCATGGCTAATTGAAAAACCTCAGACATCTGCATTAAATATTCCCCTTTATCTTTGCATAATGGGAAAACAATAGCAGCACAATCATATCCCCACAGAGTAACAGGTCTTTGTATGCCTTGCTGAATAATTAAAGAAATTTGTTCCTCATTATTTGTTAATGTTTGGTTAAAGTTTTATTTAATATAAACCCATTCTAAAGGCAACTCATCCTGAGCGAAAGCGCCTGTAGGATATTCAAGAGTATTTAAACATATAATTTAATAACTCTATCTGGATCAATACGTGCCAAATATGCATCTTTCCATTTTCAGAAAAGACACCCTTGCATGCCTTCATATAAGCATTAATATCCCCAGCCTCCTTTATAGGTAATAATGCTCACCTGTACTCTTCATTAGCATTTTCAAAAGCAAGCATTTGCAGCAGTTGTCCTCCAGCTTCCTCTCCTACCATTGTTCTTTCCAATGTTAATTTTAATATACATAAAAACTTAATATATGGTTCATAGAAAGCTACTACCTTTTTCAACCAACCAGTATCATCCTTTATAATAAGTCGGTTGGGCCACACCTTGAATCGATGCTGGCCTAATTATAGGAAAAGAAAAGGCAGGTGAATTCGTCATTATCATTGTGTGAATCTAATGATCAACATGCCATCCCCGGGAAACGACTTAGAAAAACCTGCTTCAGGCAATGGTGCAGAGGGCAAAACTTTTACTTTCGTTTTGTCTTAATGAAGCTGTAGCTTCTTGTTCTGTATTCGTTATTACCCTGTCTGCATTCATGGCCTTGAACACAGTAAAAATTACAGCTCAAAGAGACCAGAAATTGGAATCTTTTTGCCCTGCCTGACAGCCTTTTTCACCTTAACTTTCACTTTGACCCAGATATCAGAATCCCTGGAACCCTCGTCAGGGAACCATGGAGTTTACTCTTGCTGTCTCTAAACACTTTTCTAAACCAGACTGATAGACATGAATTCCCTGCACTCTTAAAGATGCTTAAGCATAGCGAGATGAAGAGAAGATTTATCTTGTCCCATTTCCTTGTAATAAATTGTACTTACCTTATCTGACTGTCCAGACTTACCTTCAGGGACCCTGTTCCAGTGCCATAGGTCGACGTCTAGGGTGTTGGGAGCCCTGCGTCCAGTCGCATTCCTTTCTGTGTTTCCCGATGCTCAGTGGCCATGCCACTCCAGCATGCTTTGAAATGAACCAGTCCGCCAACACCACCACCACCACCACCACCACCACCACCACCACCACTACTACCACCAATTTGGTTTTGTAAATAAAGTTTTATTGACATCGCCATACTCAGCATTTACATCCTGTTCAGTGCTGCTTCTGGCTGCAGCTGCAGGGCTTAGGAGCCACAGAGCCCTTTAGGCTCCCAGAGCTGAGAGCATTGACCTTTGCCTTGTTTGTGAAAGAGGTGACTGACCCCTGTGCTCGAGGTGGCCTTTCCGTGCCCTTTAACCCATAGCATAGGTCTCTGTGCCATCCTCTCCCTTTGCTATGGTGTGCACTTCCTGGTACATTTCCGTTAGCTCTTGACATTTCCAGAGCATTGGGTCTTGCAAATTGAATTTGCATGGCACCAGGAATAGACCTGATAGCAGGGTGTGGGACACTCCCTATGGGGAACCCTGCCCAGGGGCATAAGCTTACTTTTCCAGTCAACTCCCTGAACAGTGAGCCTTTGTGGGACAAGGTACTTCACGACATGACTTGACCTCTCTGCAGTGCACCCAATCCCTGCTTGGCTCAGATGTCCCCCAGAGAGGTTGTGTGAGTGTCCCCAGTAGAGGCAGCACTCTGTGTGGTGGCATTGACATGGCATCCAGGAAAGTCAAAACCAGAGGGACATGTTGGGCAGTTGGAAGCAGATGTCTGCGTCCATGGAGAGAAGGATGGACTAGACACTCCTACAGGGGGTGAGCTGAGAACCACTTCCTTGGCTTTTTCACAGCCCTGTAGGCTGCATGCTATGCTGTGTACCAATGCTGTGCTGAAGCCCCAGGCTTTGAGGCTCCCACAGCTGCTGTGTCCTGGGGCCAGGGTAGGATTAAGCAGACTTCAGCAGGAGAAAGGTGAAAACCCTCATGCGGGGTGGGGATGGCACAGTCATAACACTCCTGCACATGAGGCCCCAGACTTAGAGCCGTATAGCACCTGTGACAAGCCAGCTCTGGTGACACTCATCTGCAATCTCAGCCCATGGGGGGTAGAGGCAGTAGGATCAGTTGTTTAATTATCCTTGGCTACACGGCAAGTTCGAGGCCAGCCTGGGCAACTTTGTCTATGAAAATAAGACAAAACTAGGTCTTGACTCTGAGCATCACTGCCTGTACCTGGCATGGTTGCCCCACCCCAGTGAAGAAACCCCTCTGTCCAGAGGCCATAACTGCAGGAGACCCCTGGCCAAGTGTCTATACAGCACCCTGTTTGACTGGTCTGTGCTGAGGACCAACCACGCTCTCCTCAACAGGAAGGACATGGGAGAGTCTGTTTCTGTGAGGTTCCGGGCCCTGAGACGGCCAAGAATAAACCCTGTCCTTGGGAAAGCCATGGAGACTAGGAACCCAGGGGATCTCTGCAAACACCAGGGCTGGCAGGGGACTCTGATCCTCTACAGCAGCTGCTCTCAATCTGTGGGTTCTACATCAGAGCTCCTGCACACCAGACATTTACATTACAGTTCCTCACAGTAACAAAGTTACACTCATGAAGTAGCTCTCCAATAAGTTTATGGTTGGGATCACAACATGAGGAACTGAAATAAAGAGACACAGGATTAGGAACGGTAAGAACCGCTATTCTATAGGAACCCAGGCATCTGCACTCGGTGTCTGGAAGTGTGATAGACTAGGCTTCACCCTCAGCGATGCCAGCATGTGGGCACCAAGCCTAGGTTCCACCCCAATGCTTCCTGGATATGTGCAGGCCTGGTTCCATCAAGAAGTAACAAAGGAACCCTTGGTAAAAAACACTGGGTACCAAACAGGTCAGGAAAACACACCCCCTCTGCTGCAACTCCTCTCAGGAGGGCTAGTCTTTCCAGGAGGCCCCGGCTATAACCAAACCTTGTCTCCCAGTGCTTGCCCATTGGTGTCTTGGCCATATTCAGATTTGAGGACTTTGAACAGAATAGCTTCCAGCAGATTTGCATCAATGAATCCAACAAGCAGTTGCAGTCCTACTTCACCCAGCGCATCTTCAAGCTGAGGCAGGTGAGAGTGGACACCTATTCCCCAGCCCAGCCCGGCCATCACCCTGAATGTCAGCGATGTCCCTCAGTATCAGCAGGATGGGGCCTGGGCACCGTAGGTTCCCCAGGACCTAAAGCTATGTCCTTGAACTCAGTGCCATGCTCAGCCCTTCCAGCCTCTTTCAACCCTTCTGGAAGCTCAATTGCTCCTGCAGAAAGGCAGCAGTGTGCACATTCTGTCACGTCATTTGTGTGTGTCTACAGGTGGTCAGAGCCTGTCTCCTCTGTTCCTTTCTTTTACTGTATTTGCCTTTCTGAGGAGGCAGCACCCACAGGTATGGGAGGCAGCCACATGCATATTCTGCAGCCATGTCTGATTCCTCTGAGGCTCAGTCCCACTTACACACCTACCCTCCAACCTCCCCACTCCATGTCACCCCTGGAGCTCTGTAGACCTTCCTGCTTTCTGTCTTTATATAACTGGTGACACTGCAGCCCTCAGTGGTGTCATACAGTGTTAGTTTGTCTTTGCACTGCCTGGAGGTCTGACTTAGGAGAATGGCTACCATTCTCATTCCTGTTCAAGGGTCAGAATCTGAATCCTATGTAAGGCTGAATAATATTCCAGCACATGGCTGTGCCATGTTGAATTTACACAGTCACCTATGGATCTTATATTTTGGCTTGTAAACACACACATATAAGACTCAAGTGACACCCAAGTGGAGAATTGCTGGAGTCCTCCATGGCTTTCTGAACCGTCTGAGAGACCATCCTGTCCACAGTGTATAGGGCACCATCTACTCATAGCTCACACAGCATGAGAAGATTAGGGAGGGTTAACCTGGCTTCTCTGTCTCCTACTTTCTGCCACACTAGCCCTAGCATCTTTCTGTATTGCAGTGAATGTTTAGAACCCAGGAGGATTCCAGCTTCCTTGCTCAAATATAGCAAGTTCCTCCTTGCCTGCTTTGAGACTGAGTCTCATGCAGCCCAGGCTGGCTTTGATCTCACCATTAGTTACGATGGCCATGAACTCCTGGTTCTCATGCCTCAGACGTCTCTAAGCGCTGGGTGACAGGTAGGCACCACTCTTAAGTCCTGCCACTGGGACAAGAGTGAGCAGAGCCAGCTCTGAAGCACACACTTTGCTGGTGTCAGGGATGACTGACTTATGATCCTGTCTTCCTTGCCCATGGCCCTTCTCCTTGGTGCATGCCATCCTTCCTCCCTGTGACTCATGGGGGACACCAAGCCTGAGGATGTCAGGAAGAAGTTTACTTACTTCACTGGGTTGGAGGCTGTTAGGTTCCTGCGTCAGTAGGTGAGATTCAAGCTAGAAGGTTTGTGGCATGAGAAACGGGAACAGAACTGGAATGGCAGGAACAATTGTCACCTGGCTCTGAGAAGACCAGGTGGGCAGAAACTCATGGTTGGGCAGGTAGTGAGCTCAAGACCAGGCTGGGCATTGCTCAGCGCATGTGAACAGGTGTGCTTACATGGACATGTGTTTCCCCCACATGGTCACCACTTATCCAGGCACGGTGAATACTCCAAGGAGCTTTTTATGTTTTAACATTGTGTGTGTTTGTGTGTCCATACATACATATACACACATACATTCGTACATATACACGAATACACGTACATGAAAACACATGCATATACATGACTATACACATTCATGCTCACACACAGATACATACACACCTACATGCATACACACATACACACACACATACACACACATACACACATACACACATACATGCATACACACATACACATATACATACACACATATACACACATACAATACATATACACACATACAAATACACCTATACACACACATAGACAGACATATACACACATATACATATACACGTATACACATACATGCATACACACATTCATATCCACACATACATACAGACATATACATATATACTCACATACATGTAAGCACATGAGTGGAAGCCAGAGGACAGCTTGGCCCTTAGTTCTCTCCCTTTTACCACGTGGGTCCTGGGGATTGAGTCAAGCTCATCAGACTTGACAGCAAGCCCCTTTAACTGTAGAGCCCTCTCGTTGGCTGCCAGTCACCTCTTTCCACAAATTCTATCCATGGTGGAATGTTTACAGTTGTTATTCTCATGATTCCTTCAGCAATAGCGCAGACATCATTTACACTGCATTAGGAGTTATAATTCATGTAGATGTCAGGAGAGCTGGAGGCGTGGATCAAGAAGAGAGCCCACTTTCAATGTCATTATGTGGTATTGCCTTAGGCCCTTTTATACACTCCCCTGGCTTTGTCTGAGTAAATGTTTGAGGTCTCTCTATGACTGTGCAAAGAAGTAAGAGCTAGGGCTGGGCCACAAAATAGGAAAGTACTTGTTCATCCAAAAACAAAAACAAAAAACAAACAAACAAACAAACAAACAAAAATAGCTCTAGGGTTAAATATTGGTGCTAGTACTGAACTACACAGCCAGAAGGTATTTTTCTAAGTAAATAACGCAATATTGGGGATGACAATATGATCAAATATCCTACAACATAAGTTTGCAATGTTACCTACATTTTATAAATCAAGTCTGACCACCGTTTTGGTTGTTTCCAATCATGTCTGAGTGCATCATCACGGGAATCCCAAGGAAAATCAGAAATGGGTTCTTGAAGCTGTTGCACAGGGCCAGTATAGACCTAAATACCACAGAGGAAACCTTGATTCTTATCACAAGGGATCATTCACCATCCCTCTTGTCACATAACTTATGACAAGACGTCACCTTTCCTAAACTTAGCCTTTTTCCCAAGTGCTGCAGAAGGGAAGATCTGATGTCAAGGGGTCTGGATTCAAACCACAGGACACTGAATTCATTTAAATAGGTGTAGTTCATTGAATGCACACACCAATACAGTTCAACCAGAGCAACAGCTCACAACTGTGTACTGGACATTGCTAGGCCCCGCTCATTGCAAAATCCACATGGGCTCATGCACAAGTGTTGCAAATGCTTCGGTCTATGGGCCCTGACTGAGGCCATTTTACACATAATTGTTCCAATTTTCCTTGAATCTATTGGGTCCTATGTAAAGAATACACTTGGGGAACTTGTTAAGATTAACAAACCTCATAACATACAGAACATAACAGGGTATGTGACCAGCACCACACAGTTCAACGTCAGAGTTTTTTGTTCTTTGTTAGTGTTTTTCTTGGCATCCATGATGTGGAGAAGTATTACAGAACAATAGGAAAGAGCTGGCTGCTGTGTAACAAATTCACTGCTATTAAGGTAGGTATGGGGGCAAGACCTCAGCAGTAGCCCTTAAGATTGGAAGAAGGTTCCTCAGAAAATTGGACATTGACCTGCCTGAGGATCCAGCTATACCTCTCTTGGGCATATACCCAAAAGATGCCTCAACATATAAAAGAGACACGTGCTCCACTATGTTCATCGCAGCCTTATTTATAATAGCCAGAAACTGGAAAGAACCCAGATGCCCTTCAACAGAGGAATGGATACAGAAAATGTGGTACATCTACACAATGGAATATTACTCAGCTATCAAAAACAACGAGCTTATGAAATTCGTAGGCAAATGGTTGGAACTGGAAAATATCATCCTGAGTGAGCTAACCCAATCACAGAAAGACATACATGGTATGCACTCATTGATAAGTGGCTATTAGCCCAAATGCTTGAATTACCCTAGATCCCTAGAACAAATGAAACTCAAGACGGATGATCAAAAGGTGAATGCTTCACTCCTTCTTTAAATGAGGAAAAAGAATACCCTTGGCAGGGAAGGGAGAGGCAAAGATTAAAACAGAGACTGAAGGAACACCCATTCAGAGCCTGCCCCACATGTGGCCCATACACATAGAGCCACCCAATTAGACAAGATGGATGAAGCAAAGAAGTGCAGACCGACAGGAGCTGGATGTAGATTGCTCCTGAGAGACACAGCCAGAATACAGCAAATACAGAGGCAAATGCCAACAGCAAACCACTGAACTGAGAATAGGACCCCCGTTGAAGGAATCAGAGAAAGAACTGGAAGACCTTGAAGGGGCTCTAGACCCCATATGTACAACAATGCCAAGCAACCAGAGCTTCCAGGGACTAAGCCACTACCTAAAGACTATACATGGACTGACCCTGGACTCTGACCCCATAGGTAGCAATGAATATCCTAGTAAGAGCATCAGTGGAAGGGGAAGCCCTGGGTCCTGCCAAGACTGAACCCCCAGTGAACTAGACTGTTGGGGGGAGGGCGGCAATGGGGGGAGGGTTGGGAGGGGAACACTCATAAGGAAGGGGAGGGGGGAGGGGGATGTTTGCCGGGAAACCGGGAAAGGGAATAACACTTGAAATGTATATAAGAAGTACTCAAGTTAATAAAAAAAATTATAAAAAAATAAAAAAAAGATGGGAAGGAGATGATGTGTTTGATAACTGAAAGGAGCTGCCTAAGCTGTGTTTCTCTGCCTGCTCAGTGCCCATTCAACATCACTCTGTCCCTGAAGAGGAACTCAAGGTCTGCCCTCTGCTGCCTGTGAGCCAGGAAGAGGCACAGAAAGGCAAGGCCACAGCACTGGTTTCCAATCCCTCAGTAATGCTGGATTTCCAATAATGTACTTGTATACACAAATACAGTGCGGTAAGTTGCAATAGATACTAATCATTTCTCACATAGGGCAGCAGTTGATTGACTACAACTAATTCTATTAAAAAAAAGAAACCTGGCTCTTGTAGAAATATACAAAGAAATATCTAGGATGGTGGGGGATGAATTCTGCCATGGACTGAACTCAGAAAAGAGGGGTTGGGAGAAAGATGCATGGTTAAATAGCCCACCAGGTTCACATTGTGTCAACTTGATTTAATCTAAGGACAAAGAAGTGGAGTATCTCTGATGGCTTTCTTCTAACCCTTTAAAGCATCACTGGGGTTTGAACTCAGAACTTCACACTTCTTGATGGGGCAACTACACTCAAGGAAGCTTAAGATTTCCATAGGCACAGTATTATGCTACATATACAGAGTAGATAATACTAAGATGTTCAGATGGTGATGTCCAGTTGTATGCACTCTTAATGTGGACCTAAAAAAAGAGAGATCAAGGTCCTTAAAATAGAAAGATCAGTTCCAGTTGTTTTCTACCATTCCAAACAGAACGACTGGTAGGGAGAGAATGGTAAATAATCGAGAATTCGTAGATGATGCTTTGAATGAAGTGTGGATTTCTGTGCTGGTTTAAAACAGGGTCTCAAGTATCACATGTTGCCCTCTACCTGGCTGGCCAGGATCACTTTGAGCTCAGATAAACCTCCTTTCACTTTGCAATAAATAGGCTTATAAGAGTGGCCTCCAAGGACTGTGCGGACAGCATTAGCCTTTCACAGTTGAGGTGTGTAACCCACAACTATAGTTTTAGCCATGTTTTCCCATGTCTACCAGTTATTTCAGATTGTTGCTGTTATATGCCTGACAATCAAGGATGCAGAAAAATAACCTGATGCAGAGTAAGGACATGGTGATCACATGGTGATCTCATGGTGCCTCTTCCGTACGTTCTGGATAAGGTTTGTTAAAATTCCAATATTGCAGAAAGCTTTATATAGGGCCCATCACATTAAGGGTCACTATGCACTGTTCTATCTAAAATGGCCTAATCAGAACTGACTCCCATATAACACTTCCTGCAATCCTCATATGAGAAGCTTGAGCTTTTAGTTTTGACTTTTTCTTTTCTCGTTCTTTCTTATTTTTTGCTATATAAGTTGAGACAAAGATAGTTAAGGCCATGAATTTGCCCCCAAAATTTGAACTATGTATGTGATCCATCAATGTTAGTGTGTGCATTCTATAAAGTATTCATTTTTTACTATGATAGATGCTTTTGTGTTTGGTGTGGTGGCCATTTCCCAGTGTACAGGTGCAGGGACCTTGCTCTATCCACTTAATGATGTTTATAGCCTCATTTTAGACATTTCTGTGCATCCCCTATATCTCTTGACTATTTTATTTTTCTGATAGAAGCTCATGGTACATCTTACTCAGTCCTGTGAGCAGTGCTCCTTTGGCGACATTGGTGCAGAGAGGAGAACCCCACCACCAGCATGAGGTTCCCTTCACTGGTGGCTCCAATATTGCACTTTCCTCTGCCAACTGGTCTCCACACTTTTCCTAGCACCTTAAAGACTTCAACTCTTTCTCCTAAGGAATTTTCTGGCAATTGTCGATTGCTAAGCACATGACTTCATGAGTGTTCCCCT
Organism: Rattus norvegicus; assembly: GCF_021556685.1. NCBI lineage: Eukaryota > Metazoa > Chordata > Mammalia > Rodentia > Muridae > Rattus > Rattus norvegicus. Next base: position 27,824,131 of record NC_141552.1, read on the forward strand.
AATACACACCCGTGTTGTAACCCACCATGCAGACTATTTCTTGATGTGATATAAAGCACCCGTACATAATGAGACAGGAGAACTTTTGACTGCATATTCAAGCTGGTGTGAAATCTCAGGAAGGTTTAATGGCTAACATTGGTGGATGAGGACAATGTGAGTTAGGATGAGACATTTTTGGGAAAGATTTGACAGGAAACATTCATTTAGATGCATAGGAATCACTAAGGTTTTTTATAATCAAGCCTTGAGGAAAATTTGGCTTTGGAAGCAGGAGATGCTCAGTGGTTCTGGCCCAGGAAAGTCTCCTGGAAAGGGCACCTCTGCTTATGCTCAGTACAGGGAGAACATTAGCAGGGAGGCAAAGTCTGCTCCCCATGACATCTGCTGTCCCTTCTTGGACATTCTATTGTCTCCTAGAGAGTTCTGGCATCCTCTGTGATGTCACTAGTGTTGTAGTGACAACCAGTGCCCTAGTTTCTCTCAGTCTGAGTCTGGCGGTTACAAGCTAAGACATGTTTTCCCGTCTTAGGAAGCGTTTTGGGAGGGGGAACGTCGATTCTGGAGAGACTAGAGTGAAGGAGTCTGGCCTTTCGTCTCAAAGTAATGATGGAGAAAGACAGCACTTCTGGGGAATGTGGAGTAAGTTCTGGGCAGTGTATTTTGAGCTTCCTGCCAGGGGGGCTGCAGGTTTAAGCTGACCTTTCTAGCAATGGGCCACAGCAACTGGAGCATCTGAAAAGGAATTGAATTTCCACGAATATCACAATTCCTTAAAGTCAAGGATTTCAGAACTTTAGTTTCCCCATCCCCACTGGGAGGATATGGTAAGGCCAATGCTTTCATACTGTGAACTTCTGGTCTTTACTTTTCAGTTCATTTGCTCTGTTACATTGATATAATAACACCATCAGTGGTCATGGAGGGTCCACCTTTTCTGAGTTTAGACAGGGCAGCAATGTATTTCACTATCATTGCTTCTTTAAATACAGTGGGTATCTGACAGTAGTAACAGGGAGAGATTGTGCTCCAGGCAATAACCTTATGTTCTTAGACCTTCTCTGATTTCTTCTAACTGGCAGGGTCATCGTTTGCTTTATACATTAGAGGTTGTATGTTACAAACATTTTTCTACAATACCAAAACTATGTGGAACGTGTAGACCAAGATTCAGCCTGTAACCTATTCGCACTTCTAGGGCATTTGGTATTTCACATAGGGACACTGATAAGTCTATTGAACATATCCTCCCTTGGAAATGCATTTTAAATCCAAAGTTGTTGCCTTAGAGTATCAGGGTAGGACATCTGAGTGTCTCCAATCACTCAAGTTTTGTGGATGGTGAATTTATCATCTAAGTTCTGAAGCCACAGGGGTGAGGGTCCTGAAACCAAGCTGTACCCTGTTCAGCTGACAATAATCCTGGAGAAGCCATCACCATGGTACATGTAAGCACGTGATGTCCGGAATAGGGAACACCTGGCTGCTTACATCTCTTGGTGTCTATAGAGTAGTGGGAGAACTGAGATCCCCTGAGGAGGCCTCTTAAGCATAGACCAATCGCCTAGCAGTGACACTGGGTTCCTGGCTTGTTCTCCTGTTTAGGCCTCACTGAGGTCTATGAATACTCTATGCATTCTCCCCATGCAGGTTAACTTGTGTTCTTCTACCTACAGACGCTGGGAGAGAAACATCATCCCCTGGCACTGACCTAAGCAAGAATCAGGCCATGAAGGAAAAGGAGAGGCTGATTAAAGAGCTGCAGCTCATTACCGAGGAGAGAAATGACCTGAGAGATCGCCTGAGGTTTCTGACAGAGAGATCTATGAAGAACAGGTATGAATCGCTCCAAATGCTCTTGTTTCATTCCTGGGTCTGCAAGGTCACCTTTTTCTTATCCTGTTAAGGTTTTGGGTTCTAGAAAGCTGTGCCTCCCTAACCACCCTGTGCTAAACCTCACCTCCCATATAGTGGAGATTCAGAACCTGACCCTTCCTGAGGAGCAAGATGGAAAATGGACTCATCTGCTTCCATTTATTTAAAAGCAGAACTTGTGGTCTGAATGAAGAATTCAGGGACAAATTCAGGGAGAGTGAGTTCCCAGTGTGCATTTGCAAAGCCCTTGACAGCTGGTGGCTTTGCAAGATTGTAATTGCAGTGAGTTTATGGTGAGTCTCTGTACTTGCTAGGCAGGGGACTGAGTGCTGGAAGATCCAGGCAGCAGCCTGGGGTAATATAGGACCCACCCTGAGTTCATATATTCCTAAATGCCGATGTTCATTGTATTCTATCATTTGGGGCCAGGCCACACTTCAGGCCAAATCCATATTATGAAGACCTGGAGAGAATGGAGGAGGCGGTCATGTCAATTCTGCACAACTTAGAGATGGAGAACACTGAGGTCCATGAGAACAACCATAAGCTGAAGAAGGAGATTACCTTCTCTAGGTAAGTCCTGGTCAGAAAGGCTATCACTTGTGGAATGGCCATTTCTGACTTTCTTTGTTCTGTATTGGACGGTCTTCAGCTCTGGTTCTATCTCTTGTGCTATTTACCCATCAGTGTTCCAGGGTCATTAGGACTCAGTTTTCAGTTCCATAAAAGACTGTTCCTCATCCCAGGATTGTCTAGGCATCTTCAGAAGACTCTAGAGAGAACAGTACTGATTGAAGTCAGCAGAAGGTTATTAGGCTGCCCTGGACCTATGGTGTCACACCAGGTTTTACAAAACTCAGTGGGTAGACCACATGGTTAGCATGACCTTCTCTTGGTTCTACTGACCTCCTTTGAAGGTGTTGGCCCACTACTAATTGATGTTGGCTCCATGCATTGTGCTTTCATGGATAGTTGTAGATCCATGTTCTTTCTCAGAGGTGTGGACACTAATTGGTGTCAGGCCAAGCAAACAATTTATTCTTCCCCGAATTAACTCTTTATGGTTTGTGCAGCAGCCTTATATGTATCAAGATGCATTTTATTAAGTCTTCATGGGTATCTGGGACCTGGTATAGTTAGTGGGACTTGGGAGTAGGAATGGGAGAAAGGGCCAGCATGATCTTACTATGCAGACTGTATTTCCAGAAACCTGCTCCGCCAGCTCCTGATGGAGAACACATGTAGGAAGAAGTTGGTCCCACTGAAGCAGGAGAACAAGGAGGTACATCTTGATTGTGCACCGAACCAGAAATATTTGGTTGACTTCAACAAGAAAGATAAAGACCATCAACGGCCAGAACCAGCATTATCAGGTAGGGACGAGCAGATGTGTTAGCTTAACAATATCTGATAAAATTTGCCAATTTGATACATCTTTGCTTCTCTTACCACCTTTCTAATTTACACTCACAACCAGCCAACCACCTCATGTAATGGAATTGTTCATTGCTCTGCCTATGCACAAGTATTCTAGGAAGTTAACCACTTTTCAGAAACTGAATTATTGTGCAAGCATATTTTGCTGCTGTTTTTGAAGCTGCAGTCTAGAAATGGTGACAGATGAATAACATATCTCATTATTGCATATCCATGTGATAGATTGTATCCTATGTAGAGTTTTGAACAATTTCTTGGTTCTTGAACAATTGACACTCTGTGGTCATGTGACCTCTTGTGTAGGAAGCACCTTTGTGATAAGAACCAAGTGCAAATGTCAAATTAGTACTTGTCATTGGCTTTATCCTTGGCGACATATGGACATCTCCTTTCTTCCTGCAACCCGATGAGGTCTCTTGCCATTGCCCTGTTCTTGGTTTGCACTGGTATAAGTCTGGGTCCCCTATTGGCAGCCCACATTACTGTGAGGCTTGCTGGAGATTTTGCCCTGCCTGCAGAGTAGGCAACAATGATATCAGTTAAAAGGTCCATGTCGACCGTCCAATAGAACTGAGGTGGTAGAAGGCAGCATTCTGACAGCTGGCTTGCATTTCCCCACCAAATCAGTGTCTGAAAAACTGCCTTCCTCTCCCAGGTCTCAGAAAGTGCAAGCGAGCTGGAATTGGACACACACCAGTAAGAGAGCTTCCTGAAGAGTAAGTTGCTTTCTCAGGAGTCCCTGATGACCAACATCCTGAATGGTAACATTTTTTGGATGAGTATTCATCCTCTGCGTTAATTTGTCATTTCTTAGAGACCCTAAATTTATATAACACTAAGCCAGCCTGACTGATTGAGGTCTTACTCACTTTCTTCTTCAGAAAACAGCACTTGAGAGACAACTTGGGGGACCGCCTTTCATTATGTGTGCTAGAGGAGAAACAGCAATACGTCTGTGCTTCTAAATGTTCGTTAAGAATATGCTTTTAGAAATATTTTTGTTATGATTTTAATTGAAGTTTTCTTTTTGTTGTTTCATATTTATATGTTCTTGTTACTATTTTTACTTTAAAATATTTTTAAATATTTTTATTCATTTTAATCCTGTTTTGTTGTAAAAATGTATTTGTTATGAATAAAAATTGAATTCTATCTCTTGACTCTTAAGACCATCTTTCTTACTCAAGGGTTCTGTCCCTTCCTGTGGACCTAGAACTGACAGCTACAGATGGATCTCTGCATGTTCCATGGAGCCTGGGCTAATAAGTGAATTCAAAGTCACCAAGGTGTACCCAGTGTGACAGTGTCTTTTGTGTGGATAATGTGGCTGTTTCTCGGACACACACTTTATGATGTAATCACTGACATGCTTTACCCAAATGTTAGGGTCCTTGTGGTTCTTCTGAGAGAGCAGCAGATGCTCTACCCTGTGAGTCATCACCACAGCTCCTGCAGGTGGCTTTTGTTATTCCACAGGAGGTGCTGTATTAGGTGGACAAGATCACCTATGATTAAATAGAGAGATCTCAGGAGATGTGTATTCACAGGGAACTTACTGAGCCGTACATGCTCAATGTGTTAGCTTGCCAGGCATCCCTACAGAGCTCTGGTGTTCCCACTGCTCATTGTGGGTCAGGATCATCCTCCAGCACCACTTAGTTTTCATATTAGAGCAGATCTTTCACCTGTTATCAATGATGACCATATGTATTATGCACATCTGATAAAATACAGAATAGAAACTAGATCCTGTAAGCCAGCTTGGCATATTGTGTTCTATTGATAGCAAGAAACGTATCTTAATCTAAGCAGTTTAGGGAGAAACCTCAAGAGCATACATAGTGAATGCTTCCTATAGCTGTGAACACAGGTTTCTTTTGGAGAGCAGGCCTGTGCAGGCCCAGAACCTAGGTTGGGCAGTTCAAGCTACCCTTTTTCCATGGCCAAACTGGGATCATATTGAGAATATATTTTTTCCAGGTGACTGATTTCCAATTTATGGAATTGAACTAACTTACTGAGAGTGGAGGTGACTCACAGAGTTAAAGTACAGAAGGAGCAATCCAGAATGTCCACAAAAACTTGCTGTCACCCCAGGGCTTTAAAAGCTCAGCAGCTAGAGAAGCAATGTAGTATTTGGTTATTCTCATGCTTAGGTCCAGTCATTCATTATAAGCTGAACATGACACAAAAAGAATCATCTGTGTCAATATAGAAGCTAGTTGTAACTAGATTCACCCCACACTATCACATCACTACCGTATTTGAGGTTCTCAGTTACTATCTAAGAACCTGGAAGAGGCCTGGGTCTTGCTACACATACTCATGATTTATGTCTTCATGACACTGTGTGCTTTGTTCTGTTGATGCTACCATTGGCATACAACACCTTGGATACTTTGTGCTGACATCTGTGACCTTAGACAATAGTTCATGTCATGCCTAACCTGAATAAACTGTCCTTAGAGTACAATGTGGTATGAGGGGCCTTCTTTTCCTATGAGATAGCAAAACATTTCCAGTCTTCAGTCAAGTCTGTCAGCCATTGTCCAGTGCCTGTCTTGAGATGTCCACATTTTCAGCTGAGAGTCTTCATCCAGGCTGCTCTGTAACTTTGTAGAAGATTAATAGGGTTCCAGCCCTAGGATTTAATTCAGTGTGACTGTACTTGCCGAACATTCTCAAAGCCCTCTGATCTACCCTAGCCCTCTGTGCTTTAGAGAAAAAAAAAATAAAGAACGACATTGCACTTGAAATTTCTCCCCCAACAAAAGGAGAGCCTGCATAGGGCCTTTAAGTAACTCTAAGCCCCAGCTTCCCCACAGCTCCCTCCATTGATTCCATTATTGATCTGTTTTCATTATTGCTCACTTTATTTTTGGTGTGCAAAGAATGTGCACCATGTCAGTAAAGTGTGTGTGTGTGTGTGTGTGTGTGTGTGTGTGTGTGTGTGTGTGTATGTATAGGGAAGGGTCCATAGTAGAAACTGTCGAGGTGCATGCAGACTCATGTTACTACTGCCCCATGGCACCTTGCAGGGAGCACTGAAATGGTGGCTACTTTAATAAAGCCTAAACAGGGCTGTGCATGGTTTGCAGTGAGATTGTGATGTCATCCCCACTGGAGAGAGCAGCAAAAGCTTCATTTATTACATGCTACTTTTACAAGGTGAGGCAAAGCCTCATCTTATAGAGTGTCTGGTAGGATTTGACAGCAGGAAGTTAATTCAAGGCTCAAATCAAATCAATAATTACAAACAAAGAGAAAAATACAAAGAGTCAAGGGAACCACAAGCTGTGTGTTGGTTTTTTGTTTGTTTGTTTGTTTGCTTGCTTGCTTTTTTTTTTTTTTTTTTTTGGTTCCTTTTTTTTTTTTTTTTTTTTTTTTTTTTTTTGTTGAGAAGGTCCATCAGAGAGACAACCTCTTCCTCAAACAAATTATACACCAGAGAGACAATACCTAAACTGACAAAATTAGAAATAAATGGGGGATATAACAATAGACAACCAACAAATTCAACAATCCTCCCTGGTTTGAGTGCCCTGGGGAAGTTGGGAAGCCACTTTTCCCTATCCTGTGTGACTTTCCCTGCATAGTGAGCTCTCCTGCAGGAGATGCTTTCACATGCTTCTTTAAAAGCACCTGTTCCTCAGGTCCAGATCAGCTGTGAAAACAGGCTTCTTCAAGATAGTGTGAGAGCTCCCCCTCCCAGCTCAGAGCTGCAACTCCATAGGATCCTCCACTCCCAGTGCTGTGTAGGTCCCATGGAGAAGTCAGAGCAAAGTGCCCCTTCTGAGAAGTGACTTAGAACAGAAGGTTCAGAAGTGACAGTCAACCCCCAAGTGCTTCTTCCAGGAGAAAGCAACCAGCTCTTCTTATGAAACAGTGTAGGCTCCCACATGACCCAGGTCTGTGACTGGGAAAGATTTTCTGGAGCTTAGTTGCCCAGTCACAGTGGGGCTACATTCTTGATCCATGCTCATTCCTACAACAAAAGGTCCTCCCCCTCCCTCCCAGGCCTTCAGTTGAACCGAGGTCCTTCCAGGACCAACAGACCTGAGAGAACAGAGTGCATCTCAGGGGAGAGAAGAGGCCTGAATGATTTTAAATGGGAGAAAAACCCCATATCCGCCATCTAACAACGTTAGGGTTTGTGCATATGTGGACTTCAGAACCTTAAGGTCAGATTTTCTGATAACAGCTGCTGGGTGAAGCTGAAGTCTGCAGTGGGTGGGATTGTCCCAGGCAGGGAGGGGATCTGACTCTGCAGGCCTGGCCAGCTTCTTCATTCTCCTGAAACTAAGTGTTGGTCAGCTATAAATCTGAAGTGAGAGTTGGTTTTTGTCAACTCAAATGGATGAATTTCAAGTCTCACACACTATGTGAGACACACATTTACCCACAGGGGATTTGAACTCACTTCTATAGAAGTGACTGGGGCGAACAGAGGGAAAGCATTCTCACCTTTAGCATTCTGTCTGTATCAGAGACGACGGGGACTGGCTTCCTGGACAGACATGTCCAAGCAGACACACCGTGTAATGGGGGAAAACTGAGGTAAGAAATGTCCTGGGGACAGTGATTTCAGATTGTGCCTTCAGCCAGGAATCTCTGTTGCCATTAAGCCAAGCAGCCTTGGGCCTCCTAAACTTGTCACTACGTCAGGGTGTCTCTGCTCTCACACCTGCATCAGGTCCTCCTCAGATGAAGGCTTCTCCAAATATATATATACATATATATATATATATATATATATATATATATATATATAAAGCAATGTTTCTCAACCTGTGGGGTGCAACCACTCACAAATTTATATCAGATATTATAACTTATAAGAGTAGCAATATTAGTTATGAAGTAGCAATGGAATAATTTTTGTGGTGGGGGTCACCACAGCATGAAGAGCTGTATTAAAGGGTTGCATCAGTAGGAGTGATTTGAACCACTGCCATAGAAGCTGACACATGGGAGCAGACTCCTCATGTGAGTAGAGACCCATGGCAAGGGATACTGTGTCCTACCTTAGGACCCAGACGCAGAAACTACCCCAGGAGTCTGTGGGTCACCTTGTCTTAAATTCTTCCAGGGTCAAGAATAGCATTGATCATCTCAGCAGAGTCAGCTTGCACAGCCACATCAGGCCCATGGCTTCCCTTTACAGAGAAGGATGTGGGTCTGTGTGACAGTCAGTGAGACTGATGGGACCCTGATACTCATTTGCTTTGAGCTGTGGTTTCTTCACCTGTAAACTGGACGTGTTTCTGCTGAATTGGGTTGTTGTGGAGATTAACAGAACATACAACCTGCTCAGTGTCTGCCTGGCATGGACCCTGCTGGTTAAATGGAAGCTCTCGATGGTGATGCATTTAAAAGTAGAATCTCGAGCCCCATAGGGTTAGATGTCAGGTGACATACAGGGGTTGTAAGGGTTTTGTGATTCCAAGAGGGCCTTGAATTAAAACCAAAGCATCTTGTTTTAAATTAAAAAAAATCAAGTATAAAGTGCCAATATGAAATAATCATAAACAGAAATGAGCTAATTCCTGGAAGTCATTTAGTTTTACATTTTCTGCTTCTATTTTCAAGGCATCTAGAGTAGCACTGTACGAGATCCTAAAGCCTTCTCTTATGGTGCTACCCATTCTTTCCTGTCTCCTTGAGGAATTCTCAGGTGACTTAAGAAAACCTGATTTCCTTTCAGATTGTCCCCAGCTGCTGTGATCTCTCTGTCCATGGGCATTGCCAAAAGCTGCAGAGCCAATGCATTGTTTTACAACACAAAATTTCCAGACATCAATTTTACCAATGAAGTCTCAGGAGTCAGATGCTGTATTTAAGTGAAGCTCCCAACTGTCCTTCCTAATTCACTGTTGCCCCAGAAGAAGGGCATTGTAGCTCCCTCTGCACGCTTTCTTAAAAATCCTTCAACTCAAAGACTTTCCATTGCCCTAGTTATCTTAATTTCCTATCAAGTTGTGCCTTGATCTGCTCTAGACCTAAGTGCCCTTTAGCTTTGCAGTAAAGGTGTGAGGTAGGTGAGCTGAACAGTAATAAAGTCCATGTTCACAGTAAACAAAGAGCTCTTGCATTAAATGTCTGTGCCCTGGCGATGCTATACCACACAATATTTTTTCATTAAATAATACATTCAGGGAGATCACAGTGTGATCAAATATTTTGTAACATAACTTAGTAATGTTCTCTCTATTACATAAGTCAAGTACTATCCTGTGTATTCTGGTCTTTTTCTGTCATGTCTGTGTTCATCACCATGGGAATCCCAAGGAACATCATTCCTGGGCTTTTGAAACTGTTGCATACAGTCAACCGGGGACCAAAACCACCCAGGAGACTACTGATACTTGACACACATAAAGTCACCTCCCTATTTTCATATACTTTATGGCAAGAAGTCACCATTGCTGACCATGTCTCATTATCCAACATGCTACTAAATGGAAGAGTTGGGGTCAAGGAGGTCACCAACAAAGCACAAAACACCCATCTCAGATAAATATCTATGCTTTATTGAATTCAAACATCCATGGATTTCAGGACACAATTAAAAGTCCAAACATAAGGATAAGAGACATAGAAGAGAATTGAGATTTCCAGTTCATAGGTCCAGTAAACATCTTCAACAAATCATAGCAGAAAACTTCCATAAGGTAAAGAAATAAAAGGCCATAAAGGTACAGCAAGCCTACAGAACGCAAATTAATTTAACCAGAAAAATTTCCTCCATTCACATAATAATTAAAACACTAAATGCACAGATAAAAGAAAGAATATTATACGGGGTAAGGTATAAATATCCAGTAACAAATGAATTCAGACCTATCTGAATTACACCAGACTGCTCAACGGAGACTCAAAAAGCCAAAAATCCTGGACAGATGTAATGCAGACCCAGGTTCTTATTCCCAGCATAATTCGCAATCACCACGAATGGAGAAACCAAGACATTTTATGACAAATACAAATTTAAACAATATTTTTTCTTTAAGAAAGCATAACCGAGGACAATAGGAGGAAAATTCCAAGACAATGAGCTAAACTATACCCAAGGAAAAAAAAACCAAGAAATTAATCACCTCACAATAATTTTTAAAAAAAGAGAGAGAAGCACACAAACATAATTTCACCTACAACCAGAAAAAGAGGAGAAAGCAGCAACCATTGGTCTTTAATATCTAACCAGACCCTCTGTCACCAATCCCCCAGCTCCTAGGGACAAAACTACCAGCCAAAGTGTATACAAGGATGGGTCTATGGTTCTAGGTAACTGTGTAGAAGAGGAGTGACTTACGTGGCATCCATGTGGTAGGAGGCCATTGACTACCCTGAGGCCTGTTGCCCCACCAAAAGGAGATCCTAGAGGTGTGAGGTGGGAATGGGTATGTGTGGGTGGGGGAACACTGTCATATAGGCAAAGCTGAGCAGAAATGGGATGTAAGATTTGATGAGGGGAGTCTGGAGAGCGGGAAAACATTTGAAATATAAATAAATAAAATAACCAATTAATAAAAAAAATAACCGAAAATAAAATAGAAAGTGAAAAGGTAAAAGAAAACTGACACCAAAACAAAACTAAAGAAATCCCTGAAGTATATTGGTCTAATTCTGCTTGTATTTAATGGTAATTTGTGGAACTCAAGACTGGTTAACCCCAAAGAAGCTGACCCTGCTCCCAGTTAACTGTGATTATAAAGAAGCCAACAGCCAACAGCTGCACAGCAGAGAGATGGGGGAGGGGAGCTTTGAGGGCTTTACTAGAGAGGATCATGAGGAGGGAAGAAGGAGGAAGAAGCTGCCAGAGAATAAAGGAAGAAAATGTGTGATGGAGAGGAGAGAGGAAGAGTACAACAGCCATGGTTAAGGGAGAGGAGAGCCTGGTCCTGAGGGGTGTCCAAGGGGAACAAAGAGCAGCCAAGATGCTACACAGTCAGTAAGAGTTGAGCGGTATTGTTTGGAAAGTATCTGATACCATGGAGGGCAGGCAGCTGCCCAGCTACTGTGCTGATTAGGGCATAGTATACATAAATTTAACACAATGTGTATAACCAGTAAGACAGCTCTGTAGAGGATCCTAAAAGGATTACTTTAGTTTGAAGGGAAGGATAAAATACCAGAGGAAACAGGAAATATCTTAATAAAACTATGACAGTCAATCAAAAGAAGCCAATAAAAACCACAAAAATTAACAAAATGAGAACATTTGACATATACGTTTAAATAATATTTGCACGTCACTAAACTCAATTCCCCAGTGAACAGACATACATTTAGCCAGAAAGAGGATCACCATCATGAGAGATGTAGAGGATATACTAGGGAAACAGACCTAAGACACAGGTCCCTATAGCAATTCTATGCAGTTTCTCTATCAATAAAAACCAACAAGCTCTAGAGGTAAATGTCTGTGTTAGTGCTGACCTCCACCACCAGACATATATTTTCTTTCAAGTAAATAACAAAATCATGGGGCTTACAATGTAATCTAATATCCTGAAACATGAGTTTGCAGTGTTCCCTACACTTTTTAAATCAAGTCTGACTACTATTTTGGTTGTTTCCAATCCTGTCTGAGTGCATCATCAAGGGAATCCCAAGGGAAATCAGAAATGGGTTCTTGAAGCTGTTGCACAGGGCCAATATAGACCTAAGTACCACAGAAGAAACCTTGATTCTTATCACAAGGGACCATTCACCATCCCTCTTGTCACATAAATTATGGCAAGATGTCACCACTCCTGACCTTAGCTTCTTCTCCTAAAAGCTGCTGAAGGGAAGATTTGGTGTCAAGGGGTCTGGATTCAAACCACACCAACACTGAATTCATTTAAATAGGTGTAGTTCATTGAATGCACACACCAATACAGTTCAACCAGAGCAACAGCTCACAACTGTGTACTGGACATTGCTAGGCCCAGCTCATTGCAAGATCCACATGGGCTCACGCACAAGTGCTGGAAATGCTGCTATCTATGGCCCTGACTCAGGCCATTTTACACATAATTGTTCTTATTTTCCTGGATTCTAATGGGTCCTACGTGAAACTCATAGTTGGGGAACTTGTTAAAATTAACAAACCTCATAACATACAGAACATAACAGGGTATGTGACCAGCACCACACAGTTCAATGTCAGATTTTTTTGTTTTCCTTAGTTTGTTTCTTGGCATCCATGATGTGGAGGCATATTACAGAACAATAGGAAAGAGCTGGCTGCTGTGTAACAAATTTGCTGCTATTAAGGTAGGTACGGGGGCAAGACCTCAGCAGTAGCCCTTAAGATGGGAAGGAGATGATGTGTTTGATAACTGAAAGGAACTGCCTCAGCTGTGTTTCTCTACCTGCTCAGTGCCCTTTCAACATCACTCTGTCCCTGAAGAGGAACTCAAGGTCTGCCCCCTGCTGCCTGTGAGCCAGGACTAGGCACAGAAAGGTAAGGCCACAGTGCTGGTTTCCAATCCCTCAGTAATGCTGGATTTCCAATAGCGTACTTGTATACACAAATACAGTGCGGTAAGATACAATAGATACTAATCATTTCTCCCATAGGGCAGCAGTTGATTGACTACAACTAATTCTATTTAAGAAAAGAGAAAGAAACCTGGCTCTTGTGGAAATATACAAAGAAATATCTATGGTGGTGGGGAATGAATTCTGCCATGGACTGAACTCAGAAAGGTGGGGTTGGGAGAAAGCTGCATGGTTAAATAGCCCACCAGGTTCACATTGTGTCAACTTGATTTAATCTAAGGACAAAGAAGTGGAGTATCTCTGATGGCATTCTTCTAATCCCTCGAAAGGATCCCTGAGGATTGGCCTCAGTTCTTCACACTTCTTGATGGGGCAACAACACTCAAGGACGCTTGATTGTCATAGGCACAGTATTATGCTACATATACAGAGTAGAAAATACTAAGATGTTCAGATGGTGGTATCCATTTGTATGCACTCTTAATGTGGACCTAAGGAAAGAGAGATCAAGGTCCTTAGAATAGAAAGATCAGTTCCAGTTTTTTTTCTACCATTCCAAACTGAACGGCTGGTAGGGAGAGAATGGTAGATAATCGAGAATTAGTAGATGATGCTTTGAATGAAGTGTGGGTTTCTGTGCTGGTTTTAGACAGGATCTCAAGTATCACATGTTGCCCTCTCCCTGGCTGGCCAGGTTCACTCTGAGCTCAGATGAACCTCTTTCCACTTTCCAATACATAGGCTTACAAGAGTGGCCTCCAAGGACTGTGAGGACAGCATTAGCCTTTGACAGTTGAGGTGTGTAACCCACAACTATAGTTTTAGCCACGTTTTCCCATGTCTATCAGCTATTTCAGATTGTTGCTGTTAGATGCCTGACAATCAAGGACGCAGAAAAATACCCTGATAGAGAGCAAGGACATGGTGATCACATCCTTGCCTCTTCTGTATGTTCTGGATGAGGTTTGTTAAAATTCCAATATTGCAAAAATCTTTATATAGGGCCCATCACATTAAGGGTCACTATGCACTGTTCTATCTAAAATGGCCTAATCAGAACTGACTACCATATAACACTTCCTGCAATCTTCATATGAGAGAGAAGCTTGAGCTTTTTGTTTTGACTTTTTCTCTTCTCTTTCTTTCTTATTTTTTGCTATATAAGTTGCTATATGAATTTGCCCCCAAAATTTGAACTACGGAAGTGATCTATCAGTGTTAATGTGTGCATTCTATAAAGTATTCATTATTTACTATGATAGATGGTTTTGTGTTTGGTGGGGTGGCCATTTCCCAGTGTACAGGTGCTGGGACCTTGCTCTATCCACTTAAAGGATAAGCACCATTTAGCCGTTTATGTGCATCCCCTATATCTCTTGACTATTTTATTTTTCTGATAAAAGCACATGATGTATCTTACTCAGGCCTGTGAGCATGCTCCTTTGGCAACATTGGTAAAGAGAAGAGAACCCCACAAGCAGCAAGGGTTCCCTTTACTCGTGGTCCCAATATTGTACTTTCCTCTGCCAACTGGTCTCCACACTTTTCCTAGCATCATAAAGACTTCAACTCTTTCTCCTAAGGAATATTCTGGCAATTGTCGATTGCTAAGCACATGACTTCATGAGTGTTCCCCTAACACACGCCCGTGTTGTAACCCACCATGCAGACTATTTCTTGATGTGATATAAAGCACCTGTACAGAATGAGACAGGAGAACTTTTGACTGCATATTCAAGCTGGTGTGAAATCTCAGGAAGTTTTAATGGCTAACATTGGTGAAGGAGGACAATTTGATGAGACATTTTTTGGGAAAGATTTGAAAGGAAACATTCATTTAGATGCATAGGAATTACTAAGGTTTTTTATAATCAAGCCTTGAGGAAAATTTGGCTTTGGAAGCAAGAGATGCTCAGTGGCTCTGCCCCAGGAAAGGCTCCTGGAAAGGGCACCTCTGCTTATGCTCAGTACAGGGAGAACATTAGCAGGAGGCAAAGTCTGCTCCCCATGACATCAGCTGTCCCTTCTTGGACATTCTATTGTCTCCTAGAGAGTTCTGGCATCCTCTGTGATGTCACTAGTGTTGTAGTGACAACCAGTGCCCTAGTTTCTCTCAGTCTGAGTCTGGCGGTTACAAGCTAAGACATGTTTTCCCGTCTTCGCAAGCTTTTTGGGAGGGGGAACGTCGATTCTGGAGAGACTAGAGTGAAGGAGTCTGGCCTTTCGTCTCAAAGTAATGATGGAGAAAGACAGCACTTCTGGGGAATGTGGAGTAAGTTCTGGGCAGTGTATTTTGAGCTTCCTGCCAGGGGGGCTGCAGGTTTAAGCTGACCTTTCTAGCAATGGGCCACAGCAACGGGAGCATCTGAAAAGGAATTGAATTTCCACGAATATCACAATTCCTTAAAGTCAAGGATTTCAGAACTTTAGTTTCCCCATCCCCACTGGGAGGATATGGTAAGGCCAATGCTTTCATACTGTGAACTTCTGGTCTTTACTTTTCAGTTCATTTGCTCTGTTACATTGATATAATAACACCATCAGTGGTCATGGAGGGTCCACCTTTTCTGAGTTTAGACAGGGCAGCAATGTATTTCACTATCATTGCTTCTTTAAATACAGTGGGTATCTGACAGTAGTAACAGGGAGAGATTGTGCTCCAGGCAATAACCTTATGTTCTTAGACCTTCTCTGATTTCTTCTAACTGGCAGGGTCATCGTTTGCTTTATACATTAGAGGTTGTATGTTACAAACATTTTTCTACAATACCAAAACTATGTGGAACGTGTAGACCAAGATTCAGCCTGTAACCTATTCGCACTTCTAGGGCATTTGGTATTTCACATAGGGACACTGATAAGTCTATTGAACATATCCTCCCTTGGAAATGCATTTTAAATCCAAAGTTGTTGCCTTAGAGTATCAGGGTAGGACATCTGAGTGTCTCCAATCACTCAAGTTTTGTGGATGGTGAATTTATCATCTAAGTTCTGAAGCCACAGGGGTGAGGGTCCTGAAACCAAGCTGTACCCTGTTCAGCTGACAATAATCCTGGAGAAGCCATCACCATGGTACATGTAAGCACGTGATGTCCGGAATAGGGAACACCTGGCTGCTTACATCTCTTGGTGTCTATAGAGTAGTGGGAGAACTGAGATCTCCTGAGGAGGCCTCTTAAGCATAGACCAATCGCCTAGCAGTGACACTGGGTTCCTGGCTTGTTCTCCTGTTTAGGCCTCACTGAGGTCTATGAACACTCTATGCATTCTCCCCATGCAGGTTAACTTGTGTTCTTCTACCTACAGACGCTGGGAGAGAAACATCATCCCCTGGCACTGACCTAAGCAAGAATCAGGCCATGAAGGAAAAGGAGAGGCTGATTAAAGAGCTGCAGCTCATTACCGAGGAGAGAAATGACCTGAGAGATCGCCTGAGGTTTCTGACAGAGAGATCTATGAAGAACAGGTATGAATCGCTCCAAATGCTCTTGTTTCATTCCTGGGTCTGCAAGGTCACCTTTTTCTTATCCTGTTAAGGTTTTGGGTTCTAGAAAGCTGTGCCTCCCTAACCACCCTGTGCTAAACCTCACCTCCCATATAGTGGAGATTCAGAACCTGACCCTTCCTGAGGAGCAAGATGGAAAATGGACTCATCTGCTTCCATTTATTTAAAAGCAGAACTTGTGGTCTGAATGAAGAATTCAGGGACAAATTCAGGGAGAGTGAGTTCCCAGTGTGCATTTGCAAAGCCCTTGACAGCTGGTGGCTTTGCAAGATTGTAATTGCAGTGAGTTTATGGTGAGTCTCTGTACTTGCTAGGCAGGGGACTGAGTGCTGGAAGATCCAGGCAGCAGCCTGGGGTAATATAGGACCCACCCTGAGTTCATATATTCCTAAATGCCGATGTTCACTGTATTCTATCATTTGGGGCCAGGCCACACTTCAGGCCAAATCCATATTATGAAGACCTGGAGAGAATGGAGGAGGCGGTCATGTCAATTCTGCACAACTTAGAGATGGAGAACACTGAGGTCCATGAGAACAACCATAAGCTGAAGAAGGAGATTACCTTCTCTAGGTAAGTCCTGGTCAGAAAGGCTATCACTTGTGGAATGGCCATTTCTGACTTTCTTTGTTCTGTATTGGACGGTCTTCAGCTCTGGTTCTATCTCTTGTGCTATTTACCCATCAGTGTTCCAGGGTCATTAGGACTCAGTTTTCAGTTCCATAAAAGACTGTTCCTCATCCCAGGATTGTCTAGGCATCTTCAGAAGACTCTAGAGAGAACAGTACTGATTGAAGTCAGCAGAAGGTTATTAGGCTGCCCTGGACCTATGGTGTCACACCAGGTTTTACAAAACTCAGTGGGTAGACCACATGGTTAGCATGACCTTCTCTTGGTTCTACTGACCTCCTTTGAAGGTGTTGGCCCACTACTAATTGATGTTGGCTCCATGCATTGTGCTTTCATGGATAGTTGTAGATCCATGTTCTTTCTCAGAGGTGTGGACACTAATTGGTGTCAGGCCAAGCAAACAATTTATTCTTCCCCGAATTAACTCTTTATGGTTTGTGCAGCAGCCTTATATGTATCAAGATGCATTTTATTAAGTCTTCATGGGTATCTGGGACCTGGTATAGTTAGTGGGACTTGGGAGTAGGAATGGGAGAAAGGGCCAGCATGATCTTACTATGCAGACTGTATTTCCAGAAACCTGCTCCGCCAGCTCCTGATGGAGAACACATGTAGGAAGAAGTTGGTCCCACTGAAGCAGGAGAACAAGGAGGTACATCTTGATTGTGCACTGAACCAGAAATATTTGGTTGACTTCAACAAGAAAGATAAAGACCATCAACGGCCAGAACCAGCATTATCAGGTAGGGACGAGCAGATGTGTTAGCTTAACAATATCTGATAAAATTTGCCAATTTGATACATCTTTGCTTCTCTTACCACCTTTCTAATTTACACTCACAACCAGCCAACCACCTCATGTAATGGAATTGTTCATTGCTCTGCCTATGCACAAGTATTCTAGGAAGTTAACCACTTTTCAGAAACTGAATTATTGTGCAAGCATATTTTGCTGCTGTTTTTGAAGCTGCAGTCTAGAAATGGTGACAGATGAATAACATATCTCATTATTGCATATCCATGTGATAGATTGTATCCTATGTAGAGTTTTGAACAATTTCTTGGTTCTTGAACAATTGACACTCTGTGGTCATGTGACCTCTTGTGTAGGAAGCACCTTTGTGATAAGAACCAAGTGCAAATGTCAAATTAGTACTTGTCATTGGCTTTATCCTTGGCGACATATGGACATCTCCTTTCTTCCTGCAACCCGATGAGGTCTCTTGCCATTGCCCTGTTCTTGGTTTGCACTGGTATAAGTCTGGGTCCCCTATTGGCAGCCCACATTACTGTGAGGCTTGCTGGAGATTTTGCCCTGCCTGCAGAGTAGGCAACAATGATATCAGTTAAAAGGTCCATGTCGACCGTCCAATAGAACTGAGGTGGTAGAAGGCAGCATTCTGACAGCTGGCTTGCTTTTCAACACCAAATCAGTGTCTGAAAAACTGCCTTCCTCTCCCAGGTCTCAGAAAGTGCAAGCGAGCTGGAATTGGACACACACCAGTAAGAGAGCTTCCTGAAGAGTAAGTTGCTTTCTCAGGAGTCCCTGATGACCAACATCCTGAATGGTAACATTTTTTGGATGAGTATTCATCCTCTGCGTTAATTTGTCATTTCTTAGAGACCCTAAATTTATATAACACTAAGCCAGCCTGACTGATTGAGGTCTTACTCACTTTCTTCTTCAGAAAACAGCACTTGAGAGACAACTTGGGGGACCGCCTTTCATTATGTGTGCTAGAGGAGAAACAGCAATACGTCTGTGCTTCTAAATGTTCGTTAAGAATATGCTTTTAGAAATATTTTTGTTATGATTTTAATTGAAGTTTTCTTTTTGTTGTTTCATATTTATATGTTCTTGTTACTATTTTTACTTTAAAATATTTTTAAATATTTTTATTCATTTTAATCCTGTTTTGTTGTAAAAATGTATTTGTTATGAATAAAAATTGAATTCTATCTCTTGACTCTTAAGACCATCTTTCTTACTCAAGGGTTCTGTCCCTTCCTGTGGACCTAGAACTGACAGCTACAGATGGATCTCTGCATGTTCCATAGAGTCTGGGCTAATAAGTGAATTCAAAGTCACCAAGGTGTACCCAGTGTGACAGTGTCTTTTGTGTGGATAATGTGGCTGTTTCTCGGACACACACTTTATGATGTAATCACTGACATGCTTTACCCAAATGTTAGGGTCCTTGTGGTTCTTCTGAGAGAGCAGCAGATGCTCTACCCTGTGAGTCATCACCACAGCTCCTGCAGGTGGCTTTTGTTATTCCACAGGAGGTGCTGTATTAGGTGGACAAGATCACCTATGATTAAATAGAGAGATCTCAGGAGATGTGTATTCACAGGGAACTTACTGAGCCGTACATGCTCAATGTGTTAGCTTGCCAGGCATCCCTACAGAGCTCTGGTGTTCCCACTGCTCATTGTGGGTCAGGATCATCCTCCAGCACCACTTAGTTTTCATATTAGAGCAGATCTTTCACCTGTTATCAATGATGACCATATGTATTATGCACATCTGATAAAATACAGAATAGAAACTAGATCCTGTAAGCCAGCTTGGCATATTGTGTTCTATTGATAGCAAGAAACGTATCTTAATCTAAGCAGTTTAGGGAGAAACCTCAAGAGCATACATAGTGAATGCTTCCTATAGCTGTGAACACAGGTTTCTTTTGGAGAGCAGGCCTGTGCAGGCCCAGAACCTAGGTTGGGCAGTTCAAGCTACCCTTTTTCCATGGCCAAACTGGGATCATATTGAGAATATATTTTTTCCAGGTGACTGATTTCCAATTTATGGAATTGAACTAACTTACTGAGAGTGGAGGTGACTCACAGAGTTAAAGTACAGAAGGAGCAATCCAGAATGTCCACAAAAACTTGCTGTCACCCCAGGGCTTTAAAAGCTCAGCAGCTAGAGAAGCAATGTAGTATTTGGTTATTCTCATGCTTAGGTCCAGTCATTCATTATAAGCTGAACATGACACAAAAAGAATCATCTGTGTCAATATAGAAGCTAGTTGTAACTAGATTCACCCCACACTATCACATCACTACCGTATTTGAGGTTCTCAGTTACTATCTAAGAACCTGGAAGAGGCCTGGGTCTTGCTACACATACTCATGATTTATGTCTTCATGACACTGTGTGCTTTGTTCTGTTGATGCTACCATTGGCATACAACACCTTGGATACTTTGTGCTGACATCTGTGACCTTAGACAATAGTTCATGTCATGCCTAACCTGAATAAACTGTCCTTAGAGTACAATGTGGTATGAGGGGCCTTCTTTTCCTATGAGATAGCAAAACATTTCCAGTCTTCAGTCAAGTCTGTCAGCCATTGTCCAGTGCCTGTCTTGAGATGTCCACATTTTCAGCTGAGAGTCTTCATCCAGGCTGCTCTGTAACTTTGTAGAAGATTAATAGGGTTCCAGCCCTAGGATTTAATTCAGTGTGACTGTACTTGCCGAACATTCTCAAAGCCCTCTGATCTACCCTAGCCCTCTGTGCTTTAGAGAAAAAAAAAATAAAGAACGACATTGCACTTGAAATTTCTCCCCCAACAAAAGGAGAGCCTGCATAGGGCCTTTAAGTAACTCTAAGCCCCAGCTTCCCCACAGCTCCCTCCATTGATTCCATTATTGATCTGTTTTCATTATTGCTCACTTTATTTTTGGTGTGCAAAGAATGTGCACCATGTCAGTAAAGTGTGTGTGTGTGTGTGTGTGTGTGTGTGTGTGTGTGTGTGTGTGTATGTATAGGGAAGGGTCCATAGTAGAAACTGTCGAGGTGCATGCAGACTCATGTTACTACTGCCCCATGGCACCTTGCAGGGAGCACTGAAATGGTGGCTACTTTAATAAAGCCTAAACAGGGCTGTGCATGGTTTGCAGTGAGATTGTGATGTCATCCCCACTGGAGAGAGCAGCAAAAGCTTCATTTATTACATGCTACTTTTACAAGGTGAGGCAAAGCCTCATCTTATAGAGTGTCTGATAGGATTTGACAGCAGGAAGTTAATTCAAGGCTCAAATCAAATCAATAATTACAAACAAAGAGAAAAATACAAAGAGTCAAGGGAACCACGAGCTGTGTGTTGGTTTTTTGTTTGTTTGTTTGCTTGCTTGCTTTTTTTTTTTTTTTGGTTCCTTTTTCTTTTTTTTTTTTTTTTTTTTTTTTTTTTTTTGTTGAGAAGGTCCATCAGAGAGACAACCTCTTCCTCAAACAAATTATACACCAGAGAGACAATACCTAAACTGACAAAATTAGAAATAAATGGGGGATATAACAATAGACAACCAACAAATTCAACAATCCTCCCTGGTTTGAGTGCCCTGGGGAAGTTGGGAAGCCACTTTTCCCTATCCTGTGTGACTTTCCCTGTATAGTGAGCTCTCCTGCAGGAGATGCTTTCACATGCTTCTTTAAAAGCACCTGTTCCTCAGGTCCAGATCAGCTGTGAAAACAGGCTTCTTCAAGATAGTGTGAGAGCTACCCCTCCCAGCTCAGAGCTGCAACTCCATAGGATCCTCCACTCCCAGTGCTGTGTAGGTCCCATGGAGAAGTCAGAGCAAAGTGCCCCTTCTGAGAAGTGACTTAGAACAGAAGGTTCAGAAGTGACAATCAACCCCCAAGTGCTTCTTCCAGGAGAAAGCAACCAGCTCTTCTTATGAAACAGTGTAGGCTCCCACATGACCCAGGTCTGTGACTGGGAAAGATTTTCTGGAGCTTAGTTGCCCAGTCACAGTGGGGCTACATTCTTGATCCATGATCATTCTACAACAAACGGTCCTCCCCCTCCCTCCCAGGCCTTCAGTTGAACCGAGGTCCTTCCAGGACCAACAGACCTGAGAGAACAGAGTGCATCTCAGGGGAGAGAAGAGGCCTGAATGATTTTAAATGGGAGAAAAACCCCATATCCGCCATCTAACAACGTTAGGGTTTGTGCATATGTGGACTTCAGAACCTTAAGGTCAGATTTTCTGATAACAGCTGCTGGGTGAAGCTGAAGTCTGCAGTGGGTGGGATTGTCCCAGGCAGGGAGGGGATCTGACTCTGCAGGCCTGGCCAGCTTCTTCATTCTCCTGAAACTAAGTGTTGGTCAGCTATAAATCTGAAGTGAGAGTTGGTTTTTGTCAACTCAAATGGATGAATTTCAAGTCTCACACACTATGTGAGACACACATTTACCCACAGGGGATTTGAACTCACTTCTATAGAAGTGACTGGGGCGAACAGAGGGAAAGCATTCTCACCTTTAGCATTCTGTCTGTATCAGAGACGACGGGGACTGGATTCCTGGACAGACATGTCCAAGCAGACACACCGTGTAATGGGGGAAAACTGAGGTAAGAAATGTCCTGGGGACAGTGATTTCAGATTGTGCCTTCAGCCAGGAATCTCTGTTGCCATTAAGCCAAGCAGCCTTGGGCCTCCTAAACTTGTCACTACGTCAGGGTGTCTCTGCTCTCACACCTGCATCAGGTCCTCCTCAGATGAAGGCTTCTCCAAATATATATATACATATATATATATATATATATATATATATATATATATATATATATATATATAAAGCAATGTTTCTCAACCTGTGGGGTGCAACCACTCACAAATTTATATCAGATATTATAACTTATAAGAGTAGCAATATTAGTTATGAAGTAGCAATGGAATAATTTTTGTGGTGGGGGTCACCACAGCATGAAGAGCTGTATTAAAGGGTTACATCATTAGGAGTGATTTGAGCCACTGCCATAGAAGCTGACACATGGGAGCAGACTCCTCATGTGAGTAGAGACCCATGGCAAGGGATACTGTGTCCTACCTTAGGACCCAGACGCAGAAACTACCCCAGGAGTCTGTGGGTCACCTTGTCTTAAATTCTCCCAGGGTCAAGAATAGCATTGATCATCTCAGCAGAGTCAGCTTGCACAGCCACATCAGGCCCATGGCTTCCCTTTACAGAGAAGGATGTGGGTCTGAGTGACAGACAGTGAGACTGAGGGGACCCTGATACTCATTTGCTTTGAGCTGTGGTTTCTTCACCTGTAAAATGGACGTGTTTCTGCTGAATTGGGTTGTTGTGGAGATTAACAGAACATACAACCTGCTCAGTGTCTGCCTGGCATGGACACCTGCTGGTTAAATGGAAGCTCTCGATGGTGATGCATTTAAAAGTAGAATCTCGAGCCCCATAGTGTTAGATGTCAGGTGACATACAGGGGTTGTAAGGGTTTTGTGATTCCAAGAGAGCCTTGAATTAAAACCAAAGCATCTTGTTTTAAATTAAAAAAAATCAAGTATAAAGTGCCAATATGAAATAATCATAAACAGAAATGAGCTAATTCCTGGAAGTCATTTAGTTTTACATTTTCTGCTTCTATTTTCAAGGCATCTTGAGTAGCACAGTACGAGATCCTAAAGCCTTCTCTTATGGTGCTACCCATTCTTTCCTGTCTCCTTGAGGACTTCTCAGGTGACTTAAGAAAACCTGATTTCCTTTCAGATTGTCCCCAGCTGCTGTGATCTCTCTGTCCATGGGCATTGCCAAAAGCTGCAGAGCCAATGTGTTGTTTTACAACACAAAATTTCCAGACATCAATTTTACCAATGAAGTCTCAGGAGTCAGATGCTGTATTTAAGTGAAGCTCCCAACTGTCCTTCCTAATTCACTGTTCCCCCAGAAGAAGAGCATTGTAGCTCCCTCTGCACGCTTTCTTAAAAATCCTTCAACTCAAAGACTTTCCATTGCCCTAGTTATCTTAATTTCCTATCAAGTTGTGCCTTGATCTGCTCTAGACCTAAGTGCCCTTTAGCTTTGCAGTAAAGGTGTGAGGTAGGTGAGCTGAACAGTAATAAAGTCCATGTTCACAGTAAACAAAGAGCTCTTGCATTAAATGTCTGTGCCCTGGCGATGCTATACCACACAATAGTTTTTCATTAAATAATACATTCAGGGAGATCACAGTGTGATCAAATATTTTGTAACATAACTTAGTAATGTTCTCTCTATTACATAAGTCAAGTACTATCCTGTGTATTCTGGTCTTTTTCTGTCATGTCTGTGTTCATCACCATGGGAATCCCAAGGAACATCATTCCTGGGCTTTTGAAACTGTTGCATACAGTCAACCGGGGACCAAAACCACCCAGGAGACTACTGATACTTGACACACATAAAGTCACCTCCCTATTTTCATATACTTTATGGCAAGAAGTCACCATTCCTGACCATGTCTCATTATCCAACATGCTACTAAATGGAAGAGTTGGGGTCAAGGAGGTCACCAACAAAGCACAAAACACCCATCTCAGATAAATATCTATGCTTTATTGAATTCAAACATCCATGGATTTCAGGACACAATTAAAAGTCCAAACATAAGGATAAGAGACATAGAAGAGAATTGAGATTTCCAGTTCATAGGTCCAGTAAACATCTTCAACAAATCATAGCAGAAAACTTCCATAAGGTAAAGAAATAAAAGGCCATAAAGGTACAGCAAGCCTACAGAACGCAAATTAATTTAACCAGAAAAATTTCCTCCATTCACATAATAATTAAAACACTAAATGCACAGATAAAAGAAAGAATATTATACGGGGTAAGGTATAAATATCCAGTAACAAATGAATTCAGACCTATCTGAATTACACCAGACTGCTCAACGGAGACTCAAAAAGCCAAAAATCCTGGACAGATGTAATGCAGACCCAGGTTCTTATTCCCAGCATAATTCGCAATCACCACGAATGGAGAAACCAAGACATTTTATGACAAATACAAATTTAAACAATATTTTTTCTTTAAGAAAGCATAACCGAGGACAATAGGAGGAAAACTCCAAGACAATGAGCTAAACTATACCCAAGGAAAAAAAAACCAAGAAATTAATCACCTCACAATAATTTTTAAAAAAAGAGAGAGAAGCACACAAACATAATTTCACCTACAACCAGAAAAAGAGGAGAAAGCAGCAACCATTGGTCTTTAATATCTAACCAGACCCTCTGTCACCAATCCCCCAGCTCCTAGGGACAAAACTACCAGCCAAAGTGTATACAAGGATGGGTCTATGGTTCTAGGTAACTGTGTAGAAGAGGAGTGACTTACGTGGCATCCATGTGGTAGGAGGCCATTGACTACCCTGAGGCCTGTTGCCCCACCAAAAGGAGATCCTAGAGGTGTGAGGTGGGAATGGGTATGTGTGGGTGGGGGAACACTGTCATATAGGCAAAGCTGAGCAGAAATGGGATGTAAGATTTGATGAGGGGAGTCTGGAGAGCGGGAAAACATTTGAAATATAAATAAATAAAATAACCAATTAATAAAAAAAATAACCGAAAATAAAATAGAAAGTGAAAAGGTAAAAGAAAACTGACACCAAAACAAAACTAAAGAAATCCCTGAAGTATATTGGTCTAATTCTGCTTGTATTTAATGGTAATTTGTGGAACTCAAGACTGGTTAACCCCAAAGAAGCTGACCCTGCTCCCAGTTAACTGTGATTATAAAGAAGCCAACAGCCAACAGCTGCACAGCAGAGAGATGGGGGAGGGGAGCTTTGAGGGCTTTACTAGAGAGGATCATGAGGAGGGAAGAAGGAGGAAGAAGCTGCCAGAGAATAAAGGAAGAAAATGTGTGATGGAGAGGAGAGAGGAAGAGTACAACAGCCATGGTTAAGGGAGAGGAGAGCCTGGTCCTGAGGGGTGTCCAAGGGGAACAAAGAGCAGCCAAGATGCTACACAGTCAGTAAGAGTTGAGCGGTATTGTTTGGAAAGTATCTGATACCATGGAGGGCAGGCAGCTGCCCAGCTACTGTGCTGATTAGGGCATAGTATACATAAATTTAACACAATGTGTATAACCAGTAAGACAGCTCTGTAGAGGATCCTAAAAGGATTACTTTAGTTTGAAGGGAAGGATAAAATACCAGAGGAAACAGGAAATATCTTAATAAAACTATGACAGTCAATCAAAAGAAGCCAATAAAAACCACAAAAATTAACAAAATGAGAACATTTGACATATACGTTTAAATAATATTTGCACGTCACTAAACTCAATTCCCCAGTGTACAGACATACATTTAGCCAGAAAGGGGATCACCATCATGAGAGATGTAGAGGATATACTAGGGAAACAGACCTAAGACACAGGTCCCTATAGCAATTCTATGCAGTTTCTCTATCAATAAAAACCAACAAGCTCTAGAGGTAAATGTCTGTGTTAGTGCTGACCTCCACCACCAGACATATATTTTCTTTCAAGTAAATAACAAAATCATGGGGCTTACAATGTAATCAAATATCCTGAAACATGAGTTTGCAGTGTTCCCTACACTTTTTAAATCAAGTCTGACTACTATTTTGGTTGTTTCCAATCCTGTCTGAGTGCATCATCAAGGGAATCCCAAGGGAAATCAGAAATGGGTTCTTGAAGCTGTTGCACACGGCCAGTATAGACCTAAGTACCACAGAAGAAACCTTGATTCTTATCACAAGGGACCATTCACCATCCCTCTTGTCACATAAATTATGGCAATATGTCACCACTCCTGACCTTAGCTTCTTCTCCTAAAAGCTGCTGAAGGGAAGATTTGGTGTCAAGGGGTCTGGATTCAAACCACACCAACACTGAATTCATTTAAATAGGTGTAGTTCATTGAATGCACACACCAATACAGTTCAACCAGAGCAACAGCTCACAACTGTGTACTGGACATTGCTATGGCCCAGCTCATTGCAAGATCCACATGGGCTCACGCACAAGTGCTGGAAATGCTGCTATCTATGGCCCTGACTCAGGCCATTTTACACATAATTGTTCTTATTTTCCTGGATTCTAATGGGTCCTACGTGAAACTCATAGTTGGGGAACTTGTTAAAATTAACAAACCTCATAACATACAGAACATAACAGGGTATGTGACCAGCACCACACAGTTCAATGTCAGATTTTTTTGTTTTCCTTATTTTGTTTCTTGGCATCCATGATGTGGAGGCATATTACAGAACAATAGGAAAGAGCTGGCTGCTGTGTAACAAATTTGCTGCTATTAAGGTAGGTACGGGGGCAAGACCTCAGCAGTAGCCCTTAAGATGGGAAGGAGATGATGTGTTTGATAACTGAAAGGAACTGCCTCAGCTGTGTTTCTCTGCCTGCTCAGTGCCCTTTCAACATCACTCTGTCCCTGAAGAGGAACTCAAGGTCTGCCCCCTGCTGCCTGTGAGCCAGGACTAGGCACAGAAAGGTAAGGCCACAGTGCTGGTTTCCAATCCCTCAGTAATGCTGGATTTCCAATAGCGTACTTGTATACACAAATACAGTGCGGTAAGATACAATAGATACTAATCATTTCTCCCATAGGGCAGCAGTTGATTGACTACAACTAATTCTATTTAAGAAAAGAGAAAGAAACCTGGCTCTTGTGGAAATATACAAAGAAATATCTATGGTGGTGGGGAATGAATTCTGCCATGGACTGAACTCAGAAAGGTGGGGTTGGGAGAAAGCTGCATGGTTAAATAGCCCACCAGGTTCACATTGTGTCAACTTGATTTAATCTAAGGACAAAGAAGTGGAGTATCTCTGATGGCATTCTTCTAATCCCTCGAAAGGATCCCTGAGGATTGGCCTCAGTTCTTCACACTTCTTGATGGGGCAACAACACTCAAGGACGCTTGATTGTCATAGGCACAGTATTATGCTACATATACAGAGTAGAAAATACTAAGATGTTCAGATGGTGGTATCCATTTGTATGCACTCTTAATGTGGACCTAAGGAAAGAGAGATCAAGGTCCTTAGAATAGAAAGATCAGTTCCAGTTTTTTTTCTACCATTCCAAACTGAACGGCTGGTAGGGAGAGAATGGTAGATAATCGAGAATTAGTAGATGATGCTTTGAATGAAGTGTGGGTTTCAGTGCTGGTTTTAGACAGGATCTCAAGTATCACATGTTGCCCTCTCCCTGGCTGGCCAGGTTCACTCTGAGCTCAGATGAACCTCTTTCCACTTTCCAATACATAGGCTTACAAGAGTGGCCTCCAAGGACTGTGAGGACAGCATTAGCCTTTGACAGTTGAGGTGTGTAACCCACAACTATAGTTTTAGCCACGTTTTCCCATGTCTATCAGCTATTTCAGATTGTTGCTGTTAGATGCCTGACAATCAAGGACGCAGAAAAATACCCTGATAGAGAGCAAGGACATGGTGATCACATCCTTGCCTCTTCTGTATGTTCTGGATGAGGTTTGTTAAAATTCCAATATTGCAAAAATCTTTATATAGGGCCCATCACATTAAGGGTCACTATGCACTGTTCTATCTAAAATGGCCTAATCAGAACTGACTACCATATAACACTTCCTGCAATCTTCATATGAGAGAGAAGCTTGAGCTTTTTGTTTTGACTTTTTCTCTTCTCTTTCTTTCTTATTTTTTGCTATATAAGTTGCTATATGAATTTGCCCCCAAAATTTGAACTACGGAAGTGATCTATCAGTGTTAATGTGTGCATTCTATAAAGTATTCATTATTTACTATGATAGATGGTTTTGTGTTTGGTGGGGTGGCCATTTCCCAGTGTACAGGTGCTGGGACCTTGCTCTATCCACTTAATGGATAAGCACCATTTAGCCGTTTATGTGCATCCCCTATATCTCTTGACTATTTTATTTTTCTGATAGAAGCACATGATGTATCTTACTCAGGCCTGTGAGCATGCTCCTTTGGCAACATTGGTAAAGAGAAGAGAACCCCACAAGCAGCAAGGGTTCCCTTTACTCGTGGTCCCAATATTGTACTTTCCTCTGCCAACTGGTCTCCACACTTTTCCTAGCACCATAAAGACTTCAACTCTTTCTCCTAAGGAATATTCTGGCAATTGTCGATTGCTAAGCACATGACTTCATGAGTGTTCCCCTAACACACGCCCGTGTTGTAACCCACCATGCAGACTATTTCTTGATGTGATATAAAGCACCTGTACAGAATGAGACAGGAGAACTTTTGACTGCATATTCAAGCTGGTGTGAAATCTCAGGAAGTTTTAATGGCTAACATTGGTGAAGGAGGACAATTTGATGAGACATTTTTTGGGAAAGATTTGAAAGGAAACATTCATTTAGATGCATAGGAATTACTAAGGTTTTTTATAATCAAGCCTTGAGGAAAATTTGGCTTTGGAAGCAAGAGATGCTCAGTGGCTCTGCCCCAGGAAAGGCTCCTGGAAAGGGCACCTCTGCTTATGCTCAGTACAGGGAGAACATTAGCAGGAGGCAAAGTCTGCTCCCCATGACATCAGCTGTCCCTTCTTGGACATTCTATTGTCTCCTAGAGAGTTCTGGCATCCTCTGTGATGTCACTAGTGTTGTAGTGACAACCAGTGCCCTAGTTTCTCTCAGTCTGAGTCTGGCGGTTACAAGCTAAGACATGTTTTCCCGTCTTCGCAAGCTTTTTGGGAGGGGGAACGTCGATTCTGGAGAGACTAGAGTGAAGGAGTCTGGCCTTTCGTCTCAAAGT
This sequence comes from Rattus norvegicus, assembly GCF_021556685.1. Classification (NCBI taxonomy): domain Eukaryota; kingdom Metazoa; phylum Chordata; class Mammalia; order Rodentia; family Muridae; genus Rattus; species Rattus norvegicus. The sequence goes on from NC_141552.1 coordinate 27,853,608, forward strand.
AATGATGGAGAAAGACAGCACTTCTGGGGAATGTGGAGTAAGTTCTGGGCAGTGTATTTTGAGCTTCCTGCCAGGGGGGCTGCAGGTTTAAGCTGACCTTTCTAGCAATGGGCCACAACAACTGCAGCATCTGAAAAGGAATTGAATTTCCATGAATATCACAATTCCTTAAAGTCAAGGATTTCAGAACTTTAGTTTCCCCATCCCCACTGGGAGGATATGGTAAGGCCAATGCTTTCATACTGTGAACTTCTGGTCTTTACTTTTCAGTTCATTTGCTCTGTTACATTGATATAATAACACCATCAGTGGTCATGGAGGGTCCACCTTTTCTGAGTTTAGACAGGGCAGCAATGTATTTCACTATCATTGCTTCTTTAAATACAGTGGGTATCTGACAGTAGTAACAGGGAGAGATTGTGCTCCAGGCAATAACCTTATGTTCTTAGACCTTCTCTGATTTCTTCTAACTGGCAGGGTCATCGTTTGCTTTATACATTAGAGGTTGTATGTTACAAACATTTTTCTACAATACCAAAACTATGTGGAACGTGTAGACCAAGATTCAGCCTGTAACCTATTCGCACTTCTAGGGCATTTGGTATTTCACATAGGGACACTGATAAGTCTATTGAACATATCCTCCCTTGGAAATGCATTTTAAATCCAAAGTTGTTGCCTTAGAGTATCAGGGTAGGACATCTGAGTGTCTCCAATCACTCAAGTTTTGTGGATGGTGAATTTATCATCTAAGTTCTGAAGCCACAGGGGTGAGGGTCCTGAAACCAAGCTGTACCCTGTTCAGCTGACAATAATCCTGGAGAAGCCATCACCATGGTACATGTAAGCACGTGATGTCCGGAATAGGGAACACCTGGCTGCTTACATCTCTTGGTGTCTATAGAGTAGTGGGAGAACTGAGATCCCCTGAGGAGGCCTCTTAAGCATAGACCAATCGCCTAGCAGTGACACTGGGTTCCTGGCTTGTTCTCCTGTTTAGGCCTCACTGAGGTCTATGAACACTCTATGCATACTCCCCATGCAGGTTAACTTGTGTTCTTCTACCTACAGACGCTGGGAGAGAAACATCATCCCCTGGCACTGACCTAAGCAAGAATCAGGCCATGAAGGAAAAGGAGAGGCTGATTAAAGAGCTGCAGCTCATTACCGAGGAGAGAAATGACCTGAGAGATCGCCTGAGGTTTCTGACAGAGAGATCTATGAAGAACAGGTATGAATTGCTCCAAATGCTCTTGTTTCATTCCTGGGTCTGCAAGGTCACCTTTTTCTTATCCTGTTAAGGTTTTGGGTTCTAGAAAGCTGTGCCTCCCTAACCACCCTGTGCTAAACCTCACCTCCCATATAGTCGAGATTCAGAACCTGACCCTTCCTGAGGAGCAAGATGGAAAATGGACTCATCTGCTTCCATTTATTTAAAAGCAGAACTTGTGGTCTGAATGAAGAATTCAGGGACAAATTCAGGGAGAGTGAGTTCCCAGTGTGCATTTGCAAAGCCCTTGACAGCTGGTGGCTTTGCAAGATTGTAATTGCAGTGAGTTTATGGTGAGTCTCTGTACTTGCTAGGCAGGGGACTGAGTGCTGGAAGATCCAGGCAGCAGCCTGGGGTAATATAGGACCCACCCCAGTTCATATATTCCTAAATGCCGATGTTCATTGTATTCTATCATTTGGGGCCAGGCCACACTTCAGGCCAAATCCATATTATGAAGACCTGGAGAGAATGGAGGAGGCGGTCATGTCAATTCTGCACAACTTAGAGATGGAGAACACTGAGGTCCATGAGAACAACCATAAGCTGAAGAAGGAGATTACCTTCTCTAGGTAAGTCCTGGTCAGAAAGGCTATCACTTGTGGAATGGCCATTTCTGACTTTCTTTGTTCTGTATTGGACGGTCTTCAGCTCTGGTTCTATCTCTTGTGCTATTTACCCATCAGTGTTCCAGGGTCATTAGGACTCAGTTTTCAGTTCCATAAAAGACTGTTCCTCATCCCAGGATTGTCTAGGCATCTTCAGAAGACTCTAGAGAGAACAGTACTGATTGAAGTCAGCAGAAGTTTATTAGGCTGCCCTGGACCTATGGTGTCACACCAGGTTTTACAAAACTCCGTGGGTAGACCACATGGTTAGCATGACCTTCTCTTGGTTCTACTGACCTCCTTTGAAGGTGTTGGCCCACTACTAATTGATGTTGGCCCCAGGCATTGTGCTTTCATGGATAGTTGTAGATCCATGTTCTTTCTCAGAGGTGTGGACACTAATTGGTGTCAGGCCAAGCAAACAATTTATTCTTCCCCGAATTAACTCTTTATGGTTTGTGCAGCAGCCTTATATGTATCAAGATGCATTTTATTAAGTCTTCATGGGTATCTGGGACCTGGTATAGTTAGTGGGACTTGGGAGTAGGAATGGGAGAAAGGGCCAGCATGATCTTACTATGCAGACTGTATTTCCAGAAACCTGCTCCGCCAGCTCCTGATGGAGAACACATGTAGGAAGAAGTTGGTCCCACTGAAGCAGGAGAACAAGGAGGTACATCTTGATTGTGCACTGAACCAGAAATATTTGGTTGACTTCAACAAGAAAGATAAAGACCATCAACGGCCAGAACCAGCATTATCAGGTAGGGACGAGCAGATGTGTTAGCTTAACAATATCTGATAAAATTTGCCAATTTGATACATCTTTGCTTCTCTTACCACCTTTCTAATTTACACTCACAACCAGCCAACCACCTCATGTAATGGAATTGTTCATTGCTCTGCCTATGCACAAGTATTCTAGGAAGTTAACCACTTTTCAGAAACTGAATTATTGTGCAAGCATATTTTGCTGCTGTTTTTGAAGCTGCAGTCTAGAAATGGTGACAGATGAATAACATATCTCATTATTGCATATCCATGTGATAGATTGTATCCTATGTAGAGTTTTGAACAATTTCTTGGTTCTTGAACAATTGACACTCTGTGGTCATGTGACCTCTTGTGTAGGAAGCACCTTTGTGATAAGAACCAAGTGCAAATGTCAAATTAGTACTTGTCATTGGCTTTATCCTTGGCGACATATGGACATCTCCTTTCTTCCTGCAACCCGATGAGGTCTCTTGCCATTGCCCTGTTCTTGGTTTGCACTGGTATAAGTCTGGGTCCCCTATTGGCAGCCCACATTACTGTGAGGCTTGCTGGAGATTTTGCCCTGCCTGCAGAGTAGGCAACAATGATATCAGTTAAAAGGTCCATGTCGACCGTCCAATAGAACTGAGGTGGTAGAAGGCAGCATTCTGACAGCTGGCTTGCATTTCCCCACCAAATCAGTGTCTGAAAAACTGCCTTCCTCTCCCAGGTCTCAGAAAGTGCAAGCGAGCTGGAATTGGACACACACCAGTAAGAGAGCTTCCTGAAGAGTAAGTTGCTTTCTCAGGAGTCCCTGATGACCAACATCCTGAATGGTAACATTTTTTGGATGAGTATTCATCCTCTGCGTTAATTTGTCATTTCTTAGAGACCCTAAATTTATATAACACTAAGCCAGCCTGACTGATTGAGGTCTTACTCACTTTCTTCTTCAGAAAACAGCACTTGAGAGACAACTTGGGGGACCGCCTTTCATTATGTGTGCTAGAGGAGAAACAGCAATACGTCTGTGCTTCTAAATGTTCGTTAAGAATATGCTTTTAGAAATATTTTTGTTATGATTTTAATTGAAGTTTTCTTTTTGTTGTTTCATATTTATATGTTCTTGTTACTATTTTTACTTTAAAATATTTTTAAATATTTTTATTCATTTTAATCCTGTTTTGTTGTAAAAATGTATTTGTTATGAATAAAAATTGAATTCTATCTCTTGACTCTTAAGACCATCTTTCTTACTCAAGGGTTCTGTCCCTTCCTGTGGACCTAGAACTGACAGCTACAGATGGATCTCTGCATGTTCCATGGAGCCTGGGCTAATAAGTGAATTCAAAGTCACCAAGGTGTACCCAGTGTGACAGTGTCTTTTGTGTGGATAATGTGGCTGTTTCTCGGACACACACTTTATGATGTAATCACTGACATGCTTTACCCAAATGTTAGGGTCCTTGTGGTTCTTCTGAGAGAGCAGCAGATGCTCTACCCTGTGAGTCATCACCACAGCTCCTGCAGGTGGCTTTTGTTATTCCACAGGAGGTGCTGTATTAGGTGGACAAGATCACCTATGATTAAATAGAGAGATCTCAGGAGATGTGTATTCACAGGGAACTTACTGAGCCGTACATGCTCAATGTGTTAGCTTGCCAGGCATCCCTACAGAGCTCTGGTGTTCCCACTGCTCATTGTGGGTCAGGATCATCCTCCAGCACCACTTAGTTTTCATATTAGAGCAGATCTTTCACCTGTTATCAATGATGACCATATGTATTATGCACATCTGATAAAATACAGAATAGAAACTAGATCCTGTAAGCCAGCTTGGCATATTGTGTTCTATTGATAGCAAGAAACGTATCTTAATCTAAGCAGTTTAGGGAGAAACCTCAAGAGCATACATAGTGAATGCTTCCTATAGCTGTGAACACAGGTTTCTTTTGGAGAGCAGGCCTGTGCAGGCCCAGAACCTAGGTTGGGCAGTTCAAGCTACCCTTTTTCCATGGCCAAACTGGGATCATATTGAGAATATATTTTTTCCAGGTGACTGATTTCCAATTTATGGAATTGAACTAACTTACTGAGAGTGGAGGTGACTCACAGAGTTAAAGTACAGAAGGAGCAATCCAGAATGTCCACAAAAACTTGCTGTCACCCCAGGGCTTTAAAAGCTCAGCAGCTAGAGAAGCAATGTAGTATTTGGTTATTCTCATGCTTAGGTCTAGTCATTCATTATAAGCTGAACATGACACAAAAAGAATCATCTGTGTCAATATAGAAGCTAGTTGTAACTAGATTCACCCCACACTATCACATCACTACCGTATTTGAGGTTCTCAGTTACTATCTAAGAACCTGGAAGAGGCCTGGGTCTTGCTACACATACTCATGATTTATGTCTTCATGACACTGTGTGCTTTGTTCTGTTGATGCTACCATTGGCATACAACACCTTGGATACTTTGTGCTGACATCTGTGACCTTAGACAATAGTTCATGTCATGCCTAACCTGAATAAACTGTCCTTAGAGTACAATGTGGTATGAGGGGCCTTCTTTTCCTATGAGATAGCAAAACATTTCCAGTCTTCAGTCAAGTCTGTCAGCCATTGTCCAGTGCCTGTCTTGAGATGTCCACATTTTCAGCTGAGAGTCTTCATCCAGGCTGCTCTGTAACTTTGTAGAAGATTAATAGGGTTCCAGCCCTAGGATTTAATTCAGTGTGACTGTACTTGCCGAACATTCTCAAAGCCCTCTGATCTACCCTAGCCCTCTGTGCTTTAGAGAAAAAAAAAATAAAGAACGACATTGCACTTGAAATTTCTCCCCCAACAAAAGGAGAGCCTGCATAGGGCCTTTAAGTAACTCTAAGCCCCAGCTTCCCCACAGCTCCCTCCATTGATTCCATTATTGATCTGTTTTCATTATTGCTCACTTTATTTTTGGTGTGCAAAGAATGTGCACCATGTCAGTAAAGTGTGTGTGTGTGTGTGTGTGTGTGTGTGTGTGTGTGTGTGTGTGTATGTATAGGGAAGGGTCCATAGTAGAAACTGTCGAGGTGCATGCAGACTCATGTTACTACTGCCCCATGGCACCTTGCAGGGAGCAATGAAATGGTGGCTACTTTAATAAAGCCTAAACAGGGCTGTGCATGGTTTGCAGTGAGATTGTGATGTCATCCCCACTGGAGAGAGCAGCAAAAGCTTCATTTATTACATGCTACTTTTACAAGGTGAGGCAAAGCCTCATCTTATAGAGTGTCTGATAGGATTTGACAGCAGGAAGTTAATTCAAGGCTCAAATCAAATCAATAATTACAAACAAAGAGAAAAATACAAAGAGTCAAGGGAACCACGAGCTGTGTGTTGGTTTTTTGTTTGTTTGTTTGTTTGCTTGCTTGCTTTTTTTTTTTTTTTGGTTCCTTTTTTTTTTTTTTTTTTTTTTTTTTTTTTTTTTTTTGTTGAGAAGGTCCATCAGAGAGACAACCTCTTCCTCAAACAAATTATACACCAGAGAGACAATACCTAAACTGACAAAATTAGAAATAAATGGGGGATATAACAATAGACAACCAACAAATTCAACAATCCTCCCTGGTTTGAGTGCCCTGGGGAAGTTGGGAAGCCACTTTTCCCTATCCTGTGTGACTTTCCCTGTATAGTGAGCTCTCCTGCAGGAGATGCTTTCACATGCTTCTTTAAAAGCACCTGTTCCTCAGGTCCAGATCAGCTGTGAAAACAGGCTTCTTCAAGATAGTGTGAGAGCTACCCCTCCCAGCTCAGAGCTGCAACTCCATAGGATCCTCCACTCCCAGTGCTGTGTAGGTCCCATGGAGAAGTCAGAGCAAAGTGCCCCTTCTGAGAAGTGACTTAGAACAGAAGGTTCAGAAGTGACAATCAACCCCCAAGTGCTTCTTCCAGGAGAAAGCAACCAGCTCTTCTTATGAAACAGTGTAGGCTCCCACATGACCCAGGTCTGTGACTGGGAAAGATTTTCTGGAGCTTAGTTGCCCAGTCACAGTGGGGCTACATTCTTGATCCATGCTCATTCCTACAACAAACGGTCCTCCCCCTCCCTCCCAGGCCTTCAGTTGAACCGAGGTCCTTCCAGGACCAACAGACCTGAGAGAACAGAGTGCATCTCAGGGGAGAGAAGAGGCCTGAATGATTTTAAATGGGAGAAAAACCCCATATCCGCCATCTAACAACGTTAGGGTTTGTGCATATGTGGACTTCAGAACCTTAAGGTCAGATTTTCTGATAACAGCTGCTGGGTGAAGCTGAAGTCTGCAGTGGGTGGGATTGTCCCAGGCAGGGAGGGGATCTGACTCTGCAGGCCTGGCCAGCTTCTTCATTCTCCTGAAACTAAGTGTTGGTTAGCTATAAATCTGAAGTGAGAGTTGGTTTTTGTCAACTCAAATGGATGAATTTCAAGTCTCACACACTATGTGAGACACACATTTACCCACAGGGGATTTGAACTCACTTCTATAGAAGTGACTGGGGCGAACAGAGGGAAAGCATTCTCACCTTTAGCATTCTGTCTGTATCAGAGACGACGGGGACTGGATTCCTGGACAGACATGTCCAAGCAGACACACCGTGTAATGGGGGAAAACTGAGGTAAGAAATGTCCTGGGGACAGTGATTTCAGATTGTGCCTTCAGCCAGGAATCTCTGTTGCCATTAAGCCAAGCAGCCTTGGGCCTCCTAAACTTGTCACTACGTCAGGGTGTCTCTGCTCTCACACCTGCATCAGGTCCTCCTCAGATGAAGGCTTCTCCAAATATATATATACATATATATATATATATATATATATGTATATATATATAAAGCAATGTTTCTCAACCTGTGGGGTGCAACCACTCACAAATTTATATCAGATATTATAACTTATAAGAGTAGCAATATTAGTTATGAAGTAGCAATGGAATAATTTTTGTGGTGGGGGTCACCACAGCATGAAGAGCTGTATTAAAGGGTTACATCATTAGGAGTGATTTGAGCCACTGCCATAGAAGCTGACACATGGGAGCAGACTCCTCATGTGAGTAGAGACCCATGGCAAGGGATACTGTGTCCTACCTTAGGACCCAGACGCAGAAACTACCCCAGGAGTCTGTGGGTCACCTTGTCTTAAATTCTCCCAGGGTCAAGAATAGCATTGATCATCTCAGCAGAGTCAGCTTGCACAGCCACATCAGGCCCATGGCTTCCCTTTACAGAGAAGGATGTGGGTCTGAGTGACAGACAGTGAGACTGAGGGGACCCTGATACTCATTTGCTTTGAGCTGTGGTTTCTTCACCTGTAAAATGGACGTGTTTCTGCTGAATTGGGTTGTTGTGGAGATTAACAGAACATACAACCTGCTCAGTGTCTGCCTGGCATGGACACCTGCTGGTTAAATGGAAGCTCTCGATGGTGATGCATTTAAAAGTAGAATCTCGAGCCCCATAGTGTTAGATGTCAGGTGACATACAGGGGTTGTAAGGGTTTTGTGATTCCAAGAGAGCCTTGAATTAAAACCAAAGCATCTTGTTTTAAATTAAAAAAAATCAAGTATAAAGTGCCAATATGAAATAATCATAAACAGAAATGAGCTAATTCCTGGAAGTCATTTAGTTTTACATTTTCTGCTTCTATTTTCAAGGCATCTTGAGTAGCACAGTACGAGATCCTAAAGCCTTCTCTTATGGTGCTACCCATTCTTTCCTGTCTCCTTGAGGACTTCTCAGGTGACTTAAGAAAACCTGATTTCCTTTCAGATTGTCCCCAGCTGCTGTGATCTCTCTGTCCATGGGCATTGCCAAAAGCTGCAGAGCCAATGTGTTGTTTTACAACACAAAATTTCCAGACATCAATTTTACCAATGAAGTCTCAGGAGTCAGATGCTGTATTTAAGTGAAGCTCCCAACTGTCCTTCCTAATTCACTGTTCCCCCAGAAGAAGAGCATTGTAGCTCCCTCTGCACGCTTTCTTAAAAATCCTTCAACTCAAAGACTTTCCATTGCCCTAGTTATCTTAATTTCCTATCAAGTTGTGCCTTGATCTGCTCTAGACCTAAGTGCCCTTTAGCTTTGCAGTAAAGGTGTGAGGTAGGTGAGCTGAACAGTAATAAAGTCCATGTTCACAGTAAACAAAGAGCTCTTGCATTAAATGTCTGTGCCCTGGCGATGCTATACCACACAATAGTTTTTCATTAAATAATACATTCAGGGAGATCACAGTGTGATCAAATATTTTGTAACATAACTTAGTAATGTTCTCTCTATTACATAAGTCAAGTACTATCCTGTGTATTCTGGTCTTTTTCTGTCATGTCTGTGTTCATCACCATGGGAATCCCAAGGAACATCATTCCTGGGCTTTTGAAACTGTTGCATACAGTCAACCGGGGACCAAAACCACCCAGGAGACTACTGATACTTGACACACATAAAGTCACCTCCCTATTTTCATATACTTTATGGCAAGAAGTCACCATTCCTGACCATGTCTCATTATCCAACATGCTACTAAATGGAAGAGTTGGGGTCAAGGAGGTCACCAACAAAGCACAAAACACCCATCTCAGATAAATATCTATGCTTTATTGAATTCAAACATCCATGGATTTCAGGACACAATTAAAAGTCCAAACATAAGGATAAGAGACATAGAAGAGAATTGAGATTTCCAGTTCATAGGTCCAGTAAACATCTTCAACAAATCATAGCAGAAAACTTCCATAAGGTAAAGAAATAAAAGGCCATAAAGGTACAGCAAGCCTACAGAACGCAAATTAATTTAACCAGAAAAATTTCCTCCATTCACATAATAATTAAAACACTAAATGCACAGATAAAAGAAAGAATATTATACGGGGTAAGGTATAAATATCCAGTAACAAATGAATTCAGACCTATCTGAATTACACCAGACTGCTCAACGGAGACTCAAAAAGCCAAAAATCCTGGACAGATGTAATGCAGACCCAGGTTCTTATTCCCAGCATAATTCGCAATCACCACGAATGGAGAAACCAAGACATTTTATGACAAATACAAATTTAAACAATATTTTTTCTTTAAGAAAGCATAACCGAGGACAATAGGAGGAAAACTCCAAGACAATGAGCTAAACTATACCCAAGGAAAAAAAAACCAAGAAATTAATCACCTCACAATAATTTTTAAAAAAAGAGAGAGAAGCACACAAACATAATTTCACCTACAACCAGAAAAAGAGGAGAAAGCAGCAACCATTGGTCTTTAATATCTAACCAGACCCTCTGTCACCAATCCCCCAGCTCCTAGGGACAAAACTACCAGCCAAAGTGTATACAAGGATGGGTCTATGGTTCTAGGTAACTGTGTAGAAGAGGAGTGACTTACGTGGCATCCATGTGGTAGGAGGCCATTGACTACCCTGAGGCCTGTTGCCCCACCAAAAGGAGATCCTAGAGGTGTGAGGTGGGAATGGGTATGTGTGGGTGGGGGAACACTGTCATATAGGCAAAGCTGAGCAGAAATGGGATGTAAGATTTGATGAGGGGAGTCTGGAGAGCGGGAAAACATTTGAAATATAAATAAATAAAATAACCAATTAATAAAAAAAATAACCGAAAATAAAATAGAAAGTGAAAAGGTAAAAGAAAACTGACACCAAAACAAAACTAAAGAAATCCCTGAAGTATATTGGTCTAATTCTGCTTGTATTTAATGGTAATTTGTGGAACTCAAGACTGGTTAACCCCAAAGAAGCTGACCCTGCTCCCAGTTAACTGTGATTATAAAGAAGCCAACAGCCAACAGCTGCACAGCAGAGAGATGGGGGAGGGGAGCTTTGAGGGCTTTACTAGAGAGGATCATGAGGAGGGAAGAAGGAGGAAGAAGCTGCCAGAGAATAAAGGAAGAAAATGTGTGATGGAGAGGAGAGAGGAAGAGTACAACAGCCATGGTTAAGGGAGAGGAGAGCCTGGTCCTGAGGGGTGTCCAAGGGGAACAAAGAGCAGCCAAGATGCTACACAGTCAGTAAGAGTTGAGCGGTATTGTTTGGAAAGTATCTGATACCATGGAGGGCAGGCAGCTGCCCAGCTACTGTGCTGATTAGGGCATAGTATACATAAATTTAACACAATGTGTATAACCAGTAAGACAGCTCTGTAGAGGATCCTAAAAGGATTACTTTAGTTTGAAGGGAAGGATAAAATACCAGAGGAAACAGGAAATATCTTAATAAAACTATGACAGTCAATCAAAAGAAGCCAATAAAAACCACAAAAATTAACAAAATGAGAACATTTGACATATACGTTTAAATAATATTTGCACGTCACTAAACTCAATTCCCCAGTGTACAGACATACATTTAGCCAGAAAGGGGATCACCATCATGAGAGATGTAGAGGATATACTAGGGAAACAGACCTAAGACACAGGTCCCTATAGCAATTCTATGCAGTTTCTCTATCAATAAAAACCAACAAGCTCTAGAGGTAAATGTCTGTGTTAGTGCTGACCTCCACCACCAGACATATATTTTCTTTCAAGTAAATAACAAAATCATGGGGCTTACAATGTAATCTAATATCCTGAAACATGAGTTTGCAGTGTTCCCTACACTTTTTAAATCAAGTCTGACTACTATTTTGGTTGTTTCCAATCCTGTCTGAGTGCATCATCAAGGGAATCCCAAGGGAAATCAGAAATGGGTTCTTGAAGCTGTTGCACAGGGCCAATATAGACCTAAGTACCACAGAAGAAACCTTGATTCTTATCACAAGGGACCATTCACCATCCCTCTTGTCACATAAATTATGGCAAGATGTCACCACTCCTGACCTTAGCTTCTTCTCCTAAAAGCTGCTGAAGGGAAGATTTGGTGTCAAGGGGTCTGGATTCAAACCACACCAACACTGAATTCATTTAAATAGGTGTAGTTCATTGAATGCACACACCAATACAGTTCAACCAGAGCAACAGCTCACAACTGTGTACTGGACATTGCTAGGCCCAGCTCATTGCAAGATCCACATGGGCTCACGCACAAGTGCTGGAAATGCTGCTATCTATGGCCCTGACTCAGGCCATTTTACACATAATTGTTCTTATTTTCCTGGATTCTAATGGGTCCTACGTGAAACTCATAGTTGGGGAACTTGTTAAAATTAACAAACCTCATAACATACAGAACATAACAGGGTATGTGACCAGCACCACACAGTTCAATGTCAGATTTTTTTGTTTTCCTTAGTTTGTTTCTTGGCATCCATGATGTGGAGGCATATTACAGAACAATAGGAAAGAGCTGGCTGCTGTGTAACAAATTTGCTGCTATTAAGGTAGGTACGGGGGCAAGACCTCAGCAGTAGCCCTTAAGATGGGAAGGAGATGATGTGTTTGATAACTGAAAGGAACTGCCTCAGCTGTGTTTCTCTACCTGCTCAGTGCCCTTTCAACATCACTCTGTCCCTGAAGAGGAACTCAAGGTCTGCCCCCTGCTGCCTGTGAGCCAGGACTAGGCACAGAAAGGTAAGGCCACAGTGCTGGTTTCCAATCCCTCAGTAATGCTGGATTTCCAATAGCGTACTTGTATACACAAATACAGTGCGGTAAGATACAATAGATACTAATCATTTCTCCCATAGGGCAGCAGTTGATTGACTACAACTAATTCTATTTAAGAAAAGAGAAAGAAACCTGGCTCTTGTGGAAATATACAAAGAAATATCTATGGTGGTGGGGAATGAATTCTGCCATGGACTGAACTCAGAAAGGTGGGGTTGGGAGAAAGCTGCATGGTTAAATAGCCCACCAGGTTCACATTGTGTCAACTTGATTTAATCTAAGGACAAAGAAGTGGAGTATCTCTGATGGCATTCTTCTAATCCCTCGAAAGGATCCCTGAGGATTGGCCTCAGTTCTTCACACTTCTTGATGGGGCAACAACACTCAAGGACGCTTGATTGTCATAGGCACAGTATTATGCTACATATACAGAGTAGAAAATACTAAGATGTTCAGATGGTGGTATCCATTTGTATGCACTCTTAATGTGGACCTAAGGAAAGAGAGATCAAGGTCCTTAGAATAGAAAGATCAGTTCCAGTTTTTTTTCTACCATTCCAAACTGAACGGCTGGTAGGGAGAGAATGGTAGATAATCGAGAATTAGTAGATGATGCTTTGAATGAAGTGTGGGTTTCTGTGCTGGTTTTAGACAGGATCTCAAGTATCACATGTTGCCCTCTCCCTGGCTGGCCAGGTTCACTCTGAGCTCAGATGAACCTCTTTCCACTTTCCAATACATAGGCTTACAAGAGTGGCCTCCAAGGACTGTGAGGACAGCATTAGCCTTTGACAGTTGAGGTGTGTAACCCACAACTATAGTTTTAGCCACGTTTTCCCATGTCTATCAGCTATTTCAGATTGTTGCTGTTAGATGCCTGACAATCAAGGACGCAGAAAAATACCCTGATAGAGAGCAAGGACATGGTGATCACATCCTTGCCTCTTCTGTATGTTCTGGATGAGGTTTGTTAAAATTCCAATATTGCAAAAATCTTTATATAGGGCCCATCACATTAAGGGTCACTATGCACTGTTCTATCTAAAATGGCCTAATCAGAACTGACTACCATATAACACTTCCTGCAATCTTCATATGAGAGAGAAGCTTGAGCTTTTTGTTTTGACTTTTTCTCTTCTCTTTCTTTCTTATTTTTTGCTATATAAGTTGCTATATGAATTTGCCCCCAAAATTTGAACTACGGAAGTGATCTATCAGTGTTAATGTGTGCATTCTATAAAGTATTCATTATTTACTATGATAGATGGTTTTGTGTTTGGTGGGGTGGCCATTTCCCAGTGTACAGGTGCTGGGACCTTGCTCTATCCACTTAATGGATAAGCACCATTTAGCCGTTTATGTGCATCCCCTATATCTCTTGACTATTTTATTTTTCTGATAGAAGCACATGATGTATCTTACTCAGGCCTGTGAGCATGCTCCTTTGGCAACATTGGTAAAGAGAAGAGAACCCCACAAGCAGCAAGGGTTCCCTTTACTCGTGGTCCCAATATTGTACTTTCCTCTGCCAACTGGTCTCCACACTTTTCCTAGCACCATAAAGACTTCAACTCTTTCTCCTAAGGAATATTCTGGCAATTGTCGATTGCTAAGCACATGACTTCATGAGTGTTCCCCTAACACACGCCCGTGTTGTAACCCACCATGCAGACTATTTCTTGATGTGATATAAAGCACCTGTACAGAATGAGACAGGAGAACTTTTGACTGCATATTCAAGCTGGTGTGAAATCTCAGGAAGTTTTAATGGCTAACATTGGTGAAGGAGGACAATTTGATGAGACATTTTTTGGGAAAGATTTGAAAGGAAACATTCATTTAGATGCATAGGAATTACTAAGGTTTTTTATAATCAAGCCTTGAGGAAAATTTGGCTTTGGAAGCAAGAGATGCTCAGTGGCTCTGCCCCAGGAAAGGCTCCTGGAAAGGGCACCTCTGCTTATGCTCAGTACAGGGAGAACATTAGCAGGAGGCAAAGTCTGCTCCCCATGACATCAGCTGTCCCTTCTTGGACATTCTATTGTCTCCTAGAGAGTTCTGGCATCCTCTGTGATGTCACTAGTGTTGTAGTGACAACCAGTGCCCTAGTTTCTCTCAGTCTGAGTCTGGCGGTTACAAGCTAAGACATGTTTTCCCGTCTTCGCAAGCTTTTTGGGAGGGGGAACGTCGATTCTGGAGAGACTAGAGTGAAGGAGTCTGGCCTTTCGTCTCAAAGTAATGATGGAGAAAGACAGCACTTCTGGGGAATGTGGAGTAAGTTCTGGGCAGTGTATTTTGAGCTTCCTGCCAGGGGGGCTGCAGGTTTAAGCTGACCTTTCTAGCAATGGGCCACAGCAACTGGAGCACATAAAAATAAAAATTGAATTCTATCTCTTGACTCTTAAGACCATCTTTCTTACTCAAGGGTTCTGTCCCTTCCTGTGGACCTAGAACTGACAGCTACAGATGGATCTCTGCATGTTCCATGGAGCCTGGGCTAATAAGTGAATTCAAAGTCACCAAGGTGTACCCAGTGTGACAGTGTCTTTTGTGTGGATAATGTGGCTGTTTCTCGGACACACACTTTATGATGTAATCACTGACATGCTTTACCCAAATGTTAGGGTCCTTGTGGTTCTTCTGAGAGAGCAGCAGATGCTCTACCCTGTGAGTCATCACCACAGCTCCTGCAGGTGGCTTTTGTTATTCCACAGGAGGTGCTGTATTAGGTGGACAAGATCACCTATGATTAAATAGAGAGATCTCAGGAGATGTGTATTCACAGGGAACTTACTGAGCTGTGCGTGCTCAACGTGTTAGGTTGCCAGGCATCCCTACAGGGCTCTGGTATTCCCACTGCTCAGTGTGGGTCAGGATCATCCTTCAGCATCACTTAGTGTCCATAGTAGAGCAGATCTTTCACCTAATATCAATGATGACCATATGTATTATACACATCTGATAAAATACAGAATAGAAACTAGCTTCTTGTAGGCCAGATTGGCATAATCAGTTTTTTGATTGTTAGCAAGAAAATTATTTTAATCTAAGCAGTTTAGGGAGGAACCTCCAGAGCATCCATAGTGAATGTAGCCTGCAGCTGTGAACAGAGGTTTCTGTTGGAGAGCAGGCCTGTGCAAGCCCAGAACCTAGGTGGGACAGTTCAAGCTACCCTTTTTCCATGGCCAATCTGGGATCGTATTGAGAATGTATTTTTTCCAGGTGACTGATTTCCAATTTATGGAATTGAACTAACTTACTGTGAGTGGAGGTGACTCAGAGAGTTAAAGTACAGAAGAACCAATCCAGTATGTCCACAAAAGCTTGCTGTCACCCCAGGGCTTTTAAAAGCTCAGCAGCTAGAGAAGCAATGTAGTATTTGGTTACTCTCATGCTTAGGTCTAGTCATTCATTATAAGCTGACCATGACACAAAAAGTGTCATCTGTGTCAAAACTAGTTGTAACTAGATTCACCCCACACTATCACATCACTACCGTATTTGAGGTTCTCAGTTACTATCTAAGAACCTGGAAGAGGCCTGGGTCTTGCTACACAAACTCATGATTTATGTCTTCATGACACTGTGTGCTTTGTTCTGTTAATGCTACCATTGGCATACAACACCTTGGATACTTTGTGCTGACATCTGTGACATGAGACAATAGTTCATGTCATCCTAACCTGAATAAACTGTCCTTAGAGTACAATGTAGTGGGAGGGTCGTTCTTTTCCTGTGAGATATCAAAACATTTCCAGTCTTCAGTCAAATCTGTCAGCCATTGTCCAGTGCCTGTCTTGAGATGTCCACCTTTTCAGCTGAGAGTCTTCATCCAGGCTGCTCTGTAATTCTGTAGAAGATTAATAGGGTTCCAGCCCTAGGATTTAATTCATTGTGACTGCACTTGCCGAACATGCTCAAAGCCCTGAGATCCACCCTAGCCCTCTGTGCTTTAGAGAAAGAAAATAAAGAACCACATTGCACTTGAAGTTTCTCCTCCAACAGAAGGAGAGCCTGCACAGGGCCTTTAAGTAACTCTAAGCCCAGGCTTCCGCCCACAGCTCCCTCCATCAATTCCATGTTTGGTGTGTTTTCACTACTACTCACTTTCTTCTGTGTGCAAAGAATGTGCACCATGTCAGTAAAGTGTGTGTATGTGTGTGTGTGTGTGTGTGTGTGTGTGTGTGTGTGTGTGTGTGTGTGTGTGTGTGTTTGGTCCCTAGTGAAAACTGTCGAGATACATGCAGACTCATGCTACTGCTGTCCCATGGTACCTTGCAGGGAACCCTGAAATGGTGGCTACTTTAATACAGTCTAAACCGGGTGTGCATGGTTTCTGTAAGGTCACCACTACAGAGAGCAGGAAAAGCTTCAGTAGTCACATGGATGTGATCAATCAGTGTTAGTCATGCCCTTCCAGCATGGTAGACTGCAGGTTGTCTGTCCCCATCACTTTGCTCTCCTGTGCCCAAACAATGCCAAGGTCAGGGCCGTTGAGCCGTGAGGCAGAGGCTCACCACCCTCAGTGCTGCCTACGACCCCTAAGACTGTCTCTTTCGGGTGTGTGCGTGCTGGACACTCATGGATCCTGAGATCTCCGCAGCTGAGGTGAAACAGTACCGGAGCCATTGCAATGTGGGCACATATTTGGTTGTGGAGCTGGGCCACTCTTTGACTTTTGTTGAGTGGAGAGACAACTGTTGGCTGAGCCTTTGGTGAACCGGATGGCCCCTGGCCACGTCAGCAGTCAGCAGTATCAAAGCTGAGCAACCAGTGTTTTATGTTCCATTTTGTCATCGCTGATCAGTGTTCTGATGCCACAGCACATGGCTGGTCTCAGTCTCCCCATGTGGCCACAATGCCTAATTGATATTGCCTCCACTTCCCAAGTGCCACTGGGATTTCTGTAGAACCCCTAAGACAGCAGCAAGCAGGAGCTCCTGACTATTCCCTCCCTGCTCTCTGGATCTGCAAGTCATTCTGTGTACCTATGGCTATTCCCTCATAAACCCTTGATGCCATGATACCTTAATAAACACTTGAATCATGCCCTGATGGCCAGTTTTCAACTGCTACCTGACACCATCTATAATCGCCTGGGAAATGAGGGACAGTCTGGATCAGACTGGCCTTTGAGCATGACTATGCGTGACTGTCTTCGTTGCTGTGGGAGATGCCAGACAGCCTCTTTTCTGATCCTAGAGTCCCTATACCCAGCCACTTGTCCCCTCTACAGCCAGACCCTACTTCTGCTCCTAGGCACTGTCTTGGACTTCCTTCCCTCAGGTGGCTTCTCTCCTTTGGTTGCTACAGAAACCTGTTATGAGGACAGGAACAGGGAGTTAAGAGTTCAAAGCCATCTTCCCAGTGATGTTCTTTCTCAGAGGTCAGTGGGACACTTAAAGAGTTTTGTGTATACATTTTATTAAGCAAGGGACAATCATGCATCAGACACAGGAAACTAACAGCACATCTACCGGACCTCCTTCAACACCTGGGCATCTCTTCTAGCCTGTGCTTCTGTGTGCTGAAACCTGGGGACCAACTTCCTGTGGGGTTTCCCAGGATGACTATGCACACTACTACACTGACGTAAATCCTCAAAACTCACAAACAGCAACAGGACCGACCGCCACAGGAACGGTTCTCCATCAACAGATACCACAGACCAGCAAGCAGAAGCATGGGAGGGTGGTGCTGTGGTTCACACACTTCTCTTTCCTCACTAGGGCAGGTGACCTGCTGAAGAAAACAAGGAGGCAGCAGGATGGAAGAGGAAAACTAAAACCCAGTCCTTGCATTAAACACTCAAGCATATTCAAACTAGAAGAGAGAAGTTTGCCAAGAATGAGGGCCACTTTGGGCATCCATCATCAATAGCCCTGGCTGTCTAGGCCAGCATCAGATCCAGCAGTCTCCAGGCAGGTGTCAGCCAGGCCCTCAAGGGCACTAAGAGCATTAACCATGAAGAATAGAACAAGATCTCTGCCTCTTGCCTGCCTGACAGCCAAGCATGTGTATGCCCTGGCAATGCTCACGCTGGGACCCCTGCTAGATATTAAGGTATAGAGACCTGATAGTTGATTAGGACCCTGTTCGAAAAGGAAGACACCAGATATTTCCCTCTGGCATCCATATGTGCATGCATGGTTGTACAAGCTGGTAGAATCTCTCTCTCTCTCTCTCTCTCTCTCTCTCTCTCTCTCTCTCTCTCTCTCTCACACACACACACACACACACACACACACACACACACACACACACATTCAAAGTTTTGAAGAACAGCAGAAGAATCTCTGGGACTCTAAGCCTGACCAGCCTAATCTGTGAGCCACAGCTTCTGTGTGAGAGCTCCTTTGTGTGAGAGGCATAGGGTGACTGAGGAAGGTTGCTGGTGTCCATCCCTGGCCTGCATGTGCATGCATACAGAGACATGGACACATGCACATGCTGAGTACCCCTCATCCAATCCTGAAATCTGAAAACACTGAATTTCAAATCCAGGCATTCTCCTAACCTACACCTTCCCTCAGGAATTGGAGATGAGGCTTTGCAAGAATTCTCAACCAGTGAGACTGGCCCAGACCTTCTGAGATCCATTCTGCCCCAGGAGAACACAGCAGGTGTTATCAGGACAACTCAGAAACTCAAAACTCCAGCCTGATGCAGGGACCGCCTGCTGGGTTAGGAGAAGACTCAGCATCAGGTTCCTGAATGAAAACATCACCTCTGAACACACGGGGTCGCTGTGGCTATGCCTTCAAGGCAACTTCAGCAGCAGCTTAAATAGACTAGGGATGACTATGGGAATCTGCCTGCAGGGTGATGTGAGAATCCTTTTGCTAAGGCTTGGTCGCTAGATGTTGCCACAGAAACCCTTGAACTCTTCTTGGAGTACAGTCCAGGCAGAGGCTGAACACAAAACATTCTGATTATGAACTGAGTTTAACAGATAATCCGGAACCTGAAGGCCACAGGCCCAAAGGTCTGCACTGCAGGGGTGAGGCATCACTGCAGGGATGACCACACACTGCAGGGCTGAGGTGTCACTCAGGGGATGACCACACACTGCAGGGGTGAGGTGTCACTGCAGGGATGACCACACACTGCAGGGATGACCACACACTGCAGGGGTGAGGTGTCACTGCAGGGATGACCACACACTGCAGGGGTGAGGTGTCACTGCAGGGATTACACACATTGCAGGGGTGAGGTGTCCCTGCAGGGATGACCAGGAAACTGATTGAGCTCCTCAGGGCACTCCCTGTCCTGAATGTGCTTCCTTCTAGGTGAGCACTGCAGCTTTCAGGGAGCTGGAGGCCTGTGTGGGCAGCAGTAGAAACTGCTAGCCTTGTTATTCACAGCTGAAACTATCACACAGGGCATTCCAGAAGTGACCACCACCAAAGTGGGGCCTTTCACAGCATTCTGGGTAGGATGGCACAAAGCCCCATGACAATTTTGCCTGTGATCCATACCAAATGTCTGCTGTCAGTGCCTGTCTCTTAGGAGCCACCTGGATGATTCAGGGGATGGTCCTGAAGAAAAGGCTTGGCAAAATTGAGGTCTTCAAAGCCAGAGGAGCAGTGAGGAGGTGCAGGGGCCATAGACCATGGAGACCGATATATGCTGATGTTAGACTACCCAGACTCATCCCTGTGTCCAAGTCTGGATGTCACAGAGGCACCTGGCAAAGGTCCCAACAGTGTCCTTCAGGATTCAGCTGTCTCCCTACTTGCCCTCCACCTAACCCACTTCCTGTGGTTCTGGGAGTCAAGGACTTCATCACCTTTTTCATTTTCTTGTCATATTGCAGGTACTGTGACTCGACCACTCTTCCTCCTGCAGGAGACACATCGTTTGTCACAGAACAGGACTGCTGCACCAGGAAGACCCATAGCATAACCAGGACGCTACAATGAAAAGCAGGCCTGGCCCTTCATGCTGAATGACAGGAAAAGCACCCGGCCTTCTCTTTGTTGCAGACTGGATTCCTCAGCCTTCCTGTTATAAACAGGGCACTAGTACCCTTCACAGGATACTTAGTGTGTATAAGACATTTATAGAATTCATCTTGTATATAGGCCATTGGGCTAGGAGCCAGCATCAAGGCATCAAGTAGGAGGAAATACAGAAACATTCTAGGAAGGGACAGCCAGGGGCCAGTGGGATGGCTCAGTGATTAAGGACCAGAGTTCAGATCCCAGCACATGGATGTTCACAGTCATCTGCAGAATCAGATCTAGGGGGTCCCATGACCTCCCCAGCTCCCAAGCAGCTACATGTGTGCGTCTTAGACACTTCTCACTCACCGTGAAACAACCTAAGCCACAAAACATCCCACACCTTCTTGGATGGGCCCATCCCTGGGGGAGTCTTGTGTGTTCTGGGCTTCAACTCTAGGAAGGCTTGGCCTTGTTTTATAAGATGTCTTATTCCTTATTTCAGCAGAGAGAAAAAAAAATCCAGTCCTGGAACCCTAGAAGACACTGCCATGATGTCACTGCTGTGCTGGCATAGGCTTAGAGATATCTCCATGATCCATCCGAGTCACCTAGAGCTCAGGGAATGATGGAAAAGTCCATGTGAGTTCGCCCAGAGCTTGCAACCATGAGAAAGCTTGGAAAACACAGGGCACATGTGGTGTTTGATCCTGGGTCAGTTCAACCCTCTTGAGCCTGCAGCTAAGACAAACAGTTACACTGGCCTGAGTGCACAGGCCAGATCTCAGAACCTGTTTGCCAGCCATGGAACACTCTGGATTCCTCCTCTCAGCTGGACCTTCTTCCTCTACACCTCATCCACCCAAGCTTCTCAAGAAGTGAAGCTACCAGGTTAATACAACCACAAACTGAAGGCAGCAAGAGCCTTCAGCCGCCCTGTGGCAGTAAGGTCAGTCCATAGGTCTCCTGTCCCTGCACTGTCAGTACCTGTGAGAGCCATGGCCACCTATTCCCTTCAGAGGTGAGGACAATTATACCCACAACCTTGCTTTCAACAAATCCTGCCTTGGCCACAGGTGGGACCCTCATGAGACTCAATCTGATGCAGGCCTCCTCAGACACTTTGGCTTCCTTTCTGGCTGCTGGAGCTTGGGCCCTCTGGCCTGGCCTAATGTAGGATCAGCAACATCCAACTCTGTCGGGCCTCAGACATCCCACATTGGGGGCCCTGCTTCACTCCTAGGTGCATCCTTTTCCCACATCTCTTCAGTCTCTCCCTCATCCCTAATTCCCCTTGCCTCTCAGGCCCAGCCCTTCAGTCTCTGATGGAGACTGTCCTGGAGGGACAGGAGCCCCTCCCCTGAGATACTCTCCCACTCCATGCTGCTGGGCTCTGACAACTCTGCCCTTGGGCTGACTCATCTCTACAGGCACAGCCTGCTGCTCCCCTGCCCCTGCAACCCACTTCCTAGCTCTGCTTCACACAAACACTCTGAGATCTCTACACTGGCTTCCCATTCTATTTTGCTCCCTCTCTGTCCTCCAGAAGTTCTGCTGCTCTCTCTCACCACAGCAGGACCCACTAAGACACTGCTCCTGACCCCAGCAGCCACCAGCAGCCCAGGTCATGGGGCTACTAACAGCTTTGGCCCAGGACTCAGGGCTCCTTCCTTCTTCAGTATCGAGTCCAGGCTGAGACCATCTGGCCTGCTGCTGGGTCCTTGAAACCCTCAGTCTCACAGCCTCTGGGCACTCTGAGCCCTAGTCCTTATGGCTAACAAGTAGCTGCCCAGTCAAGCAACATGGGCCTCACTGGCTTCCTGGTGTGCCATGATGCTTTCCCTGCATGGCCGGGGATGACTGCATGCTAGGATTATGTCTGGAACTAGACCTGCAGGTAACACCTGATGGGTTGGCCAGGCTGTCCTCCTACTCCTGTTCTCAGGAGATTCTCTTGACTAAGCCTCCCAAGTGCTGGGATGAGAAGTATGTGCCACCATGCCACATTCTGATTATAAACTGAGTTTAACAGATAATCCGGAACCTGAAGGCCACAGGAACAAAGGCCTGCACTGCAGGGATGAGGTGTCACTGCAGGGATGACCACACACTACAGGGGTGAGGTGTCACAGCAGGGATGACTACACACTGCAGGGGTGAGGTGTCACTGCGGGGATGACCACACACTGCAGGGGTGAGGTGTCACTCAGGGCATGACCACACACTGCAGGGGTGAGGTGTCACTGCAGGGATGACCACACACTGCAGAGGTGAGGTGTCCCTGCAGGGATGACCAGGAAGCTGACTGAGCTCCTCAGGGCTCTTCCTGTCCTGAATGTGCTTCCCTTCTAGGTGAGCACTGCAGCTTTCAGGGTGCTGGAGGCCTGTGTGGGCAGCAGTAGAAACTGCTAGCCTTGTTATTCAGAGCTGAAACTATCACACAGGACATTCCAGAAGTGACCACCACCAAAGTGGGGCCTTTCACAGCATTCTGGGTAGGATGGCACAAAGCCCCATGACAATTTCGCCTGTGATCCATACCAAATGTCTGCTGTCAGTGCCTGTCTCTTAGGAGCCACCTGGATGATTCAGGGGATGGTCCTGAAGAAAAGGCTTGGCAAAATTGAGGTCTCCAAAGCAAGAGGAGCAGTGAGGAGGTGCAGGGGCCATAGACCATGGAGACTGACATATGCTGATGCTAGACTACCCAGACTCATCCCTGTGTCCAAGCCTGGATGTCACAGTGGCACCTGGCAAAGGTCCCAACAGTGTCCTTCAGGATTCCACTGTCTCCCTACTTGCCCTCCACCTCACCCACTCCCAGTGGCTCTGGGAGTAAAGGACTTCATCACCTTTTTCGTTTTCTTGTCATATTGCAGGCACCATGACTCGACCACTCTTCCTCCTGCAGGAGACACATCGTTTGTCATAGGATACAACTGCTGTACCAGGAAGACCCATAGCATAACCAGGACCCTGCAGTGAAAAGCAGGCCTGGCCCTTCATGCTGAATGACAGGAAAAGCACTCGGCCTTCTATTTGCTGCAGACTGGATTCCTCAGCCTTCCTGTTAGGCACAGGGTGATAGTAACCTTCACAGGATACTTAGTGTTTATAAGACATTTATAGAATTCATCTGGTATGTAGGCCCTTGGACTAGGAGCTAGTATCAAGGCATCAAGTAGGAAAAAATACAGAAACATTCTAGAAAGGGACAGCCAGGGGCCAGTGGGATGGCTCAGTGATTGAGGACCAGAATTCAGATCCCAGCACGTGGATGTTCACAGTCATGTGCAGAATCAGATCTAGGGGGTCCTATGGCCTCTCCAGCTCCCAAGCAGCTACATGTGTGCATATTAGTCACTTCTCACTCACCGTGAAACAACCTAAGCCATAAAACATCCCACACCTTCTAAGATGGGCCCATCACTGGGGGAGTCTTGTGTGTTCTGGGCTTCAGCTCTAGGAAGGATTGGCGCTGTTTTATAGGATGTCTTATTCCTTATATCAGCAGAGAAAGAAAAAAAAAAAAGATCCAGTCCTGGAACCCTAGAGGATACTGCCATGATGTCACTGCTGTACTGGCATAGGTTTAGAGATCTCTCCATGATTCATCTGAGTCACCTAGAGCTCAGGGAATGATGGAAAAGTAACATGAGTCTACCCAGAGCTTGCAACCATGAGAAAGCTCGGAAAACACAGGACACTTGTGGTATTCTGATCCTGGGTCAATTCAAGCCTCTTGAGCCTGGAGCTAAGACAAACAGTTACACTGGCCTGAGTGCACAGGCCAGATCTCAGAGCCTGTTTGCCAACCATGGAACACTCTGGATTCCTCCTCTCAGCTGGACCTTGTTCCTCTACACCTCTTCTGCCCAAGCTTCTCAAGAAATGAAGCTACCAGGTTAATAGGACAACAAACTGAAGGCAGCAAGAGCCTTCAGCCGCCCAGTGTCAGTGACGTCTTTCTTTCTTTCTTTCTTTCTCTTTCTTTCTTTCTTTCTTTCTTTCTTTCTTTCTTTCTTTCTCTCTCTCTCTCTCTCTCTCTCTCTCTCTCTCTCTCTCTCCCTCCCTCCCTCCCTCCCTCCCTCCCTCCCTTCCTTTCTTTCTTCCTTTCTTTCTTTCTCTTTCTCTGTTTTAATCTTGGAGACAGGGTTTCTTTTGTGTAGCTGATCTGGAACTGGCTCTGTAGAGGAAGCTGGCCTAGAATTCACAGAGATCTGTCTGCCTCTGCCTCCAAAGTGTTAGGATCAAAGGTATGTGCCACCACCACTGCTTATCCTTCTGTTTTAAAGG
Organism: Rattus norvegicus; assembly: GCF_021556685.1. Classification (NCBI taxonomy): domain Eukaryota; kingdom Metazoa; phylum Chordata; class Mammalia; order Rodentia; family Muridae; genus Rattus; species Rattus norvegicus. Next base: position 27,878,040 of record NC_141552.1, read on the forward strand.
AAGAATGTAGCCCTACATGGCAGCGCGAGTTTAGTCCCAGGATGGACATTCTTTATCAGCAGGTCTCAGGGTAGAACTGGATATGTGACGCTGTGCTAAAGCACTGTCCAGAGTGGGCAGTGCAGCTTCTGAAGAGGAATGCAGGCCTGGCCTCCAGACCTCCACCTTCAAGGCCTCTCTTGAGAGCCTGATGCCCTGGCAAAAGAGACTCCATCTCTCCAGAGGACCTGTGCAGTCAAATGACACCTCAGTGATGAAAACTATCAGTCCCCAAAGGCATGCCACTAAGTAGAGATAGCCTCAGTCATGCACCTCTGCCCATCCCCAGTTCCTCATGTCAATAACTCAACCCTTTCATGAACTAGATGGCAAAACTTGAGGCAGGAGGATCAGTAGTTTACTGGCCAGTCTGGGCTCTATGAGATGCTCTCCCTGAAATCAGAGCCAGCAGGAAATTCAGTTTGAAAGCTCTTTGTAGCCCAGCTCAACGACCTGGTTCAGAGCCTGGGACCCCGCACGGTAGGATAAAGTAACTCCCATGCTTTTTCCTCCACCTTCAACACTCATGATTTGGAATGCACACCCCTACAATGAGATCAATACACATGGAATAAAAAATTAAACAGAAACATTAATGAAGACAATGCAGACACTTTTTAAAAAGGATCCTGGGAGCCCTCAGATTGCACTCTCCTTTCCTTTGTCTTGGGAACAGCACCTGCACCAGTGACTGGAGACTTCCTGCAAGAGAGAGAGGAGAGATGCACTGTTCATTCAGCTGGAGAGCTGTGCAAAGACCAGACATACCTGCCTTTTTCTGATAGTGGGAGCTGGGCCCAAGTGTGGGCTGTTCCTACTAGAGGCACCACAGGAAGAGGACCACCTTCCTCGAACCTTCCTGGAAGTCAGAGCACTGGCTATGGACGTCCCTCAATCCTCAGATGACACAATTCAGCGATGGCTCAGGGCCTCTTAGGACAGAGAGGGACCAGAGCTTCCCCCCAAAGCAAGATCCCTGTCTTATCTGACAGGTATGAGGGCTTAGGGATGGGACAGAGGATTTGACAAGGTTACATGTAGCACAGGGGCTAGGTTAGTAAGGCAATCAAAGAGGAAAGAGACCTGGAACATTCCTCATCTGTTCTTTTTGCTCTATTCGTAGGGATGAGGTGGCAGTGTGGGGTAGAGGACTAGGACACAGCACAGCCTTCTCTGCACATGGTGAGCTTTCTAGGCTGCCTGGTCACTGTGACCAGCATCTTTTCAACTGTGCCACTCTACTACCAAGGCTGACACAACTGGTGACCATGTAGCAATAGGACTTTACTGACTTAGGGACATCTGGAATCACACAATGATCATGTGTCACAGGAGAGGTTTTTTTTTTAAGAAAAGGATTTAACAAAATATTTATTTTGTCCATACTAGTACACTGTCTCTGTTTTCAGACACAACAGTAGAGGGTAGTAGATGAGATTAGAAATGGTTATGAGACACAGTGTGGTTGCTGGGGATTGAACTCAGATCCTCTGGAAGAGCAGTCAGTGGTCTTAACCACTGAGCCATCCCTCCAGCCCCAGTATATTGTATTTTCAATGTTGTTTGTTTTATTTCTTTTCTCACCTATGTCTGTATGGCGTTTCTGTGAATACAGGTACTCATGTGCCTGTGTAAAGGTCAGGGACAACCTGAGCACAGGTCCTCACCTTCTACCTCTGGTCCATGGCTGTGTATGCTAGGCTAGCCCTTCCCCTAATCCTAGAGACTGTCCACTTTAGGCTCCAGTCTCCCTGTCGGAAGGGCTGGATGACAGACACTACTGCATCCAGGTTCATGTGGCTTCTAGGGACCTAAACTGTTGTTGGGCTTGTTCAGATGAAAATAAACACCATTTCACAGCCCTGGCTGGGCCAGGCAGTGCACGGGTCTTTGCTGCTCTTGCAGAAGACTTGAGTTCAGTCTCCAGCACCAGGGTCAGGTGGCTCACAACCACCTGAGACTCCAGGTCCAGGGACTTCCAAGCTCTTCTGGATAAACCTTCTTGGCAAAAGCAGGGCTGGGAGCTGGAGGCTTCTGGTGTTGGCTTCTCCCTGCAGTAGGGGGCAAATCATGGGCATGTGAGGTAACATGGAACCCTGTAATTCTACAAAGTGCAGAAGCTCCTGATGTCCCTCATGGTGGCCCAGAGCCTGCTCACCAGACATGGAGGCTTCAGTAACATGGCCTTGTCCTGACCTGTGTGCACTGTGCATCCTCACTCTCTACTCCCTGCTTTTGGCGGTTGGAATCTCAGGTGTAGGAGACGCCTACCATAGGCCTCTTCTCTCAGCATTTCAGCATTTTACATTTTATGTAGTTTGTGGTCTTCCTGTGCCATGATATGCACATGGAGAGCAGAGGACACAATGTGGACTCAGTTCTCTGCTCTCATCCATGATCAAACTGAGGCCATGAGGCTGGGTGGCAGAGCCTTTACCTGCTGATCTGTACCCATTTGATCTTCACCAAGCATCCTTTGCTGTACACAGATATATCAGCCTGTGACCTCATCCTCCAGACTCTTATGAAGCAAACCCCATAGGTGTGGAGCTCCCACAGTTAGCCAGGGCTAAAGGGGAAGGCAGCAAGCCCTTTAGGAACTCTAGAAAAATGTCTATACTGGTACTAAACTCGTGCTGCCATGTAGGGCTACATTTTTACTTTAAAACAGAAGGATGTGTGGTGGTGGTGGCACAGGCCTTTGATCCTAATACTTGGGAGGCAGAGGCAGACACATCTCTGTGAATTCTAGGCCAGCTCCCTCTACAGCGCTAGTTCCAGGTTAGCTACACAAAAGAAACCCTGTTTCCAAGAGTAAAACAAAGAAAGATAAAGAAAGAAAGAAAGAAAGAAAGAAAGAAAGAAAGAAAGAAAGAAAAGAAAGAAAGAAAGAAAGGAAAGAAGAAAGAAAGGAAGGAAGGAAGAAAGAAAGAGAGAAAGAAAGGAAGGAAGAAAGAGAGAGAGAAAGAAAGAAAGAAAGAAAGAAAGAAAGAAGGAAAGAAACAAAGAAAGAAAGAAAGAATTTATATTTTGTATACAATGAGATGCCTGCCTGTCTATGCCTGAACCATCATGTTAACTATAACTCTTGTCACATCTGCATTAATTCAAATACTGAAGGCCAAATGGTTAAATCTTAATGACAATACAATGGGGGGGGATGCTGAAGAGATGGGTGGTTTAGTGGCTAAGAGCAGAAGACCAGGGTTCAGTTCCCAGTGCCCACATGGTGGCTCCTATTAGCCTGTAATTGCAGTTCAATGGAATCGTTCTGGACTTCATGGGCACCAGACATACCACATGGTGCACAAGCATTTATTAGGTGAAACACTCAGGCCATAAAAATAAGTAAATAAAATATATGGTTAACAGACATTGTGATTCAGGAAGTTCTTAGTGGCTTTGGTTATCATTTCTCTCTCCTGGAGACCTGTCTTCCTCATGCTCAGCCTCCCTGGCTTCTAGGACAATTCCTAGCTCTGTGGAGCATGAAGTACTCAACTCCATAAGCCAAGCATTGCAAAGCCATCTGCACCTTCACTGCTACACCTTCACCATGGCTATGTCTAAAGGGAGAGACTTGGATCCCACAGATGTAAGGCCAAACCTGTTGGGCTATGTGAGCCCAGCCACCCAATAGTCAGATGTACTCCTGTCCTTGGCTATGGCATGAGGCTCTTAAGACAAATTAATCTGAAGGATCTCAACAGCTATGTTGTTAGACCTCTCATTGCTCTGCCCGACCTACAAGCTCCTTTACTGGCTCAAATTCACACCCGAACTCCTCTCCTGCCTCAGCCACCATCAGCTCTTCTATTCCTCTCCACCTGTGCTCTGAATAATCCACACTAAGGTGGACGTTAACCTCTCCATGGACCTCCAGACGTATGCTTGTGATTACTCTTCATTGGCTGTTTTGTATGGGTAGGCGGGTACTTCTAGTCTCATGCAGAACACTGCTCACACATTTTGGATCTTACAACACCCTCTTGATTGAGAATCCTGACTAATGACTGATTGGGCTTTCCATGCCTGAAGTCACCCTCTGTCTCCCAGTCCAAGATGAGAATCCCCAGCCTAACCCCATGGTGTCCAGTTTCATCTCAGAAGCTAGGCTCTGCACTAGCCCATATCATTTGGATCTCGGCCTCTAATTCTCTGTTAAATCGTTCCTCTCTTCTTTAAAACAAATTCATTTTGTTGTTTATTTTTTGAGACAGGGTTTCTCTGTTTGGCCCTGGCTATTCTGACATGCTCTCTGTAGATCAGACTTGTCAGGAAGCCAGATATCTGCCTGCCTCGGCCTCTTAAGCACTGGGATTACTGGATTGTGCCAGCATGCTTAATTAAAAATTAATTAGTGACAGTGCATGTTGGCACATGCCTTTAATACCGTCCGTTGGGAGGTAGAGGCATTGTGAGTTCCAGGACAGCCAGGGCTATATATTAACACCTTGTCTCAAAGAAAACAAGCCAAAAATGAAACAAAAATGTTGCAATATGGTCTTAGGTATGTAACTGAGACTGTTCTTGAACTCTGAATCCTCCCACTTTCACTCAGGTGCTAATCAGCAGACTTCTCTCTTGACTTTCACTGAGCACTCAGGGCTGCCAGGACTGTTACCTCTCCCAGTGTAACTCCTGACTCTCTCATCAGCATCATCACAAAACTCCTGCTAAGAATTAAGGAAACCTGAATTCTAAGGAACAGTCGGAGCTCCAGTATTTCCAAAGCTCACTCTAATACAGATGGATCCTATGCTGCAGTAAAATGGTCACAGCTGGAGGTCTTAATTCCAGGACTTGGGACAGAGGGGTTGGAGGATCTTGAATTCAAGGTTATTTTTATGTTACATTGTTGCTCAAAGCGAGTTGGGCTGCTACAAGATACCCTGTCTCAAAACTATACCAAACACACCTAAAATGAAACAGAGGAGTTTGAGTGGGCACAGATGGGAAAGCTCGGCACTTTATGGCTAAGCCACCTGCTGCCAGCACCAAAGTCCATGCACAGCCCCAATTCTGAGCTGTGTCTGGGATCCTGCTCAGGAGAATGCACCAAAGTAGCTCAGATCCAGGGCTTTTGGGCTAAGAGGAATTCAGGCAGTCACACTTTGGATGCCAGTTCTACAGCTCAACTGCCTGTCAGCCCAGGATCTGGTCTTAGTCATGGCTTGGCATCCCTAAATTCCTCCCAGCTGTGCTCCGAACTCACCCTGTGCCCCGTTCTGATGAATCTGCCATTCTCCATGGGAGTAGCCTCAAGAAGTCCCTCACATCTGAAGCACCACTCTGAGTGCACTAAATACTGCAGGGGAGGGGTATGTCCAGCAGAGCACCCACCCCTTTCAGCTGTAGAACATTTAGAGTTCTAGAGTGAGCACTGCTGTGCATTGTGGAACCTAAGCAGTATCCCAGGCTTGGCCTGGGAAGAGCCGTTGACACCCACACTTTCTGGGGTGACATTGTCTCCTGAGGATAGAGTCAGGTCAGGAGCAGCAACTGATGTTCATGAGAGACAAATTTTCTTCAGCACCTGCCCATGCTGGCCCTAGGATCTGGGCTTTTTGGGTGACATGAGTGCTGAGCCCCCCAGGTAGATGGGTTTTCAGGGGTCTGGTGGTTATTGTCACCAAAGGTATCCACAAGGATAAGTCATACTGTACTAATTCCCATATTAGATCCCTTCTCACGGGTCACAGAGGCCGTGCTGGGTCCTATATGTGGACCCAGGGCCTGCGCACTTTTGAGGAGACTGGTCAGGGTGCAGGCTTCATGACATTTTGTTTGAATTATTTTGGGGGATTTTATTTTTACTGTTGAGGACAAACCTAGGGCTGCCATGTGCTGGGAAAAGGCTTTGCCACAGCTGTAGATCATCCCTAATTATAAACTCCTAAATTCTCCATCATGGAACTTTCTAGGTCCCTCACATGATGCAACCTTTGGGGGATTCCTCACATAGAATCATGGGGTGGATTGCATCCCAAAGAGAGAAATGTTCCCCTGTGTCTGCCTGTGGCTGTGGTGATGAGAGTGCTGACCAGTGGATGGCAGGGCCCATGTGAAACCCTTTTGGTTTCCACTTGAGTGGAATCTTCACCATGCTTTTTTTTTTTTTTCTTGAAACACAGGTTGCCCTGGAACTTACAGTCTTCCATCACTCTGACTCATTTTCTCATGACTGGGCTCACAGGCTTAAATTACTATGCCCATCTTTGTTTTTTTTTTTTTTTTGTATTTATAAATCTTCTAAAAGCCAGAAGGATCTAGAATTTAAAATTTTGCAGTCCAAGGCATTTCCAACAGGGGATTCTTGACCTAGGAGTATCCAGACCAGTTTTTATTGTGTGGGTACTTCATTCCCATAACAGCTTATGTTTGACAAAGAGTTCCAAGGTGTGATGTCACTGGGCATCAGGCGGTGTCCCAAATAGCAGCACCAACTCAGGTTGTAATTTAGGCTGGAGAAACTTACTAGGACGCTGGTAATCCTAGCACCCTGGGGCCTCACATGTCCTTAGTCTGATCTAGCAATGAATCAACTGCTCTTGAGGGTGGATTGGAATTCTAGTCACTGTGAGGCAGGAGCATTAGGATCCTACAGCCACTCTGGGCTCCATAGGAAGACCCTGTTTCAATAGTAAAAGGGGTCACCTGCGAGTTCTTACTGTCTTCCCTGAGACCTTCCTGCTTGAGTTAGAATAGCTGTCTCACCAAGTTGAAGTAGAGGGCAGAATGTTGGTGCCTTCTATAGTGAGGACTAGTGACAGATAGTCTATGGAAATTCTAGAAAGATCTACAGGTATTTATGTCCTGTGCATGGGAATTGCTGGCTTCCCTGTGTCCTTTGCCTTTAATTTGCAGTCCATGGGGCACCTGGGAATGTCCCAAAACCAGGCTGCACACAGGGCTTATCCCATGATTCTCACTTGCACCCAGTGCCTGCCTGATAGTCATAAGTCTGACAGAGCCACTGTATGCTCTCCTGACACCTGCAGAGAGCAGTATATGGGACCCTACCATCCCCACACTGCCCATCAGTGTCTACAATGTCCCTATATGGCACTGAGATGGTCTAAGCTCCTTTCCGCCTATATGCTGCATCAGAATCTGACCATTCCTAATTTCCTCCTCTCACACCCACACTAGAAGCCCGGTACCCACACTAGCCCCAGCTGGCCTGTTGCCTACTGACATCTCATGGACTCTGTCCCAATCCCCTGCCCTGCCCTGCCCTGCCACAATCACCTGCCCTACCCTGCCCTGCCCCAATCCCCTGCCCAGCCCTGCCCTGCCCCAATCCCCTGCCCAGCCCTGCCCTGCCCTCACTCAGCTGACATTGTGGACATCTCAAGACAGTCACTGGACAATGGCTGACACACTTGTCTGAAGACTGGAAATGTTTCTCGATCTTGGAGAGGAAAGAAGGACCCTCCAACTACACTGAACTCTAAGGAAGTTTATTCAGGTGAGGGATGACAGGGACTGTTTTGTCTCATGTCACACATGACAGTAGAAAATATCCTAGGTATTGGATGCCGCTGTTAGCATTAACAGAACAAAGCACATAGTGTTGGGAAGGATAATAAATTATGAGTAGGATTAGAAAACCCCAAGCCTCTTCCAGGTTCTAGGAGAGAAAAAAAAAAAAAAAAAAAAACACGAAATACAGCATTAATGGGATAGTTTGGTTAAATCTAGTTACTAGTTTCTATTGTGATCCTATTGTCTGTGCCTGCGCCGACAGTGTGTGAATATCGGGTGTAGGTTTGTGGGGTTGAAAGAAAACACCTACACGGGTCACCCCTTTTTAGCCAGTGCCACCAAGGCTTTACTGAGATCTCCTTATATACCAGAGGCAAAAGCTGTGGAAAAACAACAAGGCAGGTGAAAATCCCCAACTAGGAAAATAGGACAAGTCTGTGTGGTGAAAGTTCCAGCCCACTCAGGGGCATAAACAGCTTCTTAAAAACAAGAAGCAGGAAAGCTCAGTGGGGAGGAAGGGTGCCATGGAAAATCCCAGCCCAAATCAGGGGCTAAGAGCAGCTGTCAAAGGTGTAAACAATTTCTTGCTATAGCAGGCTGAAAGGCTCAGCGAGGGGGGAGGGAAACACCAAGGTAGGGCCCAACAGGAGCCTTCACTGGTGGCTCTAATGTTTCACTTTCCTCTGCCAACTGGCCTCCACACTGTTTCTAGCACCATAATGATTTCAAGTCTTCCTCCTAAGGAATTTTGTGGCAACCGTTGAATGCTAAGCACAAGGCTTCATGAGTGTTCCCCTAACACACACCCATGTTGCAACTTTCCATGCAGGCTATTTCTTGATGTGATTTCAAGCACCTGTACATAATAAGACAGGAGAACATTTTGACTGCATATTCAAACTGGTATTATTTCTCAGGAATTTTTAATGGCTAATATTGGTGAAGGAGGATAATTTGAGTTAGGATGAGACATTTTTGGGCAGGATTTGGAAGGAACCATTCATTTAGATGCATAGGAATTACTAAGGTTTTTATAATCAAGCCTTGAGGAAAATTTGGCTTTGGAAGCAGGAGATGCTCAGTGGCTCTGCCCCGGGAAAGTCTCCTGGAAAGGGCACCTCTGCTTATGCTCAGTACAGGGAGAACATTAGCAGGAAGGCAAAGTCTGTTCCCCATGACATCAGTTGTCCCTTCTTGGACATTCTATTGTCTCCTAGAGAGTTCTTGGCGTCCTCTGCTATGTCACCAATGTTGTAGTGACAACGAGTGCCCTAGTTTCTCTCACTACGAGTCTGGCAGATACATCCTAAGACATGTTTTCCAGTCTTAGAAGTGTTTTGGGAGGGGGGATGTCGATTGTGGAGAGACTAGGGTGAAGGAATCTGACCTTTCGTCTCAAAGAAATGATGGACAAAGAAAGTGGTTCTGGGGAATGTGGAGTAAGTTCTGGGCAGTGTCTTTTGAGCTTTCTGTGGAGGCGGGGGGAGGGATGGTGGGGGTCCTGCAAGCTTAAGCTGACCTTTCTAGCAATTGGCCACAACAACTGGAGCATCTGCAAAGGAATTGAATTTCCATGAATATCACAATTCCTGAAGGTCATGGATTTCAGAATTCTTTTCTGTAAGAAAGCACAACAGAGGCTAATAGGAGGAAAACTCCAAGACAATGAACTAAACTATACCCAAGAAAAACCAAGAAATTAATCTTCTCTCAATAATTTAAAAAAAGAGACGCACACAAACATAATTTCACCTATAACCAGAAAAAGAAGAGAATGCAGCAATCATTGGCTTTAATATCTGACCAGATCCTCTTTCCCTAATCCCCAAGCTCCCAGGGGCCAAACTGCCATCCAAAGTGTATGCAAGGATGCTCTATGGTTCTAGGTGAGGCCTGTTGCCCCACCAAATGCAGATCCTAGAAGTGTGAGGTGGGGATGGATATGTGTGGGTGTAGGAGTACTGTCACATAGGCAAAGCTGAGCAGAAACGGGATGTAAGGTTTGATGAGGGGAGTGTGGAAAGCAGGACAACAGTTGAAATGTAAATAAATAAAATAACCAATTAATAAAAAATAGCCAAAAATAAAATAAGTAAAAAGGTAAATGAAAATTAAACCAAACCAACCAAACAAACAAACAAAAATCCCTGTAGTGTATTGGTCTAATTCTGCTTGTATTTTAATGCTAATTTGTGGAACTCAGGACTGGTTAACCCCAAATAACTGACCCTGTTCCCAGTTAACTGTGATTATAAAAAAGCCAACAGCCAACAGCCAACAGCAGAGAGATGGGGGAGGTGAGCTTTGAGGGCTTTGCTAGAGAGGATCATGAGGAGGGAAGAAGGAGGAAGAAGCTGCCATAGAATAAAGGAAGAACATGTGTGATGGAGAGGAGAGAGGAAGAGGACAGCAGCCATGGTTAAGGGAGAGGAGAGCCTGGTCCTGAGGGCTGTCCAAGGGGAACAAAGAGCAGCCAAGATGCTACACAGTCTGTAAGAGTTGAGCGTTATTGTTTGGAAAGTAGATCTGATACCATGGAGGGCAGGCAGCTGCACAGCTACTGTGCTGACTAATGCACACTAAAATAAATTTAACAAAATATGTATAACCAGTAAGACAGCTCTGTAGAGGATCCTAAAAGGATTACTTTAGTTTGAAGGGAAGGACAAAATACCAGAGAACACAGGGGATAAATTAATAAAACTAGGAAAGTTAATCAAAGAAGACTGTGAAAACCACAAAAATTAACAAAATGACAAAATTTAATACATAGGTTTAAATAATAATTACATATCACTAAACTCAATATCTAGGGTGGTGGGGCATGAATTCTGCCATGGTCTGAACTCAGAAAGGTGGGGTTGGGAGAAACATGTATGGTTCAATAGTCCACCCACATTGTGTCAATGTGATTTAATCTAAGGACAAAGAAGTGTAGCATCTCTCACGACTTTCTTCTAACCCCTTGACAGGATCACTGGGGTGTGGCCTCAGTACTTCATACTTCTTGCTAGGTCAGCGAAACTCAGGGAAGCGTGAGATTGTCACAGCACAGTATTAGGCTAGATATACTGAGTAGATGATACTAAGTTGTTCAGATGGTGATATCCATTTGCATGTGTTCTTAATGTGGACCTAAGGAAAGAGAGATCAAGGTCCTTAGAATAGAAGGAACATTCCCAGTCCTTTTCTACCATTCCAGACTGAAAGTCTGGTAGGGAGAAAGTGGTAAATAATAAAGAATTAATAGATGATGCTTTGAATGAAGGGTTGGTTTTTGTGCTGGTTTAAGGGAGGGTCTCAAGTATCCCATGTTGCCCTCTCCCTGGCTGGCCAGGTTCACTTTGAACTCAGATAAACCTGCTTCCACTTTCCAATATATAGTCTTACAAGAGGGGCCTCCGAGGTCTCTGAGGACAGCATTAGCCATTGAGAGTTGAGGTGTGCAACCCACAACTTTAGTTTTAGCCACTTTGTTCCATGTCTACCAGCTATTTCAGATTGTTGCTGTCTATGCCTGACAATCAAGGACACAGAAAAATAACCTGATAGAGAGCAAGGACATGGTGATCACATCCTTTCCTCTTCTATATGTTCTGGATGAGGTTTGTTAAAATTCCAATATTGCAAAAAGCTTTATATAGGGCCCATCACATTAAGGGTCACTATGCACTGTTTCATCTAAAATGGCCTAATCAGAACTGACCGCCAGACAACACTTCCTGCGAAGTTCCTATGAGAGCTTAAGTTTTTTGTGTTTTTTCTTCTTCCTTCCTTTCTTTCTTTCCTTCTTTCTTTCCTTCTTTCTTTCTTTCTTTCTTCCTTCCTTTCTTTCTTTCTTTCTTTCTTTCTTTCGCTTTATAGGTTTAGAGGAATGTATTTTGGGCCACGGATCTGCCCCTTGTATCTTAGCTATGGATGTGATCAATCAGTGTTAGTGTATGCATTCAATAAAATGTCCATTTTTGACTAAGGTAGATGCTTCTGTGTTTTGTGGGGTGACCCATTGTCAATGTCTAGTGAGTTGGGGCCCTGGGTATGGTCGCATACCACCAGGACACAGGGGGTGCAGAGCAAAGGCAGAAGAAACTGCACGCAGTTGCAAGCTTTATTAATCCTTATTAAGCTAAGAATATGCATTACTACAATTTTCATTGTGTCAAGATACCATAAGATCATTATTCCCAGGATACCAGGAACAATGAGGGAAGATTATACAAAGAAAGACGAATAAACGAAAGCTTCTTCTAAAAATATTCATATAACAAATAACCTCTCTTATTATAATCAAAATATACTCACCATTACAAGAGAGCGTTAGAACCACTTCCACAGAAACGGGACACAGCAGAACATAATTTAAGGCCAAGTGAGAAAAACATTTTCTTCTCCAGGGCGGCATTCCAGCCCCTACTTGAATCTGTCACCAGGCCTTTCTTGACCCTGCCTGGGAGCTGCATCTCTATGTCTTAACAATTCCTTCTTTTTTCTTTTGTTTTAAAGTAACACTTTACATAACATAGCTAAAGGTCCTTGTAGGGGTTTAGTCATGTAAAAATAAAGCAACATAATACATAATGTACATAAGATTATGGCAAAACTAGCTCCTCCCATGCCATGGAAAATTCTTTGAAGCCAAGCCTTGGGATCTAATCCTGTCAATTGATCAGCCAATAATTTCGCTATTTCCATAGGTGTAGTATCTTCTAGCTGTTTACCAAAAGACATTCGAACATCATATTTCAAGGCATTAATTACTTTTGAAGCACTTTCATTACGCTCTAAATAGGCTTGAATTAACTTCCAATCATGTTCTGTGTCATTATCCATATATTTACTAATACAAAAGTAGTAGGATTTCATCATGATAAGCAATATAAACCCGATAACTGGCATTTGCCGCAGCAGAAGAAACCATGAGTAAAGCACACATTGCTAAGAATAAGTGCTCAGCAGTAAAGGACTTTCCTGAAAGAGACAAAATTATTCCTTTCAGTGCTTAATCGCTTCACCTGACCCCACATAGGTAATAGGGTTGTCACTACACGGATCCTTATCCATTGTTGTTTGTGGACACTAAGAGAAGCCAGGGCCTCAGTAATGGAGGACACCTCCTCATCTCCTGAGAACATCCATCAGGAGAAAATGTAGCTGGTTTAACTGGATTCCTTTGAGGGTAGGGAGCAGTTCTTATTATTCTGTGCTTGGATCCATCTCCCGGGTAACCAGAATAGTCTCCCATCCTGTAATGAGACAAAACCCTCTCCCCTATATACAATGATGTCCCTTCCTGCCATTCAGCATCCCGGGCAATTTTTATCCATACTGTATGTTCCATTCCTTCTGGGGGGAAGTTCAACAAAGTGTCTATCAGCTCTTGATATAACTTCACCTTGTGGTAAATTAAGAAAATTAATAACGTATAATGCTTGTGCCATATAGCTCTGGGACTGGTCTGCAAACTCCATTCAGGTTGCATAAGGCCATCTCTTTTCCCCCTTTTTAATTTTATAATTTGTCATTATATGGTGTGGTGAATTCTTTCAACAAAAGCTTGTCCTTGTGTATTGTGTTCTGTGCCAGTAATATGTACAATATGATATCGTTGACAAAATTGTTTATATTGATAAGAAATATATGTTGGTCCATTATCAATTTTAATTTTAGAAGGCAGTTCCATAACAGCAAAAGTTTCCAATAGATGCTGTATAACATGAGCAGTGCGTACTCCTGGCAATGGTGTAGCCCACACAAATTTTGAAAAATTATCTATGCTTACATCTATATGTGAAAGGCGACCAAACTCAGAAATATGGGTTATATTGATCTGACACGATGTATTAAGTTGCATCCTTCTGGGATTAATTTGAGATGGAACACATTTTATACGTGAAGACTGACACATAGGACAATTAGCAATAATTTGTTTTGCTTGAGAATTGGGAAGCTTATATTTAATATGTAAATATCCTGTATTGGCATGATTATGAGTGTGTTCTTCTGGGGTAGCAAATGCCACTAATTGATCTACCATATGATTGCCAAGTGTTAAAGATTCTGGAAATTTTGAATGTGATCTAGTATGTGTAATGAATATTCTAGAGTTTCATAATAACAATAGTCCTTTAATATGTGAGAATAACATTTAATATAGGCTTAGATGTAGAAACAAGAGCAGTCGCAATATTCTGTACTACTCCTACAACATAAGCGGACTCAGCTATAATATTTTTACATCATGAGTAAAATCCGGCAATACATTAATTACCGCTAATAATTCATTTTGTTGTACTGACCCAAAGGAAGATTCTTGTCCCCAAAATTAATCTTTGGTCCAATAAGCCATCTTGGTGTTAGAGCCCTCTGTAAACACAGTAAAGGCTGATGGTAATGGTTCAACAGAAATTAGTGTATTTATCAAAATTTTTTTTGTTTTTTAAAGCAATCCCACAATTTACTATGGGGAGGATGAAATTCAATATTTGCAGTGTAAGAAATCATGGCTAATTGAAAAACCTCAGACATCTGCATTAAATATTCCCCTTTATCTTTGCTTAATGGGAAAACAAGAGCAGCACAATCATATCCCCACAGAGTAACACGTCTTTGTATGCCTTGCTGAATAATTAAAGAAATTTGTTCCTCATAATTTGTTAATGTTTGGTTAAAGTTTTATTTAATATAAACCCATTCTAAAGGCAACTCATCCTGAGCGAAATTGCCTGTAGGATATTCAAGAGTATTTAAACATATAATTTAATAACTCTATCTGGATCAATACATGCCAAATATGCATCTTTCCATTTCCAGAAAAGATACCCTTGCATGCCTTCATATAAGCATTAATATCCCCAGCCTCCTTTATAGGTAATAATGCTCTCCTGTACTCTTCATTAGCATTTTCAAGAGCAAGATTTGCAGCAGTTGTCCTCCAGCTTCCTCTCCTACCATTGTTCTTTCCAATGTTAATTTTAATATACATAAAAACTTAATATATGGTTCATAGAAAGCTACTACCTTTTTCAACCAACCAGTATCATCCTTTATAATAAGTCGGTTGGGCCACACCTTGAATCGATGCTGGCCTAATTATAGGAAAAGAAAAAGCAGGTGAATTCGTCATTATCCTCGTGTGAATCTAATGGTCAACACGCCATCCTTGGGAAACGACTTAGAAAAACCTGCTTCAGGCAGTGGTGCAGAGGGCAAAACTTTTACTTTCGTTTTGTCTTAATGAAGCTCTAGCTTCTTGTTCTGTATTCGTTATTACCCTGTCTGCATTCATGGCCTTGAACACAGTAAAAATTACAGCCCAAAGAGAACAGAAATTGGAATCTTTTTGCCCTGCCTGACAGCCTTTTTCACCTTAACTTTCACTTTGACCCAGATATCAGAATCCCTGGAACCCTCGTCAGGGAATCATGGAGTTTACTCTTGCTGTCTCTAAACACTTTTCTAAACCAGACTATGAGACATGAATTCCCTGCACTCTTAAAGATGCTTAAGCATAGCGAGATGAAGAGAAGATTTATCTTGTCCCATTTCCTTGTAATAAATTGTACTTACCTTATCTGACTGTCCAGACTTACCTTCAGGGACCCTGTTCCAGTGCCATAGGTCGACGTCTAGGGTGTTGGGAGCCCTGCGTCCGGTCGCATTCCTTTCTGTGTTTCCCGATGCTCAGTGGCCATGCCACTCCAGCATGCTTTGAAATGAACCAGTCCTCAACCACCACCACCACCACCACCACCACCACCACCACCACCACCACCACCACCACCATCAGCACCACCACCAATTTGGTTTTGTAAATAAAGTTTTATTGACATCGCCATACTCAGCATTTACATCCTGTTCAGTGCTGCTTCTGGCTGCAGCTGCAGAGCTTAGGAGCCACAGAGCCCTTTAGGCTCCCAGAGCTGAGAGCATTGACCTTTTGCCTTGATGTGAAAGAGGTGACTGACCCCTGTGCTCGAGGTGGCCTTTCCGTGCCCCTTAACCCATAGCATAGGTCTCTGTGCCATCCTCTCCCTTTGCTGTGGTGTGCACTTCCTGGTACATTTCCGTTAGCTCTTGACATTTCCAGAGCATTGGGTCTTGCAAATTGAATTTGCATGGCATCAGGAATAGACCTGATAGCAGGGTGTGGGACACTCCCTATGGGGAGCCTGCCCAGGGGCATAAGCTTACTTTTCCAGTCAACTCCCTGAACAGTGAGCCTTTGTGGGACAAGGTACTTCAGGACATGACTTGACCTCTCTGCAGTGCACCCAATCCCTGCTTGGCTCAGATGTCCCCCAGAGAGGTTGTGTGTGTGTCCCCAGTAGAGGCAGCACTCTGTGTGGTGGCATTGACATGGCATCCAGGAAAGTCAAAACCAGAGGGACATGTCGGGCAGTTGGAAGCAGATGTCTGCGTCCATGGAGAGAAGGATGGACTAGACACTCCTACAGGGGGTGAGCTGAGAAGCACTTCCTTGGCTTTTTCATAGCCATGTAGGCTGCATGCCATGCTGTGTACCCATGCTGTGCTGAAGCCCCAGGCTTTGAGTCTCCCACAGCTGCTGTGTCCTGGGGCCAGGGTAGGATTAAGGAGACTTAAGATTAAGCAGGAGAAAGGTGAAAACCCTGGTTGCAGGGTGGGGATGGCACAGTCATAACACTCCTGCACATGAGGCCCCTGACTTAGAGCCGTATAGCAGCTGTGACAAGCCAGCTCTGGTGACACTCATCTGCAATGCCAGGCCATGGGGGGTAGAGGCAATAGGATCAGTTGTTAGTTATCCTTGGCTACACGGCAAGTTCGAGGCCAGCCTGGGCAACTTTGTCTATGAAAATAAGACAAAACTAGGTCTTGACTCTGAGCATCACAGCGTGTACCTGGCATGGTTGCCCCACCCCAGGTAAGAAACCCCTCTGTCCAGAGGCCATAACTGCAGGAGACCCCTGGCCAAGTGTCTATACAGCGCCCTGTTTGACTGGTCTGTGCTGAGGACCAACCACGCTCTCCTCAACAGGAAGGACATGGGAGAGGCTGTTTCTGTGAGATTCCGGGCCCTGAGACGGCCAAGAATAAACCCTGTCCTTGGGAAAGCCATGGAGACTAGGAACCCAGGGGATCTCTGCAAACACCAGGGCTGGCAGGGGACTCTCATCCTCTACAGCAGCTGCTCTCAATCTGTGGGTTCTACATCAGAGCTTCTGCACACCAGACATTTACATTACAAATCCTCACAGTAACAAAGTTACACTCATGAAGTAGCTCTCCAATAAGTTTATGGTTTGGATGACAACAACATGAGGAACTGAAATAAAGAGACACAGCATTAGGAACGGTAAGAACTGCCATTCTATAGGAACCCAGGCATCTGCACTCGGTGTCTCGGAGAGTGATAGGCTAGGCTTCACCCTCAGCGATGCCAGCATGTGGGCACCAAGCCCAGGTTTCACCACAATGTTTACTGGATATGTGCAGGCCTGGTTCCATCAAGAAGTAATAAAGGAACGCTTGGTAAAAAACACTGGGTACCAAACTGTCGGGAAAACACACCCCCTCTGCTGAACTCCTCTCAGGAGGGCTAGTCTTTCCAGGAGGCCCCGGCTATAACCACAGCTTGTCTCTCAGTGCTTGCCCATTGGTGTCTTGACCATATTCAGATTTGAGGACTTTGAACAGAATAGCTTCCAGCAGATTTGCATCAATGAATCCAACAAGTAGTTGCAGTCCTACTTCACCCAGCATATCTTCAAGCTGAGGCAGGTGAGAGTGGACGCCTATTCCCCAGCCCAGCCCAGCCATCACCCTGAATGTCAGCGGTGTCCCTCAGGATCAGCAGGATGGGTCCTGGGCACCAAAGGTTCCCCAGGACCTAAAGCTATGTCCTTGAACTCAGTGCCATGCTCAGCCCTTCCAGCCTCTTTCAACCCTTCTGGATGCTCAACTGCTCCTGCAGCAAGGCAGCAGTGTACACATTCTGTCACGTCATTTGTGTGTCTACAGGAGGTCAGAGCCTGTCCCCTCTGTTCATTTCTTTTGCTGTATTTGCCTTTCTGAGGAGGCAGGACCCACAGGTATGGGAGGCAGCCACATGCATATTCTGCAGCCATGTCTGATTCCTCTGAGGCTCAGTCCCACTTACACACCTACCCTCCAACCTCCCCACTCCATGTCACCCCTGGGGCTCTGTAAACCTTCCTGCTTTCTGTCTTTATATAATTGGTGACACTGCAGCCCTCAGTGGTGTCATACAGTGTTAGTTTGTCTTTGCACTGCCTGGAGGTCTGACTTAGGAGAATGGCTACCATTCTCATTCCTGTTCAAGGGTCAGAATCTGAATCCTCTGTAAGGCTGAATAATATTCCAGCACATGGCTGTGCCATGTTGAATTTACACAGTCACCTATGGATCTTATATTTTGGCTTGTAAACACACACATATAAGACTCAAGTGACACCCAAGTGGAGAATTGCTGGAGTCCTCCATGGCTTTCTGAACCGTCTGAGAGACCATCCTGTCCACAGTGTATAGGGCACCATCTACTCATAGCTCACACAGCATGAGAAGATTAGGGAGGGTTAACCTGGCTTCTCTGTCTCCTACTTTCTGCCAGACTAGCCCTAGCATCTTTCTGTATTGCAGTGAATGTTTAGAACCCAGGAGGATTCCAGCTTCCTTGCTCAAATATAGCAAGTTCCTCCTTGCCTGCTTTGAGACTGAGTCTCATGCAGCCCAGGCTGGCTTTGATCTCACCATTAATTAAGATGGCCATGATCTCCTGGTTCTCATGCCTCAGACGTCTCTGAGTGCTGGGTGACAGGTATGCACCACTCTTAAGTCCTGCCACTGGGACAAGAGTGAGCAGAGCCAGCTCTGAAGCACACACTTTGCTGGTGTCAGTGATGACTGACTTATGTTTCCTGTCTTCCTTGCCCATGGCCCTTCTCCTTGGTGCATGCCATCCTTCCTCCCTGTGACTCATGGGGGACACCAAGCCTGAGGATGTCAGGAAGAAGTTTACTTACTTCACTGGGTTGGAGGCTGTTAGGTTCCTGCGTCAGTAGGTGAGATTCAAGCTAGAAGGTTTGTGGCATGAGAAACTGGAACAGAACTGGCATGGCAGGAACAATTGTCACCTGGCTCTGAGAAGAACAGGTGGGCAGAAACTCATCGTTGGGCAGGTAGTGAGCTCAAGTCCAGGCTGGGCATTGCTCAGCACATGTGAACAGGTGTGCTTACATGGACATGTGTTTCCCCCACATGGTCACCACTTATCCAGGCACGGTGAACACTCCAAGGAGCTTTTTATGTTTTAACATTGTGTGTGTTTGTGTGTCCATACATACATATACACATATACATTCGTACATATACACGAATACACGTACATGAAAACACATGCATATACATGACTATACACATTCATGCTCACACACATATATATACACACCTACATGCATACACACATACACCCACACATACACACACATACATACATATACACATACATGCATACACACATACACATATACATACACACATACACACACATACAATACATATACACACATACAAATACACCTATACACACATATAGACAGACATATACACACATATACATATACACGTATACACATACATGCATACACACATTCATATCCACACGTACATACAGACATATACATATATACTCACATACATGTAAGACATGAGTGGAAGCCAGAGGACAGCTTGGCCCTTGGTTCTCTCCCTTTTACCACGTGGGTCCTGGGGATTGAGTCAAGCTCATCAGACTTGACAGCAAGCCCCTTTAACTGTAGAGCCCTCTCATTGGCTGCCAGTTGCCTCTTTCCACAAATTCTATCCATGGTGGAATGTTTACAGTTGTTATTCTCATGATTCCTTCAGCAATAGCGCAGACATCATTTACACTGCATTAGGAGTTATAATTCATGTAGATGTCAGGAGAGCTGGAGGCGTGGATCAAGAAGAGAGCCCACTTTCAATGTCATTATGTGGTATTGCCTTAGGCCCTTTTATACACTCCCCTGGCTTTGTCTGAGCATATGTTTGAGGTCTCTCTATGACTGTGCAAAGAAGTAAGAGCTAGGGCTGGGCCACAAAATAGGAAAGTACTTGTTCATCCAAAAACAAAAACAAAAAACAAACAAACAAACAAACAAAAATAGCTCTAGGGTTAAATATTGGTGCTAGTACTGAACTACACAGCCAGAAGGTATTTTTCTAAGTAAATAACACAATATTGGGGATGACAATATGATCAAATATCCTACAACATGAGTTTGCATTGCTCCCTACATTATATAAATCAAATACTCTGACTACCATTTTGGTTGTTTCCAATCATGTCTGAGTGCATCATCACGGGAATCCCAAGGAAAATCAGAACTGGGTTCTTGAAGCTGTTGCACAGGGCCAGTATAGACCTAAATACCACAGAGGAAACCTTGATTCTTATCACAAGGGATCATTCACCATCCCTCTTGTCACATAACTTATGACAAGACGTCACCTTTCCTAAACTTAGCCTTTTTCCCGAGTGCTGCAGAAGGGAAGACCTGATGTCAAGGGGTCTGGATTCAAACCACAGGACACTGAATTCATGTAAATAGGTGTAGTTTATTAATGCACACACCAATACAGTTCAACCAGAGCAACAGCTCACAAATGTGTACTGGACATTGCTAGGCCCAGCTCATTGCAAAATCCACATGGGCTCATGCACAAGTGCTGGAAATGCTTCGGTCTATGGCCCTGACTCAGGCCATTTTACACATAATTGTTCCTATTTTCCTTGAATCTATTGGGTCCTATGTGAAGAATACACTTGGGGAACTTGTTAAGATTAACAAACCTCATAACATACAGAACATAACAGGGTATGTGACCAGCACCACACAGTTCAACGTCAGAGTTTTTTGTTCTTTGTTAGTGTTTTTCTTGGCATCCATGATGTGGAGGCGTATTACAGAACAATAGGAAAGAGCTGGCTGCTGTGTAACAAATTCGCTGCTATTAAGGTAGGTATGGGGGCAAAACCTCAGCAGTAGCCCTTAAGATGGGAAGGAGATGATGTGTTTGATAACTGAAAGGAGCTGCCTCAGCTGTGTTTCTCTGCCTGCTCAGTGCCCATTCACCATCACTCTGTCCCTGAAGAGGAACTCAAGGTCTGCCCCCTGCTGCCTGTGAGCCAGGAAGAGGCACAGAAAGGCAAGGCCACAGCACTGGTTTCCAATTACTCAGTAATGCTGGATTTCCTTTTTCTTTTTTTTTCTTTTTTCTTTTTTTTTTTTTTTGGTTCTTTTTTTTGGAGCTGGGGACCAAACCCAGGGCCTTGTGCTTCCTAGGCAAGTGCTCTACCACTGAGCTAAATCCCCAGCCCCTGGATTTCCAATAATGTACTTGTATACACAAATACAGTGTGGTAAGTTGCAATAGATACTAATCATTTCTCACATAGGGCAGCAGTTGATTGACTACAACTAATTATATTAAAAAAAAGAAACCTGGCTCTTGTAGAAATATACAAAGAAATATCTAGGATGGTGGGGGATGAATTCTGCCATGGACTGAACTCGTGGAAGTGGGGTTGGGAGAAAGATGCATGGTTAAATAGCCCACCAGGTTCACATTGTGTCAACTTGATTTAATCTAAGGACAAAGAAGTGGAGTATCTCTGATCGCTTTCTTCTAGTCCCTTTAAAGCATCACTGGGGTTTGAACTCAGAACTTCACACTTCTTAATGGGGCAACTACACTCAAGGAAGCTTAAGACTGTCATAGGCACAGTATTATGCTATATATACAGAGTAGATGATACTAAGATGTTCAGATGGTGATGTCCATTTGTATGCACTCTTAATGTGGACCTAAAAAAAGAGAGATCAAGGTCCTTAAAATAGAAATATCAGTTCCAGTTGTTTTCTACCATTCCAAAGTGAACGACTGGTAGGGAGAGAATGGTAAATAATCGAGAATTCGTAGATGATGCTTTGAATAAAGTGTGGATTTCTGTGCTCGTTTAAAACAGGGTCTCAAGTATCACATGTTGCCCTCTACCTGGCTGGCCAGGATCACTTTGAGCTCAGATAATCCTCCTTTCACTTTGTAATAAATAGGCTTATAAGAGTGGCCTCCAAGGACTGTGCAGACAGCATTAGCCTTTCACAGTTGAGGTGTGTAACCCACTACTATAGTTTTAGCCACGTTTTCCCATGTCTACCAGCTATTTCAGATTGTTGCTGTTATATGCCTGACAATCAAGGATGCAGAAAAATAACCTGATACAGAGTAAGGACATGGTGATCACATCCTTGCCTCTTCTGTATGTTCTGGATGAGGTTTGTTAAAATTCCAATATTGCAAAAAGCTTTATATAGGGCCCATCACATAAAGGGTCACTATGCACTGTTCTATCTAAAATGGCCTAATCAGAACTGACCACCAGATAACACTTCCTGCAATCCTCATATGAGAAGCTTGAGCTTTTTGTTTTGACTTTTTCTCTTCTCTTTCTTTCTTATTTTTTGCTATATAAGTTACTATATGAATTTGCCCCCAAAATTTGAACTACGGAAGTGATCTATCAGTGTTAATGTGTGCATTCTATAAAGTATTCATTATTTACTATGATAGGTGGTTTTGTGTTTGGTGGGGTGGCCATTTCCCAGTGTACAGGTGCTGGGACCTTGCTCTATCCACTTAATGGATAAGCACCATTTAGCCGTTTAGGTGCATCCCCGATAACTCTTGACTATTTTATTTTTCTGATAAAAGCACATGATGTATCTTACTCAGGCCTGTGAGCAGTGCTCCTTTGGCAACATTGGTACAGAGAAGAGAACCCCACAAGCAGCATGAGGTTCCCTTCACTCATGGTCCCAATACTGCACTTTCCTCTGCCAACTGGTCTCCACACTTTGCCTAGCACCATAAAGACTTCAACTCTTTCTCCTAATGAATATTCTGGCAATTGTCGATTGCTAAGCACATGACTTCATGAGTGTTCCCCTAACACACACCCATGTTGTAACCTACATGCAGACTATTTCTTGATGTGTTTTAAAGCACCTGTACAGAATGAGACAGGAGAACTTTTGACTGCATATTCAAACTGGTGTGAAATCTCAGGAAGGTTTAATGGCTAACATTGGTGAATGAGGACAATTTGAGTTAGGATGAGACATTTTTGGGGCAAGATATGGAAGGAAACATTCATTTAGAAGCATTGGAATTACTAAGTTTTTTTATAATCAAGCCTTGAGAAAAATTTGGCTTTGGAAGCAGGAGATGCTCAGTGGCTCTGCCCCAGGAAAGTCTCCTGGAAAGGGCACCTCTGCTTATGCTCAGTACAGGGAGAACATTAGCAGGGAGGCAAAGTCTGCTCCCCATGACATCAGCTGTCCCTTCTATGACATTCTATTGTCTCCTAGAGAGTTCTTGGCATCCTCTGTGATGTCACCAGTGTTGTAGTGACAACCAGTGCCCTAGTTTCTCTCAGTCTGAGTCTGGCGGTTACACCCTAAGACATGTTTTCCCGTCTTCGCAAGAGTTTTGGGAGGGGGAACATCGATTGTGGAGAGACTAGAGTGAAGGAGTCTGGCCTTTCGTCTCAAAGTAATGATGGACAAAGACAGCACTTCTGGGGAATGTGGAGTAAGTTCTGGGCAGTGTATTTTGAGCTTCCTTCAGGGGGGCTGCAGGCTTAAGCTGACCTTTCTAGCAATGGGCCACAACAACTGCAGCATCTGAAAAGGAATTGAATTTCCATGAATATCACAATTCCTGAAAGTCAGGATTTCAGAACTTTAGATTCCCCATCCCCACTGGGAGGATATGGTAAGGCCAATGCTATTATTCTGTGAACTTCTGGTCTTTACTTTTACAGTTCATTTGTTCTGTTACATTGATATAAAAACACCATCAGGAGTCATGGAGGGTCCACCTTTTCTGAGTTTAGACAGGGCAGCAATGTACTTCACTATCATTGCTTCTTTAAATACAGTGGATATCTGACAGTAGGAAAAGGGGGAGAATTGTGCTCCAGGCAATAACCTTATGTTCTTAGACCTTCTCTGATTTCTTCTAATTGCAGGGTCATCGTTAGCTTTATATATTAGAGGTTGTGTGTTACAAACATTTTTCTAAAATACCAAAACTCTTTGGAACATGTAGACCAAGATTCAGCCTGTAACCCATTGGCACTTCGGGGGTTTGGTATTTCAAATAGGGGAATTGATAAGTCTGTTGACCATGTCCTCCCTGGAAATGCGTTTTAAATCCAAAGATATTGGCCTAGAATATCAGGGTAGGACATCTGAGTGTCTCCAGTCACTCAAGTATTGTGGATGGTGAATTTATCATCTGAGTTCTGAAACCACAGGGGTGAGGGTCCTGAAACCAAGCTGTACCCTGTTCAGCTGATAATAATCCTGGAGAAGCCATCTCGGTGGTACATGTAGGCACGTGATGTCCGGCATAGGGAGCACCTGGCTGCTTACATTTCTTGGTCTCTATAGAGTAGTGGGAGAACTGAGATCCACTGAGGAGGCCTCTTAAGCATAGACCAATCGCCTAGCAGTGACACTGGGTTCCAGGCTTGTTCTCCTGTTTAGGCCTCACTGTGGTCTATGTACACTCTATGCATTCTCCCCATGCAGGTTCACTTGTGTCCTTCTACCTACAGAGGCTGGGAGAGAAACACCATCCCCTGGAACTGAGCTAAGCAAGAAGCAGGCCGAGAAGGAAAATAAGAGGTGGATTTAAGAGCTGCAGCTCATTACAGAGGAGCGAAACGACCTGAGAGATCGCCTGAGGTTTCTGACAGAGAGATCCATGAAGAACAGGTATGAATCGCTCCAAACGCTCTTGTTCCATTCCTGGGTGTTCAATGTCACCTTCATCTTATCCTTTTAAGGTTTTGGGTTCTAGAAAGCTGTGTCTCTGTAACGACCCTTTTTTAAACCTCACCTCCCATATAGAGGAGATTCAGAACCTGACCCTTCCTGAGGAGCAAGATGGAAAATGGACTCATCTGCTTCCATTTATTGAAAAGCAGGATTTGTGGTCTGAATGAAGAATTCGGGGATAAAGTCAGGGAGAGTGAGTGCCCAGTGTGTATTTGCAAAGCCCTTGACAGCTGGTGGCTTTGCAAGATTGTAATTGCAGTGAGTTTATGGTGAGTCTCTGTACGTGCTAGGCAGGGGACTGAGTGCTGGAAGATCCACACAGCAGCCTGAGGGGCCTGGTCCCAAACTGTTCATCTCAATGCTTGACTAGAAGGTCTCAGGCTCAGGCCTGTTTGTTCTTGTCTGTGTGTCTTGCCCTCTGAGACAGCAATGGTGCATGCAATTTCTCCTGGTTGTCACAGTGCTCTCTGTTTCCATATTTCTCTTTCTCTTTCTCTGACTCTGTTTACATTTCTCTTATTTGTGGCTGTGTCTCAGTCTGTGTATGTGCATGTGCACACATCCAAATGCATAGGTACAACATTTATATGTTTATATTTCCCTCCAAATTTGAGTCTAGGGGGTCTATGTCTTGGCCTGAGTATTTACCCATGCTACACTTTCATGGAGATGTGAGTGCTTTGTTCTGGGAGCCCCACTGTCAACAGCACAGTTCTTTGACTGTGTGGTCACATTTGTCTGTACAGTTGTATCCATTGGGCAGATTATTATTTTGTGGCCAGATGTGATCTCAACTCCATAATTATGTGTAATGTCTGTCTCTACACTATTAGTTATTCAGAATGAATAATTCCTGTTGTCAAAACAGGAAAAATCAAATCACATTTTCTGGGTGTGTAGGGGAGTGCCCGGAAGAGCTGTGGCTGAGGCTTTTGATAACATAACTGTCTTGACTCCAGGTCCAGTCCTCTCTATTGAACAAAGGGAGCCAGGAAACCCTCCATCTGGATGCTGAGCTTCCGGTGTCCTGGCCCCAGAATAACAAGTTTCTGAAGCTGAAGAAGATCCCAATATATAGAATTCAGAAGGTGTCCTTCCAGGGCTGGGGTAGTACAGGACCCACCCTGAGTTCATATATTCCTAAATGCTGATGTTCATTGTATTCTATCATTTGGGGCCAGGCCACACTTCAGGCCAAATCCATATTATGAAGACCTGGAGAGAATGGAGGAGGCGGTCATGTCAATTCTGCACAACTTAGAGATGGAGAACACTGAGATCCATGAGAACAGCCATAAGCTGAAAAAGGAGATGACCTTCTCTAGGTAAGTCCTGGTCAGAAAGGCTATCACTTGTGGAATGGCCATTTCTGATTTCTTTGTTCTGGATTGGACGGTCTTCAGCTATGACTCTATCTCTTGTGCTGTTTACACATCAGTGTGCCAGGGTCATTAGGACTCAGTTTTCAGTTCCACAAAAGACTGTTACTCATCCCAGGATTGTCTAGGCATCTTCAGAAGGCTCTAGATAGAACAGCACTGATTGAAGTCAGCAGAAGGTTATTAGGCTGAACGGGGCCTCTGGTGTCATACCAGGTTTTACAAAACTCAGTGTGTGGACCACATGGTTAGAATGACCTTCTCTTGGTTCTACTGACCTCCTTTGAGGGTGTTTGCCCACTACTAATTGATGTTGCCCCCGTGCATTGGGCTTTCATGGATAGTTGTAGATCCATGTTCTTTTTGAGAGATTTGGACCCTATTTGATGCTTGGGCCATCAAAAAAATTTCTTCTTCCCTGAATTGGCTGTTTCCTGTTTCTGCAGCAGCCTTATATGTATCAAGATGTATTCTACGTCTTCATGGGTATATGGGTTCTAGGGTTGTTAGTGGAACTTGGAAGTAGGAATGGGAGAAAGGGGCAGCAAGATCTTACTATGCAGAATGTATTTCCAGTAACCTGCTCAGCCGCTCCTGATGGAGAACACATGTATGAAGAACTTTGTCACATCTATGCAGGAGAGCAAGGTGGTACAGATTTATTGTGCACTGATAGAGAAATATTTGATTGAATTGAACAAGAACGATAAATATGAATAGGAGAAGACCAGAAACCGCCAGACCCCAGCAATATCTGGTAGGAATAAGCAGCTGTGTGAGCTTAACAATATCTGATACCATTTTCCAATTTCATACATCTTTGTTTTCCCCTACAATCTTTCTAATTTACACTCCCAACGAGCCAACCATGGCCTGTAATGGAATTGTTCATTGCTCTGTCTATGTACAAGTATTCTGGGAAGGTAACCACTTTGCAGAAACTGAACTATTGGCAAGTATATTTTCCTTTTTTTTTTTGAAGCTGCAGTCCACAAATGGTGACAGATGAATAACATATCATATTATGGCATGACTGTGTGATATGCTATGTAGAGTTTTGAACAAGGTCTTGGTCCTGTGACAAATGACATTTTGTGGTCATGTGACCTCCTAGGTAGGAAGCACCTTTGTGGGATAAGAACCAATTGCAAATGTTGAATTCATCCTTGTCATTGACTTTTATCTTGGTGACATATGGACATCTCCTTTCTTCCTGCAACCCAATGAGGTCTCTTCCCATTGCCCTGTTCTTGGTTTGCACTGGTATAAGTCTGGGTCCCAGATTGGCAGCCCACATCACTGTGAGGCTTGCTGGAGATTTTCCCTGCCCGCAGAGTTAACAACAATGATATTAGTTAAAAGGTCCAGGTCGACTGTCCAATAGAACTGCGGTGGTAGAAGGCAGCATTCTGACAGCTGGCTAGCATTTCCCCACCAAATCAGTGTCTGAAAAACTGCCTTCCTCTCCCAGGTCTCAGAAAGTGCAAGACTGCTGGAATTGGACACGGACCAGGAAGAGGACTCCTGAAGAATAAGTTGCTTCCTCAGGAGTCCCCTGCTGACAAACATCCTGACTATTAACAACATGTTTTGGATGAATATTCTTCCTCATAGTTAATTTGTCATTGCTTAGAGACCTTAAATTTATATATCACTAAGCCAGCCTGACTGATTGAGGTCTTACTCACTTTCTTCTTTAGAAATCACCACTTGAGAGACAACTTGGGGGACCGCCTTTCATTATGCTAGAGGAGAAAGAGCAATACATCTGTGCTTCTAAATGTTCGTTAAGAATATGATGTTTAGAAATATTTTGTTATGATTTTCATTGAAGTTTTCTATTTGTTGTTTCATAGTTATATGCTCTTGTTATTATTTTTCATTTTTAAAATACTTTTAAATATTTATATTAATTCATTTTAATCCTGTTTTGTTGTAAATTGTATTTCTTATCAATAAAAATTGATTTTAATCTCTTGACTCTTAAGACCATCATTCTTATTCAAGGGTTCTTTCTGCTCCTGTGGACTTAGAACTGACAGCTGGAGATGGATCTCTGCATGTTCCAGGGAGCCTTGGCTAAATAGTGAATTCAAAGCCAGCAAGGGGTACCCAGTGTGAAGTGTCTTCTGTGTGGATAATGTGGCTGTCTCTCAGATGCACACTTTACTATGTAATCACTGCCATACTTTACCCATACTGTCATGTGTTCTGCTCACCTTAACATATAACAGTCTGCAGCTCACATTCATTGTTGACCCTGTGCCCCACATATTGAGTAATATACACTCATTGCTGTACAGCTACAGAAAAATTGACAACATTCTCAAAGGAATACAGAAGTCATCCTAATGGAGAACCATGTGCTTCAGCTTTTCTTGCAATACAGCATCGATATTTACCCCAGAGATTATGACCTTCAATGTCATGCTGGGAAACAGGTTTTGACAGATGCTCTTGTCCTTGACCAGAAGTATGCTGTGTTTTTATTGATGTAGATTAGACTTAGTTTTATCATTTATGTCAATGGGTCTTTTTTTCTACAGTCTGTCTGTGGCCTGTCCTGGGTGAATTTCCCTCATAGTCCAAAGGAAGGAATCCCATTCCCCGTTGTATATTATTGTTAGGGACCACGTGGTTCCTCTGAGAGAACAGCCGATGCTCTAATCTGTGAGTCCTCACCACAGCTTCTTCAGGTGGCTTTTGTCTTTCCAGGGCATGTGCTATATTAGGTGGACAGGATCACCTCCAATTAAATAGAGAGATCTCAGGAGATGTGTGTTCACAGGAAACTTACTGAGCTGTGCCTGCTCAATGTGCTAGGTTGCCAGGCATCCCTACAGGGCTCTGGTGTTCCCACTGCTCATTGTGGGTCAGGATCATCCTCCAGCATCACTTAGTGTCCATATTAGAGCAGATCTTTCACCTATTATCAATGAGGACCATGTATATTATTCACATCTGATAAAATACAGAATAGAAACTAACTTGCTGTAGGCCAGCTTGGCATAATGAATTCTTTTGATTGTTAGCAAGAAACTTATCTTTATCTAAGCAGTTTAGGGAGGAACCTCAAGGGCATCCATAGTGAATGCAGCCTACAGCTGTGAACACAGGTTTCTTTTGGAGAGCAGGCCTGTGCAAGCCCAGAACCGAGGTGGGACAGTTCAAGCTACCCTTTTTCCATGACCAATCTTGGATCACATTAAGACAGTATTTCTTCCAGGTGATGGATTTCCAATTTATGGAATTGAACTAACTTACTGAGAGTGGAGGTGACTTAGAGAGTTAATGTACAGAAGGAATAATCCAGAATGTCCTCAAAAGCTTGCTGTCACCCCAGGGCTTTTAAAAGCTCAGCACCTAGAGAACTAATGTAGTCTTTGGTTATTCTCAAGCTTAGGTCTTCTACTCATTATAAGCTGACCATGACACAAAAAGAGTCATCTGTGTCACAATAGAAACTAGTTGTCACTAGATTAACACCACACTATCACATCACTACCGTGTTTGAGGTTCTCAGTTACTATCTAAGAACCTGGAGGTGGCCTGGGTCTTGCTACACATACCCATAATTTATGTCCACATTGTCAGCTGAGAGTCTTCATACAGCCTGCTCTGTAATTTTGTAGAAGATTAATAGTGTTCTAGTGAGCACAATGTGATTAGGAAATCGGGGGATCCCAGGAGCCTCTCTGACTTCTAGCCCTCCATGCACTGTCAGATGCAGCCAGAGGACAAGGGGCTGTCGGTTCCAGGACTCTCCACATCCCTGCTGGGGTGCCATGCCCAGCCTGGAGAGTGAGGGTCGGTCCTGCTGTCCCCAGTCCCTCATGCCCAGAGCCTATCCACTGGCTGGCTGGGCTTGGCTTTCCTGTGCCTGGCCTTCCTTTGCCCATCCCTGCCCTGCCTTGCCCTGCCCTGTTGACTCTCACTACTGAGGCCAAAGAATTTGAGATTTGGGCTCCCTGGCCCTGCACTTAGAGCCTCTGGGAAGCAAGGAGACCCAAAGGGACAGACCCCAGGCCTGGCCCTGGAGTCCTGCATCTCCCCCTACCCAGAGGTGTACTCCACAGTTCTCCACTCCAAGTTTAGTTTTCAGGACCCCAGCAGGTGGCGCTCTTTGCTGAGCCTCACATGTGAGCCTGGGATAGTGGTGGGATGTAAAGTGCTGGAAGTCTTTCAGAAAATTCAGTCTTTTCTCAAACTCTCTGACCATCCAGTGCCCTCCCTGGTTCACCCACCCCGTGGAAGGTGGGAATCCACTTTTCGATGTCCTGTGTGACTTTCCCTGCAGACTGGGCTCTCCTGCAGGAGATGCTTTCACATGCTTCTTTAAAAGCACCTGTTCCTCAGACTTAGATCAGCTGTGAAAACAGGCTTCTTCAAGTCAGTGTGCGAGCTCCCCCTCCCAGCTCAGAGCTGCAACACCATAGGATCCTCCAGCCCCAGTGCTGGGTGAGTCCCCCAAAGGACTTAGAGCAAAGTGCCCCTTCTGAGAAGTGACTCAGAACAGAAGGTTCAGAAGTGACAGTCAACCCCCAAGTGCTTCTTCCAGGAGAAAGCAACCAGCTGTCCCTTTGAAACAGTGTAGGCTCCCACATGACCCAGTTCTGTGATTGGAGGAGATTTTCTGGTACTTTGTTGCCCAGTCACAGTGGGGATACATTCTTGATCCATGCTCATTCCTACAAGAAAAGGTCCTCCTCCCCACCCAGGCCTTGAGTTGAACCCAGGTACTTAAAGATCAACGGACCAGAGAGAACAGAATGCAGTCCAGGGGAGAGGAGAGGCCAGAATGATCTTAAAGCAGAGAAAAGCCCCATATCGGCCATCTAACATCTTTAGGGTTTGTGCATATTGTGTACTTCAGAACCTTAAGGTCACATTTTCTGATAACACTGTTAGGAGAAGCAGAAGTCTACTGTGGGTGGGATTGTCCCAGGCAGGGAGGGGATCCGACTCTGCAGGCCTGGCCACCCTCTGTGTTCTCCTGAAAATAACTGTTGGTCAGCTGTAAATCTGAAGTCAGAATTGTTTTTTGTCAACTCAAACGGATGACATTTCAAGTCTCACACACTATGTGACTTTACACACAGGGGACTTGAACTTACTTCTAGAGAAGTGACTATGGGCCGTCAGAGGGAAACCATTCTTGACTTTAGCATTCTGTCTGTATAACAGTCTACAGGGACTGGCTTCCTGGACAGACATGTTCAAGCAGACTCACATTGTTATGGGGAAAACCTGAGGCAAGAAATGTCCTGGGGACAGTGATTTCAGATTGTGCCTTTAGCCAGGAATCTCTGTTGTCCTTAAGGCCTGCTAAAACATGTAACTAGTTCAGGGCATCTCTGCTCTGACAACTGTTCCGGGTTCTCCTGAGAAGAAGGCCTTACTTTAAAAGTATTTCACAGAGCAATGTTTCTCAACCTGTGTGTCTCGATCCCTTCCCAGGCCCTTATTTTATGATACTTTGCCTATCAGATATGTTGCATATTATGACTTACAAGAACAGCAATATTAGTTACAAAGGCGCAATGAAATAATTTTATGGTGGGGGTCACCACAGCATGAAGATCTGTATTAAAGGGTTGCATCATTAGGAGGGATTTGAACCACTGCCATAGAAGCTGACACATGGGAACAGACTCCTCAGATGAGTAGAGACCCATGCAAGGGATACTGTGTCACACCCTAGAACCCAGAGGCAGAATCTACCCCAGGAGTCTGTGGGTCACCTTGTCTTAAATTCTCCCAGGGTCAAGAATAGCATTGATCATCTCAGCAGAGTCAGCTTGCACAGCCACATCAGGCCCATGGCTTCCCTTTACAGAGAAGGATGTGGGTCTGAGTGACAGACAGTGAGACTGAGGGGACCCTGACACTCATTTGCTTTGAGCTGTGGTTTCTTCACCTGTAAAATGGACGTGTTTCTGCTGAATTGGGTTGTTGTGGAGATTAACAGAACATACAACCTGCTCAGTGTCTGCCTGGCATGGACACATGCTGGTTAAATGGAAGTTGTCCATGGTGATGCATTTAAAAGAAGAATCTCTAGCCCCATAGTGTTAGATGCCAGGTTGTGGGGAGCAGGTGTGGCGGCAATCCCAAGATGGCGCCCGGGACTGCTGCCAAGTCTTATGACTAGCACCTGAGTTCCTCATACATCCAAAAGTAAGCCACGCCCATCTTGTGAGCTGCGCAGGCGCACCATGACACAAGATCAGGCCATTTGGCGTGGACCTATGAACTGAGACTATGTAGACTGCACTGATGGGGCGTCGTTACTGGTTTTTTAGTAGGGAGTGTCCTTGGGGGTAGGAGATTGCTGCTTGCATGCAGAAAGAAAGGTTCCTGAATAAACTGCTTTGAGAAGAACTTCGTGGTGTCTCTCCTATCTGCAGGACGGAGACGGAGACGACACCGGTGCCATACAGGTATTGTAAGCATTTTGTGACTCTACGACCACCTCAGATTAAAACCGAAGGCTCTTGTTTTAAATTAAAAAAAAAAAAGAATCAAGTATAAATTACTAATATGAAAAAATCATAATCAGAATTGAGGTAATTCCTGTGAAGACATTTAGTTTTTCATTCTTTTCTCCTTGAGGACTTCTCAAGTGTCTTTCCAAAATGTGATGGCCACACAAATGGTTCCCAGCGGGTGTGATCTCTCTGTCCATGGGCCTTCCCAAAAGCTGCAGAGCCAATGTGTTGTTTTACAACACAAAATTCCAGACATTAAGTTTACCAATGAAGTCTCAGGAATCAAATGCTGAAGTCAAGTAAAGCTCCCAACTATCCTTCCTAATTCACTGACCCCACAGAAAGAACATTCTTGTTCCCTCTGCACACTTTCTTAAAAATCCTTCAATTCAAAGACTTTCCATTGCATTAGTCATCTTCATTTCCTTTCAAGATATGCCTTGATCTCCTCTGGACCTAAGTGCACGTTTTACCTTTGCAGTGAAGGTGTGTAGTAGGTGAGTCATATGGTAATAAAGTCCATGTTTGCAGTAAACAAACAACTTTTTTTTAAATGTCTGTGCCATGGCAATGCTATACCACACACTAGTTTTTCACTAAATAATACATTCATAGAGATCACCGTGTGATCTAATATTTTGTAACATAACTTAGTAATGTTCTCTCTATTATAGAAATCAAGTTCTCTCATGTGTATTCTGGTCTTTTTCTGTCATGTCTGAGTACATCATCATGGGAATCCCAAGGAACATCAAACCTGGGCTTTTGAAACTGTTGCATGTGGCCAACTGGGAATCAAAACCACCCAGGAGACTACTGATACTTGACACACATCAATTCCCCTCCCTATTTTCATATAGTTTATGGGAA
Source organism: Rattus norvegicus (assembly GCF_021556685.1). Lineage (NCBI taxonomy): Eukaryota > Metazoa > Chordata > Mammalia > Rodentia > Muridae > Rattus > Rattus norvegicus. Next base: position 27,911,229 of record NC_141552.1, read on the forward strand.
GAGGTCACCATTGCTGACCATGTCTCATTATCCAACGTGCTACTAAATAGAACAGTTGGGGTAAAGGAGGTCACCCACAAAGCACAAAACACCCATCTCAGATAAACATGTATGGTTCATTGAATCTAAACATCAATGAATTTCAGGACACAATTAAATGTCGAAACCTAAGGATAATAGATAGTGAAGAGAATTAAGATTTCTAGTTCATAGGTCCAGTAAACACCATCAACAAATCATAGCAGAAAACTTCCATAAAGTAAAGAAAGAAAAGACCATATAGGTACAACAAGCTTACAAAACATCAAATTAATTATACCAGAAAGAATTCCTCCATTCACACAATAATTAAAACACTAAATGCACAGATCAAAGAAAGAACATTAAAAGGGGTAAGGTATTGAAGAGCTAAATTTCAAAAAGTCAGTCACAAACAAAGTGCTGACATGCATGAGAGAATTTGAGATAGGGTTCACCGACCCGGCTATCAGCCCCCAAGGACACTGGCCATCTGGAGCCACCCCCTCCCCTTCCTTCACTCCCTGAGGATGAGTCATCCCCCTGCTGAGTGAGATGAGTCACCCTACACACATTGCTGAGATGCTAGATTACACGTATTCTTTGCTGATGTAACTCCGCACTAAAAGTAACTGTGCACCATTTGAATCAGCCAATCTTGTGTAACAGCGCGAAATCCCCTGGCTTTCCCTCTATAAACCCCTGCCTTTAGAGGCTTGAGGTCGGCTCTGTGAGATACGTGTCGGCCCGAGATCTTGTTAATAAAGCTATCTCTTGTTGTTACATCAAGATCGGCTATGCGTGTTTCCTGGGGCAAGCCATAAGGAGACTGGAGCAAGAGTCTCCCCAAATTTGGGGTCCTTTCAGTATAAATATCCAGTAAAAAAAATTCAGACGTATCGGAATTACACCAGACTTCTCAACAGAGACTCTAAAGGTCAGAAAATCTTGGGCAGATGTAATGCAGACCCAGGCTCCTATATCCAGCATAATCCTCAATCACCATAAATGGAGAAACTAAGATATTTCTTGTCAAAACCAAATTTAATGAACAAATTTTTTTTTCCGGAGCAGAGGACCGAGCCCAGGGCCTTGAGCTTGCCAGGCAAGCGTTCTACCACTGAGCTAAATCCCCAAACCTACAAAACCAAATATAAACAATACTTTTCTCTAAGAAAGAACAAGAGAGGATAATAGGAGGAAAACTCCAAGACAATGAGGTAAACTATACTCAAGAAAAACCAAGAAATTAATCATCTCTCAATAATTTCAAAAAAGAGAAGCACACAAACATAATTTCACCTACAACCAGAAAAAGAAGAGAATGCAGCAATCATTGGCTTTAATATCTGACCAGATCCTCTTTCCCTAATCCCCAAGCTTCTAGGGGCCAAACTGCCAGCCAAAGTGTATGCAAGGATGCTCTATGGTTCTAGGTGAGTCCTGTTGCCCCACCAAAGGCAGATCCTAGAGGTGTGAGGTGGGGATGGATATGTGTGGGTGCAGGAGCACTGTCACATAGGCAAAGCTGAGCAGAAACTGGATGTAAGGTTTGATGAGGGGAGTGTGGAAAGTAGGACAATATTTGAAATGTAAATAAATAAAATAACTAATTAATAAAAAATAGCCAAAAATAAAATAACAAGTAAAAAGGTAAATGAAAATTAAACCAAACCAACCAACCAAACAAACAAAAACTCCTGTAGTGGATTGGCCTAATGCTGCTTGTATTTTAATGCTAATTTGTAGAACTCAAGACTGGTTAACCCCAAATAACTGACCCTGCTCCCAGTTAACTGTGATTATAAAGAAGCCAACAGCCAACAGCTGCACAGCAGAGAGATGGGGGAGGGGAGCTTTGAGGGCTTTGCTAGAGAGGATCATGAGGAGGGAAGAAGGAGGAAGAAGCTGCCAGAGAATAAAGGAAGAACGTGTGTGATGGAGAGGAGAGAGGAAGAGGACAGCAGCCATGGTTAAGGGAGAGGAGAGCCTGGTCCTGAGGGGTGTCCAAGTGCAACAAAGAGCAGCCAAGATGCTACACAGTCAGTAAGAGCAGCTCTCAGGCGAGCAGAGATCAGCAGAGACCCCAGACCAACAAGCTACGCAAGCATAACTCTATCCAAACTCCCTCTCAATATCCCGTGTCCTCCATGGGCCTGGCATCAGCGTGTGTCCTGCGTCAGCACATGTGTCTGTCTCAGCTGACATCACTCTGCCCATCAGCCCGAGCCCAAGGAAACAGCGAGAAACCACACAGCCCACCACAAGGGTTTTTGCTGTGGTTCTATGAAGTCCCAACAAATGCAGCTCAACTACAGAATGCAAGGCAGACCAATGCATGTGTGTCCTTAGTGCAGAACCCTTCATCACGTGTCCTTTCACATGCGTGCTTTAGCAGAACATCCTTTTACCTGCATCTGCCTCAGTGAAACATTCCTTCACACATCTGCCTTAGCCTTTCACCTGTGTCCACTTCAGGGAACCACTCCTTCAGGTATAAAATTTCTCAAGATTAGTAAACCGCATACAGAACATTCAGAACAAAACAAGGTGTGTGGTCAGCATGTCCTTGAGCCAAGTCCCTTCTCCTCGTCAGTGACAGCAGGCGTGTTACAGCAACAATATTAAATGGCTGGCAGGCATGGAACAAAATGGCAAAGGTATTCTGGGGGATGTCAGACCGTACCAGCCAGCAGCTCAACTGAATTTTTAAGTTTTGATGTTACAAGTGAATATACTTGACCTTCAAACGCTGAGAGAGCCCATTATAATATGAACTATATAAACTAGGCCAAGACCACCTCTAGGGCAAAGGCCCTCAGCCTGGGGGTCGTGACCCACACGGGGTCTCCTATCAGATAGTTTACACTACAATAAAGATTCATTACAGTAGCAAATTTACAGTTGTGAAGTAGCGACAAAATAATTTGTAGTTGGGGTCCCCACAGCTTGAGGAACTGTTCTAAAGGGTTGAGGCCATAGGAAGGTTGAGAAACACTGCTCTAGGAAATTATGTTTTCTTTCTCTTTCATATTTTTCAGACAGAATCTCAAACTGTAGCTGAGATTGGCTTGGCTTGGAACACGTGTGTAGTTCATGCTGGCATCAGACTTATGGCAATTCTCCGGCTTCAGCCTCCTACTCAGGAGCCTACCAGGGTGAGATCACAACCACGGGTAATGGGATTGCTGTTCTTGGTTGTCAACTTGAGTGTACCTGGAATTAACTAATGCCAAATGGCTTGATGCCCTGTGAGGGGGATCTCTCTCTCTCTCTCTCTCTCTCTCTCTCTCTCTCTCTCTCTCTCTCTCTCTCTCTCTCTCTCTCTCCTTCCTTATTTCTGTTTTCCTCTTTTCAACCCCCTCCTCTTGGTCCTCCTCCTCTTCTTTTTTTTTTTTGAGACAGGGTTTCCCTGTGTAGCTCTGGCTGTCCTGGAATTCATATTGTAGACCAGGCTGGCCTTGAACTCAGAGATCCACCTGCCTCTACCTCCTGGATGCTGAGGCTAAAGGCATTAGCACCATTGGATTTTTTTTTTCTTAATTAAATTTTCTGAAGCAAGAAGACCTACTTGTAATCCAAATCTTGGAGATCAGAAGATAAATCTTTAATTCAGATCTTTTGAGATGGAAAGGCCCACCTCTAATCTGGACCACACCTTCTTTTTTCTTTTTATTTTTTTCATCTTTATTAACTTGAGTATTTCTTATTTACATTTCGATTGTTATTCCCCTTCCCGATTTCCAGGCCAACATCCCTCAACCCTTTCCCCTCCCCTTCTATTTGGGTGATCCCCTCCCCATCCTTCCCCGATAAGCGCCCTCCCCCCAACAATCATGTTCACTGGGGGTTCAGTCTTGGCAGGACCAAGGGTTTCCCTTTCCACTGGTGTTCTTACTAGGCTATTCATTGCTACGTATGCAGTTGGAGTCCACCGTCAGTCCATGTATACTCTTTGGGTAGTGGCTTAGTCCCTGGAAGCTCTGGTTGGTTGGCATTGTTGTACATATGGGGTCTCAACCTCCTTCAAGCTCTTCCAGTCCTTTCTCTGATTACATAAACGGGGGCCCAGTTCTCAGTTCAGTGGTTTAATGATGGCATTCGGCTACGTATTTGCTGTATTCTGGCTGTGTCTCTCAGGAGAGATCTACATCCAGTACCTGTCGGCTTACACTTCTTTGCTTCATCCATCTTACCTAATATCTGTATAGGTATGGGCCACATGTGGGGCAGACTCTGAATCGGTGTTCCTTCTGCCTCTGTTCTAAACTTTGCCTCCCTATTCCCTGCCAAGGGTATTCTTGTTCCCCTTTTAAAGAAGGAGTGAAGCATCTGCATTTTGGTCATCCTTCTTGATTTTCATGTGTTCTGTGCATCTAGGGTAATTCGAGCATTTGGGCTAATATCCACTTATCAATGAGTGCATACCATGTGTGTTTTTCTGTGATTGGGTTACCTCACACAGGATGATATTTTCCAGTTCCATCCATTTGCCTATGAATTTCATAAAGTCATTGTTTTTGATAGCTGATTAATATACATTGTGTAGACGTACCACATTTTCTGTATCCATTCCTCTCTTTAAGGGCATCCGGGTTCTTTCTAGCTTCTGGCTATTATAAATAAGGCTGCTATGAACATAGTGGAGCATGTGTCTTTGTTATATGTTGGGGCATCTTTTGGGTATATGCCCAAGAGAGGTATAGCTGGATCCTCAGGTAGTTCAATATCCAATTTTCTGAGGAATCTCCAGACTGATTTCCAGAATGGTTGTACCAGTCTGCAATCACACCAACAATGGAGGAGTGTTCCTCTTTCTCTACATCCTCTCCAGCATTTGCTGTCACCTGAGTTTTTGATCTTAGCCATTCTGACTGGTGTGAGGTGAAATCTAAGGGTTGTTTTGATTTGCATTTCCCTTGTGACTAAAGATGTTGAGCATTTCTTTTGGTGTTTCTCAGCCATTCGGCATTCCTCAGCTGTGAATTCTTTGTTTAGCTCTGAGCCACATTTTTTAAATAGGGTTATTTGTCTCCCTGTGGTCTAACTTCTTGAGTTCTTTGTATATTTTGGATATAAGCCCTCTATCTGTTGTAGGATTGGTAAAGATCTTTACCCAATCCGTTGGTTGTTGTTTGGACCACACCTTCTGCTGGCTCATATCAAGGACATGGAAGAAGGAAGTTTGCTTTATTAATTCGCCTACTTCTTCAGGATTCCTGCATGTACTGAAGAGCAGCTGAAATATCCAGCCTCATGGACAAAACCGTTGGGGTCCAGGAGTTGCCCCATAAACCACACAAACTCTGACCTCACTTAGAGAGGGATGGTTTTTTGAATGCCCACCCTAAGACTGATCATCAGAGACGTAGCTGAGAATTTGTCAGGCTACGACCCTGGATATTTTTCTATGTCAGTTTATAAAGCCTAAAACTGTGATCTCATAGGCAGGTGCTGGAAGGGCTGTCTGGTTGTCAGCCCTGACTCAAGCCATTTTAGACAACAAAGGTTCATACTGACTTTTTATCTGTTTAAAGATTTATTTATTTATATATAAGTACACTGTAGCTGTCTGCAGACACACCAGAAGAGGGCATCAGGTCTCATTACAGATGGTTGTGAGCCACCACGTGGTTGCTGGGATTTGAACTCAGGACCTCTGGAAGAGCAGTCAGTGCTCTTAACCATGGAGCCATCTCTGCAGCCCTCATATTGACCTTTAATTTTTTGGTCGTACATGAAGCTTATAATTATGAAATTTAAGATTAAGAAACCTCACAACATAAACAACTTCCTCCCAGTGGTTCAGGAATGGGTGGGTGGGGGAGCATCCTCGAGGAGGCTGGGGAAGGGGGTGGAATGCAGGGTTATTGTAGGGGAAACTGGAAAGGGGTTAACATTTGAAATCCAAATAAACAAAATAACCGATAAAAAAAACATACACAAGTTATGTGATCATTCCTGACCCTGCTGTGAGTTAAATTATTTTCAGACAACAATGATATGCGACATATTACAGCAAGAATATGAACTATCTAGCCGGCATGGAACAAAATGGCTACAGCTATGCTAGGGGGATTGGCTTCAACAGGGGTAACTACTGCGTTTTAGACCTTCCATTCCTTGTTGAATTAGCTGTACCACAGCCTATAAGCCATTCTAATAAATTTTTTTTCTCTATATACAGAATCATTCTAGGAGGGATGATTGGTTATGCATTGTTAAATGCAATGCTGATCACGAAACCCCATCACTTCCACAGCAATATGCAAGTGTATGTAAGTTACTGAACAATTGAACAGAAATTAAAATTTACTGCATTTATTGCGTGGGTCAGCAGGCATAGGGAACAGCTGGCTGCTTACATCTCTTGGTCTCTATAGAGTAGAGGGAGAACTGAAACCCACTGAGGAGGTCTCTTAAGCGAAGTCCAAACTCCTTGCAGTGATACTGGATTCCAGGCTTGTTGTCCTCTTTAGGCCTCACTGTGGTCTATGTACACTCTATGCATTCTCCGCATGCAGGTTCACATGGACTGAACTCAGAAAGGTGGGGTTGGCAGAAAGATGCATGGTTAAATAGCCCACCAGGTTCACATTGTATCAGCTTGATTTAATCTAAGGACAAAGAATTGGAGTTTCTCTGATGGCTTTCTTCTAAACCCTTGAAAGGATCACTGGGGTTTGACCTCAGTACTTCATACTTCTTGCTGGGTCAGCAAAACTCAAGGAAGCTTGAGATTGCCATAGGCACTGTATTATGCTGGATATACTGAGTAGATGATACTAAGATGTTCAGATGGTCATACCCATTTGCATGAGTTCTTAATGTGCACCTAAGGAAAGAGAGATCAAGGTCTTCAGAATAGGAAGATCATTTCCAGTTCTTTTCTACAATTCCAGTCTGAAAGACTGGTAGGGAGAGAATGGTAGATAATCAAGAATTCATAGATGATGCTTTAAAGGAAGTGTGGGTTTCTGTGCTGGTTTAGACAGGGTCTCAATTATCCCATGTTGCCCTCTTCCTAGCTGGCCAGGTTCACTTTGAGCTCAGATAAACCTGCTTCTACTTTCCAGTAGACAGTCTTACAAGAGTGGCCTCCAGGGACTGTGAGGACAGCATTAGCCTTTGACAGTTGAGGTGTGTAACCCACAACTACAGTTTTAGCCACTTTGTTCCATGTCTACCAGCTATTTCAGATTGTTGCTGTCTATGCCTGACAATCACGGACACAGAAAAATAACCTGATAGAGAGCAAGGACATGGTGATCACATCCTTTCCTGTTTTGTATGTTCTGGATGAGGCTTGTTAAAATTCCAATATTGCAGAAAGCTTTATATAGGACCCATCACATTAAGCATCACTGTGCACTGTTCTATCTAAAATGGCCTAATCAGAACTGACCACCAGATCACACTTCCTGCAATCCTCATATGAGAAGCATGAGCTTTTTGTTTTGACTTTTTTCTTTCTTTCTTATTTTTTGCTGTATAAGTTGAGAGGAAGATATTTGGGGCCATGGATCTGCCCCCAAAATCTGGGGTATGGATCTGATCAATCAGTGTTAGTGTGTGCACTCAATACAGTATCCATTTTTTTACTGTGACAGATGCTTTTGTGTTTGTGGGGAAGCCCATGACCCAGAGCACAAGTGCTGGGTCCTTGCTCTATCCACGTAGTGATATGTATAGCCTCGTCCTACACCTTTATCTGCACCCCCTATATCTCTTGACTATTTTATTTTTCTGATAGAAGCTCAGCTTCTGATAGAAGGCCTGTCAGCAGTGCTCCTTTGGTGACATTGGCGCAGAGATGAGACACCAACAAGCAGCATGAGGTTCCCTTCATTGGTGAGTCCAATATTGCACTTTCCACTGCCAACTGGTCTCCACACTGTTCCTAGCACCATAAAGACTTCAACTCTTTCAACTAAGGAATTTTCTGGCAATTGTCGATTGCTAAGCACATGACTTCATGAGTGTTCCCCTAACACACACCCATGTTGTAACCTACCATGCAGACTATTTCTTGATGTGAAATAAAGCACCTGTACAGAATGAGACAAGAGAACTTTTGACTGCATATTCAAGCTGGTATGAAATCTCAGGAAGTTTTAATGGCTAACATTGGTGAATGTGGACAATTTGAGTTAGGATGAGACATTTTGTGGCAAGATATGGAAGGAATCATTCATTTAGATACATAAGAATTACTAAGGTTTTTATAATCAAGCCTTGAGGAAAATTTGGCTTTGGAAGCAGGAGATGCTCAGTGGCTCTGCCCCAGGAAAGTCTCCTGGAAAGGGCACCTCTGCTTATGCTCAGTACAGGGAGAACATTAGCAGGAGGCAAAGTCTGCTCCCCATGACATCAGCTGTCCCTTCTTGGACATTCTATTGTCTCCTAGAGAGTTCTGGCATCCTCTGTGATGTCACCAGTGTTGTAGTGACAACCAGTGCCCTAGTTTCTCTCAGTCTGAGTCTGGCGGTTACAAGCTAAGACATGTTTTCCCGTCTTCGCAAGCGTTTTGGGAGGGTGAACGTCGATTGTGGAGAGACTAGAGTGAAGGAGTCTGGCCTTTCGTCTCAAAGTAATGATGGACAAAGACAGCACTTCTGGGGAATGTTGAGTAAGTTCTGGGCAGTGTATTTTGAGCTTCCTGCCAGGGGGGCTGCAGGCTTATGCTGACCTTTCTAGCAATGGGCCACAGCAACTGGAGCATCTGAAAAGGAATTGAATTTCCATGAATATCACAATTCCTGAAAGTCAGGATTTCAGAACTTTAGTTTCCCCAACCCCACAGGGAGGATGTGGTAAGGCCAATGCTATTATACTGTGAACTTCTGGCCTTCACTTTTCACTTCATTTGGTATGTTACATTGATATAAAAACACCATCAGGAGTCATGGAGGGTCCACCTTTTCTGAGTTCAGACAGGGCAGCAATGTACTTCACTATCATTGCTTCTTTAAATACAGTGGATATCTGACAGTAGGAACAGGGAGAGAATTGTGCTCCAGGCAATAACCTTATGTTCTAGACCTCCTCTGATTTCTTCTAACTGGCAGGATCATCGTTAGCTTTATATATTAGAGATGTGTGTTACAAACGTGTTTCTAAAATACCAAAAGTATTTGGAACATGTGGACCAAGATTCATCCTGTAACCTATTGGAACTTCTCGGGCATTTGGTATTTCAAATAGGGGAACTGATAAGTCTATTGACCATGTCCTCCATGCAAATGTGTTTTTATCCAAAGTTGTTGGCCTAGAGTATCAGGGTAGGACATCTGAGTGTCTCCAATCACTCAAGTCTTGTGGATGGTGTATTTATCATCTGAGTTCGAACCCACAGGGGTGAGGGTCCTGAAACCAAGCTGTACCCTGTTCAGCTGATGATAATCCTGGAGAAGCCATCTCCGTGGTCCATGTAAGCACCTGATGTCCGGAATAGGGAACACCTGGCTGCTTACATCTCTTAGTCTCTATAGAGTAGTGGGAGAACTGAGATCCACTGAGGACGCCTCTTAAGCATAGACCAATCGCCTAGCAGTGACACTGAGTTCCAGGCTTGTTCTCCTGTTTAGGCCTAACTGTGGTCTATGTACACTCTATGCATTCTCCCCATGCAGGTTCCCTTGTGTTCTTCTACCTACAGACGCTGGGAGAGAAACATCATCCCCTGGAACTGCCCTAAGCGAGAAGCAGGCCAAGAAGGAAAAGGAGAGGCTGATTAAAGAGCTGCAGCTCATTACCGAGGAGAGAAATGACCTGAGAGATCGCCTGAGGTTTCTGACAGAGAGATCCATGAAGAACAGGTATGAATTGCTCCAAATGCTCTTGTTTCATTCCTGGGTCTGCAAGGTCACCTTCATCTTATCCTATTAAGGTTTTGGGTTCTAGAAAGCTGTGCCTCCCTAACCACCCTGTGCTAAACCTCACCTCCCATATAGAGGAGATTCAGAACCTTGACCCTTCCTGAGGAGCGAGATGGAAAATGGACTCATCTGCTTCCATTTATTGAAAAGCAGATCTTGTGGTCTGAATGAAGAATTCGGGGATAAAGTCAGGGAGAGTGAGTGTCTAGTGTGCATTTGCAAAGCCCTTGACAGCTGGTGGCTTTGCAAGATTGTAATTGCAGTGAGTTTATGGTGAGTCTCTGTACTTGCTAGGCAGGGGACTGAGTGCTGGAAGATCCAGGCAGCAGCCTGGGGTAATATAGGACCCACCCTGAGTTCATATATTCCTAAATGCCGATGTTCATTGTATTCTATCATTTCGGGCCAGGCCACACTTCAGGCCAAATCCATATTATGAAGACCTGGAGAGAATGGAGGAGGCGGTCATGTCAATTCTGCACAACTTAGAGATGGAGAACACTGAGTTCCATGAGAACAACCATAAGCTGAAGAAGGAGATTACCTTCTCTAGGTAAGTCCTGGTCAGAAAGGATATCACTTCTGGAATGGCCATTTCTGACTTTCTTTGTTCTGGATTGCATGGTCTTCAGCTCTGGTTCTATCTCTTGTGCTGTTTACACATCAGTGTGCCAGGGTCATTAGGACTCAGTTTTCAGTTCCATAAAAGACTGTTACTCATCCCAGGATTGTCTAGGCATCTTCAGAAGGCTCTAGATAGAACAGCACTGATTGAAGTCAGGACAAGGTTATTAGGCTGACCTGGACCTACGGTGTCATACCAGGTTTTACAAAACTCAGTGTGTGGACCACATGGTAAGCATGACCTTCTCTTGGTTCTACTGACCTCCTTTGAGGGTGTTGGCCCACTACTAATTGATGTTGCCCCCATGCATTGGGCTTTCATGGATAGTTGTAGATCCATGTTCTTTTTGAGAGATGTGGACACTAATTGGTGCTCGGGCCAATTAAATAATTTATTCTTCCCGGAATTTACTCTTTGTGGTTTGTGCAGCAGCCTTATATGTATCGAAATGAATTCTATTAAGTCTTCATGGGTATCTGGGTCCTGGTGGAGTTAGTGGCACTCGGGAGTGGGAATGGGAGAAAGGGGCAGCATGATCTTACTATGCAGACTGTATTTCCAGAAACCTGCTCAGCCAGCTCCTGATGGACAACACATGTAGGAAGAAGTTGTTCCCACTGAAGCAGGAGAGCAAGGAGGTACATCTTGACTGTGCACTGAACCAGAAATATTTGGTTGACTTCAACAAGAAAGATAAAGACCAACAACGTCCAGACCCAGCATCATCTGGTAGGGTTGAGCAGCTGTGTTAGCTTAAAAATATCTGATAAAGTTTGCCAATTTGATACATCTTTGCTCTCTCCTACCACCTTTCTAATTTACACTCACAACCACCCAACCACCTCATGTAATGGAATTGTTCATTGCGCTGCCTATGCACAAGTATTCTGGGAAGCCAACCACTTTTCAGAAACTGAATTATTTTGCAAGTATATTTTTTTGAAGCTGCAGTATAGAAATGGTGACAGATTAATAACATACCTCATTATTGCATATCCACGTGATAGATTGGATGCTCTGTAGAGTTTTGAACAAGTTCTTGGTTCTTTGACAAATGACACTCTGTGGTCATGTGACTTCTTGTGTAGGAAGCACCTTTGCGGGATAAGAACAAAGTGCAAATGTCAAATTAGAACTTGTCATTGGTTTTAACCTTGGTGACATATGGACATCTACTTTCTTCCTGCAACCCAATGAGGTTCCTTCCATTGCCCTGTTCTTGGTTTGCACTGGTATAAGTCTGGGTCCCATATTGGCAGCCCACATTACTTTGAGGCTCTCTGGAGATTTTGCCCTTCCCAAAGAGTTAGCAACAATGATATCAGTTAAAAGGTCCATGTTGACTGTCCAATAGAACTGAGATGGTAGAAGGCAGCCTTCCGACAGCTGCCTTGCATTTCACCACCAAATCAGTGTCTGAAAAACTGCCTTCCTCTCCCAGGTCTCAGAAAGTGCAAGAGAGCTGGAATTGGACACACAGCAGTAAGAGAGCTTCCTGAAGAATAAGTTGCTTTCTCAGGAGTCCCTGATGACAAACATCCTGAATGGTAACAAATTTTTTTGGATGAGTATTCTTCCTCAGAGTTAATTTGTCATTGCTTAGAGACCCTAAATTTATATAACACTAAGCCAGCCTGACTGACTGAGGTCTTACTTTCTTCTCAGAAAACAGCACTTGAGAGACAACTTGGGGGACCTCCTTTCATTATGTGTGCAAGAGGAGAAACAGCAATACATCTGTGCTTCTAAATGTTCGTTAAGAATGTGCCGTTTAGAAATATTTTTGTTATGATTTTAATTGAAATTTTCTTTTTGTTGTTTCATATTTATATGTTCTTGTTACTGTTTTTATCTTTTCAAATATTTTTAAATATTTTAATTTATTTGTTTTAATCCTGTTTTGTTGTAAAAATGAATTCCTTATGAATAAAAATTGAATTCTATCTCTTGACTCTTAAGACCATCATTCTTACTCAAGGGTTCTGTCCCCTCCTGTGGACTTAGAACTGACAGCTACAGATGGATCTCTGCATGTTCCATGGATCCTGGGCTAATAAGTGAATTCAAAGTCACCAAGGGGTACCCAGTGTGACAGTGTCTTTTGTGTGGATAATGTGGCTGTTTCTCGGACACACACTTTATGAAGTAATCACTGACACACTTTACCCAATTGTTAGGGTCCATGTGGTTCTTCTGAGAGAGCAGCAGATGCTCTATCCTGTGAGTCATCACCACAGCTCCTGCAGGTGCTTTTGTCCTTCCACATCATGTACTGTATTAGGTGGACAGGATCACCTCCAATCAAATAGAGAGATCTCAGGAGATGTGTATTCACAGGAAATTTACTGAGCTGTGCATGCTCAATGTGTTAGCTTGCCAGCCATCCCTACAGGGCTCTGGTGTTCCCACTCCTCATTGTGGGTCAGGATCATCCTCCAGCACCACTTAGTGTCCATATTAGAGCAGATCTTTCACCTATTATCAATGATGACCATATGTATTTTGCACATCTGACAAAATACAGAATAGAAATTAGCTTCCTGTTGGCCAGATTGGCATAATGAGTTTTTTGATAGTTAGCATGAAAATTATTTTAATCTAAGCAGTTTAGGGAAGAACCTCAAGAGCATCCATAGTGAATGCAGCCTGCAGCTGTGAACACAGGTTTCTGTTGGAGAGCAGGCCTGTGCAAGCCCAGAACCTAGGTGGGACAGTTCAAGCTACCCTTTTTCCATGGCCAATCTGGGATCATATTGAGAATGTATTTTTTCCAGGTGACTGATTTCCAATTTATGGAATTGAACTAAATTACTGAGAGTGGAGGTGACTCAGAGAGTTAAAGTACAAAAGGACCAATCCAGAATGTCCACAAATGCTGGCTGTCACACCAGGGCTTTTAAAAGCTCAGCAGCTAGAGAAGCAATGTAGTATTTGGTTATTCTCATGCTTAGGTCTTCTTCTCATTATAAGCTGACCATGACACAAAAAGAGTCATCTGTGTCACAATAGAAGCTAGTTGTAACTAGATTCACCCCCACACTATCACATCACTACCGTATTTGAGGTTCTCAGTTACTATCTAAGACCCTGGAGGAGGCCTGGGTCTTGCTACACAAACTCATAATTTATGTCTTCATGACACTGTGTGCCTTGTTCTGTTGATGCTACCATTGGCATACAATACCTTGGATACTTTGTGCTGACATCTGTGACATGAGACAATAGTTCATGCCATGCCTAACCTGCATAAACTGTCCTTAGAGTACGGTGTAGTCAGAGGGGCCTTTTTTTTCTCTCTGAATTTTCAAAATATTTCCAGTCTTCAGACAAGTCTTCAGCCATTGTCCAGTGCCTGTCTTGAGATGTCCACATTGTCTCCTGGGAGTATTCATCCAGCCTGCTCTGTAATTTTGTAGAAGATTAATAGGGTTCCAGCCCTAGGATTTAATTCAGTGTGATTGTACTTTCCAAACATGGTCAAAGCCCTACATTCCACCATAGCCTGTGTGCTTTAGAGAAAGAAAATAACGAACCACATTGCACTTGAAATTTCTCCTCCAACAAAAGGAGAGCCTGCATAGGGCCTTTAAGTAACTCTAAGTCCCAGCTTCTGCATAACTCCCTCCATCGACTCCATTATTGGTGTATTTTCATTACTGCTCACTTTATTTTTGGTGTGCAAAGAATGTGTACCATGTCAGTAAAGTGTGTGTGTGTATGTGTGTGTGTGTGTGTGTGTGTGTGTGTGAGAGAGAGAGAGAGAGAGAGAGAGAGAGAGAGAGAGTTTGTGTTTGTTTGTGTTTCTGTGCAGGTGTTTGTGTATGTTCATCCATGAACTCACTATCAATTTTCATAAAATGACTTAGAAGACTGTAATGAAAACTGTGGAGGTGCACGCAGACGTGTGTTACTAGTGTCCCACGGCACCTGGCAGGTAACACTGAAATGGTGGTCTACTATAATACAGCCTAAAAACAGGCTGTGGATGGTTTACACAGAGATTGTGACGTCATCACCACGAGAGAGCAGCAAAAGCTTCATTTATCACATGCTGCTGTTACCAAGATGAGGCAAAGCCTTATCCTACAGAGAGTCTGGTATGATTTGATGGCAGGAAATAAACTTAGTACTAAAATCTATTACAAACGAAGAGGATAATACAAAGAGTCATAGGAAGCAAGAGCTGTTTTTTGAGGAGATCCATAAGAGAAACAACCCCTTTCTGAAACGAAGTACACACCACAGTGTCAATACCTAAATTATCAAATCAGAAATGAAAAGGGGGATGAAGCAATAGACATGTGAGTGAATTCAACAATCATTAGGGCTTCTTCAGAGTCCTTTACTACAGAAAAGTGAAAAATCTATTTGATATTGGTAATTTTTCTACACAGATAACAAATACCAAGTTAAATCCAAATGTGGGATTTAACTCATAAGATTATTCTCATAAGAAAATAGATAGTATTTAAACGATGCCACTACAAAAATTAAAAAATATATATGAGGGCCACTAGGCTTTAATGCAGCCTTTCTACCAGAAGTTTAATGACGACCTAATAACAATAGTGCTTCAATTATTCCTCTGATTTGAAAGAGAAGGAA
Source organism: Rattus norvegicus (assembly GCF_021556685.1). NCBI lineage: Eukaryota > Metazoa > Chordata > Mammalia > Rodentia > Muridae > Rattus > Rattus norvegicus. Next base: position 27,926,355 of record NC_141552.1, read on the forward strand.
CATTGTCAAACCCCTTCTCTGAGTTTCTCTTTTTACCTAGAATTCCTGAGTCTGTTGCTTCTTCCATTGTCACCCCATCAATAGAGCTGCAGGGCGAGTCTGTCCCGCCCCAGAGGGTATCTGCCAGCTGACAGGGCTGGGTTTTGCTCTGCTTGCCCCTGCTCCTGCCCCTGCCTCACACCCGCACTCCACAATGCCTCCTACCCATCCCCCCTCCCAGTCCCACCACCGCCCTCGACTCAGACCCGTCCCAACCCCCGCCCCCAGCCTGCCCTTGCCCCTACCCTGCCCCCGCCCCGACCCCCCCACACCGTCCTCTCCTTCGCCCCCCCCCCCCCCCCCCCCCCGGCCTCAGCCCTAGCCATCGCTGCTTGCGTTGCTACCATTCCGTCTTCAACTCCCCTGTCGACCCCACCGCCACTGCTGCTACCTTCTCCCATTTCTTCAGCCCAAGACTTTTGAGATCCCGGCTTGCAGCGCTCTGCACTAGGAGGCTAACGGAGGTGAGGAGAGCCTAAGGGACAGACCCCAGGCCTGGCCCCAGAGACTTGTGTCTCCCCCCTCTCCCGAAGTGCTTTCCCGCAGTTCTCCATTCTGGGTTCAGTTTGTGGGGACCCCAGCAGGTGCCAGGCTTTGCTGATCCTCAGGTGTGAGTCTGGGACAGTGGTGGGACTTATGGTTGAGGGAAGTCTTTCAGGCAAATGCAGGCTTTTCTCAAACTCTTGGACCATCTGGTGCCCTCCCTGGGGTCACAGGACCTGTGGAAGTGGGGAAGCCACTTTTCCCTGTCCTGTGTGACTTTCCCTGCAGAGTGAGCTCTCCTGCAGGAGGTACTCTCACATGCTTCTTTAAAAGCACCTGTTCCTCAGATCCAGATCAGCTGTGAAAACAGGCTTCTTCATGTCAGTGTGCCAGCTCCCCCTCCCAGCTCAGAGCTGCCACACCTAAGGAGCCTCCAGCCCCAGTACTGGTTGGGTCTCATGGAGGAGTTAGAGCAAAGTGCCCCTTCTGAGAAGTGACTCAGAACAGGAGGTTCCTACAACCCAATGAGGTCTTCCAGTTGCCCCGTTCTTGGTTTGCACTGGTATAATTCTGAGTCCCAGATTGGCAGCCCACATTGCTGTGAGGGTTGCTGGAGATTTTGCCCTGCCCACAGAACAGAAGGTTCAGAAGAAAGGCCAGTTTGGCATAATGAATTCTTTTGATAGACGGCAACAAAATTATCTTAATCTAAGCAGTTTAGGGAGGAACCTCAAGAGCATCCATAGTGAATGCAGCCTGCAGCTGTGAACACAGGTTTCTTTTGGACAGCAGGCCTGTGCAAGCCCAGGACCTAGGTGGGACAGTTCAAGCTGCCCTTTTTCCATGGCCAATCTGTGTTTGTATTGAGAAAGTATTTTTTTTTCCAGTTGACTGATTTCCAACTTATGGAATGGAACTGACTTACTCAGAGTGGGGTTGACTTAGAGAGTTAAAGTACAGAAGGAATAATCCAGATGTCCACAAAAGCTTGCTGTCACACCAGGGCTTTTAAAAGCTCAGCAGCTAGAGAAGCAATGTAGTATTTGGTTATTCTCATGCTTAGGTCTAGTCATTCATTATAAGCTGACCATGACACAAAAAGAGTCATCTGTGTCACAATAGAAACTAGTTGTAACTAGACTTATACCACATTATCACATTATTACTATATTTGAGGTTCTCAGGTATGATCTTAGAAACTAGAAGAGGCCTGGTTCTTGCTACATATAGTCATATTCTATATCTTCACAACACTGTGTGATTTGTTCTGTTAATGCTACCATTGGCATACAATACCTAGAATATTTTGTGCTGACATCTGTGACATGAGACAATAGTTCATGTCATCCCTTATCTGAATAAGCTGTCCTTAGAGTACAGTGTAGTGGGAGGGGCCTTCTTTTCCTGTGAGATAGCAAAACATTTCCAGTCTTCATACAAGTCTGTCAGCCATTGTCCAGTGCCTGTCTTGAGATGTCCACATTGTCAGCTGAGAGTCTTCATCCAGCCTGCCCTGTAATTCTGTAGAACATTAATAGGGTTCCAGCCCTAGGAATTAATTCAGTGTGACTGTACTTGCCAAATATGCTCAAAACCTAGTTTCCACCCTAGCTCTGTGTGCTATACAGAAAGAAAATAAAGAACCCCATTGCACTTGAAGTTTAGCCTCCAACAGAAGGAGAGCCTGCACAGGGCCTTTAAGTAACTCTAAGCCCCAGCTTCCCCACAACCCCGTCCATCGATTTCTTTATTGGTGTGTTTTCATTAATACTCACTTTCTTCTTTGTGTGGAAAGAATGTGCACCATGTCAGTAAAGTGTGTGTGTGCGTTTGTGTTTGTGCATGTTCATCCATGAACTCACTATAAATTTTCATAAAATCACTCAGAAGTCCCTAGTGAAAACTGTCGAGGTGCAGGCAGACTCATGTTACTACTGTCTCATGGCACCTTGCAGGGAGCACTGAAATCGTGGGCTACTTTAATACAGTCTAAAACGAGGCTGTGCATGGTTTTCAGTGAAATTGTGACGTCATCCCCACTACAGAGAGCAGCAAAAGCTTCATGTATCACATGCTGCTGTTACCAAGGTGAGGCAAAGCCTCATCCCATAGAGAGTCTGGTAGGATTTGATGGCAGGAAATAAACTCAGAACTAAAATCAATCACTTACAAACAAAGAGAATGATACAAAGAGCCAAGCAAAGCAAGAGCTGGCTTTTTTTTTTTTTTTTTTTGAGAAGATCCACAAGACAGACAAACCACAGAGCCTATATCTAAAGTACCAAATCAGAAATGAAAAGGGGGATATAACAAAGGACACTGAGTGAATTCAACAATCATTAGGGCTTACTTCAGAGGCCTTTACTACAGAAAAGTGAAAAATCTATTTGATACTGGTGATTTTTCTAACAGATAACAAATACCAAGTTAAATACAGATCTGGGAAGGTAATGAATAATTCCCATAAGAAAATAGATACAGTCATTAAAGGCTGCCACTCCAAAAATTAAAAATAATAATAATCAGGGCCACATGGCTTTAATGCATCCTTTCTACCAGACTTTTAATGAAGACCCAATAACAATAGTGCTTCAATTATTCCACTGAATTGAAAGAGAAGGAACATTGCCAAACTCCTTCCCTGAGTTTCTCCTTTTACCTAGAATTCCTGAGTCTGTTGCTTCTTCCATTGTCACCCCATCAATAGAACCATTTAAAATGGGATGTAATCGATGTCTGGAGCCTCATTCTTTCCCTTGACCTCCATGCGGTGTCCAGAAGGCATGCCTGTTCTCATGGACATGGATTCATCTCTTTTTGCTGCAGCAAGAAGAAAGCCAGCAGAGGAGGCAGGAGCTTACAAAGAATCAGTAGGATTTCTAGAAAAGAAGCATCCAGATCTCCATTCTCAGAAAACCCCTGGCTTGCTCTCATGTGACTGGGTCCTCAGACACCAGCAGCCTTAGATGAGACCAAGGAAAGCTGTGCAGAGTCCTGGGTCCCCAGGTTCTTGACCTCCTGAGTGACAGCTGTAGACAAGTCCTCCAGGGAATCCTTACAGCTGGTGACATCTGGACAAGGTGAACCAGATGCCAAAATGAGACATGGGAGAGAAATCCTAGGCTGTTTGGAAGGAATCAGTCTCTGCTTTTGCTTCTGTCTCTGTGTGCCCTGCTGCTATGATGTTCATGGGGAGCTCTCATGCCAGTGGGTCTCCTCCTAATGTGTTTGTTGTTGCAGATGTCCTGGATGTTCTGGACCCCATCAGAACTCAGCCCGTGCACAGTCACGGAGGTCAGCACCTTCCTGTCCATCAGGTCATGAGACCTGAGACAGTTGAGGTAACGGCAGTTGGCCTGGGTGAAGTGCTCACAGACTTGGACTCTCTTGCATGGCTGTGGCTTCAAGCAGATCTGTTTGTGGCTGTCTCCTTTGTAGTAACTTTTGCAGGAGAAAAGCATTCCCCTGTACCAGGAAGAAGGCCGGCTCCTCTTGGTTAAGCCCAGAAAGCTCATGATTCTTCAGGACCTGGAAGCTCTGTTCCTAAAAACTTGGTGTGGATATTTGCAGAGGTTTCTCTGGGATTTTGCATAATGACTCTGTCCTAGAAGTTTGAGCTTGCAGAGGCTTGGGCAATCTGTAGCATGGTCCCTGGATGCACTTGAGATTGAAGCCACAAGGCTTCAGTAGTAGCCGCCACCTACAGCGTGATCCCTGCCTGATCTCCAGTCTCCAATAGGAATAAGCAGTCTTGCCCAGCAGCTCATAGAGCTCTGCCTCTGGAGCCTGATCCTACTCTGCAGTTCCTTTAAGGTCATGCAGCCCCTGTGGGTCCACAGGATCTTGGTGATGAAACAGTCTGCCCCAGGATCCCCCATGGTGCACTATGGCTGCAGCTGCTCAGGCTTGTGAGCTGGACTCTGCTTCGTGGAGAAAGGAAACTGGAAAAGGGGATAACACATAAAATGGAAATGAAGAAAATAACCAGTAAAAATTAAAAGAATTAAAGTCATCATCTCAGGAGAATGAGTGGGAAGCCAGGTCCTTAAGCAGGCAGGTTCTCCACAACAATGCATGCTGGGTTCAAGACTGGACATGAGGTGCCCTGAGCTTGGGACTGCCAGGCTCCTACTGGGAAGAGAGCTTTCTTCTTCATTTCCGTAAGTCTCTCTAGTTTTCTTTTAAGGCTTTCATCTCATCATTGACTTTCCCAATGACCTTTTATGACAAGCCATTATGGTTAACAAGAATTAAGTAAGGGCTCATTGAGCTGTTGGTAGTTGGAGGTCTGGGGGAAGCCCTGGACAGAGAGATCTTGCCTGCCAGGGGTGGGATGTGCATGGTGGGAGGGACTAGTGGAGTGTCATTGGCCTCAGTATGCACAGGCTTGGGGTTGGTGCCTGGCTGCCTGGTGCGCCTCTGTGGCTACTTGGCCTGGGTCCCACCTCAGATGCCCATGGTGGTTGCTGGCCAGTTGTGCTTGCTCTCCCTGTCCTCGGGGCTTCTGGCGGGGCTGACCACAGCCTTGAACATGGACAACCGTGGACAAAGTGGGCCGGAAATCGGAGGATCATGGGAGCATCTTCAACTTCCCCCTCCCCAAGCACTGGCAGTTGCAGCTGGAGGACAAGCCACTGTGAGTTTCCCCACATCCAGGCAGGTGTTCTGCACCACCAGGAGAGCAAGGGCAAGCACTGCTGCCACCAGTCCCACATGGGCAAGGCCTATTTGCTGACTGGCAGGGCTTCACTTTGCTCTGCCTGGCTCTGCTTTGCCTTGCTCTGCCTGTGGGCTCTCACTTCTTTGCCCAAAGACTGTTGAGATCCCGGCTTGCCTCACCTTTCAATAGGCACCTCTGTGAAGTGAGGAGAACCAAAGGGACAGAAGGCTGACCTGGCCCTGGAGACTTGTGTCTCCCCCTCCACCAAAGTGCTTTCCTCAGTTCTCCACTCTGGTTTTAGTTTGCAGGGATCCCAGCAGGTGGCAGGCTTTGCTGAGCCTCCCCTGTGAGAAGGGGACAGTGGTGGGATTATGGTTGTGGGAAGTCTTTCAGGGAGATGCAGGCTTTCTCAAACTCTCCAACCATCCATCCAGTGCCCTCCCTGGTTCCCATTCCCTGTGTTTGTTGCGAAGTCACTTTTCGCTGTCCTGTGTGACTTTCCCTGCAGACTGGGCTCTCCTGCAGGAGAAGCTCTCACATGCTTCTTTAAAAGCCCCTGTTCCTCAGATCTAGATCAGCTGTGAAAACAGGCTTCTCCATGCCAGGGTGAGAGCTACCCCTCCCAGCTCAGAGCTGCAACACCATAGGATCCTCAGGCCCCAGTGCTGGGTGGGTCCCATGGAAGAGTTAGAGGAAAGCTTCCCTTCTGAGAAGTGACTTAACACAGAAGGTTCACAAGTGACAGTCAACCCCCAAGTATTTCTTCCAGGAGAAAGCACTCAGCTCTCCCCTTTAAACAGTTTAGGCTCCCACATGGCCCAGTTTTGTGATTGGGGAAGATTTTCTGGAGCTTAGTTGGCCAGTCAGAGTGGGGCTACATTTTTTTTTTTCTTTATTAACTTGAGTATTTCTTATTTACATTTTGATTGTATTCTCTTTCCCGGTTTCCGGGCCAACATCCTCCTAACCCCCCCTCTTCTATATGGCTGTTCCCCTCCCCATCCTCCCTCCATTACCACCCTCCCCCCAACAATCACGTTCACTGGGGGTTCAGTCTTGGCAGGACCAAGGGCTTCCCCTTCCACTGGTGCTCTTACTAGGATATTCATTGCTACCTATGAGGTCAGAGTCGAGGGTCAGTCCATGTATAGTCTTTGGGTAGTGGCTTAGTCCCTGGAAGCTCTGGTTGGTTGGAATTGTTGTTCATATGCGGTCTTAACCCCCTTGTGCTCTTTCAGTCCTTTCTAAGATTCCTTCAACGGGGGTACCGTTCTCAGTTCAGTGGTTTAATGATGGCATTCGCCTCTGTATTTGCTGTATTCTGGCTGTGTCTCTCAGGAGAGATCTACATCCAGTTCCTGTCAGCCTGCACTTCTTTGCTTCATCCATCTTATCTAATTGGGTGGCTGTATATGTATGGGCCACATGTGGGGCAGGCTCTGAATGGGTGTTCCTTCTGCCTCTGTTTTAATCTTTGCCTCTCTATTCCCTGCCAAGGGTATTCTTGTTCCTCTTTTAAAGAAGGGGTGAAGCATTTGCTTTTTGGTCATCCTTCTTGATTTTCATGTGTTCTGTGCATCTAGGGTAATTCAAGCATTTGGGCTAATAGCCACTTATCAATGAATGCATACCATGTGTGTTTTTCTGTGATTGGGTTACCTCACTCTGGATGATATTTTCCAGTTCTATGCATTTGCCTATGAATTTCATAAACTCATTGTTTTTGATAGCTGAGTAATATTCCATTGTGTAGATGTACCACATTTTCTGTATCCATTCCTCTGTTGGGTTTTTTCCACCTTCTGGCTATTATAAATAAGGCTGCTATGAACATAGTGGAGCACGTGTCTTTTTTATATGTTGGGGCATCTTTTGGGTATATGCCCAAGAGAGGTATAGCTCAGTCCTCAGGTAGTTCAATGTCCAATTTTCTGAGAAACCTCCAACTGATTTCCAGAATGGTTGTACCAGTCTGCAATCCCACCAACAAAAGAGGAGTGTTCCTCTTTCTCTACATCCTCGCCAGCATTTGCTGTCACCTGAGTTTTTGATCTTAGCCATTCTCACTGGTGTGAGGTGAAATCTCAGGGTTGTTTTGATTTGCATTTCCCTTGTGACTAAAGATGTTGAGCATTTCTTTCGGTGTTTCTCAGCCATTCGGGTGGGATCATCCCAGGCAGGGAGAGGATCTGACTCTGCAGGCCTGGCCACCCTCTGCATTCTCCGAAAAATAATTTTTAGTCAGTTGTAAATCTGAAGTGAAACTTGTTTTTTGTCAACTCAAACGGTTGACATTTCAAGTCTCACACACCGTGTGAGAGACACACATTTATCCACAGGGGATTTGAACTTACTTCTATAGAAATGACTGTGGGCCAACAGAGGGAAAGAATTCTTGCCTTTAGCATTCTGTCTGTATCAGACACTACATGGACTGGCTTCCTGGACAGACATGTCCAAGCAGACAGACATTGTAATGAGGGAAAACTTAGGCAAGAAATGACCTGGGGACAGTGATTTCAGATTGTGCCTTTAGCCAGGAATCTCTGTTGTCATTAAGGCAAGCAGTCTTGGGCCTGCCAAAACTTGCCAGTATTTCAGGGCTCTTACAACTGCTCCAGGCACTTCTGAGGTGAAAGCCTTTCATTAAAAAAAAAAAAGTTTATAGAGCAATATTTCTCAACCTGTGGGTGGCAACTGCTTCACAGAGATTGCATATCAGATACCTTGTACATTATGACTCATAAGAGTAGCAATATTATTTATGAAGTAGCAATGAAATAATTTTATGGAGGGGATCATCACAGTATGAAGAGCTGTATTAAAGGGTTGCAGCAGTAGGACTGTTGAGAACCACTGCCATAGAAGCTGACACATGGGAGCTGACTCCTCAGCTGAGTAGAGAACCACGACAAGGGATACTGTGTCCCAGACAAGGGATACTGTGTCCCACCCTAGAACCCAGAGGCAGAATCTATCCCAGGAGTCTGTGGGCTCACCTTGTCTTAAATTCTCCCAGGGTCAAGAATAGCATTGATCATCACAGCAGAATCAGCTTGCACAGCCCACATCAGGCCCATGGCTTCCCTTTACAGAGAAGGATGTGGGTCTGAGTGACAGCCAGTGAGACTGAGGGGACCCTGATACTCATTTGCTTTGAGCTGTGGTTTCTTCACCTGTAAAATGGGGGTGTTTCTGCTGAATTGGGTTGTAGTGGAGATTAACAGAACATACAACCTGCTCAGTGTCTGCCTGGCATGGACCCTGCTGGTTAAATGGAAGCTGTCGATGGTGACGAGATTAAAAGCAGAATTTCTAGCAGATAGTGTTAGTTGTGGGGCGCCATACAAGTGTTCTAAGCATTTTCTGATTCTAAGACCGCCTCACCTTACAACCTAAGGCTCTTGCTTTAAATATTAAAAAAAGAATAAATATAAAATACCAATATGAAAAAATCATAATCAGAAATGAGCTAATTCCTGTGAAGTCATTTAGCTTTACATTTTCTGCTTCTATTTCCAAGGCATCTAGAGTAGCACTATCCGAGATCCTAAAGCCTTCTATTATGGTGCTACCCATTCATTCCTCTCTCCTTGAGGACTTCTCAGGTGACTTACCAGAATCAGATGGCTTTTAAGATTGTTCCCATCAGGTGCGATCTCTTTGTCCATGGGCCTTGCCCAAAGCTGCAGGGCCAACCTGTTGTTTTACAATCCAAAATTCCAGACATTAAGTTTACCAATGAAGTTTCAGGAGTCAGATGCTGAAGTCAAGTAAAGCTCCCAACTGTCTTTCCTGATTCACTGACCTCCCAGAAGAAGAGCAGTCCTGTTCCCTCTGAACACTTTCTTAAAAATCCTTTAACTCAAAAACTTTCCATTGGTTTAGTTATCTAGATTTCCTTTCACGTTGTGTCTTGATCTGCTGGACCTAAGTGCACTTTTTACCTTTGCCATAAATGTGTGTGGTAGGTGAGCCATACCGTAATTAAGTCCATGTTTACATGAATAAACAACTCTTGCTTTAAATGTCTGTGCCATGGCCCTGCTATACCACACACTAGTTTTTCAGTAAATAATACATTCTTGGAGATCACAGTGTGATCAAATATTTTGTAACATGACTTAGTAACGTTCCCTCGATTTTATAAATCAATTTCTTTGACGAGGATTCTGGGTGTTGTCTGTCAGGTCTGAGTGCATCATCTTGGGAATCCCAAGGAACATCAAACTTGGGCTTTTGAAACTGTTGCATATGGCCAACCCGGAGCAAAAACCACCCAGGAATCTACTGATACTTGACACACATTAATTCACCTGCCTTTTTCATATAGTTTATGGCAAGAGGTCACCATTCTTGACCTTGTTTCATTATAAAACGTGGTACTAGATGTAAGAGTTGGGGTCAAGGAGATCACCCCACAAATCACAAAATACCCATCTCAGATAACCATGTATGGTTTATTGAATACAAAACATCCATGAATTTCAGGACAGAATTAAAAGTCCAAACCTAAGGATAATAGAATAGAAGAGAATTTAGATTTCCAGTTTACAGGTCCAGTAAGCATATTCAGTAAATCATAGCAGAAAACATCCATAAGGTAAAGAAAGAAAAGACCATGAGGGTACAACAAGCCTACAATATGCCAATTTAATCATACCAGAAACAATTCCTCCATTAACATAATAATTAAAACACTGAATGCACAGATCAAAGAAAGATCATTAGAAGGGGTAAGGTATAAATAACCAGTAACAAATAAGTTCAGACCTATCTGAATTACACCAGACTTCTCAACAGAGACTCCAAAAGCCAGAAAATCTTGGGCAGATGTAATGCGGACCAAGGATCCTATACCCAGCATAATTCTCAATCACCATAAATGGAGAAACCAAAATATTTCATGACAAAACCAAATTTAAACAATATTTTTCTCTAAGAAAGCACAACAGAGGATTGTAGTAGGGAAACTCCAAGACAATGAGCTAAACTATACCCAAGAAAAACCAAGAAATAAATCATCTCTCAATAATTTCAAAAAATGAAGCACACAATCACCATTTCACCCATAACCAGAAAAAGAAGAGAAAGCAGCAACTATTGGTCTTTAATATCTAACCAGACCCTCTGTCACCAATCCCCCAGCTCCTAGGGAATAAACTGCCAGCCAAAGTATATACAGGGTCTATGGTTCTAGGTAACTGTGTAGAAGGGGACTGATTTAAGTGGCACCTATGTGGTGGGAGGCCATTGACTACGCTGAGGCCTGTTGCCCACCAAAAGTAGATGCTGGAGTTGTGAGGTGGGAATGGATATATGTAGGTGGGGGAACACTGTCATATAGGCAAAGCTGAGCAGAAATAGGATGTAAGATATGATGAGGGGAGTGTGGAAAGCAGGACAACAGTTGAAATGTAAATAAATAAAATAACCAATTAATAAAAAAATAGCCAAAAATAAAATAAAAAGTGAAAAGGTAAAAGAAAACTTACACCAAAACAAAACAAAAGAAATCCTTGTAGTGGATTGGCCTAATTCTGCTTGTATTTTAATGCTAATATGTAGAACTCAAGACTGGTTAACCTCCAAAAACTGACCCTGCTCCCAGTTAACTGTGATTATAAAGAAGCCAACAGCCAACAGCTGCACAGCAGAGAGATGTGGGGGGTGGGGGGAGCTTTGAGGGCTTTGCTAGAGAGGATCATGAGGAGGGAAGAAGGAGGAAGAAGCTGACAGAGAATAAAGGAAGAACATGTGTGATGGAGAGGAGAGAGGAAGAGGACAGCAGCCATGGTTAAGGGAGAGGAGAGCCTGGTCCTGAGGGCTGTCCAAGTGCAACAAAGAGCAGCCAAGATGCTACACAGTCAGTAAGAGTTGAGCGTTATTGTTTGGAAAGTAGATCTGATACCATGGAGGGCAGGCAGCTGCCCAGCTACTGTGCTGATTAAGGCATATGATGAATAAATTTACAAAATATGTATAACCAGTAAGGAGCTCTATAGAGGATCCTAAAAGGAATACTTTAGTTTGAAGAGAAGGATAAAATACCAGAGGAAACAGGAAATAATTTAACAAAACTAGAACAGTCAATCAAAAGAAGCCAATAAAACCCACAAAAATTAACAAAATTAAATACATAGGTTTAAATAATATTTGCACGTTACTAAACTCAATTCCCCAGTAAACAGACATACATTTAGCCAGAAACAGGATCACCATCATGAGAGATGTAGAGGATATACTAGGGAAACAGACCTAAGACACAGGTCCCTATAGCAATTCTATGCAGTTTCTCTATCCAGCTGACAGAATAGATTTCAAACCAATCCTGTCCTGAAGATGTAAGGACATTCATTTCATACTTTGCAATTACCAAAAGATACTACAATTCTAAATATATACATATTAAACACAGCAGTCACAAATTTAAATATATAATTATCAGATAGATGTGAAATTACCCATTAGCTATAATAGTGGTTGTGATTGTTTTTAATAGTCTATTCTGACCACTTGGCAGATCACATGCAAATAAACAAAAGAGGAGGAGCAGAATTCAGTGACATCATCAGTCAAATGGACCTAACAAACTACACTGAACTATACATATATTTTCTATCAGCCTGTGGATCTGTCTCCAAAATTGACCACGGATTAGGACACAGAAGAGCCCTCAGGAAAGATAAGAAAGCTGAAGTAGTGTCATGCATTCTATCTAAGCACAAAGGAATCAAACTGGTATCACACAATAGAAAGTGCAGTCAGTACACACTCTCGTGGAAGGTCAGCAACACAAACAACACACTACTGAAGGGGCCAAGGGAGAACACATAAGGAAAAATTAAAATTCCTAGAAATGAGTGACAATGAAAACACAACCACCACAGATCTATGCGATACAACATAGTTTTAGGAATTATGTTGCAGTCAGCAAAGCCAGAGCAGTGGACCCATCTAATCCCTTTGTCATGCATCAGAAGTAGAGAATGTGGACTGTGCCCTGTTGGGTTAATGCCTTGAACTGGCTCACCACATTCCCAACTTCCCTTTGCAATGATAACATATTTTTGGCATTACACATTGGATGTATGCAATTTGCCTTTTGATTTCATAGGGGAATAGTTAAGGGACTTCCTGGAGGGTCGAAAAGCACTGTGGATAAACTGTGTAGAGACCGAAAGACTACAGGGGTTTTGGAAGCTGAGCTAATGTATTTTTATTATGATATGTTTAAGAACCTATGGGGAATTGGGAGTGGAATATGGTGATTTGAATGATAATGGCCCCCATAAACTCACATATATGAATGTTTGTTGCTGGTTAGTGGAAATATTCGGGAAGAATTATAAGATACGGATTTGTTGGAGGAGTGTATGGGATTGGGCTTTGAGGTTTCCAAATTCAACACCATCTATAGTTAACACTTTCTCTGTCTCCGACTTGCACATAAGATGTAAGCTCTCAGCCAGTTCTCTAGAAACATGGTGTCCTACCTGCTGCCGTGTACCCCAGCATAATATTCATAGACTCATGATCCTTGAAACTGTAAGCTGAAATAAACTCTTTCTTCTACAAGTTCCCTTGCTCATGGTGTCTCTTCACAGCATAGAAAAGAAACTAAGATTGGAAGGAACAGTTAAGTGAAAAATTTCTCAATAATATCCTGGAAAATAAAATTCAGACATTTACCAAAAGTGTCAGGTACCGTGATCAAGCTGGCTTGACTGCAGAGGTGCAAGAATGTTTCAACAAATACAAATGAATAAACAATCCACCACAGAAAACCAAGAACAGGAAACACATGATCACTGCAGTAGAGGCAGACAATCTCTTTGGCAAAATCCCACAGTGATTAATGCAAAAGTCCTGGAGAATCTGGGATATGGAGAAGACATACCTTAACATTATGAAGGCGATATGCAAGGCCAACAGCATCCTAACTGGAGGAAATCATAATGGATTTCCACTAAAATCAGGAATAAGTCACAGATGTTCATTCTTTTCATCTAATTCAACTAGAATGTGAAGTCTTATCCAAACAATATGACAATAGAGAGATGGAAAGGCATGTCAATATGAAAGAAAGCAGTCAGAGTATTCTCATTTGCAGGCGATATGATCCATATATAAAGACCACTACGAAACCACTAGCAAACTCCTATGGCTCATGGACACATTCACTAAAATCACAGTAAAATCAATAGAACTCCTGTATACCAACAATAAATATGACGAAAGAAGCCAAGAAAACAAACCCATTCAGAATAAAAATCTTGTAATATCTAAGGAAGTAAAGACTTGTTAAAATGAAATCATTAGGAAAAATAAAAAACTGAAGAAACCAGAAAATGAAGAGACCTCTCATTTTCATGTATCAGTATGATTTATATTATTATATCGAATCCTACCAGAGTCATCTACAGGTTTAAATTCATCCCATTATAATCCCAATACAGATCTTCATGGGAATGAAAAAAAAATCTCAGAACTCACATGAAAGCACAACTGAGCAGGGCAGTCAGACACTGCTAACTAATAAGACAGTAAAGCACTGCGGGAGGCATCACCTTTAATGATTTCATGTTCATTTTGGGGAATAGTAAAAAAGAAAAACCAGCATGTTAATATCATGAGAGCAGACACAGTGCCTAATGGAATAAAATTGAAGAGCCTGATATTGGCCTATGTTCTTATCAGCATTTGGGTTTTGAGAAAAAGGAAAACAAACAAACAAAACAAAAAACTCACAACCCCCCCTCCCACCGCCACACACAAGTGCAGTTTTCAACCTGTGGGTTGCAAGCCCTTCAGGGAACAACCACATATGAGACATACTTTCTACATGATATTTACATTACAACTCAAAACAGTAGCCACCTTACATTTATGACTTAGCAATGAAATAATTTGGTAGTTGGGGTTGGTTACCACAATGTGAAGAACTGTATTCCTTGAGTTGTTCTTGGTCATAGTATTTTTCTGCAGTAACAGAAATGTGACTGATATATAAACTGGTACCGAAGTGAGTGGAGATGTTTGTGAGGAATCTCTTGATTTTTTGGAGGAGGGTGGGAGACTTTGGATTGGGAAAACTGTTGAATTATTTAAGGAGATCTTAACAGTTCTTTTAGTTTGCCACATGGGAGACATAAGTATTGTGAGTCTGTGCAAAATAGAGCCTCTCTGATGAAACTTCAAAGGATGGCAGGAACTCTATTGGTGACTGGCTTAGAAGCAATTGATATAATTTGGCAAACAATCTGTCTCTTTTCTGCCTGGTTACTAAGAAGTGACCTGAAGATAAATAAAAAGCTAATTGACTAATTGTTTTGAGCAAACTTCAAGGGGTAGATATCCGGTGACCTTCCTCATATGGTAGGAATGTGTGTTTGTATTTTTCATTGTTAATGTAGCCAGGACTTCAGTTAATCCTGCCACATTCAGGGTCTGGACGCATAGGAAACTGCAAGATCTCCCAGGATTTGGAAAATGTCCCAATTGTTGAAAGGTCCCCAAAACATGTTGTCACCCCACACACATTGGGAAGCAACTTAAAGGAACATGACCCCCTCATTCTCAAGAGGAAGGGTGGGTGGGTGGTTATTTGTCTGCCGTGGGCTGTAGATGATTATTGTCAGTTAGGGGGTTGGTTGCAAGTTCTTACTGGCCATGGTCAGGGAGGAAACAGTAAAGCAGATTCGAATCAGGGATGTCTTTCTTCCTTTCTCTTTCTCTCCTCAATTCTCTGTCTAATGTTGTGGGAAATCAGGAGAAGGGACTAAAATGACAAAATCATAGATCACTGTATCTCTATTTATACTAGAAAGCAATACCAAGTCTCAAATATTTTAGGATGGCATGGATTTTTGAATGATGATAGAATTTAAAATTGTACTTGCATAAATGATTCAATTCATTTTTAAGATATAAGTATATGCAACTTATTCACAATGTGGTGTAAAATTCTAATTTTATAAAATTACTACTGCACACTGCCGTGGATAATTAAGGAATTCAAGCTAGTACTTTCCAACTATAAATAATCAGTTTTCCAGTCATGTTAGGTACTGCTTTAGTTAGGTACAGAAATAAGCTTTATTTAACTTCCTGTGTATGTTTTTAAAGTTAAGTAGGAAGTAAATCCCTTGGGGAAAAAAAGCCACATTTGTCCACTGAGATAGACATTATATACAAAGGTGGTTCTCAAATCCTTTAGAGATCTGAAGAATCTGCCATTTCAGATGTCCTAATAGTTAAAGGCTTTTCACAGTGGGAGAGACCTCAACTCCTGGTAGTGTCCCCAATCTATTCTGAAAAAGATGATGGGCTCTAAAGAACCATTGGGTGAAATACTACCCACTTACCTCTACTGCTGCCAGAAAGCTGTCCAGACTGTGCAGAAGTTGATCATGGGGAAGTCTGTGTCCCAGTTTTTGGAAAAAAAAATAGGATAGTCCTTCAAGTGACCTGCTTCAAAGGATTGTTGTCAGAGCTCCTGGCCCAGTGAGTTGAAGGTGGATGCCACAGTGACACAGGAATATTTGCTGACTGACTCCCAGGGTAGCCAACAATTTCTGTCATTTCTTTAGATTTGGAAGCTGTTTGCTCTGAATTTCCTTTTATTCAGGCAACATTTCTCCTCCTCAGATCTTGGATGGGGTTGAAGATTAGATAGTTTAGTCTTAACCTTTTCTTGTTATGAGAATCAGAAAAACAAACTTGTTCACCATCGTGCAGAAATGTGACAGCCAGGAACCTGGACAGGAACAGGGTGGACATGGGAGGCTCAGAAAGCAGGGCTCTATGGACACTCCACAGCAGTATTAAAACTCCTGCGATATCTGCTCTGGCACCATAAGTCCTGAGAGAGGATGGGGATGCCAGGAGAGTGTGCGTGGTCTGCCCACTGCCTGGGACTTTTAAAAGCTTGTACCACCCCGAGCACATAGAAGAGCTTGAGCAGAAAGAGGCCGATGCCCAGAAGCCGCTGCTGTGGTAGGAGGCAGTTATGGCGGTTGGAGGTGGGGGTAGAGGTGGAGGAGGGATGGGAGAAGACCGAGGAGTTTCCCCAAAAGACAAGAACAGACATCATCCTTACTACTCCAGAACCCACGCCAATCCACCCCACCCCTAAAATGCCCAGTCCACTGCCAAACGTCCCCATGCCAAGTATTCACAGCTTCATCCCCACTGTGCTCATTTCTTATTTTTTTTAACTTCTTATTTATTCTCTGTGAACCTCACATCCTGCAGCTCAACTCCATTCATCTGCCCTCCCCTCAGGTCTGCACTCCACCCTTGCATCCTGCTCTAAATCAGAGCAAAAATAATCTTCGTGTAGAAGCTGAATAAAGAAAATTTGTACGCAAAAAATGTGTCAAATTTTAAGGATGAAAGACATAAACGCTTAAATTGTTTGGAATTAATGAAAGTACATTTGGTCTCAGAAGACTTATTATGGTTAATAAATGAAAGTTATGATAGATAAGGGATACAAAGCTTAAAAAGTGATAGAAAATGATTTAGGTACAAAATTTTAGACTAATATAATTTAGATAACGAAGTACCTTCTCCAATTTTGCAAAATACGAATGGACAGAATATTGTGACAGTAATTCTTACCTGATGCATCTCATAAGTTTTCTTATTTTATCTAGCTTATTAATGTTAAATTAAAGGTATTTCTTGGAGTAAAAGGGGAAATGCTGAGGTGACCTCCCTTTGTACTAAGGTGTGTCAACTTTCAATTGTTAGTTCTGTACTGGCAGTGAGCTAAGTGCTGGCAGGATTTCTCTTGTCATTTCTATGTCCCATCATCAGGTTTGCTATTTTGTGGATGTTTGTCCTTCTCATCAGCTCAACACAAGCTAAGAGATGTATCAGGTGTTGTCTCACTGCCGATTGGATGTAATAAAGATCTGATGGCCAAGAGCTTCGTCAGGAAGTATGTGGGCAGAACTTCCGGGCATAGAGAGGGACATAGGAAGAGGCAAGCTGAAGCAGGAGATTCAGAGTAGACATGGGCAGGAAGAGATATGGAACAGACCACGGCAGAGGGGTAAAGAGCTAACCAGCAGGTGGGTCTCAATGGTAGAAGAATGGGGTTAATTTTTAGAGAAGATGAGGGACTGCCCAGTGAAAGGCCTAAGATTCAAACTATGTTCGAATTCTCCATGTCCCATTTACACCTCAGGCAACTCTGTGAAAATAGTACACAATACAGTATTAACATGGCTTTGAGTCTGTGGTTTGGTTACTTTTGGTCACTGTTCCTCAAGACTGCAGGAGAAGGAACAACACACAGGGCAAACACATGAAAACCATGTGCAGCTTAGAGTGGAAAAGATCACTAAGAAGTTTAATGTCACAGCAAATTCATGTGCTGAAGAGGAGGGTGACATAGTTAAGGAGATGAATGTTATTAACGATAAGCCTCCTGCCTCTGTACTGTAGAGATGTGGAAGGTGTCCTCAAGGCAAGACTCTTACCAATTAAAGTTCCAACTTGGAAAAGGGAGCTCAATCGATTTCGTGCTCCTACAAAGCAAGTGCATAGGGAAGCTGCTGCAGTTGTCATCCAAGCAGGCAGCTGACAGGTCAGTGCACCTCATGTGGCACGGAATTTGGAGGAAAAAAGATTTTAAGATACAGGATGACATGAACAGGACCAGGCGACTCTCGCATTTATGCTTTTATTATTTGAGGCTTGAATTAAATGATACTCATAGTCTGATGTTTTTTAGTTTTCTTTCATCACTTTATCTACATTTTCAATTTATCTCCCACTCCATGTTCCTCTACATGACCCCCTCTTCTGTCCCCCACACCCTCTCCCTATGAGATTGCTCCTCCACCCACCAATTCACTCCCGCCTCAGAGGCCTAAGTTCCAATATCATGGTTCATGAAGCTTCCTCAGAAACAAGGTTCTCCCGTCCCAGTGATCCCAGATAAGCTAGTCCTCTGCTACATATCTACCTGGAGCCATGGGCACACACTGATTCTTTTATTAGTTACCTTAGTTAAGGTGTCTCTTCACAGCAATAGAGCAGTGACTGACAGGCTTAAATTCACTTTGCATCCCAATTGCTGTCCTTTCTCTTGTTACTTCTCTCCCACAGTTCCTCCCCAATGTCCTCACACCATCTCCTCTGAGAGAGTAGAGGAATATCCCTCAGAGTGTGCCTCCACCAAGACACATCAAGTTTTTGTAGGGCTGGTGCACCTTCTCCCACTGAGGCCAGGGAAGACACCTGAGTTAGGGTATCAGATTTCACAGACAGGCAAACCTTTGGGGATAGCCTCGGCTCCAGTTACTTACAACAGTGTATGTAATACTGTATTAAACTTAGTAAGGTTTATTTACCTTCACCTAGCAACTCATCCTGAGAAACAGTGCTCTGGCCTGATGCTTTTGTTTTCAGCCCTATCTTCCTCTTTCTTCTGTGCTTACCACTGTAACACAGGAGAAGCTTCTAATATTAATGTTGCCAGATCTTTCCGGTCTTGGGGGATAATTCTATTCTGAGTTGTATATGGATTTAATATCTTCTTTACGTATGATGAATATATACTTCAGGAAAGGACTGCTTCCTTGTTTCTATTAAGATCTAATATGACGAAAGGATTCTGATTAATATTCCAGAATCGTAGGCCACCAGGTTGGTATGTCATCACTCACTGAAGTGAGGTGAATTTTATAACACCTTTTGGCCACCCACTTTCAATGTCATTATGTGGTATTGCCTTAGGCTCTTTTCTACATTCCCCTGCTTTTGGCTGAGTATATGTTTGAGGTCTCTCTGTGACTGTGCAAAGAAGTAAGAGCTAGGGCTGGGCCACAAAATAAGAAAGTACTTGTTCATCCAAAAACAAAAACAAAAAACAAACAAACAACCAAAAAAAGTTCTAGGGTAAAATATCGGTGCTAGTGCTGAACTGAACTGCCAGAGGTAATTTTTTTTAAAGTAAATAACACTATCTTGGGGCTGATAATATGAATCCAATATCCTGCAACATAAGTTTGCAATGTTGCCTGCATTTTATAAATCAAGTCTGACCACCATTTTGGTTCTTTCCAATCATGTCTGAGTGCATCATCATGGGAACCCCAAAGAAAATCAGAAATGGGTCCTTGAAGCTGATGCACAGGGCCAGTATAGACCTGAATATTACAGAGGACACCTTGACTCTTAACACAAGGGATCATTTCTCCATCCCTCTGGTCACATAATTTATGACAAGATGTCACCTTTCCTAACCTTAGCTTCTTTTCCTAAGTGCTGCTGACGGGAAGATTTGGTGTCAAGAGGTCTGGACTCAGACCACAGGAACACTGAATTCATTTAAATAGGTGTAGTTCATTGAATGCACACACCAATACAGTTCAACCAGAGCAACAGCTCACAACTGTGTACTGGACATTGCTAGGCCCAGCTCATTGCAAAATCCACATGGGCTAAAGCACAAGTGCTGGAAATGCTGCTGTCTATGGGCCCTGACTCGGGTCATTTTACACATAATTGTTCCTATTTTCCTTGAATCTAATGGGTACTATGTGAAGCTCATAGTTGGGGAACTTGTTAAGATTAACAAACCTCGTAACATACGGAACATAACAGGGTATGTGACCAGCACCACACAGTTCAATGTCAGGTTTTTTTGTTTTTTGTTAGTTTGTTTGTTGGCATCCATGATGTGGAGGCGTATTACAGAACAATAGGAAAGAGCTGGCTGCTGTGTAACAAATTTGCTGCTATTAAGGTAGGTACGGGAGCAAGACCTCAGCAACAGCCCTTAAGATGGGAAGGAGATGATGTGTTTGATACCTGAAAGGAGCTGCCTCAGCTGTGTTTCTCTGCCTGCTCAGTGCCCATTCACCATCACTCTGTCCCTGAAGAGGAAATCAAGGTCTGCCCCCTGCTGCCTGTGAGCCAGGACTAGGCACAGAAAGGCAAGGCCACAGCGCTGGTTTCCAATTCCTCAGTAATGCTGGATTTCCAATAATGTACTTGTATACACAAATACAGTGTGGTAAGTTACAATATATACTAATCATTTCTTACATAGGGCAACAGTTGACTGACTACAACTAATTCTATTTAAAAGAGAAAGAAACCTGGCTCTTGTGGAAATATACAAAGAAATATCTACGATGCTGGGGAATGAATTCTGCCATGGACTGAACTCAGAATGGGGGGGGGGGGGTTGGAAGAAAGATGCATGGTTAAATAGCCCACCAGGTTCACATTGTGTCAGCTTGATTTAATCTAAGGACAAAAAGTGGAGTATCTCTGATGGCTTTCTTTTAAACCCTTGAAAGGATCCCTGGGGACTGGCCTCAGTACTTCATACTTCTTGCTGGGGCAACAATGCTCAAGGAAGCTTGAGACTGTCATAGGCACAGTATTATGCTAGATATACAGAGTAGATAATACTAAGATGTTCAGATGGTGATATCCATTTATATATACTCTTAATGTGGACCTAAGAAAAGAGAGATCAAGGTCCTTACAATAGAAAGATCAGTTCCATTTTTTTCTACCATTCCAAACTGAACGACTGGTAGGGAGAGAATGGTAGATAATCGAGAATTGGTGGATGATGCTTTGAATGAAGTGTGGGTTTCTGTGCTGGTTTTAGACAGGGTCACAAGTATCCCATGTTGCCCTCTCCCTGGCTGGCCAGGTTCACTTTGAGCTCAGATAAACCTCCTTCCACTTTCCAATAGATAGGCTTACAAGAGTGGCTTCCAAGGACTGTGAGGACAGCATTAGCCTTTGACAGTTGAGGTGTGTAATCCACAACTATAGTTTTAGCCACGTTTTCCCATGTCTACCAGCTATTTCAGATTGTTGCTGTTCTATGCCTGACAATCAAGGACACAGAAAAATAACCTGATAGAGAGCAAGGACATGGTGATCACATCCTTACCTCTTCTGTACGTTCTGGATGAGGTTTGTTAAAATTCCAATATTGCAAAAAGCTTTATATAGGGACATCACATCAAGGGTCACTGTGCACTGTTCTATCTAAAATGTCTAATCAGAACTGACCACCAGATAACACTTCCTGCAGTCCTCATATGAGAAGCTTTGGATTTTGTTTTGACTTTTCCTTTTCTCTGTCTTTCTTATTTTTTGCTATATGGGTTGAGAGAAAGATAGTTAGGGCCATGAATTTGCCCCCAAAATTTGAACTATGGATGTGATCAATCAATGTTAGTGTGTGCATTCTATAAAGTATTCATTTTTTACTATGATAGATGCTTTTGTGTTTGGTGTGGTGGCCATTTTCCAGTGTACAGGTGCTGGGACCTTGCTCTATCCACTTAATGATGTTTATAGCCTCATTTTAGACCTTTCTGTGCACCCCCTATATCTCTTGACTATTTTATTTTTCTGATAGAAGCTCATGGTATATCTTACTCAGGCCTGTGAGCAGTGCTCCTTTGGCGACATTGGTGCAGAGAGGAGAACCCCACAAGCAGCATGAGGTTCCGTTCACTGGTGGCTCCAATATTGCACTTTCCTCTGCCAACTGGTCTCCACACTTTTCCTAGCACCATAAAGATTTCAACTCTTTCTCCTAAGGAATATTCTGGCAATTGTCGATTGTTAAGCACATGACTTCATGAGTGTTCCCCTAACACACACCCATGTTGTAACCTACATGCAGACTATTTCTTGATGTGATTTAAAGCACCCGTACATAATGAGACAGAAGAAATTTTGACTGCATATTCAAGCTGGTATGAAATCTCAGGAAGTTTTAATGGCTAACATTGGTGAATGAGGATAATTTGAGTTAGGATGAGACATTTTGGGGCAAGATATAGAAGGAAACATTCATTTAGATGCA
Organism: Rattus norvegicus; assembly: GCF_021556685.1. Taxonomy (NCBI): domain Eukaryota; kingdom Metazoa; phylum Chordata; class Mammalia; order Rodentia; family Muridae; genus Rattus; species Rattus norvegicus. The sequence continues at coordinate 27,948,398 of NC_141552.1, forward strand.
TAGGAATTACTAAGGTTTTTTTATAATCAAGCCTTGAAGAAAATTTGGCTTTGGAAGCAGGAGATGCTCAGTGACTCTGCCCCAGGAAAGTCTCCTGGAAAGGGCACCTCTGCTTATGCTCAGTACAGGGAGAACATTAGCAGGGAGGCAAAGTCTGCTCCCCATGACATCTGCTGTCCCTTCTTGGACATTCTATTGTCTCCTAGAGAGTTCTGGCATCCTCTGTGATGTCACCAGACATCAGTGACAACCAGTGCCCTAGTTTCTCTCAGTCTGAGTCTGGCAGTTACAAGCTAAGACATGTTTTCCCGTCTTCGCAAGCGTTTTGGGAGGGGGAATGTCGATTGTGGACAGACTAGAGTGAAGGAATCTGGCCTTTCGTCTCAAAGTAATGATGGACAGAGACAGCACTTCTGGGGAATGTTTAGTAAGTTCTGGGCAGTATATTTTGAGCTCCCTGTCAGGGGGGCTGCAGGCTTAAGCTGACCTTTCTAGCAATGGGCCACAACAACTGGAGCATCTGAAAAGGAATTGAATTTCCATGAATATCACAATTCCTGAAAGTCAAGGATTTCAGAACTTTAGATTCTCTATCCCCACTGGGAGGATATGGTTAGGCCAATGCTATTACACTGTGAACTTCTGGCCTTTACTTTTCAGTTCATTTGGTATGTTACATTGATATAAAAACACCATCAGGAGTCATGGAGGGTCCACCTTTTCTGAGTTTAGACAGGGCAGCAATGTACTTCACTATCATTGCTTCTTTAAATACAGTGGATATCTGACAGTAGGAACAGGGAGAAAATTGTGCTCCAGGCAATAACCTTATGTTCTTAGACCTTCTCTGATTTCTTCTAATTGGAGGGTCATCCTTAGCTTTATATATTAGAGGTTGTGTGTTACAAACATTTTTCTAAAATACCAAAACTATTTGGAACATGTGGACCAAGATTCAGCCTGTAACCCATTGGCACTTCAGGGGTTTGGTATTTCAAATAGGGGAATTGATAAGTCTGTTGACCATGTCCTCCCTGGAAATGCATTTAAATCCAAAGATATTGGCCTAGAGTATCAGGGTAGGACATCTGAGTGTCTCCAGTCACTCAAGTCCTGTGGATGGTGAATTTATCATCTGAGTTCTGAAGCCACAGGGGTGAGGGTCCTGAAATAAAGCTGTACTCTGTTCAGTTAATGATAATCCTGGAGAAGCCATCTCCGTAGTACATGTAAGCACCTGATGTCCGGCATAAGGAACACCTGGCTGCTTACATCTCTTGGTCTCTATAGAGTAGTGGGAGAACTGAGATCCACTGAGGATAGACCAATCGCCTAGCAGTGACACTGGGTTCCAGGCTTGTTCTCCTGTTTAGGCCTAACTGTGGTCTATGTACACACTATGCATTCTCCCCATGCAGGTTCACTTGTGTTCTTCTACCTACAGACGCTGGGAGAGAAACATCTTCCCCTGAAACTGCCCCAAGCGAGAAGTAGGTCAAGAAGGAAAAGGAGAGGCTGATTAAAGAGCTGCAGCTCATTACCGAGGAGAGAAATGACCTGAGAGATCGCCTGAGGTTTCTGACAGAGAGATCCAAAAACAACAGGTATGATTCGCTCCAAACACTCTTGTTTCATTCCTGGGTCTGCAAGGTCACCTTCATCTTATCCTATTAAGGTTTTGGGTTCTAGAAAGCTGTGCATCCCTAACCACCCTGTGCTAAACCTCACCTCCCATATAGAGGAGATTCAGAACCTGACCCTTCCTGAGGAGAGAGATGGACAATGGACTCATCTGCTTCCATTTATTGAAAAGCAGAACTTGTGGTCTGAATGAAGAATTCGGGGATAAAGTCAGGGAGAGTGAGTGTCTAGTGTGCATTTGCAAAGCCCTTGACAGCTGGTGGCTGTGCAAGATTGTAATTGCAGTGAGTTTATGGTGAGTCTCTGTACTTGCTAGGCAGGGGACTGAGTGCTGGAAGATCCAGGCAGCAGCCTGAGGGGCCTGGTCCCAAACAGTTCATCTCAATGCTTGACTAGAAGTTGTCAGGCTCAGGCCTGTTTGTTATTGTCTGTGTGTCTGTGGGAGCCCCTCAGACACAGCAATGGTGCATGCATTTCTCCTGGTTCTCACAGTGCTCTCTGTTTCCATATTTGCTTTTCTCTTTCTCTGACTCTGTTTACATTTCTCTTTTTTTTTTGTGGGTGTGTCTCAGTCTGTGAGTCTGTGTGTGCATACATCCAAATGCATATGCACAACTGTTATATGTTTATATTTCCCTCCACACCTGGAATATAGGAGTCTATGTCTTGGCCTGAGTATTTACCTGTGACACTTTCATGGTGATGTGAATGCTTTGTTCTGGGAGCCCCACGGTCAACAGCACAGTTCTTTGCTTATGTGGCCACGTTTGCCTGTATATTTGTATTCGTTGTGCAGATTATAATTTTGGGTTGATATATGGTCTGTTATCAGGACAGGAAAAAGGAAATCACAGGATTCTGGGTGCGTTGGGGGTGGGGGAGCATGGAGAGGTGTGGCCTAGGCTCTTGATAGCTCAACTGGCCTGACTGCAGATTTCCTCTTGATTGAATAAAGGGAGCCAGGGAACCCTCCATCTGGATGCCGAGATTCTGGTGTGCTGGACGCAGAAAAACATGTTTCTGAAGCTGAAGAAGGTCCAATATGTAGAATTCAGAAGGTGTCCTTCCAGGACTGGTGTAGTACAGGACCCACCCTGAGTTCATATCTTCCTAAATGCTGATGTTCATTGTATTCTATCATTTGGGGCCAGGCCACACTTCAGGCCAAATCCATATTATGAAGACCTGGAGAGAATGGAGGAGGTGGTCATGTCAATTCTGCACAACTTAGAGATGGAAAACACTGAGATCCATGAGAATAGCCACAAGCTGAAGGAGGAGATTACCTTCTCTAGGTAAGTCCTGGTCAGAAAGGCTGTCACCTGTGGAATGGCCATTTCTGATTTCTTTGTTCTGGATTGGACGGTCTTCAGTTCTGGTTCTATCTCTTGTGCTGTTTACACATCAGTGTTCCAGGGTCATTAGGACTCAGTTTTCAGTTCCATAAAAGACTGTTACTCATCCCAGGACTGTCTAGGCATCTGCAGAAGGCTCTAGATAGAACAGCACTGATTGAAGTCAGCAGAACGTTATTAGGCTGACCTGGGCCTCTGGGGTCATACCAGGTTTTACAACACTCAGTGCGTGGACCACAGGGTTAGCATGACCTTCTCTTGGTTCTACTGACCTCTTTTGCGGGTGTTTGCCAACTACTAATTGATGTTGCCCCATGCATTGGGTTTTCATGGATAGTTGTAGATCCATGTTCTTTTTGAGAGATGTGTACACTAATTGGTGCTCGGGCCAAGCAAACAATTTATTCTTCCCTGAATTAACTCTTTGTGGTTTGTGCAGCAGCATTATGTGTATCGAGATGTATTTTATTAAGTCTTCATGGGTATCTGGGACCTGGTAGAGTTAGTGGGACTTGGGAGTAGGAATGGGAGAAAGGGGCAGCATGATCTTACTCTGCAGACTGTATTTCCAGAAACCTGCTCAGCCAGCTCCTGATGGAGAACACATGCAGGAAGAAGTTGGTCCCACTGAAGCAGGGGAGCAAGGAGGGACATCTTGAGTGTGCACTGAACCAGAAATATTTGGTTGACTTAAGCAAGAAAGATAAAGACCAGCAACATCCAGACCCAGCATCATCTGGTAGGGACAAACAGCTGTGTTAGCTTAACAATATCTGATAAAATTTGCCAATTTGATACATCTTTGCTTCCTCCTACCTCCTTTCTAATTTACAATCACAACCAGCCAACCACCTCATGTAATGGAATTGTTCATTGCTCTGCCTATGCACAAATATTCTGGGAAGGTAAACACTTTTCAGAAATGGAATTATATTGTAAGTATATTTTGCTGCTCTTTTTGAAGCTGCAGTCTAGAAATGGTGACAGATGAATAACATACCTCATTATTGCATATCCATGTGATAGATTGGATCCTATGCAGAGCTTTGAACAAGTTCGTGGTTCTTTGCCAAATGACACTCTGTGTTAATGTGACTTCTTGTGTAGGAAGCACCTTTCCGGGATAAGAACCAAGTGCAAATGTCAAATTAGTACTTGTCATTGACTTTAACCTTGGTGACATATGGACATCTCCTTTCTTCCGGCAACCCAATGAGGTCTCTTCCCTTTGCCCTGTTCTTGGTTTGCACTGGTATAAGTCTGGGTCCCATATTGTCAGCCCACATTACAGTGAGGCTTGCCGGGGATTTTGCCCTACCTGCAGAGTTAGCAACAATGATATCAGTTAAAAGGTCCATGTCGACTGTCCAATAGAACTGAGGTGGTAGAAGGCAGCATTCTGACAGCTGGCTAGCATTTCCCCACCAAATCAGTGTCTTAAAACTGTGTTCCTCTCCCAGGTCTCAGAAAGTGCAAGAGAGCTGGAATTGGACACACCCCAGTAAGAGAGCTTCCTGAAGAATGAGTTGCTTTCTCAGGAGTCCCTGATGACAAACATCCTGAATGGTAACAATATTTTTTGGATGAATATTCTTCCTCAGAGTTAATTTGTCATTTCTTAGAGACCCTAAATTTATATAACACTAAGCCAGCCTGACTGATTGAGGTCTTACTCACTTTCTTCTTCAGAAAACACAACTTGAGAGACAGCTTGGGGGACCGCCTTTCATTATGTGTGCTAGAGGAGAAACACCAATACGTCTGTGCTTCTACATGTTCGTTAAGAATATGCTTATGTTTAGAAATTTTTTTGTTATGATTTTAATTGAAGTTTTCTTTTTGTTGTTTCATATTTATGTGTTCTTGTTACTATTTTTCACTTTCAAATATTTTTAAATATTTTTATTCATTTTAATCCTGTTGTGTTGTAAAAATGTATTTGTTATGAATAAAAATTGAATTCTATCTCTTGACTCTTAAGACCATCATTCTTACTCAAGGGTTCTGTGGACCTAGAACTGACAGCTAGAGATGGATCTCTGCATGTTCCATGGAGCCTGGGCTAATAAGTGAATTCAAACTCACTAAGGGGTACCCAGTGTGATAGTGTTTTTTGTGTGGATAATGTGGCTGTGTCTCCAACAAACACTTTATGATGTAATCACTGACATACTTTACCCAATTGTTAGGGGCATGTGGTTCTTCTGAGAGAACAGCAGATGCTCTAACCTGTGAGTCATCACCACAGCTCCTGCAGGTGGCTTTTGTTATTCCACATGAGGTGCTGTATTAGGTGGACAAGATCACCTATGATTAAATAGAGAGATCTCAGGAGATGTGTGTTCACAGGGAACTTACTGAGCTTGCCTGCTCAACGTGTTAGGTTGCCAGGCATCCCTTCAGAGCTCTGGTGTTCTGGACAGCTTCATCACCCGCCTGCTGGCGGTATGAGGACATCATCTGGGAGAAATTGTGCAGATGACTGAAGCAGAAGTCCGAGGGCTGTGTATCACGTCTCGTGAAATTGTTCTTAGCCAGCCAACAGCTGTGAACACAGGTTTCTTTTGGAGAGCAGGCCTGTGCAGGCCCAGAACCTAGGTGGGACAATTCAAGCTACCCTTTTTCCATGGCCAATCTCAGATCATATTCAGAAAGTATTTCTTGGGCTAAAGAGATGGCTTAGTGGTTAAGAGCACTGACAGCTCTTCCAGAGGTCCTGAGTTCAAATCCCAGCAACCACATGGTGGCTCACAACCATCTGTAATGAGATATGATGCCCTCTTCTGGTCTGTCTGAAGACAGTCACGGTGTACTTGTATACTATAAATAAATAAATAAATAAATAAATAAATAAATCTTTAAAAAAAAGAGTATTTCTTCCAGGTGATGGATTTCCAATTTATGGAATTGAACTAACTTACTGATGGTGGAAGTGACACAGAGAGTTAAAGTACAGAAGGAATAATCCAGAATGTCCACCAACAGTTGCTGTCACACCAGGGCTCTTAGAGAGCTCAGCTGTTAGAGAAGCAAGGTAGTCTTTAGTCATTCTCAAGCTTAGGTCTTCTAGTCATTATAAGGTGACCATGACACAAAAAGAGTCACCTATATCAAAATAGAGAATAGTAACTAGATTCACACCACACTATCACATTACTACTGTATTTGAGGTTCTCAGTTAATATCTAAGAACCTGGAAGAGGCCTGGGTCTTGATACACATACTCATAATTTATGTCCCCATTGTCAGCTGAGATTCTTCATGCAGCCTGGGTCAAGGAGGTCATCCCACAAAGCACAAAACACCCATCTCAGATAAACATGTATGGTTTATTGAATCCAAAACATCCATGAATTTCAGGACACAATTAAATGTTGAAACCTAAGGATAATAAATAGAGAAGAGAATTAAGATTTCTAGTTCATAGGTCCAGTAAACACCTTCAACAAGTCATAGCAGCAAACTTCCATAAGGTAAAGAAAGAAAAGGCCATAAAGGTACAACAAGCCTACAGAACATCAAACTAATTGTACCAGAAAAATTCCTCCATTCACATAATAATTAAAACGCTAAATGCACAGATCAAGAAAGAACATTAAAAGGGGTAAGGTATAAATATCTAGTAACAAATAAATTCAGACATATCTGAATTACACCAGACTTCTCAACAGAGATTCTAAAAGTCAGAAAATCTTGGGCAGATGTAATGCAGACACAGGCTCCTATATCCAGCATAATCCTCAATCACCATAAAAGGAGGAACCAGGATATTTCATGACAAAACCAAATTTAAAGAATTCTTTTCTGTAGGAAAGCACAACAGAGGCTAATAGGAGGAAAACTCCAAGACAATGAACTAAACTATGCCCAAGAAAAACCAAGAAATTAATCTTCTCTCAATAATTTAAAAAAAGAGAAGCACACAAACATAATTTCACCTATAACCAGAAAAAGAAGAGAATGCAGCAATCATTGGCTTTAATATCTGAACAGATCTTCTTTCCCTAATCCCTAAGCTCCCAGGGGCCAAACTGCCAGCCAAAGTGTATGCAAGGATGCTCTATGGTTCAGGTGAGGCTTGTTGCCCACCAAATGGAGATCCTAGAGGTGTGAGGTGGGAATGGATATGTGTGGGTGGGGAAGCACTGTCACATAGGCAAAGCTGAGCAGAAAAGGGATGTAAGGTTTGATGAGGGGAATGTGGAAAGCAGGACAACAGTTGAAATGTAAATAAATAAAATAACCATTTAATAAAAAATAGCCAAAAATAAAATAACAAGTAAAAAGGTAAATGAAAATTAAACCAAACCAAACAAACAAACAAACAACACCCCTGTAGTGTATTGGCCTAATGCTGCTTATATTTTAATGCTAATTTGTAGAACTCAAGACTGGTTAACCCCAAATAACTGACCCTGCTCCCAGTTAACTGTGATTATAATGAAGCCAACAGCCAACAGCTGCACAGCAGAGAGATGGGGGAGGTCAGCTTTGAGGGCTTTGCTAGAGAGGATCATGAGGAGGGAAGAAGGAAGAAGAAGCTGCCAGAGAATAAAGGAAGAACGTGTGTGATGGAGAGGAGGGAGGAAGAGGACAGCATCCATGGTTAAGGGGGAGGAGCGCCTGGTCCTGAGGGCTGTCCAAGGGGAACAAAGAGCAGCCAAGATACTACACAGTCAGTAAGAGTTAGCGTTATTGTTTGGAAAGTAGATCTGGTCCATGGAGGTCAGGCAGCTGCACAGCTACTGTGCTGACTAATGCACACTAAAAATAAATTTAACACAATATGAGTAACCAGTAAGACAGCTCTTTAGCGGATCCTAAAAGGAATATTTTAGTTTGAAGGGAAGGACAAAACACCAGAGAACACAGGGGATAAATTAATAAAACTAGGAAAGTTAATTAAAGAAGACTGTGAAAACCACAAAAATTAACAAAATGACAAAATTTAATACATAGGTTTAAATAATAATTACATATCACTAAACTCAATATCTAGGGTGGTGGGGCATGAATTCTGCCATGGTCTGAACTCAAAAAGGTGGGGTTGGGAGAAACATGTCTGGTTAAATAGTCCACCCACATTGTGTCAATGTGATTTAATCTAAGGACAAAGAAGTGGAGTTTCTCTCACGGCTTTCTTCTAACCCCTTGAAAGGATCACTGGGGTGTGGCCTCAGTACTTCATACTTCTTGCTAGGTCAGCGAAACTCAGGGAAGCTTGAGATTGTCATACAACAGTATTAGGCTAGATATACTGAGTAGATGATACTAAGTTGTTCAGATGGTGATACCCATTTGCATGTGTTCTTAATGTGGACCTAAGGAAAGAGAGATCAAGGTCCTTAGAATAGAAGGAACATTCCCAGTCCTTTTCTACCATTCCAGACTGAAAGGCTGGTAGGGAGAAAGTGGTAAATAATAAAGAATTAATAGATGATGCTTTGAATGAAGGGTTGGTTTTTGTGCTGGTTTAAGAGAGGGTCTCAAGTATCCCATGTTGCCCTCTCCCTGGCTGGCCAGGTTCACTTTGAGCTCAGATAAACCTGCTTCCACTTTCCAATAGATAGTCTTACAAGAGGGGCCTCCGAGGACTGTGAGGACAGCATTAGGCATTGACAGTTGAGGTGTGCAACCCACAACTATAGTTTTAGCCACTTTGTTCCATGTCTACCAGCTATTTCAGATTGTTGCTGTTCTATGCCTGACAATCACGGACACAGAAAAATAACCTGATAGAGAGCAAGGACATGGTGATCACATCCTTGCCTCTGCTGTATGTTCTGGATGAGGTTTGTTAAAATTCCAATATTGCAAAAAGCTTTATATAGGGCCCATCACATTAAGGGTCACTATGCACTGTTTCATCTAAAATGGCCTAATCAGAACGGACCGCCAGACAACACTTCCTGCGAAGTTCCTATGAGAAGCTTAAGTTTTTTGTGTTTTTTCTTCTTCCTTCCTTCCTTCCTTCCTTCCTTTCTTTCTTTCTTTCTTTCTTTCTTTCTTTCTTTCTTTCTTTATAGGTTTAGAGGAATGTATTTTGGGCCACGGATCTGCCCCTAGTATCTTAGCTATGGATGTGATCAATCAGTGTTAGTGTATGCATTCAATAAAATTTCCATTTTTGACTAAGGTAGATGCTTCTGTGTTTTGTGGGGTGACCCATTGTCAATGTGTAGTGAGTTGGGGCCCTGGGTATGGTCGCATACCCCAGGACACAGGGGATGCAGAGCAAAGGCAGAAGAAACTGCACGCAGTTGCAAGCTTTATTAATCGTTATTAAGCTAAGAATATGCATTACTACAATTTTCATTGTGTCAAGATACCATAAGATCATTATTCCCAGGATACCAGGAACAATGAGGGAAGATTAAACAAAGAAAGACGAATAAACGAAAGCTTCTTCTAAAAATATTCATATAACAAATCACCTTTCTTATTATAATCAAAATATACTCACCATTACCAAGAGAGCGTTAGAACCACTTCCACAGAAATGGGACACAGCAGAACATAATTTAAGGCAAGTGAGAAAAACATTTTCTTCTCCAGGGCGGCATTCTAGCCCCTACTTGAATCTGTCACCAGGCCTTTCTTGACCCTGCCTGGGAGCTGCATCTCTATGTCTTAACAATTCCTTCTTTTTTCTTTTGTTTTAAAGTAACACTTTACATAACATAGCTAAAGGTCCTTGTAGGGGTTTAGTCATGTAAAAATAAAGCAACATAATACATAACGTACATAAGATTATGGCAAAACTACCTCCTCCCAAGCTATGGAAAATCCTTTGAAGCCAAGCCTTGGGATCTAATCCTGTCAATTGATCAGCCAATAATTTTGCTATTTCCATAGGGGTAGTATCTTCTAGCTGTTTACCAAAAGACATTCGAACATCATATTTCAAGGCATTAATTACTTTTGAAGCATTTTCATTACCCTCTAAATAGGCTTGAATTAACTTCCAATCATGTTCTTTGTCATTATCCATATATTTACTAACAGAAAAGTAGTAGGATTTCATCATGATAAGCAATATAAGCCCGATAACTGGCATTGGCCGCAGCAGAAGAAACCATGAGTAAAACACACATTGCTAAGAATAAGTGCTCAGCAGTACAGGACTTTCCTGAAGGGGACAAAATTATTCCTTTCAGTGCTTAATCGCTACACCTTACCCCATATAGGTAATAGGGTTGTCACTACACGGATCCTTATCCATTGTTGTTTGTGGACACTAAGAGAAGCCAGGGCCTCAGTAATGGAGGACACCTCCTCATCTCCTGAGAACATCCATCAGGAGAAAATGTAGCTGGTTTAACTGGATTCCTTTGAGGGTAGGGAGCAGTTCTTATTATTCTGTGCTTGGATCCATCTCCCAGGTAACCAGAATAGTCTCCCATCCTGTAATGAGACAAAACCCTCTCCCCTATATACAATTGTGTCCCTTCCTGCCATTCAGTATCCCGGGCAATTTTTATCCATACTGTCTGTTCCATGCCTTCTGGGGAGAAGTTCAACAAAGTGTCTATCGGCTCTTGATATAACTTCACCTTGTGGTAAATTAAGAAAATTAATAACGTATAATGCTTGTGCCAATATAGCTCTGGGACTGGTCTGCAAACTCCATTCAGGTTGCATAAGGCAATCTCTTTTCCCCCTTTGTAATTTTATAATTTGTCATTTCAGGGTATGGTGAATCCTTTCAACAAAAGCTTGTCCTTGTGTATTGTGTTCTGTACCAGTAATATGTACAATATGATATCGTTGACAAAATTGTTTATATTGATAAGAAATATATGTTGGTCCATTATCAATTTTAATTTTAGAGGGCAGTCCCATAACAGCAAAAGTTTCCAATAGATGCTGTATAACATGAGCAGTGCGTACTCCTGGCAATGGTGTAGCCCACACAAATTTTGAAAAATTATCTATGCTTACATCTATATGTGAAAGGCGACCAAACTCAGAAATATGGGTTCCATCCATCTTCCACGATGTATTAAGTTGCATCCTTCTGGGATTAATTTGAGATGGAACACATTTTATACGTGAAGACTGACACATAGGACAATTAGCAATAATTCGTTTGGCTTGAGAATAGGGAAGCTTATATTTAATATGTAAATATCCTGTATTGGCATGATTATGACTGTGTTCTTCTGGGGTAGCAAATGCCACTAATTGATCTACCATATGATTGCCAAGTGTTAAAGATTCTGGAAATTTTGAATGTGATCTAGTATGTGTAATGAATATTCTAGAGTTTCATAATAACAATAGTCCTTTAATATGTGAGAATAACATTTAATGTAGGCTTAGATGTAGAAACAACAGCAGTCGCAATATTCTGTACTACTCCTACAACATAAGCAGACTCAGCTATAATATTTTTACATCATGAGTAAAATCCTGGAATACATTAATTACCGCTAATAATTCATTTTGTTGTACTGACCCAAAAGAAGATTCTTGTCCCCAAAATTAATCTTTGGTCCAATAAGCCATCTTGGTGTTAGAGCCATCTGTAAACACAGTAAAGGCTGATGGTAATGGATCAACAGAAATTAGTGTATTTATCAAATTTTTTTTTGTTTTTTAAAGCAATCCCACAATTTACTATGGGGAGGATGAAATTCAATATTTCCAGTGTAAGAAATCATGGCTAATTGAAAAACCTCAGACATCTGCATTAAATATTCCCCTTTATCTTTGCATAATGGGAAAACAATAGCAGCACAATCATATCCCCACAGAGTAACAGGTCTTTGTATGCCTTGCTGAATAATTAAAGAAATTTGTTCCTCATTATTTGTTAATGTTTGGTTAAAGTTTTATTTAATATAAACCCATTCTAAAGGCAACTCATCCTGAGCGAAAGCGCCTGTAGGATATTCAAGAGTATTTAAACATATAATTTAATAACTCTATCTGGATCAATACGTGCCAAATATGCATCTTTCCATTTTCAGAAAAGATACCCTTGCATGCCTTCATATAAGCATTAATATCCCCAGCCTCCTTTATAGGTAATAATGCTCTCCTGTACTCTTCATTAGCATTTTCAAAAGCAAGCATTTGCAGCAGTTGTCCTCCAGCTTCCTCTCCTACCATTGTTCTTTCCAATGTTAATTTTAATATACATAAAAACTTAATATATGGTTCATAGAAAGCTACTACCTTTTTCAACCAACCAGTATCATCCTTTATAATAAGTCGGTTGGGCCACACCTTGAATCGATGCTGGCCTAATTATAGGAAAAGAAAAGGCAGGTGAATTCGTCATTATCATCGTGTGAATCTAATGGTCAACATGCCATCCTCGGGAAACGACTTAGAAAAACCTGCTTCAGGCAATGGTGCAGAGGGCAAAACTTTTACTTTCGTTTTGTCTTAATGAAGCTGTAGCTTCTTGTTCTGTATTCGTTATTACCCTGTCTGCATTCATGGCCTTGAACACAGTAAAAATTACAGCTCAAAGAGACCAGAAATTGGAATCTTTTTGCCCTGCCTGACAGCCTTTTTCACCTTAACTTTCACTTTGACCCAGATATCAGAATCCCTGGAACCCTCGTAAGGGAACCATGGAGTGTACTCTTGCTGTCTCTAAACACTTTTCTAAACCAGACTGATAGACATGAATTCCCTGCACTCTTAAAGATGCTTAAGCATAGCGAGATGAAGAGAAGATTTATCTTGTCCCATTTCCTTGTAATAAATTGTACTTACCTTATCTGACTGTCCAGACTTACCTTCAGGGACCCTGTTCCAGTGCCATAGGTCGACGTCTAGGGTGTTGGGAGCCCTGCGTCCGGTCGCATTCCTTTCTGTGTTTCCCGATGCTCAGTGGCCATGCCACTCCAGCATGCTTTGAAGTGAACCAGTCTGCCGACACCACCACCACCACCACCACCACCACCACTACTACCACCAATTTGGTTTTGTAAATAAAGTTTTATTGACATCGCCATACTCAGCATTTACATCCTGTTCAGTGCTGCTTCTGGCTGCAGCTGCAGGGCTTAGGAGCCACAGAGCCCTTTAGGCTCCCAGAGCTGAGAGCATTGACCTTTGCCTTGTTTGTGAAAGAGGTGACTGACCCCTGTGCTCGAGGTGGCCTTTCCGTGCCCTTTAACCCATAGCATAGGTCTCTGTGCCATCCTCTCCCTTTGCTATGGTGTGCACTTCCTGGTACATTTCCGTTAGCTCTTGACATTTCCAGAGCATTGGGTCTTGCAAATTGAATTTGCATGGCACCAGGAATAGACCTGATAGCAGGGTGTGGGACACTCCCTATGGGGAACCCTGCCCAGGGGCATAAGCTTACTTTTCCAGTCAACTCCCTGAACAGTGAGCCTTTGTGGGACAAGGTACTTCACGACATGACTTGACCTCTCTGCAGTGCACCCAATCCCTGCTTGGCTCAGATGTCCCCCAGAGAGGTTGTGTGAGTGTCCCCAGTAGAGGCAGCACTCTGTGTGGTGGCATTGACATGGCATCCAGGAAAGTCAAAACCAGAGGGACATGTCGGGCAGTTGGAAGCAGATGTCTGCGTCCATGGAGAGAAGGATGGACTAGACACTCCTACAGGGGGTGAGCTGAGAACCACTTCCTTGGCTTTTTCACAGCCCTGTAGGCTGCATGCTATGCTGTGTACCAATGCTGTGCTGAAGCCCCAGGCTTTGAGGCTCCCACAGCTGCTGTGTCCTGGGGCCAGGGTAGGATTAAGCAGACTTCAGCAGGAGAAAGGTGAAAACCCTCGTTGCGGGGTGGGGATGGCACAGTCATAACACTCCTGCACATGAGGCCCCAGACTTAGAGCCGTATAGCACCTGTGACAAGCCAGCTCTGGTGACACTCATCTGCAATGCCAGGCCATGGGGGGTAGAGGCAGTAGGATCAGTTGTTTAATTATCCTTGGCTACACGGCAAGTTCGAGGCCAGCCTGGGCAACTTTGTCTATGAAAATAAGACAAAACTAGGTCTTGACTCTGAGCATCACTGCCTGTACCTGGCATGGTTGCCCCACCCCAGGGAAGAAACCCCTCTGTCCAGAGGCCATAACTGCAGGAGACCCCTGGCCAAGTGTCTATACAGCGCCCTGTTTGACTGGTCTGTGCTGAGGACCAACCACGCTCTCCTCAACAGGAAGGACATGGGAGAGGCTGTTTCTGTGAGGTCCCGGGCCCTGAGACGGCCAAGAATAAACCCTGTCCTTGGGAAAGCCATGGAGACTAGGAACCCAGGGGATCTCTGCAAACACCAGGGCTGGCAGGGGACTCTGATCCTCTACAGCAGCTGCTCTCAATCTGTGGGTTCTACATCAGCGCTCCTGCACACCAGACATTTACATTACAATTCCTCACAGTAACAAAGTTACACTCATGAAGTAGCTCTCCAATAAGTTTATGGTTGGGATCACAACATGAGGAACTGAAATAAAGATACACAGGATTAGGAATGGTAAGAACCGCTATTCTATAGGAACCCAGGCATCTACACTCGGTGTCTGGAAGTGTGATAGGCTAGACTTCACCCTCAGCAATGCCAGCATGTGGGCACCAAGCCCAGGTCCCACCCCAATGCTTCCTGGATATGTGCAGGCCTGGTTCCATCAAGAAGTAATAAAGGAACCCTTGGTAAAAAACACTGGGTACCAAACAGGTCAGGAAAACACACCCCCTCTGCTGCAACTCCTCTCAGGAGGGCTAATCTTTCCAGGAGGCCCCGGCTATAACCAAACGTTGTCTCCCAGTGCTTGCCCATTGGTGTCTTGGCCATATTCAGATTTGAGGACTTTGAACAGAATAGCTTCCAGCAGATTTGCATCAATGAATCCAACAAGCAGTTGCAGTCCTACTTCACCCAGCACATCTTCAAGCTGAGGCAGGTGAGAGTGGACACCTATTCCCCAGCCCAGCCCGGCCATCACCCTGAATGTCAGCGATGTCCCTCAGTATCAGCAGGATGGGGCCTGGGCACCATAGGTTCCCCAGGACCTAAAGCTATGTCCTTGAACTAAGTGCCATGCTCAGCCCTTCCAGCCTCTTTCAACCCTTCTGGATGCTCAACTGCTCCTGCAGCAAGGCATCAGTGTGCACATTCTGTTATGTCATTTGTGTGTGTCTACAGGTGGTCAGAGCCTGTCCCCTCTGTTTCTTTCCTTTTGCTATATTTGCCTTTCTGAGGAAGCAGCACCCACAGGTATGGGAGGCAGCCACATGCATATTCTGCAGCCATGTCTCACTCCTCTGAGCCTCAGTCACACTTACACACCTACCCTCCAACCTCCCCACTCCATGTCACCCCTGGAGCTCTGTAGACCTTCCTGCTTTCTGTCTTTATATAACTGGTGACACTGCAGCCCTCAGTGGTGTCATACAGTGTTAGTTTGTCTTTGCACTGCCTGGAGGTCTGACTTAGGAGAATGGCTACCATTCTCATTCCTGTTCAAGGGTCAGAATCTGAATCCTATGTAAGGCTGAATAATATTCCAGCACATGGCTGTGCCATGTTGAATTTACACAGTCACCTATGGATCTTATATTTTGGCTTGTAAACACACACATATAAGACTCAAGTGACACCCAAGTGGAGAATTGCTGGAGTCCTCCATGGCTTTCTGAACTGTCTGAGAGACCATCCTGTCCACAGTGTATAGGGCACCATCTACTCATAGCTCACACAGCATGAGAAGATTAGGGAGGGTTAACCTGGCTTCTCTGTCTCCTACTTTCTGCCACACTAGCCCTAGCATCTTTCTGTATTGCAGTGAATGTTTAGAACCCAGGAGGATTCCAGCTTCCTTGCTCAAATATAGCAAGTTCCTCCTTGCCTGCTTTGAGACTGAGTCTCATGCAGCCCAGGCTGGCTTTGATCTCACCATTAGTTACGATGGCCATGAACTCCTGGTTCTCATGCCTCAGACGTCTCTGAGTGCTGGGTGACAGGTATGCACCACTCTTAAGTCCTGCCACTGGGACAAGAATGAGCAGAGCCAGCTCTGAAGCACACACTTTGCTGGTGTCAGGGATGACTGACTTATGATCCTGTCTTCCTTGCCCATGACCCTTCTCCTTGGTGCATGCCATCCTTCCTCCCTGTGACTCATGGGGGACACCAAGCCTGAGGATATCAGGAAGAAGTTTACTTACTTCACTGGGTTGGAGGCTGTTAGGTTCCTGCGTCAGTAGGTGAGATTCAAGCTAGAAGGTTTGTGGCATGAGAAACGGGAACAGAACTGGAATGGCAGGAACAATCGTCGCCTGGCTCTGAGAAGACCAGGTGGGCAGAAACTCATCGTTGGGCAGGTAGTGAGCTCAAGACCTGGCTGGGCATTGCTCAGCACATGTGAACAGGTGTGCTTACATGGACATGTGTTTCCCCCACATGGTCACCACTTATCCAGGCACGGTGAATACTCCAAGGAGCTTTTTATGTTTTAACATTTTGTGTGTTTGTGTGTCCATACATACATATACACACATACATTCGTACATATACACGAATACACGTACATGAAAACACATGCCTATACATGACTATACACATTCATGCTCACACACAGATACATACACACCTACATGCATACACACATACACACACACATACACACACATACACACATACACACATACATGCATACACACATACACATATACATACACACATATACACACATACAATACATATACACACATACAAATACACCTATACACACACATAGACAGACATATACACACATATACATATACACGTATACACATACATGCATACACACATTCATATCCACACATACATACAGACATATACATATATACTCACATACATGTAAGCACATGAGTGGAAGCCAGAGGACAGCTTGGCCCTTAGTTCTCTCCCTTTTACCACGTGGGTCCTGGGGATTGAGTCAAGCTCATCAGACTTGACAGCAAGCCCCTTTAACTGTAGAGCCCTCTTGTTGGCTGCCAGTCACCTCTTTCCACAAATTCTATCCATGGTGGAATGTTTACAGTTGTTATTCTCATGATTCCTTCAGCAATAGCGCAGACATCATTTACACTGCATTAGGAGTTATAATTCATGTAGATGTCAGGAGAGCTGGAGGCGTGGATCAAGAAGAGAGCCCACGTTCAATGTCATTATGTGGTATTGCCTTAGGCCCTTTTATACACTCCCCTGGCTTTGTCTGAGTATATGTTTGAGGTCTCTCTATGACTGTGCAAAGAAGTAAGAGCTAGGGCTGGGCCACAAAATAGGAAAGTACTTGTTCATCCAAACACAAAAACAAAAAACAAACAAACAAACAAACAAAAATAGCTCTAGGGTTAAATATTGGTGCTAGTACTGAACTACACAGCCAGAAGGTATTTTTCTAAGTAAATAACGCAATATTGGGGATGACAATATGATCAAATATCCTACAACATAAGTTTGCAATGTTACCTACATTTTATAAATCAAGTCTGACCACCGTTTTGGTTGTTTCCAATCATGTCTGAGTGCATCATCACGGGAATCCCAAGGAAAATCAGAAATGGGTTCTTGAAGCTGTTGCACAGGGCCAGTATAGACCTAAATACCACAGAGGAAACCTTGATTCTTATCACAAGGGATCATTCACCATCCCTCTTGTCACATAACTTATGACAAGACGTCACCTTTCCTAAACTTAGCCTTTTTCCCAAGTGCTGCAGAAGGGAAGATCTGATGTCAAGGGGTCTGGATTCAAACCACAGGACACTGAATTCATTTAAATAGGTGTAGTTCATTGAATGCACACACCAATACAGTTCAACCAGAGCAACAGCTCACAACTGTGTACTGGACATTGCTAGGCCCCGCTCATTGCAAAATCCACATGGGCTCATGCACAAGTGTTGCAAATGCTTCGGTCTATGGGCCCTGACTGAGGCCATTTTACACATAATTGTTCCAATTTTCCTTGAATCTATTGGGTCCTATGTGAAGAATACACTTGGGGAACTTGTTAAGATTAACAAACCTCATAACATACAGAACATAACACGGTATGTGACCAGCACCACACAGTTCAACGTCAGAGTTTTTTGTTCTTTGTTAGTGTTTTTCTTGGCATCCATGATGTGGAGAAGTATTACAGAACAATAGGAAAGAGCTGGCTGCTGTGTAACAAATTCACTGCTATTAAGGTAGGTATGGGGGCAAGACCTCAGCAGTAGCCCTTAAGATGGGAAGAAGTTTCCTCAGAAAATTGGACATTGAACTGCCTGAGGATCCAGCTATACCTCTCTTGGGCATATAACCAAAAGATGCCTCAACATATAAAAGAGACACGTGCTCCACTATGTTCATCGCAGCCTTATTTATAATAGCCAGAAACTGGAAAGAACCCAGATGCCCTTCAACAGAGGAATGGATACAGAAAATGTGGTACATCTACACAATGGAATATTACTCAGCTATCAAAAACAACGAGCTTATGAAATTCGTAGGCAAATGGTTGGAACTGGAAAATATCATCCTGAGTGAGCTAACCCAATCACAGAAAGACATACATGGTATGCACTCATTGATAAGTGGCTATTAGCCCAAATGCTTGAATTACCCTAGATCCCTAGAACAAACGAAACTCAAGACGGATGATCAAAATGTGAATGCTTCACTCCTTCTTTAAATGAGGAAAAAGAATACCCTTGGCAGGGAAGGGAGAGGCAAAGATTAAAACAGAGACTGAAGGAACACCCATTCAGAGCCTGCCCCACATGTGGCCCATACACATAGAGCCACCCAATTAGACAAGATGGATGAAGCAAAGAAGTGCAGACCTACAGGAGCTGGATGTAGATTGCTCCTGAGAGACACAGCCAGAATACAGCAAATACAGAGGCGAATGCCAACAGCAAACCACTGAACTGAGAATAGGACCCCCGTTGAAGGAATCAGAGAAAGAACTGGAAGAGTTTGAAGGGGCTCGAGACCCCATATGTACAACAATGCCAAGCAACCAGAGCTTCCAGGGACTAAGCCACTACCTAAAGACTATACATGGACTGACCCTGGACTCTGACCCCATAGGTAGCAATGAATATCCTAGTAAGAGCACCAGTGGAAGGGGAAGCCCTGGGTCCTGCTAAGACTGAACCCCCAGTGAACTAGACTGTTGGGGGGAGGGCGGCAATGGGGGGAGGGTTGGGAGGGGAACACCCATAAGGAAGGGGAGGGGGGAGGGGGATGTTTGCCGGGAAACCGGGAAAGGGAATAACACTTGAAATGTATATAAGAAGCACTCAAGTTAATAAAAAAAATAATAAAAAAATAAAAAAAAAGATGGGAAGGAGATGATGTGTTTGATAACTGAAAGGAGCTGCCTAAGCTGTGTTTCTCTGCCTGCTCAGTGCCCATTCAACATCACTCTGTCCCTGAAGAGGAACTCAAGGTCTGCCCCCTGCTGCCTGTGAGCCAGGACTAGGCACAGAAAGACAAGGCCACAGCACTGGTTTCCAATCCCTCAGTAATGCTGGATTTCCAATAATGTACTTGTATACACAAATACAGTGCGGTAAGTTGCAATAGATACTAATCATTTCTCACATAGGGCAGCAGTTGATTGACTACAACCAATTCTATTAAAAAAAAGAAACCTGGCTCTTGTAGAAATATACAAAGAAATATCTAGGATGGTGGGGGATGAATTCTGCCATGGACTGAACTCGTGGAAGTGGGGTTGGGAGAAAGATGCATGGTTAAATAGCCCACCAGGTTCACATTGTGTCAACTTGATTTAATCTAAGGACAAAGAAGTGGAGTATCTCTGATGGCTTTCTTCTAACCCTTTAAAGCATCACTGGGGTTTGAACTCAGAACTTCACACTTCTTGATGGGGCAACTACACTCAAGGAAGCTTAAGATTTCCATAGGCACAGTATTATGCTACATATACAGAGTAGATAATACTAAGATGTTCAGATGGTGATGTCCATTTGTATGCACTCTTAATGTGGACCTAAAAAAAGAGAGATCAAGGTCCTTAAAATAGAAAGATCAGTTCCAGTTGTTTTCTACCATTCCAAACAGAACGACTGGTAGGGAGAGAATGGTAAATAATCGAGAATTCGTAGATGATGCTTTGAATGAAGTGTGGATTTCTGTGCTGGTTTAAAACAGGGTCTCAAGTATCACATGTTGCCCTCTACCTGGCTGGCCAGGATCACTTTGAGCTCAGATAAACCTCCTTTCACTTTGCAATAAATAGGCTTATAAGAGTGGCCTCCAAGGACTGTGCGGACAGCATTAGCCTTTCACAGTTGAGGTGTGTAACCCACAACTATAGTTTTAGCCATGTTTTTCCATGTCTACCAGTTATTTCAGATTGTTGCTGTTATATGCCTGACAATCAAGGATGCAGAAAAATAACCTGATGCAGAGTAAGGACATGGTGATCACATGGTGATCTCATGGTGCCTCTTCCGTACGTTCTGGATGAGGTTTGTTAAAATTCCAATATTGCAGAAAGCTTTATATAGGGCCCATCACATTAAGGGTCACTATGCACTGTTCTATCTAAAATGGCCTAATCAGAACTGACTCCCATATAACACTTCCTGCAATCCTCATATGAGAAGCTTGACCTTTAGGTTTGACTTTTTCTTTTCTCGTTCTTTCTTATTTTTTGCTATATAAGTTGAGACAAAGATAGTTAAGGCCATGAATTTGCCCCCAAAATTTGAACTATGTATGTGATCAATCAATGTTAGTGTGTGCATTCTATAAAGTATTCATTTTTTACTATGATAGATGCTTTTGTGTTTGGTGTGGTGGCCATTTCCCAGTGTACAGGTGCAGGGACCTTGCTCTATCCACTTAATGATGTTTATAGCCTCATTTTAGACATTTCTGTGCACCCCCTATATCTCTTGACTATTTTATTTTTCTGATAGAAGCTCATGGTATATCTTACTCAGTCCTGTGAGCAGTGCTCCTTTGTCGACATTGGTGCAGAGAGGAGAACCCCACCACCAGCATGAGGTTCCCTTCACTGGTGGCTCCAATATTGCACTTTCCTCTGCCAACTGGTCTCCACACTTTTCCTAGCACCTTAAAGACTTCAAGTCTTTCTCCTAAGGAATTTTCTGGCAATTGTCGATTGCTAAGCACATGACTTCATGAGTGTTCCCCTAATACACACGCATGTTGTAACCTACCATGCAGACTATTTCTTGATGTGATATAAAGCACCTGTACAGAATGAGACAGGAGAACTTTTGACTGCATATTCAAGCTGGTGTGAAATCTCAGGAAGGTTTAATGGCTAACATTGGTGAATGAGGACCATTTGAGTTAGTGAGACATTTTTTGGGAAAGATTTGAAAGGAAACATTCATTTAGATGCATAGGAATTACTAAGGTTTTTTATAATCAAGCCTTGAGGAAAATTTGGCTTTGGAAGCAGGAGATGCTCAGTGGCTCTGCCCCAGGAAAGTCTCCTGGAAAGGGCACCTCTGCTTATGCTCAGTACAGGGAGAACATTAGCAGGAAGGCAAAGTCTGCTCCCCATGACATCTGCTGTCCCTTCTTGGACATTCTATTGTCTCCTAGAGAGTTCTGGCATCCTCTGTGATGTCACTAGTGTTGTAGTGACAACCAGTGCCCTAGTTTCTCTCAGTCTGAGTCTGGCGGTTACAAGCTAAGACATGTTTTCCCGTCTTCGCAAGCTTTTTGGGAGGGGGAACGTCGATTCTGGAGAGACTAGAGTGAAGGAATCTGGCCTTTCGTCTCAAAGTAATGATGGAGAAAGACAGCACTTCTGGGGAATGTTGAGTAAGTTCTGGGCAGTGTATTTTGAGCTTCCTGCCAGGGGGGCTGCAGGCTTAAGCTGACCTTTCTAGCAATGGGCCACAGCAACTGGAGCATCTGAAAAGGAATTGAATTTCCACGAATATCACAATTCCTTAAAGTCAAGGATTTCAGAACTTTAGTTTCCCCATCCCCACTGGGAGGATATGGTAAGGCCAATGCTTTCATACTGTGAACTTCTGGTCTTTACTTTTCAGTTCATTTGGTATGTTACATTGATATAATAACACCATCAGTGGTCATGGAGGGTCCACCTTTTCTGAGTTTAGACAGGGCAGCAATGTATTTCACTATCATTGCTTCTTTAAATACAGTGGGTATCTGACAGTAGTAACAGGGAGAGATTGTGCTCCAGGCAATAACCTTATGTTCTTAGACCTTCTCTGATTTCTTCTAACTGGCAGGGTCATCGTTTGCTTTATACATTAGAGGTTGTATGTTACAAACATTTTTCTACAATACCAAAACTATTTGGAATGTGTAGACCAAGATTCAGCCTGTAACCTATTCGCACTTCTGGGGCATTTGGTATTTCACATAGGGACACTGATAAGTCTATTGAACATATCCTCCCTTGGAAATGCATTTTAAATCCAAAGTTGTTGCCTTAGAGTATCAGGGTAGGACATCTGAGTGTCTCCAATCACTCAAGTTTTGTGGATGGTGAATTTATCATCTAAGTTCTGAAGACACAGGGGTGAGGGTCCTGAAACCAAGCTGTACCCTGTTCAGCTGACAATAATCCTGGAGAAGCCATCTCCATGGTAGATGTAAGCACGTGATGTACGGAATAGGGAACACCTGGCTGCTTACATCTCTTGGTCTCTATAGAGTAGTGGGAGAACTGAGATCCCCTGAGGAGGCCTCTTAAGCATAGACCAATCGCCTAGCAGTGACACTGGGTTCCTGGCTTGTTCTCCTGTTTAGGCTTCACTGAGGTCTATGAACACTCTATGCATTCTCCCCATGCAGGTTAACTTGTGTTCTTCTACCTACAGACGCTGGGAGAGAAACATCATCCCCTGGCACTGATCTAAGCAAGAATCAGGCCATGAAGGAAAAGGAGAGGCTGATTAAAGAGCTGCAGCTCATTACCGAGGAGAGAAATGACCTGAGAGATCGCCTGAGGTTTCTGACAGAGAGATCTATGAAGAACAGGTATGAATCGCTCCAAATGCTCTTGTTTCATTCCTGGGTCTGCAAGGTCACCTTTTTCTTATCCTGTTAAGGTTTTGGGTTCTAGAAAGCTGTGCCTCCCTAACCACCCTGTGCTAAACCTCACCTCCCATATAGTGGAGATTCAGAACCTGACCCTTCCTGAGGAGCAAGATGGAAAATGGACTCATCTGCTTCCATTTATTTAAAAGCAGAACTTGTGGTCTGAATGAAGAATTCAGGGATAAAGTCAGGGAGAGTGAGTTCCCAGTGTGCATTTGCAAAGCCCTTGACAGCTGGTGGCTATGCAAGATTGTAATTGCAGTGAGTTTATGGTGAGTCTCTGTACTTGCTAGGCAGGGGACTGAGTGCTGGAAGATCCAGGCAGCAGCCTGGGGTAATATAGGACCCACCCTGAGTTCATATATTCCTTAATGCCGATGTTCATTGTATTCTATCATTTGGGGCCAGGCCACACTTCAGGCCAAATCCATATTATGAAGACCTGGAGAGAATGGAGGAGGCGGTCATGTCAATTCTGCACAACTTAGAGATGGAGAACACTGAGGTCCATGAGAACAACCATAAGCTGAAGAAGGAGATTACCTTCTCTAGGTAAGTCCTGGTCAGAAAGGCTATCACTTGTGGAATGGCCATTTCTGACTTTCTTTTTCTGGATTGGACGGTCTTCAGCTCTGGTTCTATCTCTTGTGCTATTTACCCATCAGTGGTCCAGGGTCATTAGGACTCAGTTTTCAGTTCCATAAAAGACTGTTCCTCATCCCAGGATTGTCTAGGCATCTTCAGAAGACTCTAGAGAGAACAGTACTGATTGAAGTCAGCAGAAGGTTATTAGGCTGCCCTGGACCTATGGTGTCACACCAGGTTTTACAAAACTCAGTGCGTGGACCACATGGTTAGCATGACCTTCTCTTGGTTCTACTGACCTCCTTTGAGGGTGTTGGCCCACTACTAATTGATGTTGGCCCCATGCATTGGGCTTTCATGGATAGTTGTAGATCCATGTTCTTTCTCAGAGGTGTGGACACTAATTGGTGTCAGGCCAAGCAAACAATTTATTCTTCCCCGAATTAACTCTTTATGGTTTGTGCAGCAGCCTTATATGTATCAAGATGCATTTTATTAAGTCTTCATGGGTATCTGGGACCTGGTATAGTTAGTGGGACTTGGGAGTAGGAATGGGAGAAAGGGCCAGCATGATCTTACTATGCAGACTGTATTTCCAGAAACCTGCTCAGCCAGCTCCTGATGGAGAACACATGTAGGAAGAAGTTGGTCCCACTGAAGCAGGAGAACAAGGAGGTACATCTTGATTGTGCACTGAACCAGAAATATTTGGTTGACTTCAACAAGAAAGATAAAGACCATCAACGGCCAGAACCAGCATTATCAGGTAGGGACGAGCAGATGTGTTAGCTTAACAATATCTGATAAAATTTGCCAATTTGATACATCTTTGCTTCTCTTACCACCTTTCTAATTTACACTCACAACCAGCCAACCACCTCATGTAATGGAATTGTTCATTGCTCTGCCTATGCACAAGTATTCTAGGAAGTTAACCACTTTTCAGAAACTGAATTATTGTGCAAGCATATTTTGCTCCTGTTTTTGAAGCTGCAGTCTAGAAATGGTGACAGATGAATAACATATCTCATTATTGCATATCCATGTGATAGATTGTATCCTATGTAGAGTTTTGAACAATTTCTTGGTTCTTGAACAATTGACACTCTGTGGTCATGTGACCTCTTGTGTAGGAAGCACCTTTGTGATAAGAACCAAGTGCAAATGTCAAATTAGTACTTGTCATTGGCTTTATCCTTGGTGACATATGGACATCTCCTTTCTTCCTGCAACCCGATGAGGTCTCTTGCCATTGCCCTGTTCTTGGTTTGCACTGGTATAAGTCTGGGTCCCCTATTGGCAGCCCACATTACTGTGAGGCTTGCTGGAGATTTTGCCCTGCCTGCAGAGTAGGCAACAATGATATCAGTTAAAAGGTCCATGTCGACCGTCCAATAGAACTGAGGTGGTAGAAGGCAGCATTCTGACAGCTGGCTTGCATTTCCCCACCAAATCAGTGTCTGAAAAACTGCCTTCCTCTCCCAGGTCTCAGAAAGTGCAAGAGAGCTGGAATTGGACTCACACCAGTAAGAGAGCTTCCTGAAGAATAAGTTGCTTTCTCAGGAGTCCCTGATGACCAACATCCTGAATGGTAACATTTTTTGGATGAGTATTCATCCTCTGCGTTAATTTGTCATTTCTTAGAGACCCTAAATTTATATAACACTAAGCCAGCCTGACTGATTGAGGTCTTACTCACTTTCTTCTTCAGAAAACAGCACTTGAGAGACAACTTGGGGGACCGCCTTTCATTATGTGTGCTAGAGGAGAAACAGCAATACGTCTGTGCTTCTAAATATTCGTTAAGAATATGCTTTTAGAAATATTTTTGTTATGATTTTAATTGAAGTTTTCTTTTTGTTGTTTCATATTTATATGTTCTTGTTACTATTTTTACTTTAAAATATTTTTAAATATTTTTATTCATTTTAATCCTGTTTTGTTGTAAAAATGTATTTGTTATGAATAAAAATTGAATTCTATCTCTTGACTCTTAAGACCATCTTTCTTACTCAAGGGTTCTGTCCCTTCCTGTGGACCTAGAACTGACAGCTACAGATGGATCTCTGCATGTTCCATGGAGCCTGGGCTAATAAGTGAATTCAAAGTCACCAAGGTGTACCCAGTGTGACAGTGTCTTTTGTGTGGATAATGTGGCTGTTTCTCGGACACACACTTTATGATGTAATCACTGACATGCTTTACCCAAATGTTAGGGTCCTTGTGGTTCTTCTGAGAGAGCAGCAGATGCTCTACCCTGTGAGTCATCACCACAGCTCCTGCAGGTGGCTTTTGTTATTCCACAGGAGGTGCTGTATTAGGTGGACAAGATCACCTATGATTAAATAGAGAGATCTCAGGAGATGTGTATTCACAGGGAACTTACTGAGCCGACATGCTCAATGTGTTAGCTTGCCAGGCATCCCTACAGAGCTCTGGTGTTCCCACTCCTCATTGTGGGTCAGGATCATCCTCCAGCACCACTTAGTTTTCATATTAGAGCAGATCTTTCACCTGTTATCAATGATGACCATATGTATTATGCACATCTGATAAAATACAGAATAGAAACTAGATCCTGTAAGCCAGCTTGGCATATTGTGTTCTATTGATAGCAAGAAACGTATCTTAATCTAAGCAGTTTAGGGAGAAACCTCAAGAGCATACATAGTGAATGCTTCCTATAGCTGTGAACACAGGTTTCTTTTGGAGAGCAGGCCTGTGCAGGCCCAGAACCTAGGTTGGGCAGTTCAAGCTACCCTTTTTCCATGGCCAAACTGGGATCATATTGAGAATATATTTTTTCCAGGTGACTGATTTCCAATTTATGGAATTGAACTAACTTACTGAGAGTGGAGGTGACTCACAGAGTTAAAGTACAGAAGGAGCAATCCAGAATGTCCACAAAAACTTGCTGTCACCCCAGGGCTTTAAAAGCTCAGCAGCTAGAGAAGCAATGTAGTATTTGGTTATTCTCATGCTTCGGTCTAGTCATTCATTATAAGCTGAACATGACACAAAAAGAATCATCTGTGTCAATATAGAAGCTAGTTGTAACTAGATTCACCCCACACTATCACATCACTACCGTATTTGAGGTTCTCAGTTACTATCTAAGAACCTGGAAGAGGCCTGGGTCTTGCTACACATACTCATGATTTATGTCTTCATGACACTGTGTGCTTTGTTCTGTTGATGCTACCATTGGCATACAACACCTTGGATACTTTGTGCTGACATCTGTGACCTTAGACAATAGTTCATGTCATGCCTAACCTGAATAAACTGTCCTTAGAGTACAATGTGGTATGAGGGGCCTTCTTTTCCTATGAGATAGCAAAACATTTCCAGTCTTCAGTCAAGTCTGTCAGCCATTGTCCAGTGCCTGTCTTGAGATGTCCACCTTTTCAGCTGAGAGTCTTCATCCAGGCTGCTCTGTAATTCTGTAGAAGATTAATAGGTCCCAGCCCTAGGATTTAATTCAGTGTGACTGCACTTGCCGAACATGCTCAAAGCCCTGTGATCCACCCTAGCCCTCTGTGCTTTAGAGAAAAAAAATAAAGAACGACATTGCACTTGAAATTTCTCCCCCAACAAAAGGAGAGCCTGCATAGGGCCTTTAAGTAACTCTAAGCCCCAGCTTCCCCACAGCTCCCTCCATTGATTCAATTATTGATCTGTTTTCATTATAGCTCACTTTATTTTTGGTGTGCAAAGAATATGCACCATGTCAGTAAAGTGTGTGTGTGTGTGTGTGTGTGTGTGTGTGTGTGTGTGTGTTTGTATGGGGAAGGGTCCATAGTAGAAACTGTCCAGCTGCATGCAGACTCATGTTACTACTGCCCCATGGCACCTTGCAGGGAGCACTGAAATGGTGGCTACTTTAATACAACCTAAACCGGGTGTGCATGGTTTGCAGTGAGATTGTGATGTCATCCCCACTGGAGAGAGCAGCAAAAGCTTCATTTATTACATGCTAATTTTACCAAGGTGAGGCAAAGCCTCATCTTATAGAGTGTCTGGTAGGATTTGACAGCAGGAAATAAATTCAAGGCTCAAATCAAATCAATCAATTACAAACAAAGAGAAAAATACAAAGAGTCAAGGGAACCACGAGCTGTGTGTTGGTTTTTTGTTTGTTTGTTTGTTTGCTTGCTTGCTTTTTTTTTTTTTTTTTTTTTTTGTTGAGAAGGTCCACCAGAGAGACAACCTCTTCCTCAAACAAACTATACACCAGAGAGACAATACCTAAATGACAAAATTAGAAATAAAAGGGGGATATAACAATAGACAACGAACAAATTCAACAATCCTCCCTGGTTTGAGTGCCCCGGGGAAGTTGGGAAGCCATTTTTCCCTATCCTGTGTGACTTTCCCTGCATAGTGAGCTCTCCTGCAGGAGATGCTTTCACATGCTTCTTTAAAACCACCTGTTCCTCAGATCCAGATCAGCTGTGAAAACAGGCTTCTTCAAGATAGTGTGAGAGCTACCCCTCCCAGCTCAGAGCTGCAACTCCATAGGATCCTCCACTCCCAATGCTGTGTGGGTCCCATGGAGAAGTCAGAGCAAAGTGCCCCTTCTGAGAAGTGACTTAGAACAGAAGGTTCAGAAGTGACAGTCAACCCCCAAGTGCTTCTTCCAGGAGAAAGCAACCAGCTCTTCTTATGAAACAGTGTAGGCTCCCACATGACCCAGGTCTGTGACTGGGAAAGATTTTCTGGAGCTTAGTTGCCCTGTCACAATGGGGCTACATTCTTGATCCATGCTCATTCCTACAACAAAAGGTCCTCCCCCTCCCTCCCAGGCCTTCAGTTGAACCGAGGTCCTTCCAGGACCAACAGACCTGAGAGAACAGAGTGCATCTCAGGGGAGAGAAGAGGCCCGAATAATTTTAAATGGGAGAAAAACCCCATATCCGCCATCTAACAACATTAGGGTTTGTGCATATGTGGACTTCAGAACCTTAAGGTCAGATTTTCTGATAACAGCTGCTGGTGAAGATGAAGTCTGCTGTGGGTGGGGTTGTCCCAGGCAGGGAGGGGATCTGACTCTGCAGGCCTGGCCAGCTTCTTCATTCTCCTGAAACTAAGTGTTGGTCAGCTGTAAATCTGAAGTGAGAGTTGGTTTTTGTCAACTCAAATGGATGAATTTCAAGTCTCACACACTATGTGAGACACACATTTACCCACAGGGGATTTGAACTCACTTCTATAGAAGTGACTGGGGCGAACAGAGGGAAAGCATTCTCTCCTTTAGCATTCTGTCTGTATCAGAGACGATGGGGACTGGCTTCCTGGACAGACATGTCCAAGCAGACACACCGTGTAATGGGGGAAAACTGAGGTAAGAAATGTCCTGGGGACAGTGATTTCAGATTGTGCCTTCAGCCAAAAATCTCTGTTGCCATTAAGTCAAGCAGCCTTGGGCCTCCTAAACTTGTCACTATGTCAGGATGTCTCTGCTCTCACACCTGCATCAGGTCCTCCTCAGATGAAGGCTTCTCAAAAAAAAATTATATATATATATATATATATATATATATATATATATATATCAATGTTTCTAAACCTGTGGGGTGAAACCACTCACAAATTTATATCAGATATTATAATTTATAAGAGTAGCAATATTTGTTATGAAGTAGTAATGGAATAATTTTGTGCTGGGGGTCACCAAGCATGAAGAGCTGTATTAAAGGGTTGCATCAGTAGGAGGGATTTGAACCACTGCCATAGAAGCTGACACATGGGAGCAGACTCCTCATGTGAGTAGAGACCCATGGCAAGGGATACTGTGTCCTACCTTAGGAACCAGAGGCAGAATCTATCCCAGGAGTCTGTGGGTCACCTTGTCTTAAATTCTCCCAGGGTCAAGAATAGCATTGATCATCTCAGCAGAGTCAGCTTGCACAGCCCACATCAGGCCCATGGCTTCCCTTTACAGAGAAGGATGTGGGTCTAAGTGACAGCCAGTGAGACTGAGGGGACTCTGACACTCATTTGCTTTGAGCTGTGGTTTCTTCACCTGTAAAATGGGGGTGTTTCTGCTGAATTGGGTTGTTGTGGAGATTAACAGAACATACAACCTGCTCAGTGTCTGCCTGGCATGGACCCTGCTGGTTAAATGGAAGCTGTCGATGGTGATGCATTTAAAAGTAGAATCTCGAGCCCCATAGTGTTAGATGTCAGGCGACATACAGGGGTTGTAAGGGTTTTGTGATTCCAAGAGAGCCTTGAATTAAAACCAAAGGATCTTGTTTTAAATTAAAAAAAATCAAGTATAAAGTGCCAATATGAAATAATCATAAACAGAAATGAGCTAATTCCTGGAAGTCATTTAGTTTTACATTTTCTGCTTCTATTTTCAAGGCATCTAGAGTAGCACAGTACGAGATCCTAAGGCCTTCTATTATGGTGCTACCCATTCATTCCTCTCTCCTTGAGGACTTCTCAGGTGACTTAAGAAAACCTGATTTCCTTTCAGATTGTCCCCAGCTGCTGTGATCTCTCTGTCCATGGGCATTGCCAAAAGCTGCAGAGCCAATGTGTTGTTTTACAACACAAAATTTCCAGACATCAATTTTACCAATGAAGTCTCAGGAGTCAGATGCTGAATTCAAGTAAAGCTCCCAACTGTCCTTCCTAATTCACTGTTCCCCCAGAAGAAGGGCATTGTAGCTCCCTCTGCACGCTTTCTTAAAAATCCTTCAACTCAAAGACTTTCCATTGCCCTACTTATCTTCATTTCCTATCAAGTTGTGCCTTGATCTGCTCTAGACCTAAGTGCCCTTTAGCTTTGCAGTAAAGGTGTGAGGTAGGTGAGCTGAACAGTAATAAAGTCCATGTTCACAGTAAACAAAGAGCTCTTGCATTAAATGTCTGTGCCCTGTCGATGCTATACCACACAATACTTTTTCATTAAATAATACATTCAGGGTGATCACAGTGTGATCAAATATTTTGTAACATAACTTAGTAATGTTCTCTCTATTACATAAGTCAAGTACTATCCTGTGTATTCTGGTCTTTTTCTGTCATGTCTGTGTTCATCACCATGGGAATCCCAAAGAACATCAATCCTGGGCTTTTGAAACTGTTGCATACAGCCAACCGGGGACCAAAACTACCCAGGAGACTACTGATACTTGACACACATAAAGTCACCTCCCTATTTTCATATACTTTATGGCAAGAATTCACCATTGCTGACCATGTCTCATTATCCAACGTGCTCCTAAATGGAAGAGTTGGGGTCAAGGAGGTCACTAACAAAGCACAAAACACCCATCTCAGATAAATATGTATGATTTTTTGAATTCAAACATCCATGGATGTCAGGACACAATTAAAAGTCCAAACATAAGGATAAGAGACATAGAAGAGAATTGAGATTTCCAGTTCATAGGTCCAGTAAACATCTTCAGCAAATCATAGCAGAAAACTTCCATAAGGTAAAGAAATAAAAGGCCATAAAGGTACAGCAAGCCTACAGAACGCAAATTAATTTAACCAGAAAAATTTCCTCCATTCACATAATAATTAAAACACTACATGCACACATAAAAGAAAGAATATTATACGGGGTAAGGTATAAATATCCAGTAACAAATGAATTCAGACCTATCTGATTTACACCAGACTGCACAACGGAGACTCAAAAAGCCAAAAATCCTGGACAGATGTAATGCACACCCAGGTTCTTATACCCAGCATATTTCGCAATCACCACGAATGGAGAAACCAAGACATTTTATGACAAATCCAAATTTAAACAATATTTTTTCTCTAAGAAAGCATAACCGAGGACAATAGGAGGAAAACTCCAAGAAAATGAGCTAAACTATACCCAAGAACAAAACCAAGAAATTAATCACCTCACAATAATTTAAAAAAAAAAAAGAGAAGCACACAAACATAATTTCCCCAAAACCAGAAAAAGAGGAGAAAGCAGCAACTATTGGTCTTTAATATCTAACCAGACCCTCTGTTACCAACCCCCCAGCTCCTAGGGACAAAACTGCCAGCCAAAGTGCATACAAGGATGGGTCTATGGTTCTAGGTAACTGTGTAGAAGAGGAGTGACTTAAGTGGAATCCATGTGGTGGGAGGCCATTGACTACCCTGAGGCCTGTTGCCCCACCAAAAGGAGATCCTAGAGGTGTGAGGTGGGAATGGGTATGTGTGGGTGGGGGAACACTGTCATATAGGCAAAGCTGAGCAGAAATGGGATGTAAGATTTGATGAGGGGAGTCTGGAAAGAGGGAAAACATTTGAAATATAAATAAATAAAATAACCAATTAATAAAAAAATAGCCGAAAATAAAATAGAAAGTGAAAAGGTAAAAGAAAACTGACACCAAAACAAAACTAAAGAAATCCCTGTAGTGTATTGGTCTAATTCTGCTTGTATTTAATGCTAATTTGTGGAACTCAAGACTGGTTAACCCCAAAGAAGCTGACCCTGCTCCCAGTTAACTGTGATTATAAAGAAGCCAACAGCCAACAGCTGCACAGCAGAGAGATGGGGGAGGTGAGCTTTGAGGGCTTTGCTAGAGAGGATCATGAGGAGGGAAGAAGGAAGAAGAAGCTGCCAAAGAATAAAGGAAGAACGAGTGTTATGGAGAAGAGAGAGGAAGAGGACAGCAGCCATGGGTTAAGGGAGAGGAGAGCCTGGCCCTGAGGGCTGTCCAAGTGGAACAAAGAGCAGCCAAGATGCTACACAGTCAGTAAGAGATGAGCGTTATTGTTTGGAAAGTAGATCTGATACCATGGAGGGCAGGCAGCTGCCCAGCTACTGTGCTGATTAGGGCATAGTACACATAAATTTAACACAATGTGTATAACCAGTAAGACAGCGCTGTAGAGGATCCTAAAAGGATTACTTTAGTTTGAAGGGAAAGATAAAATGCCAGAGGAAACAGGAAATAATTTAATAAAACTGTGACAGTCAATCAAAAGAAGCCAATAAAAACCACAAAAATTAACAAAATGACAAAATTTAATACATAGTTTTAAATAATCGGGGGCTGGTGATTTAGCTCAGTGGTAGAGCGCTTACCTAGGAAGCACAAGGCCCTGGGTTCAGTCCCCAGCTCCGAAAAAAAGAACCAAAAAAAAAAATAATATTTGCATGTCACTAAACTCAATTCCCCAGTAAACAGACATACAGTTAGCCAGAAACAGGATCACCATCATGAGAGATGTAGAGGATATACTAGGGAAACAGACCTAAGACACAGGTCCCTATAG
Source organism: Rattus norvegicus (assembly GCF_021556685.1). Taxonomy (NCBI): domain Eukaryota; kingdom Metazoa; phylum Chordata; class Mammalia; order Rodentia; family Muridae; genus Rattus; species Rattus norvegicus. The sequence goes on from NC_141552.1 coordinate 27,981,280, forward strand.
CAATTCTGTGCAGTTTCTCTATCAATAAAAACCAACAAGCTCTAGAGGTAAATGTTTGTGTTAGTGCTGACCTACACCACCAGACATATATTTTCTTTTAAGTAAATAACAAAATCATGGGGCTTACAATGTAATCAAATATCCTGAAACGTGAGTTTGCAGTGTTCCCTACACTTTTTAAATCAAGTCTGACTACCATTTTGGTTGTTTCCAATCCTGTCTGAGTGCATCATCAAGGGAATCCCAAGGGAAATCAGAAATGGGTTCTTGAAGCTGTTGCACAGGGCCAGTATAGACCTAAGTACCACAGAGGAAACCTTGATTCTTATCACAAGGGATCATTCACCATCCCTCTTGTCACATAACTTATGGCAAGATGTCACCTCTCCTGACCTTAGCTTCTTCTCCTAAATGCTGCTGAAGGGAAGATTTGGTGTCAAGGGTTCTGGATTCAAACCACACCAACACTGAATTCATTTAAATAGGTGTAGTTCATTGAATGCACACACCAATACAGTTCAACCAGAGCAACAGCTCACAACTGTGTACTGGACATTGCTATGGCCCAGCTCATTGCAAGATCCACATGGGCTCATGCACAAGTGCTGGAAATGCTGCTGTCTATGGCCCTGACTCAGGGTTCTTATTTTCTTGGATTCTAATGGGTCCTACGTGAAACTCATAGTTGGGGAACTTGTTAAGATTAACAAATCTCATAACATACAGAACATAAGAAGGTATGTTACCAGCACCACACAGTTCAATGTCAGATTTTTTTGTTTTTCTTAGTTTGTTTCTTGGCATCCATGATGTGGAGGCATATTACAGAACAATAGGAAAGAGCTGGCTGCTGTGTAACAAATTTGCTGCTATTAAGGTAGGTATGGGGGCAAGACCTCAGCAGTAGCCCTTAAGATGGGAAGGAGATGATGTGTTTGATAACTGAAAGGAACTGCCTCAGCTGTGTTTCTCTGCCTGCTCAGTGCCCACTCAACATCACTCTGTCCCTGAAGAGGAACTCAAGGTCTGCCCCCTGCTGCCTGTGAGCCAGGACTAGGCACAGAAAGGCAAGGCCACAGTGCTGGTTTCCAATCCCTCAGTAATGCTGGATTTCCAATAATGTACTTGTATACACAAATACTGTGTGGTAAGTTGCAAAAGATACTAATCATTTCTCATATAGGGCAGCAGTTGATTGACTACAACTAATTCTATTTAAGAAAAGAGAAAGAAACCTGGCTCTTGTGGAAATATACAAAGAAATATCTATGGTGGTGGGGAATGAATTCTGCCATGGACTGAACTCAGAAAAGAGGGGTTGGAAGAAAGATGCATGGTTAAATAGCCCACCAGGTTCATATTGTGTCAACTTGATTTAATCTAAGGACAAAGAAGTGGAGTATCTCTGATGGCTTTCTTCTAATCCCTTGAAAGGATCCCTGGGGATTGGCCGCAGTACATCACACTTCTTGATGGGGCAACAACACTCAAGGAAGCTTGAGACTGTCATAGGCACAGTATTATGCTACATATACAGAGTAGATAATACTAAGATGTTCAGATGGTGGTATCCATTTGTATGCACTCTTAATGTGGACCTAAGGAAAGAGAGAGATCAAGGTCCTTAGAATAGAAAGATCAGTTCCAGTTTTTTTTTCTACCATTCCAAACTGAACGGCTGGTAGGGAGAGAATGGTAGATAATCGAGAATTAGTAGATGATGCTTTGAATGAAGTGTGGGTTTCTGTGCTGGTTTTAGACAGGATCTCAAGTATCACATGTTGCCCTCTCCCTGGCTGGCCAGGTTCACTCTGAGCTCAGATGAACCTCTTTCCACTTTCCAATACATAGGCTTACAAGAGTGGCCTCCAAGGACTGTGAGGACAGCATTAGCCTTTGACAGTTGAGGTGTGTAACCCACAACTATAGTTTTAGCCACGTTTTCCCATGTCTACCAGCTATTTCAGATTGTTGCTGTTAGATGCCTGACAATCAAGGACACAGAAAAATACCCTGATAGAGAGCAAGGACATGGTGATCACATCCTTGCCTCTTCTGTATGTTCTGGTTGAGGTCTGTTAAAATTCCAATATTGCAAAAATCTTTATATAGGGCCCATCACATTAAGGGTCACTATGCACTGTTCTATCTAAAATGGCCTAATCAGAACTGACTACCATATAACACTTCCTGCAGTCCTCATATGAGAGAGAAGCTTGAGCTTTTTGTTTTGACTTTTTCTCTTCTCTTTCTTTCTTATTTTTTGCTATATAAGTTGCTATATGAATTTGCCCCCAAAATTTGAACTACGGAAGTGATCTATCAGTGTTAATGTGTGCATTCTATAAAGTATTCATTATTTACTATGATAGATGGTTTTGTGTTTGGTGGGGTGGCCATTTCCCAGTGTACAGGTGCTGGGACCTTGCTCTATCCACTTAAAGGATAAGCACCATTTAGCCGTTTATGTGCATCCCCTATATCTCTTGACTATTTTATTTTTCTGATAAAAGCACATGATGTATCTTACTCAGGCCTGTGAGCAATGCTCCTTTGGTAACATTGGTAAAGAGAAGAGAACCCCATAAGCAGCATGAGGTTCCCTTCACTCGTGGTCCCAATATTGCACTTTCCTCTGCCAACTGGTCTCCACACTTTTCCTAGCACCATAAAGTCATCAACTCTTTCTCCTAAGGAATATTCTGGCAATTGTCGATTGCTAAGCACATGACTTCATGAGTGTTCCCCTAATACACACGCATGTTGTAACCTACCATGCAGACTATTTCTTGATGTGATTTAAAGCACCTGTACAGAATGAGACAGGAGAACTTTTGAGTGCATATTCAAGCTGGTGTGAAATATCAGGAAGTTTTAATGGCTAACATTGGTGAATGAGGACAATTTGAGTTAGGATGAGACATTTTGGGGCAAGATATGGAAGGAAACATTCATTTAGATGCATAAGAATTACTAAGGTTTTTATAATCAAGCCTTGAGGAAAATTTGGCTTTGGAAGCAGGAGATGCTCAGTGACTCTGCCCCAGGAAAGTCTCCTGGAAAGGGCACCTCTGCTTATGCTCAGTACAGGGAGAACATTAGCAGGGAGGCAAAGTCTGCTCCCCATGACATCTGCTGTCCCTTCTTGGACATTCTATTGTCTCCTAGAGAGTTCTGGCATCCTCTGTGATGTCACCAGTGTTGTAGTGACAACCAGTGCCCTAGTTTCTCTCAGTCTGAGTCTGGCGGTTACACCCTAAGACATGTTTTCCCGTCTTCGCAACCGTTGTGGGAGGGGGAACGTCGATTCTGGAGAGACTAGAGTGAAGGAATCTGGCCTTTCGTCTCACAGTAATGATGGACAGGGATAGCACTTCTGGGGAATGTTCAGTAAGTTCTGGGCAGTATATTTTGAGCTTCCTGTCAGGGGGTGCTGCAGGCTTAAGCTGACCTTTCTAGCAATGGGCCACAACAACTGGAGCATCTGAAAAGGAATTGAATTTCCATGAATATCACAATCCCTGAAAGTCAGGATTTCAGAACTTTAGTTTCCCCATCCCCACTGGGAGGATATGGTAAGGCCAATGCTATTATACTGTGAACTTCTGGTCTTTACTTTTCAGTTCATTTGTTATGTTACATTGATATAATAACACCATCAGGAGTCATGGAGGGTCCAACTTTTCTGAGTTTAGACAGGGCAGCAATGTATTTCACTATCATTGCTTCTTTAAATACAGTGGATATCTGACAGTAGGAACAGGGGGAGAATTGTGCTCCAGGCAATAACCTTATGTTCTTAGACCTTCTCTGATTTCTTCTAATTGCAGGGTCATCGTTAGCTTTATGTATTAGAGGTTGTGTGTTACAAACATTTTTCTAAAATACCAAAACTATTTGGAATGTGTAGACCAAGATTCAGCCTGTAACCCAATGGCACTTCGGGGTTTGGTATTTCAAACAGGGGAATTGATAAGTCTGTTGACCATGTCCTCCCTGGAAATGCGTTTTAAATCCAAAGATATTGGCCTAGAGTATCAAGGTAGGACATCTGAGTGTCTCCAATCACTCAAGTTTTGTGAATGGTGAATTTATCATCTGAGTTCTGAAACCACAGGAGTGAGGGTCCTGAACCAGCTGTACCCTGTTCAGCTGATAATAATCCTGGAGAAGCCATCTCCGTGGTACATGTAAGCACGTGATGTCCGGCATAGGGAACACCTGGCTGCTTACATCTCTTGGTCTCTATAGAGTAGTGGGAGAACTGAGATCCCCTGAGGAGGCCTCTTAAGCATCGACCAATCGTCTAGCAGTGACACTGGGTTCCAGGCTTGTTCTCCTGTTTAGGCCTCACTGTGGTCTATGTACACTCTATGCATTCTCCCCATGCAGGTTCACTGTGTCCTTCTACCTACAGACGCTGGGAGAGAAACATCATCCACTGGAACTGAGCTAAGCAAGAAGCAGGCCAAGAAGGAAAATAAGAGGTGGATTAAAGAGCTGCAGCTCATTACAGAGGAGCGAAACGACCTGAGAGATTGCCTGATGTTTGTGACAGAGAGATCCATGAAGAACAGGTATGAATCGCTCCAAACGCTCTTGTTCCATTCCTGGGTGTTCAATGTCTCCTTCATCTTATCCTTTTAAGGTTTTGGGTTCTAGAAAGCTGTGTCTCTGTAACGACCCCTTTTTAAACCTCACCTCCCATATAGAGGAGATTCAGAACCTGACCCTTCCTGAGGAGCCAGATGGAAAATGGACTCATCTGCTTCCATTTATTGAAAAGCAGAACTTGTGGTCTGAATGAAGAATTCGGGGATAAAGTCAGGGAGAGTGAGTGCCCAGTGTGCATTTGCAAAGCCCTTGACAGCTGGTGGCTTTGCAAGATTGTAATTGCAGTCAGTTTATGGTGAGTCTCTGTACTTGCTAGGCAGGGGACTGAGTGGTGGAAGATCCAGGCAGCAGCCTGAGGGGGTTCATCTCAATGCTTGACTAGAAGGTCTCAGGCTCAGGCCTGTTTGTTATTGTCTGTGTGTCTTGCCCTCTGAGACAGCAATGGTGCATGCATTTCTCCTGGTTCTCACAGTGCTCTCTGTTTCCATATTTCTCTTTCTCTGTTTACATTTCTCTTTATTTGTGGCTGTGTCTCAGTCTGTGTATGTGCATGTGCACACATTCAAATGCATATGTATAACATTTATATGTTTATATTTCCCTCCAAATTTGAGTCTACGAGTCTATGTCTTAGCCTGAGTATTTACCCATGCTACACTTTCGTGGAGATGTGAGTGCTTTGTTCTGGGAGCCCCACTGTCAACAGCACAGTTCTTTGACTGTGTGGTCACATTTGTCTGTACAGTTGTATCCATTGGGCAGATTATTATTTTGTGGCCAGATGTGATCTCAACTCCATAATTATGTGTAATGCCTGTCTCTACACTATTAGTTATTCAGAATGAATAATTCCTGTTGTCAAAACAGGAAAAATCAAATCACATTTTCTGGGTGTGTAGGGGAGTACCCGGAAGAGCTGTGGCTGAGGCTTTTGATAACATAACTGTCTTGACTCCAGGTCCAGTCTTCTGTATTGAACAAAGGGAGCCATGGAACCCTCCATCTGGATGCTGAGCTTCCGGTGTCCTGGCCCCAGAATAACAAGTTTCTGAAGCTGAAGAAGATCCCAATATATAGAATTCAGAAGGTGTCCTTCCAGGGCTGGGGTAGTACAGGACCCACCCTAAGTTCATATATTCCTAAATGCTGATGTTTGCTGTATTCTATCATTTGGGGCCAGACCCCACTTCAGGCCAAATCCATATTATGAAGACCTGGAGAGAATGGAGGAGGTGGTCATGTCAATTCTGCACAACTTAGAGATGGAAAACACTGAGATCCATGAGAATAGCCACAAGCTGAAGAAGGAGATTACCTTCTCTAGGTAAGTCCTGGTCAGAAAGGCTATCACCTGTGGAATGGCCATTTCTGATTTCTTTGTTCTGGATTGGATGGTCTTCAGCTGTGATTCTATCTCTTGTGCTGTTTACACATCAGTGTGCCAGGGTCATTAGGACTCAGTTTTCAGTTCCAAAAAAGACTGTTACTCATCCCAGGATTGTCTAGGCATCTTCAGAAGGCTCTAGATAGAACAGCACTGATTGAAGTCAGAAGAAGGTTTTAGGCTGACCTGGGCCTCTGGGGTCATACCAGGTTTTACAAAACTCAGTGCGTGGACCACATGGTTAGGATGACCTTCTCTTGGTTCTACGGACCTCCTTTGAGGGTGTTGGCCCAGTACTAATTGATGTTGCCCCCATGCATTGGGCTTTCATGGATAGTTGTAGATCCATGTTCTTTTTGAGAGATTTGGATCCTATTTGATGCTTGGGCCATAAAAATTTTCTTCTTCCCTGAATTGGCTCTTTCCTGTTTCTGCAGCAGCCTTATATGTATCAAGATGTATTCTACGTCTTCATGGGTATATGGGTTCTAGGGTTGTTAGTGGAACTTGGAAGTAGGAATGGGAGAAAGGGGCAGCAAGATCTTACTATGCAGGATGTATTTCCAGTAACCTGCTCAGCTGCTCCTGATGGAGAACACATGTATGAAGAACTTCGTCACATCTATGCAGGAGAGCAAGGTGATACAGATTGATTGTGCACTGATACAGAAATATTTGATTGAATTGAACAGAACGATAAATATGAATAGGAGAAGACCAGAAACTGCCAGACCCCAGCAATATCTGGTAGGAATAAGCAGCTGTGTGAGCTTAACAATATCTGATACCATTTTCCAATTTCATACATCTTTGCTTTCCCCTACAAGCTTTCTAATTTACACTCCCAACGAGCCAATCATGGCCTGTAATGGAATTGTTCATTGCTCTGTCTATGTACAAGTATTCTGGGAAGGTAACCACTTTTCAGAAACTGAACTATTGGCAAGTATATTTTGCTTCTCTTTTTGAAGCTGCAGTCCAGAAATGGTGACAGATGAATAACATACCTCATTATGGCATGACTGTGTGATATGCTATGTAGAGTTTTGAACAAGGTCTTGGTCCTGTGACAAATGACATTTTGTGGTCATGTGACCTCCTAGGTAGGAAGCACCGTTGTGGGATAAGAACCAATTGCAAATGTCGAATTCATCCTTGTCATTGACTTTTTTTTTTATCTTGGTGACATGTGGACATCTCCTTTCTTCCTGCAACCCAATGAGGTCTCTTCCCATTGCCCTGTTCTTGGTTTGCAGTGGTATAAGTCTGGGTCCCAGATTGGCAGGCCACATTACTGTGATGCTTGCTGGAGATTTTCCCTGCCCGCAGAGTTAACAACAATGATATCAGTTAAAAGGTCCATGTCGACTGTCCAATAGAACTGAGGTGGTAGAAGGCAGCATTCTGACAGCTGGCTTGCATTTCCCCACCAAATCAGTGTCTGAAAAACTGCCTTCCTCTCCCAGGTCTCAGAAAGTGCAAGAGAGCTGGAATTGGACACACCCCAGTAAGAGAGCTTCCTGAAGAATAAGTTGCTTTCTCAGGAGTCCCCTGCTGACAAACATCCTGACTATTAACAACATTTTTTGGATGAATATTCTTCCTCATAGTTAATTTGTCATTGCTTAGAGACCCTAAATTTATATATCACTAAGCCAGCCTGACTTACTGAGGTCTTACTCACTTTCTTCTTTAGAAATCACCACTTAAGAGACACCTTGGGGGACCGCCTTTCATTATGTGTGCTAGAGGAGAAACAGCAATACATCTGTGCTTCTAAATGTTCGTTAAGAATATGATGTTTAGGGGCTGGGGACTTAGCTCAGTGGTAGAGCGCTTACCTAGGAAGCGCGAGGCCCTGGGTTCGGTCCCCAGCTCCGAAAAAAAGAACCAAAAAAAAAAAAAAAAGAATATGATGTTTAGAAATATTCTGTTATGATTTTCATTGAAGTTTTCTATTTGTTGTTTCATAGTTATATGCTCTTGTTACTATTTTTCATTTTTAAAATACTTTTAAATATTTATATTAATTCATTTTAATCCTGTTTTGTTGTAAATTGTATTTCTTATCAATAAAAATTGATTTTAATCTCTTGACTCTTAAGACCATCATTCTTATTCAAGGGTTCTTTCTGCTCCTGTGGACTTAGAACTGACAGCTGGAGATGGATCTCTGCATGTTCCAGGGAGCCTTGGCTAAATAGTGAATTCAAAGCCAGCAAGGTGTACCCAGTGTGAAGTGTCTACTGTGTGGATAATGTGGCTGTCTCTCAGATGCACACTTTACTATGTAATCACTGCCATACTTTACCCATACTGTCATGTGTTCTGCTCACCTTAACATATAACAGTCTGCAGCTCACATTCATTGTTGACCCTGTGCCCCACATATTGAGTAATATACACTCATTGCTGTACAGCTACAGAAAAATTGACAACATTCTCAAAGGAATACAGAAGTCATCCTAATGGAGAACCATGTGCTTCAGCTTTTCTTGCAATACAGCATCGATATTTACCCCAGAGATTATGACCTTCAATGTCATGCTGGGAAACAGGTTTTGACAGATGGTCTTGTCCTTGACCAGAAGTATGCTGTGTTTTTATTGATGTAGATTAGACTTACTTTTATCATTTATGTCAATGGGTCTTTTTTTCTACAGTCTGTCTGTGGCCTGTCCTGGGTGAATTTCCCTCATAGTCCAAAGGAAGGAATCCCATTCCCCGTTGTATATTATTGTTAGGGACCACGTGGTTCCTCTGAGAGAACAGCCGATGCTCTAACCTCTGAGTCGTCACCACAGCTTCTTCAGGTGGCTTTTGTCTTTCCAGGGCATGTGCTGTATTAGGTGGACAGGATCACCTCCAATTAAATAGATCTCAGGAGATGTGTGTTCACAGGGAACTTACTGAGCCGTGCGTGCTCAACGTGTTAGGTTGCCAGACATCCGTACAGGGCTCTGGTGTTCCCACTGCTCATTGTTGGTCAGGATCATCCTCCAGCACCACTTAGTTTCCATATTAGAGCAGATCTTTCACCTATTACCAATGAGGACCATGTATATTATTCACATCTGATAAAATACAGAATAGAAACTAACTTCCTTTAGGCCAGCTTGGCATAATGAATTCTTTTGATTGTTAGCAAGAAACTTATCTTTATCTAAGCAGTTTAGGGAGGAACCTCAAGGGCATCCATAGTGAATGCAGCCTGCAGCTGTGAACACAGGTTTCTTTTGGAGAGCAGGCCTGTGCAAGCCCAGAACCTAGGTGGGACAGTTCAAGCTACCCTTTTTCCACGGCCAATCTCAGATCACATTAAGAAAGTATTTCTTCCAGGTGACTGATTTCCAATTTATGGAATTGAACTAACTTACTGAGAGTGGAGGTGACTCAGAGAGTTAAAGTACAGAAGGAATAATCCAGAATGTCCACAAACAGTTGCTGTCACCCCAGGGCTTTTAAAATCTCAGCACCTAGAGAACTAATGTAGTCTTTGGTTATTCTCAAGCTTAGGTCTTCTACTCATTATAAGCTAACCATGACACAAAAAGAGGCATCTGTGTCACAATAGAAACTAGTTGTCACTAGATTAACACCACACTATCACATCACTACCGTGTTTGAGGTTCTCAGTTACTATCTAAGAACCTGGAAGTGACCTGGGTCTTGCTACACATACTCATAATTTATGTCCACATTGTCAGCTGAGAGTCTTCATACAGCCTGCTCTGTAATTTTGTAGAAGATTAATAGTGTTCTTGTGAGCACAATGTGATTAGGAAATCGGGGGATCCCAGGAACCTCTCTGAATTCTAGCCCTCCATGCACTGTCAGATGCAGCCAGAGGACAAGGGGCTGTCGGTTCCAGGACTCTCCACATCCCTGCTGGGGTGCCATGCCCAGACTGGAGAGTGAGGGTCGGTCCTGCTGTCCCCAGTCCCTCATGCCCAGAGCCTATCCACTGGCTGGCTGGGCTTGGCTTTCCTGTGCCTGGCCCTCCTTTGCCCATCCCTGCCCTGCCTTGCCCTGCCCTGTTGACTCTCACTACTTAGGCCAAAGAATTTGAGATTTGGGCTCTCTGGCCCTGCACTCAGAGCCTCTGGGAAGCAAGGAGACCCAAAGGGACAGACCCCAGGCCTGGCCCTGGAGTCCTGCATCTCCCCCTACCCAGAGGTGTATTCCACAGTTCTCCACTCCAAGTTTAGTTTTCAGGGACCCCAGCAGGTGGCGCTCGTTGCTGAGCCTCACATGTGAGCCTGGGATAGTGGTGGGATGTAAAGTGCTGGAAGTCTTTCAGAAAATCCAGGCTTTTCTCAAACTCTCTGACCATCCAGCGCCCTCCCTGGTTCACCCACCCTGTGGAAGGTGGGAATCCACTTTTGGATGTCCTGTGTGACTTTCCCTGCAGAATGGGTTCTCCTGCAGGATATGCTTTCACATGCTTCTTTAAAAGCACCTGTTCCTCAGACATAGATCAGCTGTGAAAACAGGCTTCTTCAAGTCAGTGTGCGAGCTCCCCCTCCCAGCTCAGAGCTGCAACACCATAGGATCCTCCAGCCCCAGTGCTGGGTGAGTCCCCCAAAGGACTTAGAGCAAAGTGTTTCTTCTGAGAAGTGACCTTAGAACAGAAGGTTCAGAAGTGACAGTCAACCCCCAAGTGCTTCTTCCAGGAGAAAGCAACCAGCTGTCCCTTTGAAACAGTGGTGGCTCCCACATGACTCAGTTCTGTGATTGGAGGAGATTTTCTGGTACTTTGTTGCCCAGTCACAGTGGGGATACATTCTTGATCCATGCTCATTCCTACAAGAAAAGGTCCTTCTCCCCACCCAGGCCTTGAGTTGAACCCAGGTACTTAAAGATCAACGGACCAGAGAGAACAGAATGCAGTCCAGGGGAGAGGAGAGGCCAGAATGATCTTAAAGCAGAGAAAAGCCCCATATCGGCCATCTAACAACTTTAGGGTTTGTTCATAGTGTGTACTTCAGAACCTTAAGGTCACATTTTCTGATAACACTGTTAGGAGAAACAGAAGTCTACTGTGGGTGGGATTGTCCCAAGCAGGGAGGTGATCTGACTCTGCAGGCCTGGCCACCCTCTGTGTTCTCCTGAAAATAACTGTTGGTCAGCTGTAAATCTGAAGTGAGAATTGTTTTTTGTCAACTCAAACAGATGACATTTCAAGTCTCACACACTATGTGACTTTACACACAGGGGACTTGAACTTACTTCTAGAGAAGTGACTATGGGCCGTCAGAGGGAAACCATTCTTAACTTTAGCATTCTGTCTGTATAACAGTCTACAGGGACTGGCTTCCTGGACAGACATGTTCAAGCAGACTCACATTGTTATGGGGAAAACCTGAGGCAAGAAATGTCCTGGGGACAGTGATTTCAGATTGTGCCTTTAGCCAGGAATCTCTGTTGTCCTTAAGGCCTGCTAAAACATGTAACTAGTTCAGGGCATCTCTGGTCTGACAACTGTTCCGGGTTCTCCTGAGAAGAAGGCCTTACTTTAAAAGTATTTCACAGATGCCCTTCAACAGAGGAATGGATACAGAAAATGTGGTACATCTACACAATGGAATATTACTCAGCTATCAAAAACAACGAGTTTATGAAATTCGTAGGCAAATGGTTGGAACTGGAAAATATCATCCTGAGTGAGCTAACCCAATCACAGAAAGACATACATGGTATGCACTCATTGATAAGTGGCTATTAGCCCAAATGCTTGAATTACCCTAGATCCCTAGAACAAACGAAACTCAAGACGGATGATCAAAATGTGAATGCTTCACTCCTTCTTTAAATGAGGAAAAAGAATACCCTTGGCAGGGAAGGGAGAGGCAAAGATTAAAACAGAGACTGAAGGAACACCCATTCAGAGCCTGCCCCACATGTGGCCCATACATATACAGCCACCCAATTAGACAAGATGGATGAAGCAAAGAAGTGCAGACCGACAGGAGCCGGATGTAGATCGCTCCTGAGAGACACAGCCAGAATACAGCAAATACAGAGGCGAATGCCAGCAGCAAACCACTATAGGTCCCCTATTGAAGGAATCAGAGAAAGAACTGGAAGAGCTTGAAGGGGCTCGAGACCCCATATGAACAACAATGCCAAGCAACCAGAGCTTCCAGGGACTAAGCCACTACCTAAAGACTATACATGGACTGACCCTGGACTCTGACCCCATAGGTAGCAATGAATATCCTAGTAAGAGCACCAGTGGAAGGGGAAGCCCTGGGTCCTGCTAAGACTGAACCCCCAGTGAACTAGACTGTTGGGGGGAGGGCGGCAATGGGGGGAGGGTTGGGAGGGGAACACCCATAAGGAAGGGGAGGGGGGAGGGGGATGTTTGCCCGGAAACCGGGAAAGGGAATAACACTCGAAATGTATATAAAAAATACTCAAGTTAATAAAAATAAAAAATAAAAAAAAAAAGTATTTCACAGAGCAATGTTTCTCAACCTGTGGGTCGAGACCCCTTCCCAGGCCCTTTTTTTCTGATACTTTGCCTATCAGATAAGTTGCATATTATGACTTACAAGAACAGCAATATTAGTTACAAAGTCGCAATGAAATAATTTTATGGTGGGGGTGACCACAGCATGAAGAGCTGTATTAAAGGGTTGCATCATTAGGAGTGATTTGAACCACTGCCATAGAACTGACACATGGGAGCAGACTCCTCAGCTGAGTAGAGACACACGACAAGGGATACTGTGTCCCACCCTAGAACCCAGAGGCAGAATCTATCCCAGGAGTCTGTGGGTCACCTTGTCTTAAATTCTCCCAGGGTCAAGAATAGCATTGATCATCTCAGCAGAGTCAGCTTGCACAGCCCACATCAGGCCCATGGCTTCCCTTTACAGAGAAGGATGTGGGTCTGAGTGACAGCCAGTGAGACTGAGGGGACCCTGACACTCATTTGCTTTGAGCTGTGGTTTCTTCACCTGTAAAATGGGGGTGTTTCTGCTGAATTGGGTTGTTGTGGAGATTAACAGAACATACAACCTGCTCAGTGTCTGCCTGGCATGGACCCTGCTGGTTAAATGGAATTTGTTCATGGTGATGCCTTTAAAAGAAGAATCTCTAGCCCCATAGTGTTAGATCCCAGGTTGTGGGGAGCAGGTGTGGCGGCAATCCCAAGATGGCGCCCGGGACTGCTGCCAAGTCTTATGACTAGCACCTGACTTCCTCATACATCCAAAAGTAAGCCACGCCCATCGTGTGAGCTGCGCAGGCGCACCATGACACAAGATCAGGCCATTTGGCGTGGACCTATGAACTGAGACTATGTAGACTGGACTGATGGGGTGTGGTTACTGGTTTTTTAGTAGGGAGTGTCCTTGGGGGTAGGAGACTGCTGCTTGCATGCAGAAAGAAAGGTTCCTGAATAAACTGCTTTGAGAAGAACTTCGTGGTGTCTCTCCTATCTGCAGGACGGAGACGGAGACGACACCGGTGCCATACAGGTATTGTAAGCATTTTGTGACTCTACGACCACCACAGATTAAAACCGAAGGCTCTTGTTTTAAATTAAAAAAAAAAGAATCAAGTATAAATTACTAATATGAAAAAATCATAGTCAGAATTGAGGTAATTCCTGTGAAGACATTTAGTTTTTCATTCTTTTCTCCTTGAGGACTTCTCAAGTGTCTTTCCAAAATGTGATGGCCACACAAATGGTTCCCAGCGGGTGTGATCTCTCTGTCCATGGGCCTTCCCAAAAGCTGCAGAGCCAATGTGTTGTTTTACAACACAAAATTCCAGACATTAAGTTTACCAATGAAGTCTCAGGAATCAGATGCTGAAGTCAAGTAAAGCTCCCAACTGTCCTTCCTAATTCACTGACCTCTCAGAAGAAAAGCATTCTTGTTCCCTCTGCACACTTTCTTAAAAATCCTTCAATTCAAAGACTTTCCATTGCATTAGTCATCTTCATTTCCTTTCAAGATATGCCTTGATCTCCTCTGGACCTAAGTGCACGTTTTACCTTTGCAATGAAGGTGTGTAGTAGGTGAGTCATATGGTAATAAAGTCCATGTTTGCAGTAAACAAACAACTTTTTCTTTAAATGTCTGTGCCATGGCAATGCTATACCACACACTAGTTTTTCACTAAATAATACATTCATAGAGATCACCGTGTGATCTAATATTTTGTAACATAACTTAGCAATGTTCTCTCTATTATAGAAATCAAGTTCTCACATGTGTATTCTGGTCTTTTTCTGTCATATCTGAGTACATCATCATGGGAATCCCAAGGAACATCAAACCTGGGCTTTTGAAACTGTTGCATGTGGCCAACTGGGAATCAAAACCACCCAGGAGACTACTGATACTTGACACACATCAATTCCCCTCCCTATTTTCATATAGTTTATGGGAAGAGGTCACCATTGCTGACCATGTCTCATTATCCAACGTGCTACTAAATAGAACAGTTGGGGTAAAGGAGGTCACCCACAAAGCATAAACACCCATCTCAGATAAACATGTATGGTTCATTGAATCTAAACATCAATGAATTTCAGGACACAATTAAATGTCGAAACCTAAGGATAATAGATAGTGAAGAGAATTAAGATTTCTAGTTCATAGGTCCAGTAAACACCTTCAACAAATCATAGCAGAAAACTTCCATAAGGTAAAGAAAGAAAAGACCATAAAGGTACAACAAGCTTACAGAACATCAAATTAATTATACCAGAAAGAATTCCTCCATTCACACAATAATTAAAACACTAAATGCACAGATCAAAGAAAGAACATTAAAAGGGGTAAGGTATTGAAGAGCTAAATTTCAAAAATTCAGTCACAAACAAAGTGCTGACATGCCTGAGAGAATTTGAGATAGGGTTCACCGACCCGGCTATCAGCCCCCAAGGAAACTGGCCATCTGGAGCCACCCCCTCCCCTTCCTTCACTCCCTGAGGATGAGTTATCCCCCTGCTGAGTGAGATGAGTCACCCTACCCACATTGCTGAGATGCTAGATTACACGTATTCTTTGCTGATGTAACTCCGCACTAAAAGTAACTGTGCACCATTTGAATCAGCCAATCATGTGTAACAGCGCGAAATACCCTGGCTTTCCCTATATAAACCCCTGCCTTTAGAGGCTCGAGGTCGGCTCCGTGAGATACGTGTCGGCCCGAGATCTTGTTAATAAAGCTACCTCTTCTTGTTACATCAAGATCGGCTATGCGTGTTTCCTGGGGCAAGCCATAAGGAGACTGGAGCGAGAGTCTCCCCAAATTTGGGGTTCTTTCAGTATAAACATCCAGTAACAAAAAAAATTCAGACGTATCTGAATTACACCAGACTTCTCAACAGAGACTCTAAAGGTCAGAAAATCTTGGGCAGATGTAATGCAGACCCAGGCTCCTATATCCAGCATAATCCTCAATCACCATAAATGGAGAAACCAAGATATTTCTTGTCAAAACAAATTTAATGAATAATTTTTTTTTTTCCGGAGCGGAGGACCGAGCCCAGGGCCTTGAGCTTGCCAGGTAAGCATTCTACCACTGAGCTAAATCCCCAACCCTACAAAACCAAATATAAACAATACTTTTCTCTAAGAAAGCACAAAAGAGGATAATAGGAGGAAAACTCCAAGACAATAAACTAAACTATACCCAAGAAAAACCAAGAAATTAATCATCTCTCAATAATTTCAAAAAAGAGAAGCACACAAACATAATTTCACCTACAACCAGAAAAAGAAGAGAATGTAGCAATCATTGGCTTTAATATCTGACCAGATCCTCTTTCCCTAATCCCCAAGCTTCTAGGGGCCAAACTGCCAGCCAAAGTGTATGCAAGGATGCTCTACGGTTCAAGGTGAGGCCTATTGCCCCACCAAATGCAGATCCTAGAGGTGTGAGGTGGGGATGGATATGTGTGGGTACAGGAGCACTGTCACATAGGCAAAGCTGAGCAGAAATGGAATGTAAGGTTTGATGAACGGAGTGTGGAAAGTAGGACAATATTTGAAATGTAAATAAATAAAATAACTAATTAATAAAAAATAGCCAAAAATAAAATAACAAGTAAAAAGGTAAATGAAAATTAAACCAAACCAAACAAACAAACAAACAAAAACTCCTGTAGTGGATTGGCCTAATGCTGCTTGTATTTTAATGCTAATTTGTAGAACTCAAGACTGGTTAACCCCAAATAACTGACCCTGCTCCCAGTTAACTGTGATTATAAAGAAGCCAACAGCCAACAGCTGCACAGCAGAGAGATGGGGGAGGTGAGCTTTGAGGGCTTTGCTAGAGAGGATCATGAGGAGGGAAGGAGGAGGAAGAAGCTGCCATAGTATAAAGGAAGAACATGTGTGATGGAGAGGAAGAGGACAGCAGCCATGGTTAAGGGAGAGGAGAGCCTGGTCCTGAGGGCTGTCCAAGGGGAACAAAAACAGTCAAGATGCTACACAGTCAGTAAGAGCAGCTCTCAGGCGAGCAGAGATCAGCAGAGACCCCAGACCAACAAGCTACTCAAGCATAACTCTATCCAAACTCCCTCTCAATATCCCGGGTCCTCCATGGGCCTGGCCTCAGCATGTGTCCTGCGTCAGCACATGTGTCTGTCTCAGCTGACATCACTCTGCCCATCAGCCCGAGCCCAAGGAAACAGCGAGAAACCACACAGCCCACCAGAAGGGTTTTTGCTGTGGTTCTATGAAGTCCCAACAAATGCAGCTCAACTACAGAATGCAAGGCAGACCAATGCATGTGTGTCCTTAGTGCAGAACCCTTCATCACGTGTCCTTTCACATGCGTGCTTTAGCAGAACATCCTTTTACCTGCATCTGCCTCAGTGAAACATTCCTTCACACATCTGCCTTAGCCTTTCACCTGTGTCCACTTCAGGGAACCACTCCTTCAGGTGTAGAATTTCTCTAGATTAGCAAACCGCATACAGAACATTCAGAACAAAACAAGGTGTGTGGTCAGCATGTCCTTGAGCCAAGTCCCTTCTCCTCCTAAGTGACAGCAGGCGTGTTACAGCAACAATATGAAATGGCTGGCAGGCATGGAACAAAATGGCAAAGCTATTCTGGGGGATGTCACACCGTACCAGCCAGCAGCTCAACTGAATTTTTAAGTTTTGATGGTACAAGTGAATATACTTGACCTTCAAACGCTGAGAGAGCCCATTATAATATGAACTATATAAACTAGGCCAAGACCGCCTCTAGGGCAAAGGCCCTCAGCCTGGGGGTCGTGACCCACACGGGGTCTCCTATCAGATAGTTTACACTACAATAAAGATTCATTACAGTAGCAAATTTACAGTTGTGAAGTATCGACAAAATAATTTTGTAGTTGGGGTCACCACAGCATGAGGAACTGTTCTAAAGGGTTGAGGCCATAGGAAGGTTGAGAAACACTGCTCTAGGAAATTATGTTTTCTTTCTCTTTCATATTTTTCAGACAGAATCTCAAACTGTAGCTGAGATTGGCTTGGCTTGGAACACGTGTGCAGTTCATGCTGGCATCAGACTTATGGCAATTCTCCTGCTTCAGCCTCCTACTCAGGAGCCTACCAGGGCGAGATCACAACCACGGGTAATGTGATTGCTGTTCTTGGTTGTCAACTTGAGTGTACCTGGAATTAACTAATGCCAAATGGCTTGACGCCCTGTGAGGGGGATCTCTCTCTCTCTCTCTCTCTCTCTCTCTCTCTCTCTCTCTCCTTCCTTCTTTCTGTTTTCCTCTCTTTAACCCCCTCCTCTTGGTCCTCCTCCTCTTCTTTGTTTTTTTTGAGACAGGGTTTCCCTGTGTAGCTCTGGCTGTCCTGGAATTCATTTTGTAGACCAGGCTGGCCTTGAACTCAGTGATCCACCTGCCTCTGCCTCCTGGATGCTGAGGTTAAAGGCATTAGCACCATTGGATTTTTTTTTCTTAATTAAATTTTCTGAAGCAAGAAGACCTACTTGTAATCCAAATCTTGGAGATCAGAAGATAAATCTTCAATTCAGATCTTTTGAGATGGAAAGGCCCACCTCTAATCTGGACCACACCTTCTTTTTTCTTTTTATTTTTTTCATCTTTATTAACTTGAGTATTTCTTATTTACATTTCGATTGTTATTCCCCTTCCCGATTTCCAGGCCAACATCCCTCAACCCTTTCCCCTCCCCTTCTATTTGGGTGTTACCCTTCCCATCCTTCCCCCATTAGCGACCTCCCCCCAACAATCATGTTCACTGGGGGTTCAGTCTTGGCAGGACCAAGGGTTTCCCCTTCTGCTGGTGCTCTTACTAGGCTATTCATTGCTATGTATGCAGTTGGAGTCCAGGGTCAGTCCATGTATAGTCTTTGGGTAGTGGCTTTGGTTGGAATTGTTGTTCATATGGGGTCTTAACCCCCTTCAAGCTCTTCCAGTCCTTTCTCTGATTACTTCAACGGGGGCCCCGTTCTCAGTTCAGTGGTTTAATGATGGCATTCAGCTACGTATTTGCCATATTCTGGCTGTGTCTCTCAGGAGAGATCTACATCCAGTTCCTGTCGGCTTGCACTTCTTTGCTTCATCCATCTTATCTAATATCTGTATAGGTATGGGCCACATGTGGGGCAGGCTCTGAATGGGTGTTCCTTCTGCCTCTGTTCTAAACTTTGCCTCCCTATTCCCTGCCAAGGGTATTCTTATTCCCCTTTTAAAGAAGGAGTGAAGCATCTGCATTTTGGTCATCCTTCTTGATTTCCATGTGTTCTGTGCATCTAGGGTAATTCGAGCATTTGGGCTAATATCCACTTATCAATGAGTGCATACCATGTGTGTTTTTCTGTGATTGGGTTACCTCACTCAGGATGATATTTTCCAGTTCCATCCATTAGCCTATGAATTTCATAAAGTCATTGTTTTTGATAGCTGAATAATATTCTATTGTGTAGATGTACCACATTTTCTGTATCCATTCCTCTGTTGAAGGGTATCTGGGTTCTTTCCAGCTTCTGGCTAAATAAGGCTGCTATGAACATAGTGGAGCATGTGTCTTTGTTATATGTTGGGACATCTTTTGGGTATATGCCCAAGAGAGGTATAGCTGGATCCTCAGGTAGTTCAATGTCCAATTTTCTGAGGAATCTCTAGACTGATTTCCAGAATGGTTGTACCAGTCTGCAATCCCACCAACAATGGAGGAGTGTTCCTCTTTCTCTACATCCTGGCCAGCATTTGCTGTCACCTGAGTTTTTGATCTTAGCCATTCTGACTGGTGTGAGGTGAAATCTAAGGGTTGTTTTGATTTGCATTTCCCTTGTGTCTAATGATGTTGAGCATTTCTTTCGGTGTTTCTCAGCCATTCGGCATTCCTCAGCTGTGAATTCTTTGTTTAGCTCTGAGCCCCATTTTTTAAATAGTGTTATTTGTCTCCCTGAGGTCTAACTTCTTGAGTTCTTTGTATATTTTGGATGTAAGCCCTCTATCTGTTGTAGGATTGGTAAAGATCTTTACCCAATCTGTTGGTTGTTGTTTGGACCACACCTTCTGCTGGCAGCTCATATCAAGGACATGGAAGAAGGAAGTTTGCTATATTAATTTGCCTACTTCTTCAGGATTCCTGCATGTACTGAAGAGCAGCTGAAATATCCAGCCTTATGGGGTCCAGGAGTTGCCCCATAAACCACACAAACTCTGACCTCACTTAGAGAGGGATGGTTTTTTGAATGCCCACCCTAAGACTGATCATCAGAGACGTAGCTGAGAATTTGTCAGGCTACGACCCTGGACATTTTTCTATGTCAGTTTATAAAGCCTAAATCTGTGAGCTCATAGGCAGGTGCTGGAAGGGCTGTCTGGTTGTCAGCCCTGACTCAAGCCATTTTAGACAACAAAGGTTCATACTGACTTTTTATCTGTTTAAAGATTTATTTATTTATATATAAGTACACTGTAGCTGTCTGCAGACACACCAGAAGAGGGCATCAGGTCTCATTACAGATGGTTGTGAGCCACCATGTGGTTGCTGGGATTTGAACTCAGGACCTCTGGAAGAGAAGTCAGTGCTCTTAACCATGGAGTCATGTCTGCAGCCCTCATATGGACCTTTAATTTTATTGGTCCTACATGAAGCTTATAATTATGAAATTTAAGATTAAGAATATTAATAAAAAATAATGCTTATGCCAATATTACTCTGGGACTGGTATGCCAACTCCATTCAGGCTGTGTAAGGTCATCTCTTTTCCTTTTTAATTTTATAATTTGTCATTTCAGGGTATGGTGAACTCTTTCAACAAACGCTTGTCCTTGTGGATGGTATTCTATACCAGTAATATGTACAATATGATATCATTGACAAAATGGTTTTTATTTTTGCTCTGATTGGTATTTTATTTCTCCTTTACAAATTCCACATAATAGAAAAAGGCTTTTTGATAACATTGTTAACTTTGCTGGAAATGATCATATAATCATTTGAAACAGCACAAATGTGCACATACAGGACTGAGGTTTCTGCAGCCTGTAAACACCTCTGTGGGTTTAACAAGGAAAAAAAGCAATTAACTGACAATTCAACTATAACTCTTAGAAAAACACCGGTTTCCTTACCAAGCACGAGTGTCCTGTACAGGGACCTATCATCCCAGATGGCAATGAGTTCAAGCCTAGGGCAGCCAGGAGCAGCTCCCCACACCAGCTCAGAAGACCCTCCCCACCTAGCACTTCTTCCAAGTGCTCCTTAACCTCATCACAGGTGACAGCAGTCTCCCCAAGAGAGGACCGAGCAGCAGACACAGTGGTGGTGGTTCCCGAGTGTTGTGTGCGGCATTTCATATCCAGCGTCTCAGGAACGTGTCCATGCAAGCATGCGTACCATTCTTTAGACTGCTCCCCTAATTTCTTGAGTGAGGGGACCAGGCCTTCCTAATTCACTTTAGGTGCCTGGAATAACAAAGTATTTCACCAGAAGGGGTGTAAGCAGTGCTATCTGATAAGAATACGAAGAAGGAAAAAGCAGATATCTTAAAGAAAACGTGTGTTCTACTCACACTAAAATATCAGACCAATGCACAATATACTGCAAAACTGTAACACAATACGGCCAAACACAATGTTCAAATATTGAACTGTTCAAGCATGTGAAGATCATCTTCTGAAAGACAAACTGGGTTCTTATTTTGTAGCTACCTTTGTGTAACTTCAACTGCTGTCCCTCAACAAGGTCTGACACTGTCTTGGTACTTGTTAGGAAGTTAGATGAGACAATTTAAGCTCAACAGTCAACTCCCGGGATCTCCCAGCGCTCATTTTCAGCATTCGTCCGAGGACTGGGCATCATCTTCATCCCTCACTTCTCGGTATCTCCCTGAAGACTCCCCTTCTGGATTGTAGCTCTGCATTGTAATATTCAGTCTCTCAGCTAGTTTCTGTGCTGCGAGCTTTGCCCGCATCTTCTCATAATTCTGCTTCTGCTCTTTCTGCAAAGCCAGTGACTCTTCTATGGAGAGCAGCTGTGCAGGCAGGGGGTGGAGCAGAAGAAGGCGAGCTGCTGTGACATCATCAAGATGCTGCCTAGCCCTGCGTCTCTGCTCTTCTGAGGAAGCAGGAGACTGAGCCCTCTGACAATGACTTGTTGAGTCACTCTGTTGTGTGGGTAACACATTTGTCTTAAACTTATGAGGAGGGGGCACTGGGTTTCTAGCTCGCATTTCTAGCACTGTCATGTAATGAGGCTTCTTAGGAGTCTCACTCTGCAGTTCTGGAAAGTTCTCAGTGCTGGTGTTTTCTTCTGAGGGTTCAGTCTGGTCTGCAGTTGTGATCTTTTGCAATTTAGTGATAAACAGACTGTCGACGCTGCTGGAAACCTCTTCCGCTTGACTTGAATGCTGGGGGAGATGTTCATTAACTTCAGATGGGGGAGCCTGGGCTGTGATGCTGACAGAGGGGCTGGTACTCACTGTGCAGCCAGTCTCCAAAGTCTCTTCATTGCCTTTGTGAGTGAGCTGTTTGGTCCCTGTGTTTCTGAGGTTGTTTTAGATGATTCAATGTCTACTGACGAACATTCAGAACTAATGATGAAGTATCAAGCATCAGGTCAGAATTCTGGGCCTTGTCTATGTCGGTGTCAACTCTTGTGGTTGCTTTATTCCTTAGCTTACAGTCAACACTAACAGGATGAAGTAGTTCAGTTCTCCCTCTGACCTCTTCACTTTCTGAAATGGCAGCTCTCAGTTTGGCAGTGGTGTCTGAGATCTTTTTACCTTTGTAGGGCAATTTGCAAATGAATTTTTCTTTGCGCAAAAGTCTCTCCTGGCGCCTCAACCTCTCCCGCAGCTCTGCCAAACTCTGCTGCCCCACGTCCTCAGGAACTGGGGGCTCGAAGCCGCGGGGCAGGGAGCACATTGTGCATGGGCTGAGGCTGGCCCCGCAGGCAGGGTTCCCCAGCAGGGCCCATGGAGGTCGCAGGCTCCAGGGCAGCGGCAACTCTGGAGCATGTGCAGGAGTCGCCATTTTCCCAGAAGAGCCGACAAAATTGTTTAAATTTATAAGAAATATATGTTGGTCCATAATCAGTTTTAATTTTAGAAGGCGGTCCCATAACAGCAGAAGTTTCCAATAGATGCTGTATAACATGAACAGTGCGTACTCCTGGCAATGGTGTAGCCCACACAAATTTTGAAACATTATCTATGCTTACATGTATATATGAAAGGCGACCAAACTCAGAAATATGGGTTCCATCCATCTGCCACGATGTATTAGGTTGCATTCTTCTGGGATTAATTTCAGATGGAATACATTTTATAAGTGAAGGCTCACAAATACCACAATTAGCAATAATTTGTTTGGCTTCAGAATAGGGAACCTTATATTTAATATGCAAATATCCTGTATTGGCATGATTATGACTGCTTTCTTCTGGGGTAGCAAATGCCACTAATTGATCTACCATATGATTGCCATGTGTTAAAGATCCTGGCAATCTTGGATGTGATCTAATATGTGTAATAAATATTCTAGAGTTTCAGAATAACAATAGTCCTGTAATATGTGAGAATAACATTTAATATAGGCTTAGATGTAGAAACAACAGCAGTTGCAATATTCTGTACTACTCCTACAACATAAGCTGACTCGGCTTTAATATTTTTACATCATGAGTAAAATCCTGCAATACATTAATTACTTCTAATACTTCATTTTGTTGAACTGACCCAAAAGAAGATTCTTGTCCCCAAAATTTATCTTTGGTCCAAAAGCCATCTGTCTTAGATCTTTGGTCTTGGAGCCATCTGTAAACACAGGAAAGGCAGATGGTAATGGGTCAACAGAAATTAGTGTATTCATCACATTTTTTTTTTGTTTTCTTAAGCAATCCCAGAATTTACTATGGGGAAAATGAAATTCAGTATTTCTAGTGTAAGAAATCATGGCTAATTGAAAAACTTCAGACGTCTGCATTAAATATTCCACTTTATTTTTGCTTAATGAGAAAACAAAATCAGCACAATCATATCCCCACAGTGTAACAGGTCTTTGTATGCCTTGCTGAATAATTAAAGAAATTTGTTCCTCATATGTTGTTAATGTTTTGTTAAAGTTAAATTTAATATATATCCATTCTAAAGGCAACTCATCTTGAGCTAAAGTGCCTATAGGATATTCAAGAGTATTTCAATGTATAATTTAATAACTCTATCTGGATCAATACGTGCCAAAAATGCATCTTTCCATTTTCAGAGAAGATATACTTACATGCCTTCATATAAGCATTAATATCCCCAGTCTCCTTTATAGTTAATTATGCTCTCCTATACTCTTCATTAGCATTTTCAAAAGCAAGCATTTGCAGCAGTTGTCCTCCAGCTTCCTCTCCTACCATCGTTCTTTCCAATGTTAATTTTAATATACATAAAAACTTAATATATGGTTCATAGAAAGTTACTGCCTTTTTCAACCAACCACTATCATCCTTTATAATAAGTTGGTTGGGCCACACCTTGAACCGATGATAGACATTGTCCCAGGATAGACATTCTTTATCAGCAGGTCTCAGGGTAGAACTGGATATGTGACCCTGTGCTATAGCACTGTCCAGAGTGGTAAATGCAGCTTCTGAAGAGGAATGCAGGCCTGGCCTCTAGACCTCCACCTTCCAGGCCTGTCTGGAGAGTCTGATGCCCTGGCAAAAGAGATTCCTTCTCTCCAGAGGAGCACTGCAGTCAAATGACATCTCAGTGATGAAAACTATCAGTCCCCAAAGGCATGCCACTGAGCAGAGATAGCCTCAGTCATGCACCTCTGCCCATCCCCAGTCCCTCGTTTCAATAACTCAACCCTTTCATGAACTAGATGGCAATACTTGAGGCAGGATGATCAGTAGTTTACTGGCCAATCTGGGCTCTATGAGACGCTCTCCCTGAAATCAGAGCCAGCAGGAAATTCAGTATGAAAGCTCTTTGTAGACAAGCTCAACAACCCAGTTCAGAGCCTGGGACCCCATGCGGTAGGATAAAGTGACTCCCATGCTTTCTGCTCTACCTTCAACACTCATGCTTTGGAATGCACACCCCTACAATGAGATCAATACACATGGAATAAAAATTAAACATAAAAATTAATGAAGACAATGCAGACAATGTTTTAAAGGATCGTGGGAGTCCTCACTCTGCACTTCCCTTTCCTTTGCCTTGGGAACATCACCTGCACCAGAGGCTGAGACTTCCTGCAAGAGAGAGAGGAGAGATGCACTGTTCATTCCGCTGGAGCTGTGCAAAGACCAGAGCCACCTGTCTTTTCCTGATAGTGGGAGCTGGGCCCAAGTGTGGGCTGCTCCTACTAGAGGAACCACAAGAAGAGGACCACCTTCCTCAAACCTTCCTGGAAG
Source organism: Rattus norvegicus (assembly GCF_021556685.1). Classification (NCBI taxonomy): domain Eukaryota; kingdom Metazoa; phylum Chordata; class Mammalia; order Rodentia; family Muridae; genus Rattus; species Rattus norvegicus. The sequence continues at coordinate 28,006,137 of NC_141552.1, forward strand.
TCAGAGTACGGGCTATGGACTTCCGTCAATCCTCAGAGGACTCTCTTTCAGCGATGGCTCAGAGCCTCTTAGGACAGAGAGGGACCAGAGCTTCTCCCCAAAGCAAGATCCCTGTCTTATCTGACAGGTATGTGGGCTTAGGGATGGGACAGAGGATGTGACAAGGTTACATGTAGCACAGGGGCTAGGTTAATAAAGAAGTCAAAGAGGAAAGAAACCTGGAAGATTCCTCATCTGTTCTTTTTTGCTCTATTCGTAGGGATGAGGTGGCAGTGTGGGGTAGAGGACTAGGACACAGCACAGCCTTCTCTGCTCATGGTTAGCTTTCTAGGCTGCCTGGTCACTGTGACCAGCATCTTTTCAACTGTGCCACTCTACTACCAAGGCTGACACAACTGGTGGAACATGTAGCAATAGGACTGTACTGACTTAGCGACATTTGGAATCACACAATGATCATGTGTCACAGATGGGTTTCTTTTTTTAGAAAAGGATTAAAACAAAAACTATTTATTTTGTCCATATGAGTGAGTACACTGTCCCTGTTTTCAGACACAACAGTAGAGGGTAGTAGATGAGATTAGAAATGGTTATAAGACACAGTGTGGTTGCTGGGGATTGAACTCAGATCCTCTGGAAGAGCAGTCAGTGGTCTTAACCACTGAGCCATCCCTCCAGCCCCAGTATATTGTATTTTCAATATTGTTTGTTTTTATTTCTTTTCTCACCTATGTCTGTATGGTGTTTCTGTGAGTACAGGTACTGATGTGCCTGTGTAAAGGTCAGGGACAACCTGAGCACAGGTCCTCACCTTCTACCTCTCGTCCATGGCTGTGTATGCTAGGCTAGCCCTTCCCCTAATCCTAGAGACTGTCCACTTTAGGCTCCTATCTCCCTGTGGGAAGGGCTGGATGACAGACTCTACTGCATCCAGGTTCATGTGGCTTCTAGGGACCTAAACTGTTGTTGGGTTTGTTCAGATGAAAATAAACACCATTTCACAGCCCTGGCTGGGCAAGGCAGCGCACGGGTCTTTGCTGCTCTTGCAGAAGACTTGAGTTCAGTCTCCAGCACCCGGGTCAGGTGGCTCACAACCACCTGAGACTCCAGGTCCAGGGACTTCCAAGCTCTTCTGGATCAACCTACATGGCAAAAGCAGGGCTGGGAGCTGGAGGCTTCTGGTGTTGGCTTCTCCCTGCAGTAGGGGGCAAATCATGGGCATGTGAGGTAACATGGAACCCTGTAATTCTATAAAGTGCAGAAGCTCCTGATGTCCCTCATGGTGCCCCAGAGCCTGCTCACCACACATGGAGGCTTCAGTAACATGGCCTTGTCCTGACCTGTGTGCACTCTGCATCCTCACTCTCTACCCCCTGCTTTTCGGCGTTGGAAGTCTCAGGTGTAGGAGGCGCCTACCATAGGCCTCTTCTGTCAGCATTTCAGCATTTTACATTTTATGTAGTTTGTGGTGTTCCTGTGCCATGATATGCACATGGAGAGCAGAGGACACAATGTGGACTCAGTTCTCTGCTTTCATCCATGATCAAACTGAGGCCATGAGGCTGGGTGGCAGAGCCTTTACCTGCTGATCTGTACCCACTTGACCTTCACCAGGCATCCTTTGCTGTACACAGATATATCAGCCTGTGACCCTCATCCTCCAGACTCTTATGAAGCAAACCCCATAGGTGTGGAGCTCTCATGTTAGCCAGGGCTAAAGGGGAAGGCAGCAAGCCCTTCAGGAACTCTAGAAAAATGTCTATACTGGGACTAAACTCGTGCTGCCATGTAGGGCTACATTTTTCCTTTAAAACAGAAGGATGTGTGGTGGTGGTGGCACAGGCCTTTGATCCTAACACTTGGGAGGCAGAGGCAGACAGATCTCTGTGAATTCTAGGCCAGCTCCCTCTACAGAGCTAGTTCCAGGTCAGCTACACAAAAAACCCCTGTTTCCAAGAGTAAAACAAAGAAAGAGAAAGAAGGAAAGAAAGAAAGAAAGAAAGAAAGAAAGAAAGAAAGAAAGAAAGAAAGAAAGAATGAAATTATATTTTGTATACAATGAGATGCCTGCCTGTCTATGCCTGAACCATCATGGTAACTATGACTCTTGTCACATCTTCATTAATTCAAATACTGAAGGCTAAATGGGTAAATCTTAATGACAATACAATGAGGGGGTGGTGCTGAAGAGAATGTTGGTTTAGTGGCTAAGAGCAGAAGACCAGGGTTCAGTTCCCAGTGCCCACATGGTGGCTCCTATTAGGCTGTAATTTCAGTTCTAGGGAATCAGTCTGGACTTCACGGGCACCACACATACCACATTGTGCACAAGCATTTATTAGGTGAAACACTCAGGCCCATAAAAGTAAGTAAATAAAATATATGCTTAACAGACACTGTGATTCAGGAAGTTCTTAGTGACTTTGGTTATCATTTCTCTCTCCTGGAGACCTGTCTTCCTCATGGCTCAGCCTCCCTGGCTTCTAGGACATTCCCTAGCTCTGTGGAGCATGAAGTACTCAACACCATAAGCCAATAAGCCAAGCATTGCAAAGCCATCTGCACCTTCACTGCTACACCTTCTCCATGGCTGTGTCTAAAGGGAGAGACTTGGAATCCCACAGATGCAAGGCCAAACCTGTTGGGCTATGTGAGCCCAGCCACCCAATAGTCAGATCTATTCCTGCCCTTGGCTATGGCATGAGGCTCTTAAGACAAATTAATCTGAAGGATTTCAACAGCTATGCTGTTAGACCTCTCATTGCTCTGCCCGACCTCCAAGCTCCATTTTACTGGCTCAAATTCACACCCGAACTCCTCTCCTGCCTCAGCCACCATCAGCTCTTCTACTCCTCTCCACCTGTGCTCTGAATAATCCACACTAAGGTAGACGTTAACCTCTTGTGGACCTCCAGACATATGCTTGTGATTAATCTTCATTGACTGTTTTGTATGGGTAGGCGGGTTCTTCTAGTCTCATGCAGAACACTGCTCACACATTTTGGATCTTACAACACCCTCTTGATTGAGAATCCTGACTAATGACTGACTGAACCTTCCATGCCTGAAGTCACCCTCTGTCTCCCAGTCCAAGATGAGAATCCCCACCCTAACCCCATAGTGTCCAGTTTCTTCTCAGAAGCTAGGCTCTGTACTACCCAATATCATTTGGATCTTGGCCTCTAATTCTCTGTTAAATCGTTCCTCTCTTCTTTAAAACAAATTCATTTTGTTGTTTGTTTTTTGAGACAGGGTTTCTCTGTTTGGCCCTGGCTATTCTGACATGCTCTCTGTAGATCAGACTTGTCAGGAAGCCAGATATCTGCCTGCCTCGGCCTCTTAAGCACTGGGATTACTGGATTGTGCCAGCATGTTTAATTAAAAATTAATTAGTGGCAGTGCATGTTGGCACATGCCTTTAATTCCATGGGTTGGGAGGTAGAGGCATTGTGAGTTCCAGGACAGCCAGGGCTATAAATTAACACCTTGTCTCAAAGAAAACAAGCCAAAAATGAAACAAAAATGTTGCAATATGGTCTTAGGAATGTAACTGAGTCTGTTCTTGAACTCTGAATCCTCCCACTTTCACTCAGGTGCTAATCAGCAGGCTTCTGTCTTGACTTTCACTGTGCACTCAGGGCTGCCAGGACTGTTACCTCTCCCAGTGTAACTCCTGACTCTCTCATCAGCATCATCACAAAACTCCTGCTAAGAATTAAGGAAACCTGAATTCTAAGGAACAGTCGGAGCTCCAGTATTTCCAAAGCTCACTCTAATACAGATGGATCCTATGCTGCAGTAAAATGGTCACAGCTGGAGGTCTTAATTCCAGGACTTGGGACAGAGGGGTTGGAGGATCTTGAATTCAAGGTTATTTTTATGTTACATTGTTGCTCAAAGCGAGTTGGGCTGCTACAAGATACCCTGTCTCAAAACTATACCAAACACAGCTAAAATGAAACAGAGGAGTTTGAGTGGGCACAGATGGGAAAGCTCTGCACTAATTATGGCTAAGCCACCTGCTGCCAGCACCAAAGTCCATGCACAGCCCCAATTCTGAGCTGTGTCTGGGACCCCACTTAGGAGCACGCACCAAAGTAGCTCAGATCCAGGGCTTTTGGTCTAAGAGGAATTCAGGCAGTCACTCTTTGGATGCCAGTTCTCCAGCTCAACTGCCTGTCAGCCCAGGATCTGGTCTTAGTCATGGCTTGGCATCCCTAAATTCCTCCCAGCTGTGCTCTGAACTCACCCTGTGCCCCGTTCTGATGAATCTGCCATTCTCCATGGGAGTAGCCTCAAGAAGTCCCTCACATCTGAAGCACCACTCTGAGTGCACTAAATACTGCAGGGGAGGGGCGTGGCCAGCAGAGCACCCACCCCTTTCAGCTGTAGAACATTTAGCTCTAGAGTGAGCACTGCTGTGCATTGTGGAACTTAAGCAGTATCCCAGGCTTGGCCTGGGAAGAGCCGTTGACACCCACACTTTCTGGGGTGACATTGTCTCCTGAGGATAGAGTCAGGTCAGGAGCAGCAACTGATGTTCACGAGAGACAAACTTTCTTCACCACCTGCCCATGCTGGCCCTAGGATCTGGGCTTTTTGGGTGACATGATGCTGAGCCCCCCAGGTAGATGGGTTTTCAGGGGTCAGGTGGTTATTTTCACTAAAGGTATCCACAAGGATAAGTCATACTGTACTAATTCCCATATTAGATCCCTTCTCACGGGTCACAGAGGTCGTGCTGGGTCCTAAATGTGGACCCAGGTTCCTGCGCACTTTTGAGGAGACTGGTCAGGGCGCAGGCTTCAGGACATTTTGTTTGAATTATTTTGGGGGATTTTATTTTTACTGTTGGGGACAAACCTAGGGCTGCCATGTGCTGGGAAAAGGCTTTGCCACAGCTGTAGATCATCCCTAATTATAAACTCCTAAATTCTCCCAATCCTGGAACTTTCTAGGTCCCTCACATGATGCAACCTTTGGGGGATTCCTCACATAGAATCATGGGGTGGATTGCATCCCAAAGAGAGACAGTGGGAAATGTTCCCCAGTGTCTGCCTGTGGCTGTGGTAATGAGAGTGCTGACCAGTGGATGGCAGGGCCCAGGTGAAACCCTTTTGTTTTCTACTTGAGTGGAATCTTCACCATGCCTTTTTTTTTTTTCTTGAAATACAGGTTGCCCTGGAACTTACAGTCTTCCATCACCCTGACTCAGTTTCCAATGACCGGGATCACTGGCTTAAATTACTATGCCCATCTTTCTTTTTTTGTATTTATAAATCTTCTAAAAGCCAGAAGGATCTAGAATTTAAAATTTTGCGGTCCAAAGCATTTCCAACAGGGGATTCTTGACCTAGGAGTATCCAGACCAGTTTTTTTTTTTTTTTTTTTTTTTTGGTTCTTTTTTTTTTTTTTCGGAGCTGGGGACCAAACCCAGGGCCTTGTGCTTCCTAGGCAAGTGCTCTACCACTGAGCTAAATCCCCAACCTCCCCAACCCCTCCAGACCAGTTTTTATTGTGTAGGTACTTCATTCCCATAACAGCTTATGTTTGACAAAGAGTTCCAAGGTGTGATGTCACTGGGCATCAGGCGGTGTCCCAAATAGCAGCACTGACTCAGGTTGTAATTTAGGCTGGAGAAACTTACTAGGACCCTGGTAATCCTAGCACCCTGGGGCCTCACATGTCCTTAGTCTGATCTAGTGATGAATCAACTGCTCTTGAGGGTGGATTGGAATTCTAGTCACTGTGAGGCAGGAGCATTAGGACCCTACGGCCACTCTGGGCTCCATAGGAAGACCCTGTTTCAATAGTAAAAGGAGTCACCTGCGAGTTCTTACTGTCTTCCCTGAGGCCTTCCTGCTGGAGTTAGAATAGCTGTCTCACCAAGTTGAAGTAGAGGGCAGGGTGTTGGTGCCTTCTATAATGAGGACTAGTGACAGATAGTCTATGGAAATTCTAGAAAGATCTACAAGTATTTATGTCATGTGCATGGGAATTGCTGGCTTCCCTGTGTCCTTTGCCTTTTTATTTGCAGTCCATGGGGCACCTGGGAATGTCCCAAATCCAGGCTGCAGACAGGGCTTGTCCCATGATTCTCACTTGCACCCAGTGCCTGCCTGATTGTCATAAGTCTGACAGAGCCACTGTATGCTCTCCTGACACCTGCAGAGAGCAGTATATCGGACCCTACCATCCCCACACTGCCCATCAGTGTCTACAATGTCCCTATATGGCACTGAGATGGTCTAAGCTGCTTCCCGCCTATATGCTGCATCAGAATCTGACCATTCCTAATTTCCTCCTCTCACACCCACACTAGAAGCCCTGTACCCACACTAGCCCCAGCTGGCCTGTTGCCTACTGACATCTCATGGACTCTGCCCCAGTCCCCTGCCCTGCCCTGCCCTGCGCCGCCCTGCCCCGCCCCAATGCCCTGCCCCGCCCCAATGCCCTGCCCTGCCCCAATGCCCTGCCCTGCCACAATGCCCTGCCCTGCCACAATGCCCTGCCCTACCCTGCCCTGCCTCAATACCCTGCCCAGCCCTGCCCTGCCCTGCCCCAATCCCCTGCCCTGCCCTGCCCTCACTCAGCTGACAATGTGGACATCTCAAGACAGTCACTGGACAATGGCTGACACACTTGTCTGAAGACTGGAAATGTTTCTCGATCTTGAAGAGGAAAGAAGGACCCTCCAACTACACTGGCCTCTAAGGAAGTTTATTCAGGTGAGGGATGACAGGGACTGTTTTGTCTCATGTCACACATGTCAGTAGAAAATATCCTAGGTATTGGATGGCGCTGTTAGCATTAACAGAACAAAGCCCATAGTGTTGGGAAGATTAATAAATTATGAGTAGGATTAGAAAACCCCAAGCCGGATCCCGGCCCGCAGCAGCTCTCTGCTCCCAGACCCGGTGAGAGAGAGACCCAACCGCCTGATCAGGTGGGCACTCCTGAGGCTGCAGAGCGGAAGAGACCACCAACACTGCTCACCCCTGCCCACATCCCTGGCCCAAGAGGAAACTGTATAAGGCCTCTGGGCTCCCGTGGGGGAGGGCCCAGGAGCGGCAGGACCCCTGTCCCTGAGACACCGCCGGACCCTGAAGGAAACAGACCGGATAAACAGTTCTCTGCACCCAAATCCCGTGGGAGGGAGAGCTAAACCTTCAGAGAGGCATACAAGCCTGGGAAACCAGAAGTGACTGCTCCCTGCACACACATCTCGGACGCCAGAGGAAAAAGCCAAAGACCATCTGGAACCCTGGTGCACTGAAGCTCCCGGAAGGGGCGGCACAGGTCTTCCTGGTTGCTGCCGCTGCAGAGAGCCCCTGGACAGCACCCCACGAGCAAACCTGAGCCTCGGGACCACAGGTAAGACCAAATTTTCTGCTGCAAGAAAGCTGCCTGGTGAACTCAAGACACAGGCCCACAGGAACAGCTGAAGACCTGTAGAGAGGAAAAACTACACGCCAGAAAGCAGAACACTCTGTCCCCATAACTGACTGAAAGAGAGGAAAACAGGTCTACAGCACTCCTGTCACACAGGCTTATAGGACAGTCTAGCCACTGTCAGAAATAGCAGAACAAAGTTACACTAGAGATAATCTGATGGCGAGAGGCAAGCGCAGGAACCCTATTTCCCAAAATGACGTTGATGGTCATTATCTTTGTGGTTTAATACTAATGCTGTATTGTAAGAAAAACTGAGGCACATGGTTCTCCATTAGGATTATTCTATATACCTTTGTGAAAGTTGTCATTTTTTCTGCAGCTCTACAGGCATGAGTGTGTGTTACTCAATATCTGGTGCACACAGTCAATAAGGAATGTGTGTTGTAGACTGATATAGACTAGGATGAGCAGAATACATGATAGCATGGATACAGTATGTCAGTGATTACATCATAAAGTGTGTGTCCATAAAAAAAGTCACATTATCCACACAAAGACACTATCACCCTGTGTACCCCTTGGTGGCTTTGAATTCCCTATTTACCCATGCTGCCTGGACCATGCAAAGATCCATATCCAGTTGTCAGATCTAAGTCTACAGGAGTGCAAAGGACCCTTGAATAAGATGGTCTTAAGAGTCAAGAGTTACAAATCAATTTTTATTCATAAGGAATACAATTTACAAAAAACAGGCATAAAATGAACAACTAAAATGGTATAAAAATGAAAAACAGTAACAAGAATATATAACTATGAAATAACAAAAAGAAAACTTCAATGAAAATCATAACCAAAAACATTTCTTAACAGCATTTTCTTAATGAACATTTAGAAACACAGTTGTAGTGCTGTTTCTCCTCTAGGACAAGACGTCAAGGCTGTCTCCTCAGATGTCTCTCAAATGGTGTTGTCCGTATGAGAAAGGAGAAAGACCTCAACCAGACAGGCTGGCATACGGATACATAAATGTAGGGTCTCTAAACATTGAGGAAATTATCTGAGAAGAAGAATATTCACCCACAAAAAGTCTTTGACTGTGAGGATTGTCGTCACAGGGAACTCCTGAGAGAGAAACTCATTCCTCAGGGGGCTGTCTTCCTGGGATCCGTCCTATTCCATGTCTCCTGCAGTTCCTGAGACCTGGGAGAAGAAGGCAGCTATTAAGACACGGATATGGTGGGGACACGCATACCAGCTGTCAAGTTGCTGCCTTCAGTCATGTGATATGTTATTCCTCTGTCACCATTTCTGGACTGCAGTTTCAAAAAGGGCAGAGAAGTATAATTGCCCATAATTCAGTTTCTGAAAAGTGGTTAATATCCCAGAATACTTGTGCATAGACAGAGCAATGAATAACTCTATCACATGAGGAGGGTGACTGATTGGGTGTGGGGACATTAGAAAGATGATAGGGGAAGCAAAGATGTATCCAATAGGCAAATGGTATCAGACATTGTTAATCTGACTCAGCTGCTTGTTCCTACCACATTTTGCTGGGTCTGGAGGTTGCTGGTCTTCTCCTGTTCGTCTTCATCCTTCGGGTTCAACTCAAACAAATATCGCTGTAACTCCTTGCACTCCTGCTTCAATGTGACCAACTTCTTCTTCATACATGCCTGGTCCATCAGGAGCCGGCTGTGCAGGTTGCTGGAAACACACTCTGCATAGTAAGATCCTGTAGCCTCTTCCTCCCATTCCAACTGCCAAATCCCACAAACTCCACCAGGACCCAGATACCCATAAAGACTTCATAGAATACATCTCCATACATGTAAGGCTGCTGCACAAACAGCAAACGGCCAATCCAGGGAAGAATAAATTGTTTCTGTGACCCAAGCACCTAACAGTCCATGTCTCTCCAAAAGAACAAGGGATCTACAACTATCCATGAAAGCCCAATGCATCGGGGCAACATCAATTAGTAGGCAGTAAAAAACCACAAGAGGACAGTAGAACCAAGGGAGGTCATGCTAACCATGTGGTCCACACATTGAGCTTTGTTAAACCTGATATGACCCCAGAGGCCCAGGTCGGCCTAATAACACTCTGATGCCTGAATCAGTATAGTTCTATCCAGAGCCTTCTAAAGATGCATAGACACTGTGCTGAGAAGTCACAGTCTCTTATGGAACTGAAACTGAGTCCAAAAGACCCACGGCACAGTGATATTTAAACAGCAGAAGACATGGACCCAGAGCTGCAGGCTCTCCAGTCCAGAACAAAGAGAGGCAGCAATGGATATTCCACAAGTGATGGGCCCTTCTGACCAGTACTTACCGATAGAAGTTAATCTCCTTCTTGAGTTCCTGAAATTTCTCACGATGTTCAATGTTCTTTGTGTCTAAGTTGTGCAGTAATGAAATGACCTCTTTCTCCTTTATCTTCAAGTTTTCATAAAATGGATTTGGCCTGAAGTAGGGGCTGGCCCCAGGAAGATAGAACCCAATGAACATCGAGGTTTAGGACTATATGAACTCAGTCTGTGTCCTGTACTACCCCAGCCCTGGAAGGACACTTTCTGAATTCTACATATTTGGATCTTCTTCAGCTTCAGAAACTTGGAATTGTGTGCCCAGGACAACAGAAGCTAAGCACCCAGATAAAGGGTTCCCTGGCTCACTTTTTTGAATCAGGAGGGCTGGATCTGCATTCAAACCTGTTATGCTGTCAAGAGCCTAGGCCACAGAGCTTACCCAACCACACACACACACACACACACACACACACACACACACACACACAAACACACACACACACACATCCAGAAACCTCTGATTTCATTTTTCCTGTTTTGACAAGTGGAATGCTACAAGCCGAATAACTAATATTCTAGAGGCAGACAGTACACATAATTCTGGAGATAAGACCAGATATTGCCACAAACTTATAATCTGCCCAAGGCATACAAGTGTATAGACAAATGTGACCACACAGGCAAAGAACTGTACTGTTGAAAGTGGGGCTTCCAAAATAAAGCACTTACACCTCCATGAAACTATTATACAGGTATATCCTGAGGTCAAAAAACAGACCCCTAAATTCCAAGGGACAGGGGACATAGAAACATATAAAAGTTGTACATATGCATGCAGACCTGTGAACACACAGACACACAAACTGGGACACACCCACAAGAAAAGAAAAGTAAACAGACTCAGAGAATGAGAAAGAGAGACAAATATGGAAAGAGCACAATGAGAATCAGTAGAAATGTATGCACCATTACTGTCTCAGTGTTTAAGGCACACAGACAAGAAGGAACAGGCCTGAGCCTCAGGCCTTCTAGTTAAGCATGGAGATGAACAATGTGGGACCTGTTACCTAAGGGTGCTGCCACGAGATGATAGCGTTCAGTCACCTTCCTAGCAAGTACAAACACTGTCCACAAACTCACAGCACCTAGAACCTTGCAAACTGCCACCTGTCAAGGGCTTTCCAATTGTACACTGGGAACTCATGCTCCAGTGACGTTATCCCTGAATTCTTCACTCAGATCACAAGTTCAGATTTTCAACAGGTGGAATCAGAGAGTCCATTTCCAAACTCACTCCTCACTAAGGGTCAGGTTCTGAATCTCCTCTCTATGGGAGATGAGGTTTAGAACAAGGTCGTTTGTTTGGAGCAATGCATACCTCTTGCTCATGGATCCACCTGTCACATAAAGGAGGCGATCTGTCAGCTCATTTCTCTCCTTGGTAGTTAGCTCCAGTTCTCTATTCAGCCTCTCCTCTTCCTCGTTGGCCTGCACCTTGTTTAGGACATTTTCAGGGGATGACGTCTGTCTGCAGGCCTCTGTAGGTAGAATAACACAAGTGAACCCACATGGGGCGAATGCATAGAGCATACACAGACCACAGTGAGGTCCAAACAGGAGAACATGCTTGGAAGCCAGTGTCACTGCAAGGAGTTTGGTCTATGTGTAAGAGGCATCCTAAGTGGATCACAGTTCCCCCACTACTATATAGAGACCAAGAGATGTAAGCAGCCAGGTGTTCCCTATGCCCGCCCACACAGGCTTACAAGTACCAGAGAGATGCCTTCTCCAGGATTATTATCAGGTACGCAGGCTACAACCTGGTTTCAGGACCCTCACCCCTCTGGTTTCAGAAGTCAGATCATCAATTCAGCATCCACAATGACTTGATTGATCAGGGATACTCAGATATCCTACACTGTTACTCTCGTCCAATAACTTTGCATTAAAAATTCATTTAGGGGGAGGACATGGTCAACAGACTTATTAATTCCCCCTACTGAAATGACAAATGCCCCAGAAGTGCCAGTAGGTTACAGGATCTTTCTCTACCTGCCCCATATATTTGGCTACTGTAGAAAAATATCTGCCACACAGAACCTCTAATGTATGAAGGTAAGATTGGTCCCGTCAGCCAGAGGTAGTCAGAGGAGTTCTAAGAATATAAGGTCATGGCCAGGAGCACAATTCTCTCCCTCTTACTACTGTCAGATAGTCACTGAATTTAAAGAAGCAATGAAAGTGAAGTACATTGATGCCCTGTTTAATTCAGAAAAGTTATACCCTCCATGACTACTTATGGTGTTATTATATCAATTTAACATACTGAATGCACTGTAAAAGTAAAGACTAGAAGTTCACCCAATAATAGCATAGGCATTGCCATATCCTCCATGTGGTTATGGAGAAAATAATGATGTGAAAACCTTGACTTTCAGGAATTGTGATAATCATGGAATTCAATATCTGTGGAGATGTTCCAGTGGTTGTGGCCCATTGCTATAAAGGCCAGGTGAAGGCCCCCACACTCACTCCTGACAGGAAGCTCAACATACACTGCCCAGAACTTACTCCACATTCCCCATGTCCTGTGTCCATCATTACCTTTAGGTTTCGTTTGCTTCACTCTAGACTCTTCTCTATCAACATCAACTCTCCCAAAGCACCTACAAAGACGGGCAAACATGTCTGTGGATATATCCTTTGGACACTAAGAGAAAAAGAAGGGAATTGGTTGTCACAACGATACTGGTGACATCACAGGGATTCCAAGGACTCTCTAGGAGACAATAGAATGTCCACGAAGGGACGGCTGATGTCACGGAGAACAGACTTTGCCTCCCTGCTAATGTTCTCCCTGTACTGAGCAAAAGCTGATGGACCCTTTTCAGGGGACTTCCCTGTGGCATAGCCACTGAGCACCACATGCTTCCAAAGCCAAATTTGGCTATAGGCTTGATTGGAAAAACCTAAGTCAGTGCTATGTATCTAAATGAGTGCTTCCTCCCCAATCCCTGCACAGAAATGTTTCATCCTACCTCAAATTCTCCTCAGTGAGCAATATTACCCATTAAAGATTACTGAGAAATCACACCAGTTCCTATAAGTAGCCAAAGAGGTCTCCTGTCTCATCATGTGCAGGTGCATGAAATCACACCCAGAAATAGCCTGTCGGGTAGGTTGCAATGTGGGTGTGTGTTATAGGTACAACCTGAAGCTTTGTGCTTAACATTTGACAGTTGCCACCAGATTCCTTAGGAGAAAGAATTGCATTCATTATGGTCCTGGCAACAATGTGGTGATCTGTTAGCAGAGGAAACTGAAATATTGGATCCACCAGTGAATGCACCCTCAGGCTGAGTGTGGGGCTCTCCTCTTTGCACTTAAGTTACCAAAGTAGGATTGCTTACAGGCCTCTCTAAGCTATAACGTGTGATTTCATCTGAAAAATAAAATAGTCAGCAAATGTGGGGGGGGGGATGCAGCCAAAGGAGTAGGACAAGCCTAGAGATATAACTCAGTGGACAGAGTAAGAAACAAGCATCTTCACTCCTGTTTCATGGATCACCCTACAAAACACAAAAGCATCTATCCTACTAAAAAAAAAAAAACAGTTATTTTAATGAATGCATACACTAATACTGTTTACAGTATTAGTGGCAAAGCTCAGATTTTGGGGGCAGATCCATGACTTGAACTATCTTCCTGACAACATATAAAGCAATAAATAAATAAATAAATAATAAATAAATAAATAAATAAGAAAAAAACACAAAAATAAAAAACACAAAAAGCACAAGCCTCTCATGTGAAGTTACAGAAGAGTGATCCAGTGGTCACTTCTGACCAGGCCATTTTAGCTATGACAGTGCATAGTGACCCTTAATTTGATGGGTCCTATATAAAGCTTTGTGCAATATTGTCATTTTAACAAACCTCATCCAGAACATACATAACGACACAGGATATGATTGCCATGTCCTTGCTGTGTATCAAGTTATTTTTCTGTGTCCTTGATTGTCAGGCATATTACAGCAACAATCTGAGATGGCTGGTAGACTTGGAAGAAAGTGGATATGAAAGATCTCCATTAGATATCAGTACAGCCATTTCTTAAGCATGAGAATCTTTTAAGCTGGCCCTCGTTTAGCCCCTAGACGTTAGACAATAGACCAGAAAGTACAGAAAGCACATTCCCACCCACTCTCTAGGAAGCTGCCCGACCATAAGAACAGAGGGTATAGAACATATTTACTGCAGGGCAATTACAAGACAGGAAACATCTCTGGGAAGCTGACTGACCACTATAGAAGTGAGATATCCTTGGTACTGAATGCAGCTGTGCTATAGGCTGACATCGCTATAGCCTTGTCCTGGGAACTCCAGAAGGGAAACACCTGCCAAGACAGATATCCTTGGTCCTTGTCCTGGGAACCCCAGGATAAGAAAATATATATCAAGTCAGACGTCCTTCCTACTGAAATAGCTACATTGATGTGGTTATGGCCTTATCCCAGGACGAGAAACATCTGCCTAGGTATTCTTGGCACCGAAATAGCTGAGCTAATGAAACTGTGTGATCGTAAATGACTGTTTAAACTGTACATTTCTGTTGTACATCCCTCCTGCGTGTGGACCATGTCGAGCCCCAGTGCATTGGTATCCCAAAGTAAACCTCTTGTTTTTACATCAAGACTGAGTCCTGTGTGTTCATGGGGTGGTGATTGTCCTCAGGACTGGAGCGAGAGTCTCCTCTGTCTGAGGGTCTTTCAGATAAAGCTATAGTTGTGGGTTACACACCTCAATTCTCATTGGCTAATGCTGTCCTCACAGTCCTTGGAGGCCCCTTTGTAAGACTACCTGTTGGAAAGTAGAAGCAGCTTTATTTGAGCTCAAAGTGAACCTGACGAGCAGCGTAGAGAACAAGATGGGGTAATTGAGAACCTGTCTAAAACCAGCACAGAAACCCACCCTTCATTCAAAGTATTATCTACCAATTCTTGAATTTTTACCATTCTCTGCCAACCAGTCTTTCATTCAGGAAAGGTAGAAATAAAACTGGAAATGATCTTTGTATTCTAAGGACCTTGATCTGTCTTTCCTTAGGTCCACGTTAAGAACAAATGAAATGGGTATCACCATCTGAACAACTTAGTATCACCTACTCAGCATTTCTAGCCTAATACTGTGCCTATGGCAATCTCAAGCTTCCCTGAGTGTTGCTGCCCCAGCAAGAAGAATGAAGAACTGAGGTCAAACCCCAGTGAACCTTTCATGGGTTAGAAGAAAGCCATCAGAGATACTGCACTTCTTTGTCCTTAGATTAAATCAAGATGATACAACGTGAATCTATTGGGCTATTCAACTATACATCTTCCTCACAACCCCACCTATCTGAGTTCATTGCTTGGCAGAATTCATGCTCCACCATCCTAGATATTTCTTGATTCATTGCTGCCAAGGGCCAGGTTTCCTGAGTTTTGTTTTTTATAGAATTGGGTGTAGTCAATCATAGTTGCCCTCTGTAAGAAATGACAAATATCTATAATAACTGACCACACTGTACTTGTGTATACAAGTACAGTAGTGGAAAATTCAGCATAACTGAGGAGTGGGAAATCCCCACTGTGTCCTGGCCTTTCTCTGCCCATATCAGAGCTCACAGGCGGCTGGGGCAAACCTTGAGTTCCTCTGTAGAAACAGAGTGAGGTTGAATGGACACTGAGCAGGCAGAGCAACACAGCTGAGGCAACTCAATTCCAGCAACAAATGCATTATTTGTTTCCCATCTTAACAGCTCCTTTTGAGGACTTGTCCCCACACCTAGCTTAAACACAGCATTTTCATACATGCCCGCCTGCTATTTCATATTGTTGCTGTAATATGCCTCCACATCATAGATTTCAAAAAAATATATACCTAACACTGAGAAGGGTGATGCTTGTCAACAGCTAGTGTGTTGGGGGCCCAGGTACGGTCACAAATAACCAGGACACAGGGGATGCAGAGCAAAGGCAGATGCAACTGCATGCAGCTACAAGCTTATTAACCCTTATATAGGCATGAATATGCATTACCTCACATTCCCTTTTGGCAAGATATAATAAGGTCGTTATTCCCATGATACCAGGAACGACTGAGGCAAGACTAGGCAAAGAAGTGAGAGTAAGCTAAGGCTTCTCCTTAAAATATCTGTATAGCAAATCACCCCTCTTCCTAGTATCACAATCTACTTGTCATAACCCAGAGAGCATGAGAGCTGCTTCCACAAAAAACAGACACAGTACAGCATAGTGTAAGGTAAAGTGAGAAAAACATTTCCTTCTCAAGGGCAGCGTTCCAGCCCCTGCTTGCATCTCTCAGCCATCTTTCCTTGATCCTGTCTGGGAAGTGTATCTCAGTGACTCCACAATTTCTCTCTTTGTCCTTTTGTTTTAAAAGTAACACTTTCTATAACATAGCTAATTGTCCTTGAAGGGGTTTAATCATGCAAAAAGAAAGCAATATAATATATAATGTATGCAACCTTTAATGAGTGTATCTATTTTCTTAGGGGTATTATTCAGATACCTTCCCAGATCTGGATTTAACTTTGGTAATTGTTATCTGTCTACAAAATCAACAATATCGAATAAATATTCCAGTTTTCTGGCGTAAAGTCCTCGGGAGTAAGAACTAATGATTTTGGAATTTGCTCGGTGTCTATTCTTATGTCCCTCATTTCATTTCTGATTTTTAATTCATGTATTGTCTCTCTTGTGCATTGTTAGTTTGAGGAAGGGGTTGTCTCTCTTGTGGATCTTCTCAAAAAAAAAAAAAGAGGAAGAAAAGAAAAAGACAGCTCTTGCTTTCCTTGACTTTATATTTTTCTCTTTGTTTCTAAAGGCTTGATTTCAACCCTGAGTTTACTCCTTTCATCAGATCCTACCAGACTCTCTATGGGATGAGGCTTTGCCTCACTTGGTAACAGCAGCATGGAAAAAATGAAGCTTCTGCTGATCTCTGTTGTGGTGTTGCACATCACAATCTCACCGAAAACCATGCATAGCCTGGTTTTAGGCTCTATTAAAGCAGCCCAGTATTTCAGTGTTACCTGCAAGGTGCCATGGAACGGTAGTAACATAATTCTGCATGCACATCGACAGGTTTCTCCACGGTCTTCTGGGTCATTTGATAATAATTTATAGTGAGTTCATGGATGAACACACACACACACACACACACACACACTTTACTGACATGGTGCATATTCTTTGCACACCAAAAATAAAGTGAGCGTTACTGAAAATGCACCAATAGTGCAATCGATGGAGGGAGCTGTGGGGAAGCTGGGGCTTAGAGTTACTTAAAAGACCCGATGCAGATTCTCCTTCTATTGGAGGAGAAACTTGATAGACAATGTGGTTCTTTATTTTCTTTCTCTAGAGCACACAGGACTAGGGTGGCAGCTAGGGCTTTGAGTGTGTTTGGCAAGTACTGTAGCACTGAATTAAATCCTAGGGCTGGAACCCTATTAATCGTCTACAACAATTACAGGGCAGGCTGGATGACGACACTCAGCTGACAATGTGGACATCTCAAGACAGTCACTGGACAATGGCTGACACACTTGTCTGAAGACTGGAAATGTTTCTCGATCTTGGAGAGGAAAGAAGGACCCTCCAACTACACTGTCCTCTAAGGAAGTTTATTCAGGTGAGGGATGACAGGGACTGTTTTGTCTCACGTCACACATGTCAGTAGAAAGTATCCTAGGTATTGGATGGCGCTGTTAGCATTAACAGAACAAAGCCCATAGTGTTGGGAAGGATAATAAATTATGAGTAGGATTAGAAAACCCCAAGCCTCTTCCAGGTTCTAGGAGAGCAAAAAAAAAAAAAAAATACCACGAAATACAGCATTAATGTGATAGTTTGGTTAAATCTAGTTACTAGTTTCTATTGTGATACCTATTGTCAGTGTCTGCGCCGACAGTGTGTGAATATCGGGTGTAGGTTTGTGGGGTTGAAAGAAAACACGTACACGGGTCACCCCTTTTTAGCGAGTGCCACCAAGGCTTTACTGAGATCTCCTTATATACCAGAGGCAAAAGCTGTGGAAAATCAACAAGGCAGGTGAAAATCCCCAACCAGGAAATTAGGACAAGTCTGTGTGGTGAAAGTTCCAGCCCAATCAGGGGCATAAACAGCTTCTTAAAAACAAGAAGCAGGATAGCTCAGTGGGGAGGAAGGGTGCCATGGAAAATCCCAGCCCCAAATCAGGGGCTAAGAGCAGCTGTCAAAGGTGTAAACAATTTCTTGCTATAGCAGGCTGAAAGGCTAAGCGAGGGGGAGGGAAACACCAAGGTAGGCCCCAACAGGAGCCTTCACTGGTGGCTCTAATGTTTCACTTTCCTCTGCCAACTGGCCTCCACACTGTTTCTAGCACCATAATGATTTCAAGTCTTTCTCCTAAGGAATTTTGTGGCAACCGTTGAATGCTAAGCACAAGGCTTCATGGGTGTTCCCCAAACACACACCCATGTTGCAACCTTCCATGCAGGCTAATTCTTGATGTGATTTCAAGCACCTGTACATAATAAGACAGGAGAACATTTTGACTGCATATTCAAACTGGTATTATTTCTCAGGAATTTTTAATGGCTAATATTGGTGAAGGAGGATAATTTGAGTTAGGATGAGACATTTTTGGGCAGGATTTGGAAGGAAACATTCATTTAGATGCATAGGAATTACTAAGGTTTTTATAATCAACCCTTGAGGAAAATTTGGATTTGGAAGCAGGAGATGCTCAGTGGCTCTGCCCCGGGAAAGTCTCCTAGAAAGGGCACCTCAGCTTATGCTCAGTACAGGGAGAACATTAGCAGGGAGGCAAAGTCTGCTCCCCATGACATCAGCTGTCCCTTCTTCGACATTCTATTGTCTCCTAGAGAGTTCTTGGCGTCCTCTGCTATGTCACCAATGTTGTAGTGACAACCAGTGCCCTAGTTTGTCTCAGTCTGAGTCTGGCAGATACATCCTAAGACATGTTTTCCAGTCTTAGAAGTGTTTTGGGAGGGGGGGATGTCGATTGTGGAGAGACTAGGGTGAAGGAGTCTAACCTTTCGTCTCACAGAAATGATGGACAAAGAAAGTGGTTCTGGGGAATGTGGAGTAAGTTCTGGGCAGTGTCTTTTGAGGTTTCTGTGGAGGCATGGGGGAGGGATGGTGGGGGTCCTGCAAGCTTAAGCTGACCTTTCTAGCAATTGGCCACAACAACTGGAGCATCTGCAAAGGAATTGAATTTCCATGAATATCACAATTCCTGAACGTCATGGATTTCAGAACATTAATTTTCCCATCCCCAAAGAAAGGATATGGTAAGGCCAATGGTACTATTCTGTGAACTTCTGGCCTTTACTTTTAAAGTTGATTGGTGGCTTGTTTTTTGTTGGTTTATTTATTTATTTAGTTGGTAATATTATTTATTGCCAAAGTCAAACATCTGGGTTACATCCTGGGACCCACATGACAGAAGGAGAGAAATGGCTCCTGAAAGTTGTTTGGTCATGTGCTGCGCACACACACACACACACACACACACACACACACACACAGACACTCATACTCATACTCTCACTCATACACACACAAACTTTAAAGCAATAGTAATTTTTCTTAGTGTCTGATATAATTGGTTCTAATACAAAGACATCCTGAGTGTAGTTACTATATAATTAAATAGTACTCATGCTCTCAGGCAAAGAGTTTAAAGTTTATAGGTACCTAATAAACTAGCATTGGGACATATAAAGAACATTTCAATGTTCAGCAGAAATACAAACAATAGCTAATTTAATTTGTTAAAAGTGAAAGCTTATACAATTCTGAAGGTTTTTATACTGGTTTTATTATACATGTAACTATGAAAAGAAAACATACATACTTGATCAATGAAATGAGGAAGAGTGATTTAATGAACAGAAAAATGGATGGTACTTCAAAATTTCCATGATTACATATTATCTATTTAATTCCCTCCACAATAGCAAGAAACGGACATTATTATTTATGCGACATTACAGATACATAAACTGAGAAAATATTGTTTGGCCTGATTTTCTGAGCTTTTTAAAGGTTTAGTTAATTGACAGAGCTGTGGTTTAAAATTAGGGTCCATATTCTTCTGTTTTAAATGTGTGACACTTTTCTCTTTTTTTCTCCATCTTTTAAATTGGGTATTTCTTATTTATATTTCAATTGTTATTACATTTCTGGGTTTCCAGGCAAACATCCCCCTAACCCCTACCCCTCCCCTTCTCTATTGGTGTCCCCTCCCCATCCTCCTCCCATTGCCACCCTCCCCCCAACAAGCCCCTTCACTGGGGGTTCACTCTTGGCAGGACCAAGGGCTTCCCTTTTATTTCTAGTGGGTGCTGCTCTCCCTGATCCGTGGGAAGTGGATGGGGGGAAGGCCCGGGCCTGAGGTCAGTTGGAACTGGGGAAAGGCAAAGGGACTCCTAGGTGAGAATTCCAAACCACCACTGCTGCTGCAGCCACCATGGAGAAGCCCATGTTCCCGCTGCAGGGAGGAGAGTCTGGTGCCCACAAGATGGCTGAAGGGGAGCTGAGAGTGGACAGCTTCATCACCTGCCTGCTGGAGGTATGAGGATATCGTCCGGGAAAAATTGTGCAGATGACTGAAGCAGAAGTCCGAGGGCTGTGTATCACGTCTTGTGAAATCTTTCTTAGCCAGCCAACAGCTGTGAACACAGGTTTCTTTTGGAGAGCAGGCCTGTGCAGGCCCAGAACCTAGGTGGCACAGTTCAAGCTACCCTTTTTCCATGGCCAATCTCAGATCATATTCAGAAAGTATTTCTTGGGCTAAAGAGATGGCTTAGTGGTTAAGAGCACTGACAGCTCTTCCAGAGGTCCTGAGTTCAAATCCCAGCAACCACATGGTGGCTCACAACCATCTGTAATGAGATCTGATGCCCTCTTCTGGTGTGTCTGAAGACAGTCACGGTGTACTTGTATATAATAAATAAATAAATAAATCTTTAAAAAAAAGAGTATTTCTTCCAGGTGATGGATTTCCAATTTATGGAATTGAACTAACTTACTGATGGTGGAAGTGACACAGAGAGTTAAAGTACAGAAGGAATAATCCAGAATGTCCACCAACAGTTGCTGTCACACCAGGACTTTTAAAAGCTCAGCTGCTAGAGAAGCAATGTAGTCTTTGGTTATTCTCAAGCTTAGGTATTCTAGTCATTATAAGCTGACCATGACACAAAAAGAATCATCTATATCAAAATAGAGAATAGTAACTAGATTCACACCACACTATCACATTACTACTGTATTTGAGGTTCTCAGTTAATATCTAAGAACCTGGAAGAGGCCTGGGTCTTGCTACACATACTCATAATTTATGTCCCCATTGTCAGCTGAGATTCTTCATGCAGCCTGGGGTCAAGGAGGTCATCCCACAAAGCACAAAACACTCATCTCAGATAAACATGTATAGTTTATTGAATCCAAAATATCCATGAATTTCAGGACACAATTAAATGTTGAAACCTAAGGATAATAGATAGAGAAGAGAATTAAGATTTCTAGTTCATAGATCCAGTAAACACCTTCAACAAATCATAGCAGCAAACTTCCATAAGGTAAAGAAAGAAAAGGCCATAAAGGTACAACAAGCCTACAGAACATCAAACTAATTGTACCAGAAAAATTCCTCCATTCACATAATAATTAAAACGCTAAATGCACAGATCAAGAAAGAACATTAAAAGGGGTAAGGTATAAATATCTAGTAAAAAATAAATTCAGACGTATCTGAATTACACCAGACTTCTCAACAGAGATTCTAAAAGTCAGAAAATCTTGGGCAGATGTAATGCAGACAGAGGCTCCTATATCCAGCATAATCCTCAATCACCATAAAAGGAGGAACCAGGATATTTCATGACAAAACCAAATTTAAACAACTCTTTTATGTAAGAAAGCACAACAGAGGCTAATAGGAGGAAAACTCCAAGACAATGAACTAAACTATACCCAAGAAAAACCAAGAAATTAATCTTCTCTCAATAATTTAAAAAAAGAGAAGCACACAAACATAATTTCACCTATAACCAGAAAAAGAAGAGAATGCCGCAATCATTGGCTTTAATATCTGAACAGATCTTCTTTCCCTAATCCCCAAGCTCCCAGGGGCCAAACTGCCAGCCAAAGTGTATGCAAGGATGCTCTATGGTTCAAGGTGAGGCCTGTAGCCCCACCAAAGGCAGATCCTAGAGGTGTGAGGTGGGAATGGATATGTGTGGGTGGGGGAGCACTGTCACATAGGCAAAGCTGAGCAGAAACGGGATGTAAGGTTTGATGAGGGGAGTCTGGAAAGCAGGACAACAGGTGAAATGTAAATAAATAAAATAACCAATTAATAAAAAATAGCCAAAAATAAAATAACAAGTGAAAAGGTAAATGAAAATTAAACCAAACCAACCAAACAAACAAACAATAACCCCTGTAGTGTATTGGCCTAATTCTGCTGGTATTTTAATGCTAATTTGTGGAACTCAGGAGTGGTTAACCCCAAATAACTGACTGCTCCCAGTTAACTGTGATTATAAAGAAGCCAACAGCCAACAGCTGCACAGCAGAGAGATGGGGGAGGGGAGCTTTGAGGGCTTTGCTAGAGAGGATCATGAGGAGGGAAGAAGGAAGAAGAAGCTGCCAGAGAATAAAGGAAGAACATGTGTGATGGAGAGGAGAGAGGAAGAGGACACCAGCTATGGTTAAGGGAGAGTAGAGCCTGGTACTGAAGGCTGTCCAAGGGGAACAAAGAGCAGCCAAGATGCTACACAGTCAGTAAGAGCAGCTCTCAGGCGAGCAGAGATCAGCAGAGAACCCAAACCAACAAGCTACGCAAGCATAACTCCATCCAAACTCCCTCTCAATATCCCCTGTCCTCCATGGGTCAGGCCTCAGCATGTGTCCTGCGTCAGCACATGTGTCTGTCTCAGCTGACATCATTCTGCCCATCAGCCCGAGTCCAAGGAAATAGTGAGAAACTACACAGCCCACCAGAAGGGTTTTTGCTGTGGTTCTATGAAGTCTCAACAAATGCAGCTCAACTACAGAATGCAAGGCAGACCAATGCATGTGTGTCCTTAGTGCAGAACCCTTCATCACGTGTCCTTAGTGCAGAACCCTTCATCACGTGTCCTTTCACATGCGTGCTTTAGCAGAACATCCTTTTACCTGCGTCTGCCTCAGTGAAACATTCCTTCACACATCTGCCTTAGCCTTTCAACTGTGTCCACTTCAGGGAACCACTCCTTCAGGTGTAGAATTTCTCAAGATTAGCAAACCGCATACAGAATATTCAGAACAAAACAAGGTGTGTGGTCAGCATGTCCTTGACCCAAGTCCCTTCTCCTTGTCAGTGACAGCAGGCATGTTACAGCAACAATATGAAATGGCTGGCAGGCATGGAACAAAATGGCAAAGCTATTCTGGGGGATGTCACACCGTACCAGCCAGCAGCTCAACTGAATTTTTAAGTTTTGATGTTACAAGTGAATATACTTGACCTTCAAACACTGAGAGAGCCCATTATAACATGAACCATATAAACTAGGCCAAGACCGCCTCTAGGGCAAAGGCCCTCAGCCTGTGGGTCGTGACCCACACAGGGTCTCCTATCAGATAGTTTACACTACAATAAAGATTCATTACAGTAGCAAATTTACAGTTGCGAAGTAGCGACAAAATAATTTTGTAGTTGGGGTCACCACAGCATGAGGAACTATTCTAAAGGGTTGAGGCCATAGGAAGGTTGAGAAACACTGCTCTAGGAAATTATGTTTTCTTTCTCTTTCATATTTTTCAGACAGAATCTCAAACTGTAGCTGAGATTGGCTTGGCTTGGAACACGTGTGTAGTTCATGCTGGCATCAGACTTATGGCAATTCTACTGCTTCAGTCTCCTACTCAGGAGCCTACCAGGGTGAGATCACAACCACGGGTAATGTGATTGCTGTTCTTGGTTGTCAACTTGAGTGTACCTGGAATTAACTAATGCCAAATGGCTTGACGCCCTGTGAGGGGGATCTCTCTCTCTCTCTCTCTCTCTCTCTCTCTCTCTCTCTCTCTCTCTCTCTCTCTCTCTCCTTCCTTCTTTCTGTTTTCCTCTCTTCAACCCACTCCTCTTGGTCCTCCTCCTCTTCTTTGTTTTTTTTTTTTGAGACAGGGTTTCCCTGTGTAGCTCTGGCTGTCCTGGAATTCATTTTGTAGACCAGGCTGGCCTTGAACTCAGAGATCCACCTGCCTCTACCTCCTGGATGCTGAGGATAAAGGCATAAGCACCATTGGATTTTTTTTTCTTAATTAAATTTTCTGAAGCAAGAAGACCTACTTGTAATCCAAATCTTGGAGATCAGAAGATAAATCTTTAATTCAGATCTTTTGAGATGGAAAGGCCCACTTCTAATCTGGACCACACCTTCTTTTTTCTTTTTATTTTTTTCATCTTTATTAACTTGAGAATTTCTTATTTACATTTCGATTGTTATTCCCCTTCCCGATTTCCAGGCCAACATCCCTCAACCCTTTCCCCTCCCCTTCTATTTGGGTGTTCCCCTCCCCATCCTTCCCCCATAGCGACCTCCCCCCCACAATCATGTTCACTGGGTGTTCAGTCTTGGCAGGACCAAGGGTTTCCCCTTTTGCTGGGGATCTTACTAGGCTATGCATTGCTACGTATGCAGTTGGAGTCCAGGGTCAGTCCACGTATAGTCTTTGGGTAGTGGCTTAGTCCCTGGAAGTTCTGGTTGGTTGGAATTGTTGTTCATATGGGGTCTTAAACCCCTTCAAGCTCTTCCAGTCCTTTCTCTGATTACTTCAACGGGGGCCCCGTTCTCAGTTCAGTGGTTTAATGATGGCATTCAGCTACGTATTTGCCGTATTCTGGCTGTGTCTCTCAGGAGAGATCTACATCCAGTTCCTGTCGGCTTGCACTTCTTTGCTTCATCCATCCTATCTAATATCTGTATAGGTATGGGCCACATGTGGGGCAGGCTCTGAATGGGTGTTCCTTCTGCCTCTGTTCTAAACTTTGCCTCCCTATTCCCTGCCAAGGGTATTCTTGTTCCCCTTTTAAAGAAGGAGTGAAGCATTCGCATTTTGGTCATCCTTCTTGAGTTTCATGTGTTCTGTGCATCTAGGGTAATTCGAGCATTTGGGCTAATATCCACTTATCAATGAGTGCATACCATGTGTGTTTTTCTGTGATTGGGTTACCTCACTCAGGATGATATTTTCCAGTTCCATCCATTTGCCTATGAATGTCATAAAGTCATTGTTTTTGATAGCCGAGTAATAGTCCATTGTGTAGATGTACCACATTTTCTCTATCCATTCCTCTGTTGGGTTCTTTCCAGCTTCTGGCTATTATAAATAAGGCTGCTATGAACATAGTGGAGCACGTGTCTTTGTTATATGTTGGGGCATCTTTTGGGTATATGCCCAAGAGAGGTATAGCTGGATCCTCAGGTAGTTCAATGTCCAATTTTCTGAGGAATCTCCAGACTGATTTCCAGAATGTTTGTACCAGTCTGCAATCCCACCAACAATGGAGGAGTGTTCCTCTTTCTCTACATCCTTGCCAGGATCTGCTGTCACCTGAGTTTTTGATCTTAGCCATTCTGACTGGTGTGAGGTGAAATCTCAGGGTTGTTTTGATTTGCATTTCCCTTGTGACTAAAGATGTTGAGCATTTCTTTCGGTGTTTCTCAGCCATTCGGCATTCCTCAGCTGTGAATTCTTTGTTTAGCTCTTAGCCCCATTTTTTAAATAGTGTTATTTGTCTCCCTGAGGTCTAACTTCTTGAGTTCTTTGTATATTTTGGATATAAGGCCTCTATCTGTTGTAGGATTGATAAAGATCTTTACCCAATCCGTTGGTTGTTGTTTGGACCACACCTTCTGCTGGCTCATATCAAGGACATGGAAAAAGGAAGTTTGCTTTATTAATTTTCCTTCTTCTTCAGGATTCCTGCATGTACTGAAGACCAGCTGAAATATCCAGCCTTATGGACAAAACCGTTGAGGTCCTGGAGTTGCCCCATAAACCACACAAACTCTGACCTCACTTAGACAGGGATGGTTTATTGAATGCCCACCCTAAGACTGATCATCAGAGACGTAGCTGAGAATTTGTCACGTTAGGACCCTGGATATTTTTCTATGTCAGTTTATAAAGACTAAAATGTGAGCTCATAGGCAGGTGCTGGAAGGGCTGTCTGGTTGTCAGCCCTGACTCATGTCATTTTAGACAACAAAGGTTCATACTGACTTTTTATCTGTTTAAAGATTTATTTATTTATATATAAGTATACTGTAGCTGTCTGCAGACACAGCAGAAGAGGGCATCAGGTCTCATTACAGATGGTTGTGAGCCACCACGTGGTTGCTGGGATTTGAACTCAGGACCTCTGGAAGAGCAGTCAGTGCTCTTAACCATGGAGCCATCTCTGCAGCCCTCATATTGACCTTTAATTTTATTGGTTCTACATGAAGCTTATAATTATGAAATTTAAGATTAAGAAACCTCACAACATAAAGAACTTCCTTCCAGTGGTTCGGGAATGGGTGGGTGGGGGAGCACCCTCGAGGAGGCTGGGGAAGGGGGTGGAATGCAGGGTTATTGTAGGGGAAACTGGAAAGGGGGTTAACATTTGAAATGCAAATAAACAAAATAACCAATAAAAAAAACATACACAAGTTATGTGATCATTCCTGACCCTGCTCTGAGTTAAATTATTTTCAGACAACCATGACAGGCAGACATATTACAGCGAGAATATGAACTATCTGGCAGGCATGGAACAAAATGGCTACAGCTATGCTAGGGGGATTGGCTTCAACAGGGGCAACTACTGTGTTTTAGACCTTCCATTCCTTGTTGAATTAGCTGTACCACAGCCTATAAACCATTCTAATAAATTTTCTTTCTCTATATACAGTCATTCTAGGAGGGATGATTGGTTATGCATTGTTAAATGTAGTACTGATCACGAAACCCCATCACTTCCACAGCAATATGCAAGTGTAAGTAAGTTACTGAACAATTGAACAGAAATTAAAATTTACTGCATTTATTGCGTGTGTCAGAAGGCATAGGGAACACCTGGCTGCTTATATCTCTTGGTCTCTATAGAGTAGTGGGAGAACTGAGACCCACTGAGGAGGTCTCTTAAGCGAAGACCAAACTCCTTGCAGTGACACTGGATTCCAGGCTTGTTGTCCTGTTTAGGCCTCACTGTGGTCTATGTACACTCTATGCATTCTCCCCATGCAGGTTCACATGGACTGAACTCAGAAAGCTGGGGTTGGCAGAAAGATGCATGGTTAAATAGCCCACCAGGTTCACATTGTATCAGCTTGATTTAATCTAAGGACAAAGAAGTGGAGTTTCTCTGATGGCTTTCTTCTAAACCCTTGAAAGGATCACTGGGGTTTGACCTCAGTACTTCATACTTCTTGCTGGGTCAGCGAAACTCAAGGAAGCTTGAGATTGCCATAGGCACAGAATTATGCTAGATATACTGAGTAGATGATACTAAGATGTTCAGATGGTCATACCCATTTGCATGAGTTCTTAATGTGCACCTAAGGAAAGAGAGATCAAGGTCTTCAGAATAGGAAGATCATTACCAGTTCTTTTCTACAATTCCTGTCTGAAAGACTGGTAGGGAGAGAATGGTAGATAATCAAGAATTCATAGATGATGCTTTGAAGGAAGTGTGGGTTTCTGTGCTGGTTTAGACAGGGTCTCAAGTATCCCATGTTGCCCTCTTCCTACCTGGAGAGGTTCACTTTGAGCTCAGATAAACCTGCTTCTACTTTCCAGTAGACAGTCTTACAGGAGTGGCCTCCAGGGACTGTGAGGACAGCATTAGCCTTTGACAGTTGAGGTGTTTAACCCACAACTATAGTTTTAGCCACTTTGTTCCATGTCTACCAGCTATTTCAGATTGCTGCTGTCTATGGCTGACAATCACAGACACAGAAAAATAACCTGATAGAGAGCAAGGACATGGTGATCACATCCTTTCCTGTTCTGTATGTTCTGGATGAGGCTTGTTAAAATTCCAATAATGCAGAAAGCTTTATATAGGACCCATCACATTAAGCATCACTGTGCACTGTTCTATCTAAAATGGCCTAATCAGAACTGGCCACCAGATCACACTTCCTGCAATCCTCATATGAGAAGCTTGAGCTTTTTGTTTTGACTCTTTTCTTTCTTTCTTATTTTTTGCTGTATAAGTTGAGAGGAAGATATTTGGGGCCATGGATCTGCCCCCAAAATCTGGGGTATGGATCTGATCAATCAGTGTTGGTGTGTGAACTCAATACAGTATCCATTTTTTACTGTGACAGATGCTTTTGTGTTTGTGGAGAAGCCCATGACCCAGAGCACAAGTGCTGGGACCTTGCTCTATCCACGTAGTGATGTGTATAGCCTCGTCCTACACCTTTATGTGCACCCCCTATATCTCTTGACTATTTTATTTTTCTGATAGAAGCTCAGCTTCTGATAGAAGGCCTGTCAGCAGTGCTCCTTTGGCGACATTGGCGCAGAAAGGAGAACCCCACAAGCAGCATGAGGTTCCCTTCATTGGTGGCTCCAATATTGCACTTTTGTCTGCCAACTGGTCTCCACACTGTTCCTAGCACCATAAAGACTTCAACTCTTTCAACTAAGGAATTTTCTGGCAATTGTCAATTGCAAAGCACATGACTTCATGAGTGTTCCCCTAACACACACCCATGTTGAAACCTACCATGCAGACTATTTCTTGATGTGATATAAAGCACCTGTACAGAATGAGACAGGAGAACTTTTGACTGCATATTCAAGCTGGTGTGAAATCTCAGGAAGTTTTAATGGCTAACATTGGTGAATGAGGACAATTTGAGTTAGTGAGACATTTTTGGGGCAAGATATGAAAGGAAACATTCATTTAGATGCATAGGAATTACTAAGGTTCTTTATAATCAAGCCTTGAGGAAAATTTGGCTTTGGAAGCAGGAGATGCTCAGTGGCTCTGCCCCGGGAAAGTCTCCTGGAAAGGGCACCTCAGCTTATGCTCAGTACAGGGAGAACATTAGCAGGGAGACAAAGTCTGCTCCCCATGACATCTGCTGTCCCTTCTTGGACATTCTATTGTCTCCTAGAGAGTTCTGGAATCCTCTGTGATGTCACCAGTGTTGTAGTGACAACCAGTGCCCTAGTTTCTCTCAGTCTGATTCTGGCGGTTACAAGCTAAGACATGTTTTCCCGTCTTCACAAGCGTTTTGGGAGGGGGAACGTCGATTCTGGAGAGACTAGAGTGAAGGAGTCTGGCCTTTCGTCTCAAAGTAATGATGGACAGAGACAGCACTTCTGGGGAATGTTGAGTAAGTTCTGGGCAGTGTATTTTGAGCTTCCTACCGGGGGGCTGCAGGCTTAAGCTGACCTTTCTAGCAATGGGCCACAACAACTGGAGCATCTGAAAAGGAATTGAATTTCCATGAATATCACAATTCCTTAAAGTCAAGGATTTCAGAACTTTAGTTTCCCCATCCCCACTGGGAGGATATGGTAAGGCCAATGCTATTATACTGTGAACTTCTGGTCTTTACTTTTCAGTGCATTTGTTCTGTTACATTGATATAATAACACCATCAGTAGTCATGGAGTGTCCACCTTTTCTGAGTTTAGACAGGGCAGCAATGTATTTCACTCTCATTGCTTCTTTAAATACAGTGGGTATCTGACAGTAGTAACAGGGAGAGATTGTGCTCCAGGCAATAACCTTATGTTCTTAGACCTTCTCTGATTTCTTCTAACTGGCAGGGTCATCGTTAGCTTTATATATTAGAGGTTGTATGTTACAAAAATTTTTTTTCAATACCAAAACTATTTGGAACGTTTAGACCAAGATTCAGCCTGTAACCTATTCGCACTTCTGGGGCATTTGGTATTTCACATAGGGACACTGATAAGTCTGTTGAACATATCCTCCCTGGAAATGCGTTTTAAATCCATGATTCTAAAATACCAAAAGTATTTGGAACATGTGGATCAAGATTCAGCCTGTAACCTATTGGAACTTCTCGGGCATTTGGTATTTCAAATAGGGGAACTGATAAGTCTGTTGACCATGTCCTCCATGGAAATGTGTTTTTAATCCAAAGTTGTTGGCCTAGAGTATCAGGGTAGGGCATCTGAGTGTCTCCAATCACTCAAGTCTTGTGGATGGTGAATTTATCATCTGAGTTCTGAAACCACAGGGGTGAGGGTCCTGAAACCAAGCTGTACCCGGTTCAGCTGATGATAATCCTGGAGAAGCCATCTCCGTGGTCCATGTAAGCACCTGATGTCCGGAATAGGGAACACCTGGTTGCTTACATCTCTTGGTCTCTATAGAGTAGTGGGAGAACTGAGATCCACTGAGGAGGCCTCTTAAGCATAGACCAATCGCCTAGCAGTGACACTGGGTTCCAGGCTTGTTCTCCTGTTTAGGCCTAACTGTGGTCTATGTACACTCTATGCATTCTCCCCATGCAGGTTCACTTGTGTTCTTCTACCTACAGACGCTGGGAGAGAAACATCATCCCCTGGCACTGAACTAAGCGAGAATCAGGCCAAGAAGGAAAAGGAGAGGCTGATTAAAGAGCTGCAGCTCATTACCGAGGAGAGAAATGACCTGAGAGATCGCCTGAGGTTTCTAACAGAGAGATCCAAGAAGAACAGGTATGAATCGCTCCAAATGCTCTTGTTTCATTCCTGGGTCTGCAAGGTCACCTTCATCTTATCCTATTAAGGTTTTGGGTTCTAGAAAGCTGTGCCTCCCTAACCACCCTGTGCTAAACCTCACCTCCCATATAGAGGAGATTCAGAACCTTGACCCTTCCTGAGGAGCGAAATGGAAAATGGACTCATCTGCTTCCATTTATTGAAAAGCAGAACTTGTGGTCTGAATGAAGAATTCGGGGATAAAGTCAGGGAGAGTGAGTGTCTAGTGTGCATTTGCAAAGCCCTTGACTGATGGTGGCTTTGCAAGATTGTAATTGCAGTGAGTTTATGGTGAGTCTCTGTACTTGCTAGGCAGGGGACTCAGTGCTGGAAGATCCACGCAGCAGCCTGAGGGGCCTGGTACCAAACTGTTCATCTCAATGCTTGACTAGAAGGTCTCAGGCTCAGGCCTGTTTGTTATTGTCTGTGTGTCTTGCCCTCTGAGACAGCAATGGTGGATGCATTTCTCCTGGTTTTCACAATACTCTCTGTTTCCATATTTCTCTTTCTCTTTCTCTGACTCTGTTTTTACATTTCTCTTTTTTGTGGGTATTTCTCAGTCTGTGAGTCTGTATGTGCATACATCCAAATGCATATGGACAACTTTTATATGTTTATATTTCCCTCCACACTTGGAATCTAGGGGTCTATGTCTTGGCCTGAGTATTTACCTGTAACACTTTCATGGTGATGTGAATGCTTTGTTCTGGGAGCCCCACTGTCAACAGCACAGTTCTTTGTCTATGTGACCATGATTGTCTGTTTATTTGTATTCCTTGTGCAGATTATAATTTTGTGTTGATATATGGTCTGTTATCGGGACAGGAAAAAAGAAATCACCGGTTTCTGGGTGTGTTGGGTGGGGGAGCATGGAGAGGTGTGGCCTAGGCTCTTGATAGCTTAACTGGCTTGACTGCAGATTTCCTCTTGATTGAACAAAGGGAGCCAGGGAACCCTCCATCTGGATGCTGAGATTCTGGTGTCCTGGACACAGAAAAACAGGTTTCTGAAGCTGAAGAAGATCCAATATGTAGAATTCAGAAGGTGTCCTTCCAGGACTGGGGTAGTACAGGACCCACCCTGAGTTCATATATTCCTAAATGCTGATGTTCATTGGATTCTATCATTTGGGGCCAGGCCACACTTCAGGCCAAATCCATATTATGAAGACCTGGAGAGAATGGAGGAGGCGGTCATGTCAATTCTGCACAACTTAGAGATGGAGAACACTGAAATCCATGAGAACAACCATAAGCTGAAGAAGGAGATTACCTTCTCTAGGTAAGTTCTGGTCAGAAAGGCTATCACCTGTGGAATGGCCATTTCTGACTTTCTTTTTCTGGATTGGATGGTCTTCAGCTCTGGTTCTATCTCTTGTGCTGTTTACACATCAGTGTGCCAGGGTCATTAGGACTCAGTTTTCAGTTCCATAAAAGACTGTTACTCATCCCAGGATTGTCTAGGCATCTTCAGAAGGCTCTAGATAGAACAGCACTGATTGAAGTCAGCAGATGGTTATTAGGCTGACCTGGACCTATGGTGTCATACCAGGTTTTACAAAACCCAGTGTGTGGACCACATGGTTAGCATGACCTTCTCTTGGTTCTACGGACCTCCTTTGAGGGTGTTGGCCCACTACTAATTGATGTTGCCCCCATGCATTGGGCTTTCATGGATAGTTGTAGATCCATGTTCTTTTTGAGAGATGTGGACACTAATTGGTGCTCAGGCCAAACAAATAATTTATTCTTCCCGGAATTTACTCTTTGTGGTTTGTGCAGCAGCCTTATATGTATCGAAATGAATTCTATTAAGTCTTCATGGGTATCTGGGTCCTGGTGGAGTTAGTTGCACTCGGGAGTGGGAATGGGAGAAAGGGGCAGCATGATCTTACTATGCAGACTGTATTTCCAGAAACCTGCTCAGCCAGCTCCTGATGGAGAACACATGCAGGAAGAAGTTGGTCCCACTGAAGCAGGAGAGCAAGGAGGTACATCTTGATTGTGCACTCAACCAGAAATATTTGGTTGACTTCAACAAGAAAGATAAAGACCAGCAACGTCCAGACCCAGCATCATCTGGTAGGGTTGAGCAGCTGTGTTAGCTTAAAAATATCTGATAAAGTTTGCCAATTTGATACATCTTTGCTCTCTCCTACCACCTTTCTAATTTATACTCACAACCAGCCAACCACCTCATGTAATGGAATTGTTCATTGCTCTGCCTATGCACAAGTATTCTGGGAAGCCAACCACTTTTCAGAAACTGAATTATTTTGCAAGTATATTTGTCTGCTCTTTTTGAAGCTGCAGTTTAGAAATGGTGACAGGTTAATAACATACCTCATTATTGCATATCCACATGATAGATTGGATGCTCTGTAGAGTTTTGAACAAGTTCTTGGTTGTTTGACAAATGACACTCTGTGGTCATGTGACTTCTTGTGTAGGAAGCACCTTTGCGGGATAAGAACAAAGTGCAAATGTCAAATTAGAACTTGTCATTGGTTTTAACCTTGGTGACATATGGACGTCTCCTTTCATTCTGCAACCCAATGAGGTCTCTTCCCATTGCCCTGTACTTGGTTTGCACTGGTATAAGTCTGGGTCCCATATTGGCAGCCCACATTACTTTGAGGATCTCTGGAGATTTTGCCCTTCCCAAAGAGTTAGCAACAATGATATCAGTTAAAAGGTCCATGTTGACTGTCCAATAGAACTGAAATGGTAGAAGGCAGCCTTCTGACAGCTGCCTTGCATTTCACCACCAAATCAGTGTCTGAAAAACTGCCTTCCTCTCCCAGGTCTCAGAAAGTGCAAGAGAGCTGGAATTGGACACACACCAGTAAGAGAGCTTCCTGAAGAATAAGTTGCTTTCTCAGGAGTCCCTGATGACAAACATCCTGAATGGTAACAAATTTTTTGGATGAGTATTCTTCCTCAGAGTTAATTTGTCATTGCTTAGAGACCCTAAATTTATATAACACTAAGCCAGCCTGACTGATTGAGGTCTTACTTTCTTCTCAGAAAACAGCACTTGAGAGACAACTTGGGGGACCTCCTTTCATTATGTGTGCAAGAGGAGAAACAGCAATACATCTGTGCTTCTAAATGTTCGTTAAGAATGTGCTGTGTAGAAATATTTTTGTTATGATTTTAATTGAAATTTTCTTTTTGTTGTTTCATATTTATAAGTTCTTCTTACTGTTTTTATCTTTTCAAATATTTTTAAATATTTTAATTTATTTGTTTTAATCCTGTTTTGTTGTAAAAATGAATTCCTTATGAATAAAAATTGAATTCTATCTCTTGACTCTTAAGACCATCATTCTTACACAAGGGTTCTGTCCCCTCCTGTGGACTTAGAACTGACAGCTACAGATGGATCTCTGCATGTTCCATGGATCCTGGGCTAATAAGTGAATTCAAAGTCACCAAGGGGTACCCAGTGTGACAGTGTCTTTTGTGTGGATAATGTGGCTGTTTCTCCGACACACACTTTATGAAGTAATCACTGACATGCTTTACCCAATTGTTATGGTCCATGTGGTTCTTCTGAGAGAGCAGCAGATGCTCTATCCTGTGAGTCATCACCACAGCTCCTGCAGGTAGCTTTTGTTATTCCACATGATGTGCTGTATTAGGTGGACAGGATCACCTCCAATTAAATAGAGAGATCTCAGGAGATGTGTATTCACAGGAAATTTACTGAGCTGTGCATGCTCAATGTGTTAGCTTGCCAGCCATCCCTACAGGGCTCTGGTGTTCCCACTGCTCATTGTGGGTCAGGATCATCCTCCAGCACCACTTAGTGTCCATATTAGAGCAGATCTTTCACCTATTTTCAATGATGACCATATGTATTCTGCACATCTGACAAAATACAGAATAGAAATTAGCTTCCTGTTGGCCAGATTGGCATAATGAGTTTTTTGATTGTTAGCATGAAAATTATTTTAATCTAAGCAGTTTAGGGAAGAACCTCAAGGACACCCATAGTGAATGCAGCCTGCAGCTGTGAACACAGGTTTCTGTTGGAGAGCAGGCCTGTGCAGGCCCAGAACCTAGGTGGGACAGTTCAAGCTACCATTTTCCATGGCCAATCTGGGATCATATTGAGAATGTATTTTTTCCAGGTGACTGATTTCCAATTTATGGAATTGAACTAAATTACTGAGAGTGGAGGTGACTCAGAGAGTTAAAGTACAAAAGGACCAATCCAGAATGTCCACTAAAGCTTGCTGTCACCCCAGGGCTTTTAAAAGCTCAGCAGCTCGAGAAGCAATGTAGTATTTGGTTATTCTCATGCTTGGGTCTAGTCATTCATTATAAGCTGACCTTGACACAAAAAGAGCCATCTGTGTCACAATAGAAGCTAGTTGTAACTAGATTCACCCCACACTATCACATCACCACCGTATTTGAGGTTCTCAGTTACTATCTAGGAACCTGGAAGAGGCCTGGGTCTTGCTACACAAACTCATAATTTATGTCTTCATGACACTGAGTGCTTTGTTCTGCTGATGCTACCATTGGCATACAATACCTTGGATACTTTGTGCTGACATCTGTGACATGAGACAATAGTTCATGCCATGCCTAACCTGCATAAACTGTCCTTAGAGTACGGTGTAGTCAGAGGGGCCTTTTTTTTCTCTCTGAATTTTCAAAATATTTCAAGTCTTCAGACAAGTCTTCAGCCATTGTCCAGTGCCTGTCTTGAGATGTCCACATTGTCTCCTGGGAGTATTCATCCAGCCTGCTCTGTAATTTTGTAGAAGATTAATAGGGTTCCAGCCCTAGGATTTAATTCAGTGTGATTGTACTTTCCAAACATGCTCAAAGCC
Organism: Rattus norvegicus; assembly: GCF_021556685.1. NCBI lineage: Eukaryota > Metazoa > Chordata > Mammalia > Rodentia > Muridae > Rattus > Rattus norvegicus. The sequence continues at coordinate 28,041,529 of NC_141552.1, forward strand.
CTACATTCCACCATAGCCTGTGTGCTTTAGAGAAAGAAAATTAAGAACCACATTGCACTTGAAATTTCTCCTCCTACAAAAGGAGAGCCTGCATAGGGCCTTTAAGTAACTCTAAGTCCCAGCTTCTGCATAACTCCCTCCATCGACTCCATTATTGGTGTATTTTCATTACTGCTCACTTTATTTTTGGTGTGCAAAGAATGTGTACCATGTCAGTAAAGTGTGTGTGTGTGTGCGTGTGTGTGAGAGAGAGAGAGAGTGAGAGAGAGAGAGAGAGAGAGAGAGAGAGAGAGAGTTTGTGTTTGTTTGTGTTTCTGTGCAGGTGTTTGTGTATGTTCATCCATGAACTCACTATCAATTTTCATAAAATGACTTAGAAGACTGTAATGAAAACTGTCGAGGTGCATGCAGACGTGTGTTACTAGTGTCCCACGGCACCTGGCAGGTAACACTGAAATGGTGGTCTACTATAATACAGCCTAAAAACAGGCTGTGGATGGTTTACACAGAGATTGTGGTGTCATCACCACTAGAGAGAGCAGCAAAAGCTTCATTTATCACATGCTGCTGTTACCAAGATGAGGCAAAGCCTTATCCTACAGAGAGTCTGGTAGGATTTGATGGCAGGAAATAAACTTAGTACTAAAATCATTCAATTACAAACGAAGAGGATAATACAAAGAATCATAGGAAGCAAGAGCTGTTTTTTGAGGAGATCCATAAGAGAAACAACCCCTTTCTGAAACTAAGTACACACCACAGTGTCAATACCTAAATTATCAAATCAGAAATGAAAAGGGGGATGAAGCAATAGACATGTGAGTGAATTCAACAATCATTAGGGCTTCTTCAGAGTCCTTTACTACAGAAAAGTGAAAAATCTATTTGATATTGGTAATTTTTCTACACAGATAACAAATACCAAGTTAAATCCAAATGTGGGATTTAACTCATAAGATTATTCTCATAAGAAAATAGATAGTATTTAAACGATGCCACTACAAAAATTAAAAAATATATATGAGGGCCACTAGGCTTTAATGCAGCCTTTCTACCAGACGTTTAATGACGACCTAATAACAATAGTGCTTCAATTATTCCTCTGATTTGAAAGAGAAGGAACATTGCCAAACCCCTTCTCTGAGTTTCTCTTTTTACCTAGAATTCCTGAGTCTGTTGCTTCTTCCATTGTCACCCCATCAATAGAGCTGCAGGGCGAGTCTGCCCTGCCCGAGAGCTTATCTGCCAGCTGACAGGGCTGGGTTTTGCTCTGCTTGCCCCTGCTCCTGCCCCCGCCCCTGCTCTTGCCCCCGCCCACACCCCCGCCTCCCACCCGCACTAGACATCGCCTCCGACCCATCCCCCCTCCCAGTCCCACCACCGCCCTCAACTCAGACCCGTCCCAACCCCCGCCCCCAGCCTGTCCTCGACCCTACCCTGCCCCCGCCCCGACCCCCCCACACCCGTCCTCTCCTTCGCCCCCCCCCCCCCGCCTGTGCCCTCACCTCCGCTGCTTACATTGCTACCATTCCGTCTTCAACTCCCCTGTCGACCCCACCGCCACTGCTGCTACCTTCTCCCACTTCTTCAGCCCAAGACTTTTGAAATCCCGGCTTGCAGCGCTCTGCACTAGGAGGCTAAAGGAGGTGAGGAGAGCCTAAGGGACAGACCCCAGGCCTGGCCCCAGAGACTTGTGTCTCCCCCTCCCCGGAAGTGCTTTCCCGCAGTTCTCCAATCTGGGTTCAGTTTGTGGGGACCCCAGCAGGTGGCAGGCTTTGCTGATCCTCAGGTGTGAGTCTGGGACAGTGGTGGGACTTATGGTTGAGGGAAGTCTTTCAGGCAAATGCAGGCTTTTCTCAAACTCTTGGACCATCTGGTGCCCTCCCTGGGGTCACAGGACCTGTGGAAGTTGGGAAGCCACTTTTCGCTGTCCTGTGTGACTTTCCCTGCAGAGTGAGCTCTCCTGCAGGAGGTACTCTCACATGCTTCTTTAAAAGCACCTGCTCCTCAGATCCAGATCAGTTGTGAAAACAGGCTTCTTCATGTCAGTGTGCCAGCTCCCCCTCCCAGCTCAGAGCTGCCACACCTAAGGATCTTCCAGCCCCAGTACTGGTTGGGTCTCATGGAGGAGTTAGAGCAAAGTGCCCCTTCTGAGAAGTGACTCAGAACAGAAGGTTCCTGCAACCCAATGAGGTCTCTTCCAGTTGCCCTGTTCTTGGTTTGCACTGGTATAATTCTGAGTCCCATATTGGCAGCCCACATTGCTGTGAGGGTTGCTGGAGATTTTGCCCTGCCCACAGAACAGAAGATTCAGAAGAAAGGCCAGTTTGGCATAATGAATTCTTTTGATAGATGGCAACAAAATTATCTTAATCTAAGCAGTTTAGGGAGGAACCTCAAGAGCATCCATAGTGAATGCAGCCACAGCTGTGAACACACGTTTCTTTTGGAGAGCAGGCCTGTGCAAGCCCAGGGCCTAGGTGGGACAGTTCAAGCTGCCCTTTTTCCATGGCCAATCTGTGTTTTTATTGAGAAAGTATTTTTTTTCCAGTTGACTGATTTCCAACTTATGGAATGGAACTGACTTACTCAGAGTGGGGTTGACTTAGAGAGTTAAAGTACAGAAGGAATAATCCAGATGTCCACAAAAGCTTGCTGTCACACCAGGGCTTTTAAAAGCTCAGCAGCTAGAGAAGCAATGTAGTATTTGGTTATTCTCATGCTTGGGTCTAGTCATTCATTATAAGCTGACCATGACACAAAAAGAGTCATCTGTGTCACAATAGAAACTAGTTGTAACTAGACTTATACCACATTATCACATTATTACTATATTTGAGGTTCTCAGGTATGATCTTAGAAACTAGAAGAGGCCTGGTTCTTGCTACATATAGTCATATTCTATATCTTCACAACACTGTGTGATTTGTTCTGTTAATGCTACCATTGGCATACAATACCTAGGATATTTTGTGCTGACATCTGTGACATGAGACAATAGTTCATGTCATCCCTTACCTGAATAAACTGTCCTTAGAGTACAGTGTAGTCGGAGGGGCCTTCTTTTCCTCTGAGATAGCAAAACATTTCCAGTCTTCATATAAGTCTGTCAGCCATTGTCCAGTGCCTGTCTTGAGATGTCCACATTGTCAGCTGAGAGTCTTCATCCAGCCTGCCCTGTAATTCTGTAGAACATTAATAGGGTTCCAGCCCTAGGAATTAATTCAGTGTTCTAGTACTTTCCAAATATGCTCAAAACCTAGTTTCCACCCTAGCTCTGTGTGCTATACAGAAAGAAAATAAAGAACCCCATTGCACTTGAAGTTTAGCCTCCAACAGAAGGAGAGCCTGCACAGGGCCTTTAAATAACTCTAAGCCCCAGCTTCCCCACAACCCCGTCCATCGATTCCTTTATTGGTGTGTTTTCATTAATACTCACTTTCTTCTTTGTGTGGAAAGAATGTGCACCATGTCAGTAAAGTGTGTGTGTGCGTTTGTGTTTGTGCATGTTCATCCATGAACTCACTATAAATTTTCATAAAATCACTCAGAAGTCCCTAGTGAAAACTGTCGAGGTGCAGGCAGACTCATGTTACTACTGTCTCATGGCACCTTGCAGGGAGCACTGAAATCGTGGGCTACTTTAATACAGTCTAAAACGAGGCTGTGCATGGTTTTCAGTGAAATTGTGACGTCATCCCCACTACAGAGAGCAGCAAAAGCTTCATGTATCACATGCTGCTGTTACCAAGGTGAGGCAAAGCCTCATCCCATAGAGAGTCTGGTAGGATTTGATGGCAGGAAATAAACTCAGAACTAAAATCAATCAATTACAAACAAAGAGAATGATACAAAGAGCCAAGCAAAGCAAGAGCTGGCTTTTTTTTTTTTTTTTGAGAAGATCCACAAGACAGACAAACCACAGAGCCTATATCTAAAGTACCAAATCAGAAATGAAAAGGGGGATATAACAAAGGACACTGAGTGAATTCAACAATCATTAGGGCTTACTTCAGAGGCCTTTACTACAGAAAAGTGAAAAATCTATTTGATACTGGTGATTTTTCTAACAGATAACAAATACCAAGTTAAATACAGATCTGGGAAGGTAATGAATAATTCCCATAAGAAAATAGATACAGTCATTAAAGGCTGCCACTCCAAAAATTAAAAATAATAATAATCAGGGCCACATGGCTTTAATGCATCCTTTCTACCAGACTTTTAATGAAGACCCAATAACAATAGTGCTTCAATTATTCCACTGAATTGAAAGAGAAGGAACGTTGCCAAACTCCTTCCCTGAGTTTCTCCTTTACCTAGAATTCCTGAGTCTGTGGCTTCTTCCATTGTCACCCCATCAATAGAACCATTTAAAATGGGATGTAATCGATGTCTGGAGCCTCATTCTTTCCCTTGACCTCCATGCGGTGTCCAGAAGGCACGCCTGTTCTCATGGACATGGATTCATCTCTTTTTGCTGCAGCAAGAAGAAAGTCAGCAGAGGAGGCAGGAGCTTACAAAGAATCAGTAGGATTCCTAGAAAAGAAGCATCCAGATCTCCATTGTCAGAAAACCCCTGGCTTGCTCTCATGTGACTGGGTCCTCAGACACCAGCAGCCTTAGATGAGACCAAGGAAAGCTGTGCAGAGTCCTGGGTCCCCAGGTTCTTGACCTCCTGAGTGACAGCTTTAGACACGCCCTCCAGGGAATCCTTACAGCTGGTGACATCTGGACAAGGTGAACCAGATGCCAAAATGAGACATGGGAGAGAAATCCTAGACTGTTTGGAAGGAATCAGTCTCTGCTTTTGCTTCTGTCTCTTTGTGCCCTGCTGCTATGATGTTCATGGGGAGCTCTCATGCCAGTGGGTCTCCTCCTAATGTGTTTGTTGTTGCAGATGTCCTGGATGTTCTGGACCCCATCAGAACTCAGCCCGTGCTCAGTCACGGAGGTCAGCACCTTCCTGTCCATCAGGTCATGAGACCTGAGACAGTTGAGGTAACGGCAGTTGGCCTGGGTGAAGTGCTCACAGACTTGGACTCTCTTGCATGGCTGTGGCTTCAAGCAGATCTGTTTGTGGCTGTCTCCTTTGTAGTAACTTTTGCAGGAGAAAAGCATCCCCCTGTACCAGGAAGAAGGCCGGCTCCTCTTGGTTAAGCCCAGAAAGCTCATGATTCTTCAGAACCTGGAAGCTCTGTTCCTAAAAACTTGGTGTGGATATTTGCCGAGGTTTCTCTGGGATTTTGCGTAATGACTCTGTCCCAGAAGTTTGAGCTTGCAGAGGCTTGGGCAATCTGTAGCATGGTCCCTGGATGCACTTGAGATTGAAGCCACAGGCTTCAGTAGTAGCCGCCACCTACAGCGTGATCCCTGCCTGATCTCCAGTCTCCAATAGGAATAAGCAGTCTTGCCCAGCAGCTCATAGAGCTCTGCCTCTGGAGCCTGATCCTACTCTGCAGTTCCTTTAAGGTCATGCAGCCCCTGTGGGTCCACAGGATCTTGGTGATGAAACAGTCTGCCCCAGGATCCCCCATGGTGCACTATGGCTGCAGCTGCTCAGGCTTGTGAGCTGGACTCTGCTTCGTGGAGAAAGGAAACTGGAAAAGGGGATAACACATGAAATGGAAATGAAGAAAATAACCAGTAAAAATTAAAAGAATTAAAGTCATCATCTCAGGAGAATGAGTGGGAAGCCAGGTCCTTAAGCAGGCAGGTTCTCCACAACAATGCATGCTGGGTTCAAGACTGGACATGAGGTGCCCTGAGCTTGGGACTGCCAGGCTCCTACTGGGAAGAGAGCTTTCTTCTTCATTTCCGTAAGTCTCTCTAGTTTTCTTTTAAGGCTTTCATCTCATCATTGACTTTCCCAATGACCTTTTATGACAAGCCATTATGGTTAACAAGAATTAAGTAAGGGCTCATTGAGCTGTTGGTAGTTGGAGGTCTGGGGGAAGCCCTGGACAGAGAGATCTTGCCTGCCAGGGGTGGGATGTGCATGGTGGGAGGGACTAGTGGAGTGTCATTGGCCTCAGTATGCACAGGCTTGGGGCTGGTGCCTGGCTGCCTGGTGCGCCTCTGTGGCTACTTGGCCTGGGTCCCACCGCAGATGCCCATGGTGGTTGCTGGCCAGTTGTGCTTGCTCTCCCTGTCCTCGGGGCTTCTGGTGGGGCTGACCACAGCCTTGAACATGGACAAAATGGGCCGGAAATCGGAGGATCATGGGAACATCTTCAACTTCCCCCTCCCCAAGCACTGGCAGTTGCAGCTGGAGGACAAGCCACTGTGAGTTTCCCCACATCCAGGCAGGTGTTCTGCGCCACCAGGAGAGCAAGGGCAAGCACTGCTGCCACCAGTCCCACATGCACAAGGCCTATTTGCTGACTGGCAGGGCTTCACTTTGCTCTGCCTGGCTCTGCTTTGCCTTGCTCTGCCCTGTGGGCTCTCACTCTTTGGCCAAAGACTGTTGAGATCCCAGCTTGCCTCACCTTTCAATAGGCACCTCTGTGAAGTGAGGAGAACCAAAGGGACAGAAGGCTGACCTGGCCCTGGAGACTTGTGTCTCCCCCTCCACCAAAGTGCTTTCCTCAGTTCTCCACTCAGGTTTTAGTTTGCAGGGATCCCAGCAGGTGGCAGGCTTTGCTGAGTCTCCCCTGTGAGAAGGGGACAGTGGTGGGACTTATGGTTGTGGGAAGTCTTTCAGGGAGATGCAGGCTTTCTCAAACTCTCCGACCATCCATCCAGTGCCCTCCCTGGTTCCCATTCCCTGTGTTTGTTGCGAAGTCACTTTTCGCTGTCCTGTGTGACTTTCCCTGCAGACTGGGCTCTCCTGCAGGAGATACTCTCACATGCTTCTTTAAAAGCCCCTGTTCCTCAGATCTAGATCAGCTGTGAAAACAGGCTTCTCCATGCCAGGGTGAGAGCTACCCCTCCCAGCTCAGAGCTGCAACACCATAGGATCCTCAGGCCCCAGTGCTGGGTGGGTCCCATGGAAGAGTTAGAGGAAAGCTTCCCTTCTGAGAAGTGACTTAACACAGAAGGTTCACAAGTGACAGTCAACCCCCAAGTATTTCTTCCAGGAGAAAGCACTCAGCTCTCCCCTTTAAACAGTTTAGGCTCCCACATGGCCCAGTTTTGTGATTGGGGAAGATTTTCTGGAGCTTAGTTGGCCAGTCAGAGTGGGGCTACATTCTTTTTTTTTTTTCTTTATTAACTTGAGTATTTCTTATTTACATTTTGATTGTATTCTCTTTCCCGGTTTCCGGGCCAACATCCTCCTAACCCCCCCTCTTCTATATGGCTGTTCCCCTCCCCATCCTCCCTCCATTACCACCCTCCCCCCAACAATCACGTTCACTGGGGGTTCAGTCTTGGCAGGACCAAGGGCTTCCCCTTCCACTGGTGCTCTTACTAGGATATTCATTGCTACCTATGAGGTCAGAGTCCAGGGTCAGTCCATGTACAGTCTTTGGGTAGTGGCTTAGTCCCTGGAAGCTCTGGTTGCTTGGCATTGTTGTTCATATGGGGTCTCGAGCCCCTTCAAGCTCTTCCAGTTCTTTCTCTGATTCCTTCAACGGGGGTCCTATTCTCAGTTCAGTGGTTTGCTGCTGGCATTCGCCTCTGTATTTGCTGTATTCTGGCTGTGTCTCTCAGGAGCGATCTACATCCGATTCCTGTCGGCCTGCACTTCTTTGCTTCATCCATCTTGTCTAATTGGATGGCTGTATATGTATGCGCCACATGTGGGGCAGGCTCTGAGTGGGTGTTCCTTCTGTGTCTGTTTTAATCTTTGCCTCTCTATTCCCTGCCAAGGGTATTCTTGTTCCCCTTTTAAAGAAGGAGTGAAGCATTCACTTTTTGGTCATCCTTCTTGATTTTCATGTGTTCTGTGCATCTAGGGTAATTCGAGCATTTGGGCTAATAGCCACTTATCAATGAGTGCATACCATGTGTGTTTTTCTGTGATTGGGTTACCTCACTCTGGATGATATTTTCCAGTTCCAACCGTTTGCCTATGAATTTCATAAAATCATTGTTTTTGATAGCTGAGTAATATTCCATTGTGTAGATGTACCACATTTTCTGTATCCATTCCTCTGTTGGGTTCTTTCCAGCTTCTGGCTATTATAAATAAGGCTGCTATGAACATAGTGGAGCATGTGTCTTTGTTATATGTTGGGGCATCTTTTGGGTATATGCCCAAGAGAGGTATAGCTCGGTCCTCAGGTAGTTCAATGTCCAATTTTCTGAGAAACCTCCAACTGATTTCCAGAATGGTTGTACCAGTCTGCCTCCCACCAACAATGGAGGAGTGTTCCTCTTTCTCCGAATCCTCGCCAGCATTTGCTGTCACCTGAGTTTTTGATCTTAGCCATTCTCACTGCTGTGAGGTGAAATCTCAGGGTTGTTTTGATTTGCATTTCCCTTATGGCTAAAGATGTTGAACATTTCTTTCAGTGTTTCTCAGCCATTCGGCATTCCTCAGCTGTGAATTCTTTGTTTGCCTCTGAACTCCATTTTTTAATAGGGTTATTTGATTCCCTGCGGTCTAACTTCTTGAGTTCTTTGTATATTTTGGATATTAGCCCTCTATCTGTTGTAGAATTGGTAAAGATCTTTTCCCAATATGTTGGTGGGGCTACATTCTTAATCCATACTCATTCACACAACAGAACATCTTCCTCCCCACCCACGAGGCCTTGACTTGAACCCAGGTCCTTCCAGGACCAACAGACCTGAGAGAACAGATTGCAGCACAAGAGAGAAAAGAAGCCAGAATAGTTTAAACTGGAGAAAACCCCCATATAGGCCGTTTACCAACTTTAGGGGTTGTGCATATTGTGGACTTCAGAATCTTAAGGTCAGATTTTTCTGATTACACCTTATAGGTGAAGCTGAAGTCTACTGAGGGTGGGATCATCCCAGGCAGGGAGGGGATCTGACTCTTCAGGCCTGGCCACCCTCTGCATTCTCCCAAAAATAATTTTTAGTCAGCTGTAAATCTGAAGTGAAATTTGTTTTTTGTCAACTCAAACGGTTGACATTTCAAGTCTCACACACCATGTGAGAGACACACATTTATCCACAGGGGATTTGAACTTACTTCTATAGAAATGACTGTGGGCCAACAGAGGGAAAGCATTCTTGCCTTTAGCATTCTGTCTGTATCAGAGACTACATGGACTGGCTTCCTGGACAGACATGTCCAAGCAGACAGACATTGTAATGAGGGAAAACTTAGGCAAGAAATGACCTGGGGACAGTGATTTCAGATTGTGCCTTTAGCCAGGAATCTCTGTTGTCATTAAGGCAAGCAGTCTTGGGCCTGCTAAAACTTGTCAGTATTTCAGGGCTCTTACAACTGCTCCAGGTACTTCTGAGGTGAAAGCCTTTCATTAAAAAAAAAAAAAAGTTTATAGAGCAATATTTCTCAACCTGTGTGTGGCAACTGCTTCACAGAGATTGCATATCAGATACCTTGTACATTATGACTCATAAGAGTAGCAATATTATTTATGAAGTAGCAATGAAATAATTTTATGGAGGGGATCATCACAGTATGAAGAGCTGTATTAAAGGGTTGCAGCAGTAGGACTGTTGAGAACCACTGTCATAGAAGCCGACACATGGGAACAGACTCCTCAGATGAGTAGAGACCCACAGTAAGGAATACCGTGTCACACCCTAGGACCCAGAGGCAGAATCTATCCCAGGAGTCTGTGGGTCACCTTGTCTTAAATTCTCCCAGGGTCAAGAATAGCATTGATCATCTCAGCAGAGTCAGCTTGCACAGCCACATCAGGCCCATGGCTTCCCTGTACAGAGAAGGATGTGGGTCTAAGTGACAGCCAGTGAGACTGAGGGGACCCTGATACTCATTTGCTTTGAGCTGTGGTTTCTTCACCTGTAAAACGGAGTTGTTTCTGCTGAATTGGGTTGTTGTGGAGATTAACAGAACATACAACCTGCTCAGTGTCTGCCTGGCATGGACACCTGCTGGTTAAATGGAAGCTGTCGATGGTGACGAAATTAAAAGTAGAATTTCTAGCAAGATAGTGTTAGTTGTGGGCCGCCATACAAGTGTTCTAAGCATTTTCTGATTCTAAGACCGCCTCACCTTACAACCTAAGGCTCTTGATTTAAATTTTAAAAAAAAGAATAAATATAAAATACCAATATGAAAAAATCGTAATCAGAAATGAGCTAATTCCTGTGAAGTCATTTAGCTTTACATTTTCTGCTTCTATTTCCAAGGCATCTAGAGTAGCACTATCCCAGATCCTAAAGCCTTCTGTTATGGTGCTACCCATTCATTCCTCTCTCCTTGAGGACCTCTCAGGTGACTTACCAGAATCAGATGGCTTTTAAGATTGTTCCCATCAGGTGCGATCTCTCTGTCCATGGGCCTTGCCCAAAGCTGCAGGGCCAACCTGTTGTTTTACAATCCAAAATTCCAGACATTAATTTTACCAATGAAGTTTCAGGAGTCAGATGCTGTAGTCAAGTAAAGCTCCCAACTGTTTTTCCTGATTCACTGACCTCCCAGAAGAAGAGCAGTCCTGTTCCCTCTGAACACTTTCTTAAAAATCCTTTAACTCAAAAACTTTCCATTGGTTTAGTTATCTAGATTTCCTTTCACGTTGTGTCTTGATCTGCTGGACCTAAGTGCACTTTTTACCTTTGCCATAAATGTGTGTGGTAGGTGAGCCATACCGTAATTAAGTCCATGTTTACATGAATAAACAACTCTTGCTTTAAATGTCTGTGCCATGGCCCTGCTATACCACAAACTAGTTTTTCAGTAAATAATACATTCTTGGAGATCACAGTGTGATCAAATATTTTGTAACATGACTTAGTAACGTTCCCTCCATTTTATAAATCAATATCTTTGAGGAGGATTCTGGGTGTTGTCTGTCAGGTCTGAGTGCATCATCTTGGGAATCCCAAGGAACATCAAACTTGGGCTTTTGAAACTGTTGCATATGGCCAACCCGGAGCAAAAACCACCCAGGAATCTTCTGATACTTGACACACATTAATTCACCTGCCTTTTTCATATAGTTTATGGCAAGAGGTCACCATTCTTGACCTTGTTTCATTATAAAACGTGGTACTAAATGTAAGAGTTGGGGTCAAGGAGATCACCCCACAAATCACAAAATACCCATCTCAGATAACCATGTATGGTTTATTGAATACAAAACATCCATGAATTTCAGGACAGAATTAAAAGTCCAAACCTAAGGATAATAGAATAGAAGAGAATTTAGATTTCCAGTTTACAGGTCCAGTAAGCATATTCAGTAAATCATAGCAGAAAACATCCATAAGGTAAAGGAAGAAAAGGCCATGAAGGTACAACAAGCCTACAGAATGCCAATTTAATCATACCAGAAACAATTCCTCCATTAACATAATAATTAAAACACTGAATGCACAGATCAAAGAAAGATCATTAGAAGGGGTAAGGTATAAATAACCAGTAACAAATAAGTTCAGACCTATCTGAATTACACCAAACTTCTCAACAGAGACTCCAAAAGCCAGAAAATCTTGGGCAGATGTAATGCGGACCAAGGATCCTATACCCAGCATAATTCTCAATCACCATAAATGGAGAAACCAAAATATTTCATGACAAAACCAAATTTAAACAATATTTTTCTCTAAGAAAGCACAACAGAGGATTGTAGTAGGGAAACTCCAAGACAATGAGCTAAACTATACCCAAGAAAAACCAAGAAATAAATCATCTCTCAATAATTTCAAAAAATGAAGCACACAATCACCATTTCACCCATAACCAGAAAAAGAAGAAAAAGCAGCAACTATTGGTCTTTAATATCTAAACAGACCCTCTATCACCAATCCCCCAGCTCCTAGGGGATAAACTGCCAGCCAAAGTATATACAGGGTCTATGGTTCTAGGTAACTGTGTAGAAGAGGACTGATTTAAGTGGCACCCATGTGGCGGGAGGCCATTGACTATGCTGAGGCCTGTTGCCCACCAAAAGTAGATGCTGGAGTTGTGAGGTGGGAATGGATATGTGTAGGTGGGGGAACACTGTCATATAGGCAAAGCTGAGCAGAAATGTGATGTAAGATATGATGAGGGGAGTGTGGAAAGCAGGACAACAGTTGAAATGTAAATAAATAAAATAACCAATTAATAAAAAATAGCCAAAAATAAAATAAAAAGTGAAAAGGGAAAAGAAAACTTACACCAAAACAAAACAAAAGAAATCCTTGTAGTGGATTGGCCTAATTCTGCTTGTATTTTAATGCTAATATGTAGAACTCAAGACTGGTTAACCTCCAAAAACTGACCCTGCTCCCAGTTAACTGTGATTATAAAGAAGTCAACAGCCAACAGCTGCACAGCAGAGAGATGGGGGAGGTGAGCTTTGAGGGCTTTGCTAGAGAGGATCATGAGGAGGGAAGAAGGAGGAAGAAGCTGCCAGAGAATAAAGGAAGAACATGTGTGATGGAGAGAAGAGAGGAAGAGGACAGCAGCCATGGTTAAGGGAGAGGAGAGCCTGGTCCTGAGGGCTGTCCAAGTGCAACAAAGAGCAGCCAAGATGCTACACAGTCAGTAAGAGTTGAGCGTTATTGTTTGGAAAGTAGATCTGATACCATGGAGGGCAGGCAGCTGCCCAGCTACTGTGCTGATTAAGGCATATGATGAATAAATTTACAAAATATGTATAACCAGTAAGGAGCTCTGTAGAGGATCCTAAAAGGAATACTTTAGTTTGAAGAGAAGGATAAAATACCAGAGGAAACAGGAAATAATGTAACAAAACTAGAACAGTCAATCAAAAGAAGCCAATAAAACCCACAAAAATTAACAAAATTAAATACATAGGTTTAAATAATATTTGCATGTCACTAAACTCAATTCCCCAGTAAACAGACATACATTTAGCCAGAAACAGGATCACCATCATGAGAGATGTAGAGGATACACTAGGGAAACAGACCTAAGACACAGGTCCCTATAGCAATTCTATGCAGTTTCTCTATCCAGCTGACAGAATAGATTTCAAACCAATCCTGTCCAGAAGATGTAAGGACATTCATTTCATACTTTGCAATTACCAAAAGATACTACAATTCTAAATATATACATATTAAACACAGCAGTCACAAATTTAAATATATAATTATCAGATAGATGTGAAATTACCCATTAGCTATGATAGTGGTTGTGATTGTTTTTAATAGTCTATTCTGACCACTTGGCAGATCACACGCAAATAAACAAAAGAGGAGGAGCAGAATTCAGTGACATCATCAGTCAAATGGACCTAACAAACTACACTGAACTATACATATATTTTCTATCAGCCTGTGGATCTGTCTCCAAAATTGACCACGGATTAGGACACAGAACAGCCCTCAGGAAAGATAAGAAAACTGAAGTAGTGTCATGGATTCTATCCAAGCACAAAGGAATCAAACTGGTATCACACAATAGAAAGTGCAGTCAGTACACACTCTCGTGGAAGGTCAGCAACACAAACAACACACTACTGAAAGGGCCAAGGGAGAACACATAAGGAAAAATTAAAATCCTAGAAATGAGTGACAATGAAAACACAACCACCACAGATCTATGCGATACAACATAGTTTTAGGAATTATGTTGCAGTCAGCAAAGCCAGAGCAGTGGACCCATCTAATCCCTTTGTCATGCATCAGAAGTAGAGAATGTGGACTGTGCCCTGTTGGGTTAATGCCTTGAACTGGCTCACCACATTCCCAATTTCCCTTTGCAATGATAACATATTTTTGGCATTACACATTGGATATATGCAATTTGCCTTTTGATTTCATAGGGGAATAGTTAAGGGACTTCCTGGAGGGTCGAAAAGCACTGTGGATAAACTGTGTAGAGACCGAAAGACTACAGGGGTTTTGGGAGCTGAGCTAATGTATTTTTATTATGATATGTTTAAGAACCTATGGGGAATTGGGAGTGGAATATGGTGATTTGAATGATAATGGCCCCCATAAACTCACATATATGAATGTTTGTTGCTGGTTAGTGGAAATATTCGGGAAGAATTATAAGATACGGATTTGTTGGAGGAGTGTATGGGATTGGGCTTTGAGGTTTCCAAATTCAACACCATCTATAGTTAACACTTTCTCTGTCTCCGACTTGCACATAAGATGTAAGCTCTCAGCCAGTTCTCTAGAAACATGGTGTCCTACCTGCTGCCGTGTACCCCAGCATAATATTCATAGACTCATGATCCTTGAAACTGTAAGCTGAAATAAACTCTTTCTTCTACAAGTTCCCTTGCTCATGGTGTCTCTTCACAGCATAGAAAAGAAACTAAGATTGGAAGGAACAGTTAAGTGAAAAATTTCTCAATAATATCCTGGAAAATAAAATTCAGACATTTACCAAAAGTGTCAGGTACCGTGATCAAGCTGGCTTGACTGCAGAGGTGCAAGAATGTTTCAACAAATACAAATGAATAAACAATCCACCACAGAAAACCAAGAACAGGAAACACATGATCACTGCAGTAGAGGCAGACAATCTCTTTGGCAAAATCCCACAGTGATTAATGCAAAAGTCCTGGAGAATCTGGGATATGGAGAAGACATACCTTAACATTATGAAGGCGATATGCAAGGCCAACAGCATCCTAACTGGAGGAAATCATAATGGATTTCCACTAAAATCAGGAATAAGTCACAGATGTTCATTCTTTTCATCTAATTCAACTAGAATGTGAAGTCTTATCCAAACAATATGACAATAGAGAGATGGAAAGGCATGTCAATATGAAAGAAAGCAGTCAGAGTATTCTCATTTGCAGGCGATATGATCCATATATAAAGACCACTACGAAACCACTAGCAAACTCCTATGGCTCATGGACACATTCACTAAAATCACAGTAAAATCAATAGAACTCCTGTATACCAACAATAAATATGACGAAAGAAGCCAAGAAAACAAACCCATTCAGAATAAAAATCTTGTAATATCTAAGGAAGTAAAGACTTGTTAAAATGAAATCATTAGGAAAAATAAAAAACTGAAGAAACCAGAAAATGAAGAGACCTCTCATTTTCATGTATCAGTATGATTTATATTATTATATCGAATCCTACCAGAGTCATCTACTGGTTTAAATCCATCCCATTATAATCCCAATACAGATCTTCATGGGAATGAAAAAAAAACCTCAGAACTCACATGAAAGCACAACTGAGCAGGGCAGTCAGACACTGCTAACTAATAAGACAGTAAAGCACTGCGGGAGGCATCACCTTTAATGATTTCACCTTCATTTTGGGGAATAGTAAAAAAGAAAAACCAGCATGTTAATATCATGAGAGCAGACACAGTGCCTAATGGAATAAAATTGAAGAGCCTGATATTGGCCTATGTTCTTATCAGCATTTGGGTTTTGAGAAAAAGGAAAACAAACAAAACAAAAAACTCACAACCCCCCCTCCCACCACCACACACAAGTGCAGTTTTCAACCTGTGGGTTGCAACCCCTTCAGGGAACAACCACATATGAGACATACTTTCTACATGATATTTACATTACAACTCAAAACAGTAGCCACCTTACATTTATGACTTAGCAATGAAATAATTTGGTAGTTGGGGTTGGTTACCACAATGTGAAGAACTGTATTCCTTGAGTTGTTCTTGGTCATAGTATTTTTCTGCAGTAACAGAAATGTGACTGATATATAAACTGGTACCGAAGTGAGTGGAGATGTTTGTGAGGAATCTCTTGATTTTTTGGAGGAGGGTGGGAGACTTTGGATTGGGAAAACTGTTGAATTATTTAAGGAGATCTTAACAGTTCTTTTAGTTTGCCACATGGGAGACATAAGTATTGTGAGTCTGTGCAAAATAGAGCCTCTCTGATGAAACTTCAAAGGATGGCAGGAACTCTATTGGTGACTGGCTTAGAAGCAATTGATATAATTTGGCAAACAATCTGTCTCTTTTCTGCCTGGTTACTAAGAAGTGACCTGAAGATAAATAAAAAGCTAATTGACTAATTGTTTTGAGCAAACTTCAAGGGGTAGATATCCGGTGACCTTCCTCATATGGTAGGAATGTGTGTTTGTATTTTTCATTGTTAATGTAGCCAGGACTTCAGTTAATCCTGCCACATTCAGGGTCTGGACGCATAGGAAACTGCAAGATCTCCCAGGATTTGGAAAATGTCCCAATTGTTGAAAGGTCCCCAAAACATGTTGTCACCCCACACACATTGGGAAGCAACTTAAAGGAACATGACCCCCTCATTCTCAAGAGGAAGGGTGGGTGGGTGGTTATTTGTCTGCCGTGGGCTGTAGATGATTATTGTCAGTTAGGGGGTTGGTTGCAAGTTCTTACTGGCCATGGTCAGGGAGGAAACATCAAAGCAGATTCGAATCAGGGATGTCTTTCTTCCTTTCTCTTTCTCTCCTCAATTCTCTGTCTAATGTTGTGGGAAATCAGGAGAAGGGACTAAAATGACAAAATCATAGATCACTGTATCTCTATGTATACTAGAAAGCAATACCAAGTCTCAAATATTTTAGGATGGCATGGATTTTTGAATGATGATAGAATTTAAAATTGTACTTGCATAAATGATTCAATTCATTTTTAAGATATAAGTATATGCAACTTATTCACAATGTGGTGTAAAATTCTAATTTTATAAAATTACTACTGCACACTGCCGTGGATAATTAAGGAATTCAAGCTAGTACTTTCCAACTATAAATAATCAGTTTTCCAGTCATGTTAGGTACTGCTTTAGTTAGGTACAGAAATAAGCTTTATTTAACTTCCTGTGTATGTTTTTAAAGTTAAGTAGGAAGTAAATCCCTTGGGGAAAAAAAGCCACATTTGTCCACTGAGATAGACATTATATACAAAGGTGGTTCTCAAATCCTTTAGAGATCTGAAGAATCTGCCATTTCAGATGTCCTAATAGTTAAAGGCTTTTCACAGTGGGAGAGACCTCAACTCCTGGTAGTGTCCCCAATCTATTCTGAAAAAGATGATGGGCTCTAAAGAACCATTGGGTGAAATACTACCCACTTACCTCTACTGCTGCCAGAAAGCTGTCCAGACTGTGCAGAAGTTGATCATGGGGAAGTCTGTGTCCCAGTTTTTGGAAAAAAAAAATAGGATAGTCCTTCAAGTGACCTGCTTCAAAGGATTGTTGTCAGAGCTCCTGGCCCAGTGAGTTGAAGGTGGATGCCACAGTGACACAGGAATATTTGCTGACTGACTCCCAGGGTAGCCAACCATTTCTGTTATTTCTTAGGTTTGGAAGCTGTTTGCTCTGAATTTCCTTTTATTCAGGCAACATTTCTCCTCCTCAGATCTTGGATGGGGTTGAAGATTAGATAGTTTAGTCTTAACCTTTTCTTGTTATGAGAATCAGAAAAACAAACTTGTTCACCATCGTGCAGAATTGTGACAGCCAGGAACCTGGACAGGAACAGGGTGGACATGGGAGGCTCAGAAAGCAGGGCTCTATGGACACTCCACAGCAGTATTAAAACTCCTGCGATATCCGCTCTGGCACCATAAGTCCTGAGAGAGGATGGGGATGCCAGGAGAGTGTGCGTGGTCTGCCCACTGCCTGGGACTTTTAAAAGCTTGTACCACCCCGAGCACATAGAAGAGCTTGAGCAGAAAGAGGCCGATGCCCAGAAGCCGCTGCTGTGGTAGGAGGCAGTTATGGCGGTTGGAGGTGGGGGTAGAGGTGGAGGAGGGATGGGAGAAGACCGAGGAGTTTCCCCAAAAGACAAGAACAGACATCATCCTTACTACTCCAGAACCCACGCCAATCCACCCCACCCCTAAAATGCCCAGTCCACTGCCAAACGTCCCCATGCCAAGTATTCACAGCTTCATCCCCACTGTGCTCATTTCTTATTTTTTTTAACTTCTTATTTATTCTCTGTGAACCTCACATCCTGCAGCTCAACTCCATTCATCTGCCCTCCCCTCAGGCCTGCACTCCACCCTTGCATCCTGCTCTAAATCAGAGCAAAAATAATCTTCGTGTAGAAGCTGAATAAAGAAAATTTGTACGCAAAAAATGTGTCAAATTTTAAGGATGAAAGACATAAACGCTTAAATTGTTTGGAATTAATGAAAGTACATTTGGTCTCAGAAGACTTATTATGGTTAATAAATGAAAGTTATGATAGATAAGGGATACAAAGCTTAAAAAGTGATAGAAAATGATTTAGGTACAAAATTTTAGACTAATATAATTTAGATAACGAAGTACCTTCTCCAATTTTGCAAAATACGAATGGACAGAATATTGTGACAGTAATTCTTACCTGATGCATCTCATAAGTTTTCTTATTTTATCTAGCTTATTAATGTTAAATTAAAGGTATTTCTTGGAGTAAAAGGGGAAATGCTGAGGTGACCTCCCTTTGTACTAAGGTGTGTCAACTTTCAATTGTTAGTTCTGTACTGGCAGTGAGCTAAGTGCTGGCAGGATTTCTCTTGTCATTTCTATGTCCCATCATTAGGTTTGCTATTTTGTGGATGTTTGTCCTTCTCATCAGCTCAACACAAGCTAAGAGATGTATCAGGTGTTGTCTCACTGCCGATTGGATGTAATAAAGATCTGATGGCCAAGAGCTTCGTCAGGAAGTATGTGGGCAGAACTTCCGGGCATAGAGAGGGACATAGGCAGAGGCAAGCTGAAGCAGGAGATTCAGAGTAGACATGGGCAGGAAGAGATATGGAACAGACCACGGCAGAGGGGTAAAGAGCTAACCAGCAGGTGGGTCTCAATGGTAGAAGAATGGGGTTAATTTTTAGAGAAGATGAGGGACTGCCCAGTGAAAGGCCTAAGATTCAAACTATGTTCGAATTCTCCATGTCCCATTTACACCTCAGGCAACTCTGTGAAAATAGTACACAATACAGTATTAACATGGCTTTGAGTCTGTGGTTTGGTTACTTTTGGTCACTGTTCCTCAAGACTGCAGGAGAAGGAACAACACACAGGGCAAACACATGAAAACCATGTGCAGCTTAGAGTGGAAAAGATCACTAAGAAGTTTAATGTCACAGCAAATTCATGTGCTGAAGAGGAGGGTGACATAGTTAAGGAGATGAATGTTATTAACGATAAGCCTCCTGCCTCTGTACTGTAGAGATGTGGAAGGTGTCCTCAAGGCAAGACTCTTACCAATTAAAGTTCCAACTTGGAAAAGGGAGCTCAATAGATTTCGTGCTCCTACAAAGCAAGTGCATAGGGAAGCTGCTGCAGTTGTCATCCAAGCAGGCAGCTGACAGTTCAGTGCACCTCATGTGGCACGGAATTTGGAGGAAAAAAGATTTTAAGATTCAGGATGACATGAACAGGACCAGGAGACTCTCGCATTTATGTTTTTATTATTTGAGGCTTGAATTAAATGATACTCATAGTCTGATGTTTTTTAGTTTTCTTTCATCACTTTATCTACATTTTCAATTTATCTCCCACTCCATGTTCCTCTACATGACCCCCTCTTCTGTCCCCCACACCCTCTCCCTATGAGATTGCTCCTCCACCCACCAATTCACTCCCGCCTCAGAGGCCTAAGTTCCAATATCATGGTTCATGAAGCTTCCTCAGAAACAAGGTTCTCCCGTCCCAGTGATCCCAGATAAGCTAGTCCTCTGCTACATATCTACCTGGAGCCATGGGCACACACTGATTCTTTTATTAGTTACCTTAGTTAAGGTGTCTCTTCACCTTAATTCAGGCTTAAATTCACTTTGCATCCCAATTGCTGTCCTTTCTCTTGTTACTTCTCTCCCACAGTTCCTCCCCAATGTCCTCACACCATCTCCTCTGAGAGAGTAGAGGAATATCCCTCAGAGTGTGCCTCCACCAAGACACATCAAGTTTTTGTAGGGCTGGTGCACCTTCTCCCACTGAGGCCAGGGAAGACACCTGAGTTAGGGTATCAGATTTCACAGACAGGCAAACCTTTGGGGATAGCCTCGGCTCCAGTTACTTACAACAGTGTATGTAATACTGTATTAAACTTAGTAAGGTTTATTTACCTTCACCTAGCAACTCATCCTGAGAAACAGTGCTCTGGCCTGATGCTTTTGTTTTCAGCCCTATCTTCCTCTTTCTTCTGTGCTTACCATTGTAACACAGGAGAAGCTTCTAATATTAATGTTGCCAGATCTTTCCGGTCTTGGGGGATAATTCTATTCTGAGTTGTATATGGATTTAATATCTTCTTTACGTATGATGAATATATACTTCAGGAAAGGACTGCTTCCTTGTTTCTATTAAGATCTAATATGACTAAAGGATTCTGATTAATATTCCAGAATCGTAGGCCACCAGGTTGGTATGTCATCACTCACTGAAGTGAGGTTAATTGTATAACACCTTTTGGCCACCCACTTTCAATGTCATTATGTGGTATTGCCTTAGGCTCTTTTCTACATTCCCCTGCTTTTGGCTGAGTATATGTTTGAGGTCTCTCTGTGACTGTGCAAAGAAGTAAGAGCTAGGGCTGGGCCACAAAATAAGAAAGTACTTGTTCATCCAAAAACAAAAACAAAAAACAAACAAACAACCAAAAAAAGTTCTAGGGTAAAATATCGGTGCTAGTGCTGAACTGAACTGCCACAGGTAATTTTTTTTAAAGTAAATAACACTATCTTGGGGCTGATAATATGAATCCAATATCCTGCAACATAAGTTTGCAATGTTGCCTGCATTTTATAAATCAAGTCTGACCACCATTTTGGTTCTTTCCAATCATGTCTGAGTGCATCATCATGGGAACCCCAAAGAAAATCAGAAATGGGTCCTTGAAGCTGATGCACAGGGCCAGTATAGACCTGAATATTACAGAGGACACCTTGACTCTTAACACAAGGGATCATTTCTCCATCCCTCTGGTCACATAATTTATGACAAGATGTCACCTTTCCTAACCTTAGCTTCTTTTCCTAAGTGCTGCTGACGGGAAGATTTGGTGTCAAGAGGTCTGGACTCAGACCACAGGAACACTGAATTCATTTAAATAGGTGTAGTTCATTGAATGCACACACCAATACAGTTCAACCAGAGCAACAGCTCACAACTGTGTACTGGACATTGCTAGGCCCAGCTCATTGCAAAATCCACATGGGCTAAAGCACAAGTGCTGGAAATGCTGCTGTCTATGGGCCCTGACTCGGGTCATTTTACACATAATTGTTCCTATTTTCCTTGAATCTAATGGGTACTATGTGAAGCTCATAGTTGGGGAACTTGTTAAGATTAACAAACCTCGTAACATACGGAACATAACAGGGTATGTGACCAGCACCACACAGTTCAATGTCAGGTTTTTTTGTTTTTTGTTAGTTTGTTTGTTGGCATCCATGATGTGGAGGCGTATTACAGAACAATAGGAAAGAGCTGGCTGCTGTGTAACAAATTTGCTGCTATTAAGGTAGGTACGGGAGCAAGACCTCAGCAACAGCCCTTAAGATGGGAAGGAGATGATGTGTTTGATACCTGAAAGGAGCTGCCTCAGCTGTGTTTCTCTGCCTGCTCAGTGCCCATTCACCATCACTCTGTCCCTGAAGAGGAAATCAAGGTCTGCCCCCTGCTGCCTGTGAGCCAGGACTAGGCACAGAAAGGCAAGGCCACAGCGCTGGTTTCCAATTCCTCAGTAATGCTGGATTTCCAATAATGTACTTGTATACACAAATACAGTGTGGTAAGTTACAATATATACTAATCATTTCTTACATAGGGCAACAGTTGACTGACTACAACTAATTCTATTTAAAAGAGAAAGAAACCTGGCTCTTGTAGAAATATACAAAGAAATATCTAGGATGGTGGGGGATGAATTCTGCCATGGACTGAACTCGTGGAAGTGGGGTTGGGAGAAAGATGCTGGTTAAATAGCCCACCAGGTTCACATTGTGTCAACTTGATTTAATCTAAGGACAAAGAAGTGGAGTATCTCTGATGGCTTTCTTCTAGTCCCTTTAAAGCATCACTGGGGTTTGAACTCAGAACTTCACACTTCTTGATGGGGCAACTACACTCAAGGAAGCTTAAGACTGTCATAGGCACAGTATTATGCTAGATATACAGAGTAGATAATACTAAGATGTTCAGATGGTGATGTCCATTTATATATACTCTTAATGTGGACCTAAGAAAAGAGAGATCAAGGTCCTTACAATAGAAAGATCAGTTCCATTTTTTTCTACCATTCCAAACTGAACGACTGGTAGGGAGAGAATGGTAGATAATCGAGAATTGGTGGATGATGCTTTGAATGAAGTGTGGGTTTCTGGGCTGGTTTTAGACAGGGTCACAAGTATCCCATGTTGCCCTCTCCCTGGCTGGCCAGGTTCACTTTGAGCTCAGATAAACCTCCTTCCACTTTCCAATAGATAGGCTTACAAGAGTGGCTTCCAAGGACTGTGAGGACAGCATTAGCCTTTGACAGTTGAGGTGTGTAATCCACAACTATAGTTTTAGCCACGTTTTCCCATGTCTACCAGCTATTTCAGATTGTTGCTGTTCTATGCCTGACAATCAAGGACACAGAAAAATAACCTGATAGAGAGCAAGGACATGGTGATCACATCCTTACCTCTTCTGTACGTTCTGGATGAGGTTTGTTAAAATTCCAATATTGCAAAAAGCTTTATATAGGGACATCACATCAAGGGTCACTGTGCACTGTTCTATCTAAAATGTCTAATCAGAACTGACCACCAGATAACACTTCCTGCAGTCCTCATATGAGAAGCTTTGGATTTTGTTTTGACTTTTCCTTTTCTCTGTCTTTCTTATTTTTTGCTATATGGGTTGAGAGAAAGATAGTTAGGGCCATGAATTTGCCCCCAAAATTTGAACTATGGATGTGATCAATCAATGTTAGTGTGTGCATTCTATAAAGTATTCATTTTTCACTATGATAGATGCTTTTGTGTTTGGTGTGGTGGCCATTTTCCAGTGTACAGGTGCTGGGACCTTGCTCTATCCACTTAATGATGTTTATAGCCTCATTTTAGACCTTTCTGTGCACCCCCTATATCTCTTGACTATTTTATTTTTCTGATAGAAGCTCATGGTATATCTTACTCAGGCCTGTGAGCAGTGCTCCTTTGGCGACATTGGTGCAGAGAGGAGAACCCCACAAGCAGCATGAGGTTCCGTTCACCTGTGGCTCCAATATTGCACTTTCCTCTGCCAACTGGTCTCCACACTTTTCCTAGCACCATAAAGATTTCAACTCTTTCTCCTAAGGAATATTCTGGCAATTGTCGATTGTTAAGCACATGACTTCATGAGTGTTCCCCTAACACACACCCATGTTGTAACCTACATGCAGACTATTTCTTGATGTGATTTAAAGCACCCGTACATAATGAGACAGAAGAAATTTTGACTGCATATTCAAGCTGGTGTGAAATCTCAGGAAGTTTTAATGGCTAACATTGGTGAATGAGGATAATTTGAGTTAGGATGAGACATTTTGGGGCAAGATATGGAAGGAAACATTCATTTAGATGCATAGGAATTACTAAGGTTTTTATAATCAAGCCTTGAGGAAAATTTGGCTTTGGAAGCAGGAGATGCTCAGTGGCTCTGCCCCAGGAAAGTCTCCTGGAAAGGGCACCTCTGCTTATGCTCAGTACAGGGAGAACATTAGCAGGGAGGCAAAGTCTGCTCCCCATGACATCTGCTGTCCCTTCTTGGACATTCTATTGTCTCCTAGAGAGTTCTGGCATCCTCTGTGATGTCACCAGACATCAGTGACAACCAGTGCCCTAGTTTCTCTCAGTCTGAGTCTGGCAGTTACAAGCTAAGACATGTTTTCCCGTCTTCGCAAGCGTTTTGGGAGGGGGAATGTCGATTGTGGACAGACTAGAGTGAAGGAATCTGGCCTTTCGTCTCAAAGTAATGATGGACAGAGACAGCACTTCTGGGGAATGTTTAGTAAGTTCTGGGCAGTATATTTTGAGCTCCCTGTCAGGGGGGCTGCAGGCTTAAGCTGACCTTTCTAGCAATGGTCCACAACAACTGGAGCATCTGAAAAGGAATTGAATTTCCATGAATATCACAATTCCTGAAAGTCAAGGATTTCAGAACTTTAGATTCTCTATCCCCACTGGGAGGATATGGTTAGGCCAATGCTATTACACTGTGAACTTCTGGCCTTTACTTTTCAGTTCATTTGGTATGTTACATTGATATAAAAACACCATCAGGAGTCATGGAGGGTCCACCTTTTCTGAGTTTAGACAGGGCAGCAATGTACTTCACTATCATTGCTTCTTTAAATACAGTGGATATCTGACAGTAGGAACAGGGAGAAAATTGTGCTCCAGGCAATAACCTTATGTTCTTAGACCTTCTCTGATTTCTTCTAATTGCAGGGTCATCCTTAGCTTTATATATTAGAGGTTGTGTGTTACAAACATTTTTCTAAAATACCAAAACTATTTGGAACATGTGGACCAAGATTCAGCCTGTAACCCATTGGCACTTCAGGGGTTTGGTATTTCAAATAGGGGAATTGATAAGTCTGTTGACCATGTCCTCCCTGGAAATGCATTTAAATCCAAAGATATTGGCCTAGAGTATCAGGGTAGGACATCTGAGTGTCTCCAGTCACTCAAGTCCTGTGGATGGTGAATTTATCATCTGAGTTCTGAAGCCACAGGGGTGAGGGTCCTGAAATAAAGCTGTACCCTGTTCAGTTAATGATAATCCTGGAGAAGCCATCTCCGTAGTACATGTAAGCACCTGATGTCCGGCATAAGGAACACCTGGCTGCTTACATCTCTTGGTCTCTATAGAGTTGTGGGAGAACTGAGATCCACTGAGGATAGACCAATCGCCTAGCAGTGACACTGGGTTCCAGGCTTGTTCTCCTGTTTAGGCCTAACTGTGGTCTATGTACACACTATGCATTCTCCCCATGCAGGTTCACTTGTGTTCTTCTACCTACAGACGCTGGGAGAGAAACATCTTCCCCTGAAACTGCCCCAAGCGAGAAGCAGGTCAAGAAGGAAAAGGAGAGGCTGATTAAAGAGCTGCAGCTCATTACCGAGGAGAGAAATGACCTGAGAGATCGCCTGAGGTTTCTGACAGAGAGATCCAAAAACAACAGGTATGATTCGCTCCAAACACTCTTGTTTCATTCCTGGGTCTGCAAGGTCACCTTCATTTTATCCTATTAAGGTTTTGGGTTCTAGAAAGCTGTGCATCCCTAACCACCCTGTGCTAAACCTCACCTCCCATATAGAGGAGATTCAGAACCTTGACCCTTCCTGAGGAGAGAGATGGACAATGGACTCATCTGCTTCCATTTATTGAAAAGCAGAACTTGTGGTCTGAATGAAGAATTCGGGGATAAAGTCAGGGAGAGTGAGTGTCTAGTGTGCATTTGCAAAGCCCTTGACAGCTGGTGGCTGTGCAAGATTGTAATTGCAGTGAGTTTATGGTGAGTCTCTGTACTTGCTAGGCAGGGACTGAGTGCTGGAAGATCCAGGCAGCAGCCTGAGGGGCCTGGTCCCAAACAGTTCATCTCAATGCTTGACTAGAAGTTGTCAGGCTCAGGCCTGTTTGTTATTGTCTGTGTGTCTGTGGGAGCCCCTCAGACACAGCAATGGTGCATGCATTTCTCCTGGTTCTCACAGTGCTCTCTGTTTCCATATTTGCTTTTCTCTTTCTCTGACTCTGTTTACATTTCTCTTTTTTTTTGTGGGTGTGTCTCAGTCTGTGAGTCTGTGTGTGCATACATCCAAATGCATATGCACAACTGTTATATGTTTATATTTCCCTCCACACCTGGAATATAGGAGTCTATGTCTTGGCCTGAGTATTTACCTGTGACACTTTCATGGTGATGTGAATGCTTTGTTCTGGGAGCCCCACGGTCAACAGCACAGTTCTTTGCTTATGTGGCCACGTTTGCCTGTATATTTGTATTCGTTGTGCAGATTATAAATTTGGGTTGATATATGGTCTGTTATCAGGACAGGAAAAAGGAAATCACAGGATTCTGGGTGCGTTGGGGGTGGGGGAGCATGGAGAGGTGTGGCCTAGGCTCTTGATAGCTCAACTGGCTGGACTGCAGATTTCCTCTTGATTGAATAAAGGGAGCCAGGGAACCCTCCATCTGGATGCCGAGATTCTGGTGTGCTGGACGCAGAAAAACATGTTTCTGAAGCTGAAGAAGGTCCAATATGTAGAATTCAGAAGGTGTCCTTCCAGGACTGGTGTAGTACAGGACCCACCCTGAGTTCATATCTTCCTAAATGCTGATGTTCATTGTATTCTATCATTTGGGGCCAGGCCACACTTCAGGCCAAATCCATATTATGAAGACCTGGAGAGAATGGAGGAGGTGGTCATGTCAATTCTGCACAACTTAGAGATGGAGAACACTGAGATCCATGAGAACAACCATAAGCTGAAGAAGGAGATTACCTTCTCTAGGTAAGTCCTGGTCAGAAAGGCTGTCACCTGTGGAATGGCCATTTCTGATTTCTTTGTTCTGGATTGGACGGTCTTCAGTTCTGGTTCTATCTCTTGTGCTGTTTACACATCAGTGTTCCAGGGTCATTAGGACTCAGTTTTCAGTTCCATAAAAGACTGTTACTCATCCCAGGACTGTCTAGGCATCTGCAGAAGGCTCTAGATAGAACAGCACTGATTGAAGTCAGCAGAACGTTATTAGGCTGACCTGGGCCTCTGGGGTCATACCAGGTTTTACAACACTCAGTGCGTGGACCACAGGGTTAGCATGATCTTCTCTTGGTTCTACTGACCTCTTTTGCGGGTGTTTGCCAACTACTAATTGATGTTGCCCCATGCATTGGGCTTTCATGGATAGTTGTAGATCCATGTTCTTTTTGAGAGATGTGGACACTAATTGGTGCTCGGGCCAAGCAAACAATTTATTCTTCCCTGAATTAACTCTTTGTGGTTTGTGCAGCAGCATTATGTGTATCGAGATGTATTTTATTAAGTCTTCATGGGTATCTGGGACCTGGTAGAGTTAGTGGGACTTGGGAGTAGGAATGGGAGAAAGGGGCAGCATGATCTTACTCTGCAGACTGTATTTCCAGAAACCTGCTCAGCCAGCTCCTGATGGAGAACACATGCAGGAAGAAGTTGGTCCCACTGAAGCAGGGGAGCAAGGAGGGACATCTTGAGTGTGCACTGAACCAGAAATATTTGGTTGACTTAAGCAAGAAAGATAAAGACCAGCAACGTCCAGACCCAGCATCATCTGGTAGGGAAAAACAGCTGTGTTAGCTTAACAATATCTGATAAAATTTGCCAATTTGATACATCTTTGCTTCCTCCTACCTCCTTTCTAATTTACAATCACAACCAGCCAACCACCTCATGTAATGGAATTGTTCATTGCTCTGCCTATGCACAAATATTCTGGGAAGGTAAACACTTTTCA
This sequence comes from Rattus norvegicus, assembly GCF_021556685.1. Lineage (NCBI taxonomy): Eukaryota > Metazoa > Chordata > Mammalia > Rodentia > Muridae > Rattus > Rattus norvegicus. The sequence continues at coordinate 28,069,003 of NC_141552.1, forward strand.
GAAATGGAATTATATTGCAAGTATATTTTGCTGCTCTTTTTGAAGCTGCAGTCTAGAAATGGTGACAGATGAATAACATACCTCATTATTGCATATCCATGTGATAGATTGGATCCTATGCAGAGCTTTGAACAAGTTCGTGGTTCTTTGCCAAATGACACTCTGTGTTAATGTGACTTCTTGTGTAGGAAGCACCTTACCGGGATAAGAACCAAGTGCAAATGTCAAATTAGTACTTGTCATTGACTTTAACCTTGGTGACATATGGACATCTCCTTTCTTCCGGCAACCCAATGAGGTCTCTTCCCTTTGCCCTGTTCTTGGTTTGCACTGGTATAAGTCTGGGTCCCATATTGGCAGCCCACATTACTTTGAGGCTCTCTGGAGATTTTGCCCTTCCCAAAGAGTTAGCAACAATGATATCAGTTAAAAGGTCCATGTCGACTGTCCAATAGAACTGAGGTGGTAGAAGGCAGCATTCTGACAGCTGTCTAGCATTTCCCCACCAAATCAGTGTCTTAAAACTGTGTTCCTCTCCCAGGTCTCAGAAAGTGCAAGAGAGCTGGAATTGGACACACCCCAGTAAGAGAGCTTCCTGAAGAATTAGTTGCTTTCTCAGGAGTCCCTGATGACAAACATCCTGAATGGTAACAATATTTTTTGGATGAATATTCTTCCTCAGAGTTAATTTGTCATTTCTTAGAGACCCTAAATTTATATAACACTAAGCCAGCCTGACTGATTGAGGTCTTACTCACTTTCTTCTTCAGAAAACACAACTTGAGAGACAGCTTGGGGGACCGCCTTTCATTATGTGTGCTAGAGGAGAAACACCAATACGTCTGTGCTTCTACATGTTCGTTAAGAATATGCTTATGTTTAGAAATTTTTTTGTTATGATTTTAATTGAAGTTTTCTTTTTGTTGTTTCATATTTATGTGTTCTTGTTACTATTTTTCACTTTCAAATATTTTTAAATATTTTTATTCATTTTAATCCTGTTGTGTTGTAAAAATGTATTTGTTATGAATAAAAATTGAATTCTATCTCTTGACTCTTAAGACCATCATTCTTACTCAAGGGTTCTGTGGACCTAGAACTGACAGCTAGAGATGGATCTCTGCATGTTCCATGGAGCCTGGGCTAATAAGTGAATTCAAACTCACTAAGGGGTACCCAGTGTGATAGTGTTTTTTGTGTGGATAATGTGGCTGTGTCTCCAACAAACACTTTATGATGTAATCACTGACATACTTTACCCAATTGTTAGGGGCATGTGGTTCTTCTGAGAGAACAGCAGATGCTCTAACCTGTGAGTCATCACCACAGCTCCTGCAGGTGGCTTTTGTTATTCCACATGAGGTGCTGTATTAGGTGGACAAGATCACCTATGATTAAATAGAGAGATCTCAGGAGATGTGTGTTCACAGGGAACTTACTGAGCTTGCCTGCTCAACGTGTTAGGTTGCCAGGCATCCCTTCAGAGCTCTGGTGTTCTGGACAGCTTCATCACCCGCCTGCTGGCGGTATGAGGACATCATCTGGGAGAAATTGTGCAGACGACTGAAGCAGAAGTCCGAGGGCTGTGTATCACGTCTCGTGAAATCGTTCTTAGCCAGCCAACAGCTGTGAACACAGGTTTCTTTTGGAGAGCAGGCCTGTGCAGGCCCAGAACCTAGGTGGGACAATTCAAGCTACCCTTTTTCCATGGCCAATCTCAGATCATATTCAGAAAGTATTTCTTGGGCTAAAGAGATGGCTTAGTGGTTAAGAGCACTGACAGCTCTTCCAGAGGTCCTGAGTTCAAATCCCAGCAACCACATGGTGGCTCACAACCATCTGTAATGAGATATGATGCCCTCTTCTGGTCTGTCTGAAGACAGTCACGGTGTACTTGTATACTATAAATAAATAAATAAATAAATAAATAAATAAATAAATAAATCTTTAAAAAAAAAGAGTATTTCTTCCAGGTGATGGATTTCCAATTTATGGAATTGAACTAACTTACTGATGGTGGAAGTGACACAGAGAGTTAAAGTACAGAAGGAATAATCCAGAATGTCCACTAAAATTTGCTGTCACACCAGGGTCTTAGAGAGCTCAGCTGTTAGAGAAGCAAGGTAGTCTTTAGTCATTCTCAAGCTTAGGTCTTCTAGTCATTATAAGGTGACCATGACACAAAAAGAGTCACCTATATCAAAATAGAGAATAGTAACTAGATTCACACCACACTATCACATTACTACTGTATTTGAGGTTCTCAGTTAATATCTAAGAACCTGGAAGAGGCCTGGGTCTTGCTACACATACTCATAATTTATGTCCCCATTGTCAGCTGAGATTCTTCATGCAGCCTGGGTCAAGGAGGTCATCCCACAAAGCACAAAACACCCATCTCAGATAAACATGTATGGTTTATTGAATCCAAAACATCCATGAATTTCAGGACACAATTAAATGTTGAAACCTAAGGATAATAAATAGAGAAGAGAATTAAGATTTCTAGTTCATAGATCCAGTAAACACCTTCAACAAATCATAGCAGCAAACTTCCATAAGGTAAAGAAAGAAAAGGCCATAAAGGTACAACAAGCCTACAGAACATCAAACTAATTGTACCAGAAAAATTCCTCCATTCACATAATAATTAAAACGCTAAATGCACAGATCAAGAAAGAACATTAAAAGGGGTAAGGTATAAATATCTAGTAACAAATAAATTCAGACATATCTGAATTACACCAGACTTCTCAACAGAGATTCTAAAAGTCAGAAAATCTTGGGCAGATGTAATGCAGACACAGGCTCCTATATCCAGCATAATCCTCAATCACCATAAAAGGAGGAACCAGGATATTTCATGACAAAACCAAATTTAAAGAATTCTTTTCTGTAGGAAAGCACAACAGAGGCTAACAGGAGGAAAACTCCAAGACAATGAACTAAACTATACCCAAGAAAAACCAAGAAATTAATCTTCTCTCAATAATTTAAAAAAAGAGAAGCACACAAACATAATTTCACCTATAACCAGAAAAAGAAGAGAATACAGCAATCATTGGCTTTAATATCTGAACAGATCTTCTTTCCCTAATCCCTAAGCTCCCAGGGGCCAAACTGCCAGCCAAAGTGTATGCAAGGATGCTCTATGGTTCAGGTGAGGCTTGTTGCCCACCAAATGGAGATCCTAGAGGTGTGAGGTGGGAATGGATATGTGTGGGTGGGGAAGCACTGTCACATAGGCAAAGCTGAGCAGAAAAGGGATGTAAGGTTTGATGAGGGGAGTGTGGAAAGCAGGACAACAGTTGAAATGTAAATAAATAAAATAACCATTTAATAAAAAATAGCCAAAAATAAAATAACAAGTAAAAAGGTAAATGAAAATTAAACCAAACCAAACAAACAAACAAACAACACCCCTGTAGTGTATTGGCCTAATGCTGCTTGTATTTTAATGCTAATTTGTAGAACTCAAGACTGGTTAACCCCAAATAA